>NW_022109491.1:38480414-38494398 GCF_000313985.2 Echinops telfairi
CCCCGCTCCCCCCACCCCCCACACACACAGATGAGGAATCTAGGGATGAATCAGTTGCCCTTAGTCCTGCTCCTATTTTCTGCAGCTATAGAAGATGAGAGTAAGAGAGAAAAGACGCATGGTTGACTATTTTTCAAATCTGCCTTCAAATAGAAGAGCAAGTTCTTAAACACAATGAGAATGCTTCCATGAATCATGCTTCTGTGAGTGATTTGTGAGTTCCTTAAGTATACTTGAGCATAGAATACATAATTTTCTTTGTTTTATTATTGTGTGTACCAACAAAAGCATCTTAAAATGTGCACATATATACAAGGGTAAGTGAAAAAGTATTACTAAAAAGGCATAGAAATCATTACTAAACAAAAATTGAAATATGAATCTATTTTTGCAACATATCCTATATATTTCTGTGTATCCTACACTTCTGAAAGTGGGGTTTCCATTTCTCTAACCTCCCCCCAATATGATTCTGTGCTCTTTAATGTACATTGCATCAAAATAGAAGTTTGGGCATCCTCAAGGGATTAAATTGTGTTCTTTTCAAAACAGTCTTTAAGTTTGGGACAAAAAAAAGAAGTCTGAAGAGACAAGATCAGAGCTATAGGGCAGATGGGGTAAGATTCCCCAATGAAATTGTTGTAGGGAAGCTCTTGCTAAACTTAAAGAATGAACACACGCATAGTCATAACAGAAAACAGTTCCTTGACACAACATTCTTTGTCTTTTTGTCACCAATTCTAAAAAACTTTGTCATAAGAAATTCCATGGCCAAAAAATAAAAAAAGAAGAAAAGAAAAGAAATTCCCTGGCCATACTAAATAGTTTCACAAAATCTAACACGATTACCTTTGGGGAATCCCCCAAAACAGCTACCATAAACTTATGAGCTCATATCTCTGCCTTGAAATTAATCAACCCCACAGATTCCCTAAAAGGCTACTGCTTCAACTGGAAAGTGCTCTCTGGGCACATGTGTAAATGCAAGATTCATTCCCAGTTGCAATTCTCTTCACAGAATCATCCTTATTTGCTTGAATCTTGCTTAAATGTCTGGTAGAAAGATTTACTCTTTGAGATAGTTCATCTTCCAGCAACGGTTTTAGCACCCATCTAACGGAAAGCTTGCTGAGGTCAAGTTAATCACTTAGAATTGAAAATGCAGAAACATGTGAGATCCCCATTTCATTACCTTTTGTGTCTGCAGTAACTCTTTCACCAGTTTCTAAACTTCAGCCACAGGTTTCACTTTTACAGTGGCTGACGATCTTTCCTCTCTTGGCTCATCTTTTAAGTCTTCCTAGTCGTCCTTAAAACATTCGATCCATATAGAAACTGCTGTTTCACGTGGGACAGCAGTGAGATGCACTCTTAAATCTTATTTAAAAATTGACATTAGCTTGTACCACAAGACTGAATTTTTCCATGGCACAAAAAGTATAATTTTTTTTTAAGCATCCAACTAAGACTAAGGTTTTCGGGGGCTTCTGCCTCCAGAGGAGGGAGCCAAGTCCTTCTTCCTTGTCTGTTTGTGGTCTGGAAGCTCCACTGAAACCTGTTCATGTTAGCTGACCCTGCTGGCATCTGAAATACAATTGGCGGAGCTTCCAATATCACAGCAACACACAGGCCACCACACTACCACAAACTGACAAGTAGTGAGACTAAGACACAAATAAAAAGTTGCTTAAGATCATCCCACACCAGTTGCAGCAGCACAGTGGCAGGGAAGTACCAGAGGTTCAGGTCAGATTCAGAAGAGGATGTAGAACAAAGAATAGCATTGCTGATGTCAGATGGGCCTTGGCTGTAAGCAGAGACTACTATAAAGGTGTTTACTTGTGGTTTATTGACTATAACAAGGCATTCGAATGTATGGACCATAATAAACTGTGGATAACCTTGAGAAGAATGGGAATTCCAGAATATTTCATTATGCTTATGAGGAATGTGTACATGGATCAAGAAGCAGTTGTACAAAGAGAACAAGGGCATACTGTATGGTTTAAAATCAGGAAAGATGTACATCTTCTCACCATACTTATTCAATCTGTAAGCTGAGCAAATCATCAGAGAACTGGATTATATGAAGAAGAATGTGGCATCAGTATTGGAGGAAGGCTTATAGACAACCTGAGATATGCAGATGACACAACCTTGCTTGCTGAAAGTGAGGAGAAATTGAAGCATCTGCTGATAAAGATCAAGGATTGTACCCTTCCATATGAATTACAACTCAATGTAAAGAAGACCCAAACCCTTATAACTGGAACAATAGGCAGCACCATGGTAAATGGAGAAAAAGTTAAGTTGTCAAGGATTTTGTCTTGCTTGGATCCATAATCAATGCTAACGGAAACAGCAGTCAAGAGATCAAAAGATGTATTGCATTGGGTAAATCTGTTGCATCAGACCTCTTTGGAGTAATGAAGAGCAAGGATGTTACTTTGAAGACAAAGGAGCGCCTTACCCATGCCACGCTTTTCTCTATTACCACATATGCATGTGAAAATTGGTCATTGAATAAGGAAGACCTTAGAAGAGTCAATTCATTTGAACTCATGCTAGCAAAGGTGGATTTCCATGTGTATAAAATTGAAACAGGACCCAAACTCAGTCCACAAGGAAAAAACCAAACAAGCAGATGGATTCAAAACCTAACTATAAACTCTAGAACTATAAAGATGATCAATGAAAAAAAAATAAGGACAAACTTAGGAGTCCTAATACAAGGTGCAAACACACTATCAAATGGAATGAAAAATACACAAACAGCAAAAGACAAAATAAATGCCTTGGATCTCTTAGAAAATAAGACACTTATATATACCAAAAATGTCACTAAAAGAGTAAAAAGAAAAAACCATTCACTGTGAAAACATTTTTGGCAATTGAATATCAAATAAGCAACTGATCCACAAACTCTAAAGAAAACTGCAAGATCTCAACCAGAAAAAAAATGAAGCCTTTAATTCTAAAATAGGCAGTGCATGTAAACAGGTAGTTTGACAAAGGAGACATGTAAGTGGTTAACAAAAACAAGAAGAAATGGTCAAGATCTCTACCATCTGAGAAATGCAAATCAAAACAATGATGAGATAGCACCTCCCTCGGCATTGATAGCAAAGTTCAAATGAGCAGAAATAAAAAATGCTGGAACAGGTATGGAGAGATTGGAACTCCCAGATACTATTGCTAAAATTGTAAAACTTTAAGTCACTATGAAAACTGCTATGACACAACCTATTTAATTAGGAATAGAAATACAATCTGACTCAGCAATCATGCTACTCGGTCTCTACCCTACAGAACGAAGAATCATAGTATGAAGAGATACACGCACACTCAAATTTATCACAGTGACATTCACAATAGCAAAACTATGGTAACCACCTAAATACCTAGAGATGGGAAAAATGGATAACCGAACGCTGCTAGATACACCTAATGGAATACTAAACATCACTAAAGAACAATGAAACTGTGAAACAACCGATGGCATGAATGGAGGACATTATGTTGAGTGAAAGTTAAATCAAAACCAGAGTAACTGCCATGGAGTCAATGGTGACTACTCAAAGTGACTTCCTGTGGGTTTCCATGACTGTAACTATTTGCAGGAGTAGAAATCCCAGAGCTGCTGATGGTTTTGAACTGCAGAACATGAGGATGCCAGCCTAATATACCACCAGAGTTCCTGTTGACTCAAGCTAGTCAATCACAAAAGGACAAATATTGTCTGAGGCCACTTACATGAAAAAAAAAGAAAAAGGAGAATATTTAGACCATAAGAAACAGACTTTGATGGTTGCTGTGGGTGGGCTGGAATGAGGAAGGGAAAGTCAAAGGCTGGAGGAGAGATGAATGTGAACTTCAGTGAAGGAGAAGACCACGTCCTAAAAGAGAAAGAAAGGGAAACAGGAGGGCAGGAATAGGGCAAGCCACAGGGAGGGTTGATGAGCTGTTTAAATTGTTGAATGAAAAAATGAGAATCAGATATATAAACCCCCATCTAATTCACAATAAAACGTTAATTTTTAAAAGTTAACCTTTAAAGTAATCAATAAGATAGAAAAATGTTTAAGATTTCAGATATGAATTAATTTCTGTTCCATTTCTATTTTAAATGCAAATGATTAACCCCATGTTTATATATCAATGGTCAGCATGGAAACACTTGTATTGCTCAAGAAATCACCATATGTATGACTGTATTTTCAGAGACACAGCAATGAATTTTTTTTGCAATATTTCTCAGGAACATTGACTGGCTGAAATTTCACATCCTGAGGGATTTTGTCAACTCTTCAGAGGAAAGCGTTTCAATTTCACTGAAATCTCATTGTTACACTGTGGATTTGTCTTTTAGGGATCACTTTCAAAGCATTTCACTGTCTGTGACAAGAGAAAGCAAATAAATGCCAATGAATTGGATGTTATTCACAGTCTCTCAGCTTTCCTATCTTAGAATTTTAGCATCTCATTCATTTATTATCTAAGATGCCATATTAGAAATATCTGGTTGATCTTGAGCTATATCAAAGGTGCTTACTGACAAGGCATCAGGTACAGTTTAAACTCAGCCTTTAAATATTGCTACAACCCTGAAAACACATAACCTATAATTAAAAAGAATTCAAAAACACTTGAAAAGTTTACATAATTGTAATATCCAGATATTAGTAAACCTGTAAGATGTTATTATTCCACTTGATTCTAGGCACCAGAGGGCCGAGACATTTTCAATCTATTCATCAATGAATACAGAGGTATGAGCTGGGTGCTGCATCTCTGTCTAGTCTTTCTAATTTTTGCTTATTTTCTCCTCTTTTCTTTGTAAAATGTCATTGAATAAAAAAGGTACTACTACTTAATATTTTCATTTAAAACCAATGACACATTTTCTTACTAATCCAGAAGAAAATTTTGAGAATAATTTACTCAGTCAGACTATTAAAGACTTTAAAATATATATTAAATCTGTGCTAATTAGTACCATGTTTAATAATTTTTCGTTTGTTTGTTTTAATTTTTTCCCATGTTTGATTATTATATAGAAACTTAATCATCAGTAAACATTCAACAGTTTACATTAAAAAGTTGAATTTAAGAAGTCCCAAATGAGGGAGATATCACTGACACATAAGCATATTTATTTTTCAGGGAGTAAATTCCTTGAACAAACAACTCTGTATGTTGTGAATTTTATTTTGTGGAACTGATGTCATAGCAACATAAAGATTGTATGTTAGAAGTAAATAGACTGATGAAGGAACCAGGAAGGCACTCTGTTTAAAGTGTTCAGCTGCTAAAAACAACAACAAAAAGATCATGGTTCAAACGCACCAGCTTCTCTGTGGAAGACCTGTCAGTCTCCTTCTGTAAAGAATTACACTCTTGAAAATCCTACAGGATGATTGCACTCTGTCCGACAGGACCGCTATGTGTTCAAATCAACTCAACTGCAAAGAACTAGGTTTGATGAAATTTACCAGATAACTGATGACGTTTCTCCTCATGAGATTCAGAGGGGTTACTTTCCAAGATTATTGTGCAATATGTAATGTGTGTTGAATTGCAATAGGCTGTGAAGGTGTAAAATGTATAATATTGTGTAAAATTATAATATGTCTGCTGCATGTGCTACATATCTTGTATGTAACATATACATAACATAACGTGTTGTAGATGTTGTGCTCCTGCAAGGAGGAAAACAGACATAGAGCACATTATGTGACCCCACACCCACTGCCATCAGTTGATCTAACTCATGGCAACCCTCCAGGTCAGAAGACAACTGCTCCTTGGGATTAGTGAGACAATCCATCATGACAAGAGCAGACATCTTCATCCTTCTCCCACAGAGCAGGTCGTGGGTTTGAACCACTGACCTTGTGATTAGCAGCCCAATGCTTAGTCAATACTGCCACCAGGGTCCTTACATGACATGACATCTATTTAAAATATTTTGAAAATAAAATATGCCAGAGTTAGCATAGAAGTCTGGCGGTGAGGAAAGGGGGGTAAGATCTTATCCTAAATAAAGTTGTTGCTGGTCACTATTATTTTACCAGGAGGAAAATTAGTCAGCTCATAACTTGCTCCACTTCTTTCTTGAAACCAGGTCACTTAATCCCTTCTGACATATGTTCAGGATGAGTGCCCATATTTTTCTCACAGATTAATCCGGAGTGAATTTCACGTTTCAGGCCCTCATATAATAAGACATATGGAAATTAAGTCTAAAATGCCTGACACTTTTAATATTATAACTTCATTCATATTGCCATTTCTTGGGAATATAAATGAAATGAAAATGAAGGTGGACCTGATCCCCACCTGACATCAGCAGCTCCAAAGTTGTATTCCGTTCATGTTCTTTGTGCTTCCTAAGCCCTAAATACAGCAAGTGCCCACATACATGGACATGCAGCTATTTCTCTCCTTGGATATAACAGCTACTATTCATTTACTAGAGCAGGATTCCATGTTTAATAATATGTATATGTCACGTGACCCAGCCATGGCTCTACTTGTTGTATACTCTAAAGAAATAAGAAGCAAAACATGAACAGGTAATCATGTATTAGTCCATAGAGACTAAGTTAAGATGCAGCAACAAGGATCCATGAAATCTCAGCAACTGAAACATTTCTTTCTCACTTTCCAAAGTATATGTATGGGTTTAGATACTAGTCAAAGACCTACAGGCATTAGCTCAGCATCCAGAGCTTTTGACGGTTAGGTGACTTGTGTGCAAGAAGATGAGCTTAAGGCTTGCACCCAGAAATCACATACCTCACTTCACTCAACTTTCTTTGGCCAAAATAAGGCAAATGGCCATGATAACCTTAAGAGAATTAGGTAGTGTAGCCCACATTTGTACTTGGAATAGAACATGCTGGCAAATAATCCTAATACTACCACCAACAACACAAATGCCCATTAACTTTAGAAGAAGGTAAAGATGTATGTTTCCAAATGACAAGTGCTTTTGCTGCTTTTGAGGGGGTCAAAGCTCTCCGGCTGTTTCTATATAATTCCTGAAGGGATTCTATCCCATAAGAATATAAATAATGGGGAAAACTGTGTTGTTCTATTTCTTTATTTGGATAGATATACATAGCATGAAGGAATATAACAGCTAATTAGTCCACAGAGCAGTACAGAGGGCCCAGTTCAATTCACTTTCGTGAAACAGGTAATATACTGGAAGTCCTTCAACTCATAAGGTCAAGGAAGCAGACAGCTGAGTCTTCCATAGAGCAGTGTAGGTAGTCCTGCTACAAGCAGCAAACAGCAGGGTGGGTCACCAACAGTCACCCAGATAATGGGATCCAACAGTACCCAGCTCCAGTGAGGTATACACCAGCAGTGTGGTGAAGCAGGTCTCAAAGGAACCTCAAGCTCTAGCAATAGAGTCCACAAGTTGGGTGTCCCACCTGTAGTGTTGCTCACAAGTTGAGGCAGAGAACTATCTAAGGCAGCCACACACTGGTCCGATCACCAGAGAGCAAGAAAGACACAGGCAGAGTTTACCAAGCCATTTATCTCTTTGCCCTGCAATCAAACTGTGACCTTATTAATCCCACGGGTTCCTATTGGCCAGGTTGGCACAATAAACCTACTATCACAAAGGTTCAAACCCACTAGCCAATCCATGGGAGACTGATGAGGCTATCTGCTCCCATAAACACTTACAACCTAAAAAATTCTCTATAAGGCTGCTATGAGGAACTTTGGTCAGTGACAGGTTACTCATTGGGCTGCTAACTGCAATGTCAGCAGTTTAAAACCAATTGCTGCTCCACAGGGGGGGAAAATGAGGAGTTATGTTCTTGCAAAGATTTACAGCCACAGGGGCTGTTTTATAGGGTGTTGTTATGACTCAGCTAGATAGCTTTGAATGAGGATCATTATGAGTCAGAAATGATGTAATGGTATGGGTAAACACTAATCAAACCAAATACACTGAAATCAAATGGATTCCAACTTGTGACACTGCATAGGCTTCCAAACTGTAAATATGTCTCAGATCAGACAACCTCCTTTATCTCCCACAGGGAGCTGATGGGTTTGAACCACTGATCTTGGGGTAAGCACCCAACATGTAAAACACTATATCACTGGGACTACATACATAGGCATTAGTGAATTGAAATGAATTAGTATTGGTCATTTTAAACCAGACAATAATAAGGTCTACAATCATTACTTATCATCAAAAAGCATGTTAAGCCTGTTAAGATCTAGCCTGAAACACAATCCTGTAGGTGATAGTCCAATAGCTATATGCCTCAATATAGACCCATAAATACACATATTATTCTGATTTATACACCACAACTAATACCAAAGATGAGGAAATTGAATACCAATTTCTATATTATGAAATTGACCAAAAATACAACAAAGATGGGCTGATCATCACTGGTGGAATCCGTTGTTCATATGAAATTTCAAGTTGAAGCTGAAGAAATTTAAATATAAAATAATTCCAAGAAAGCCAAACTATGATCTTGAGTATATCCTACCTGGATTTAGAGATTATATCATGAATGTATTTGATGCATTAAACATTAATGACCAAGGAACAGATGATTGCATCATACAAGAAGAAAGCAAAAGGACATTTCAATGATTTTTAACAAGAAGAGAGTACACCAGATGTCAGAAAAGACTCTGAAACTTTATAACACAGACAATCTAAAGTAATTGGAAGAAATAATGAAATAAATGAGCTGAACAGATTTCAATCGAGGGCTTGAAAAGACAATTAAAGTATTTTATAAACCCCCCAAGCACATTGCCATCAAGTGGATAACAACGCATGGTGAGCCTATGTAACAGATGGTAACTGTTTCTGGGCATGGAAAGCCTCATCTTTGTCTCATAGAGTGGCTGGTGAATTTGAACTGCTGATCTTCCAGGTCCTACATGTAACCCATTATGCCACCAAGTAGCCTAAAGTACTGTAATAAAATGTGCAAAAGCCTAGAGCAGAAAAATCCAAAGGGAAGAAAACACCTGCCATTGGTCAAACTGAACTAATTAAAGCCAACATCCAACCATTCAGGTGCAAGACTGAAATATCATAGACTGCAAAAGGAACAAACGAAGCCGTCTTGGAAGAAATACGGACAGAGTGCTCCTTAGAGGCAAGGAACGAGAGACGCTGTCTCATACACTTTGGACATGTTATCAGGAGAAAGCAGTCCCTAGTGAACAACATCCTGCTTGGTAAAGTAGAGGGCCAGTGAAAGAGAGGAAGCCCTCCGTATAATGGACTGACACAGTGGTGGCAACAATAGGCTCCGCACAGGAGCAATTGTGAGGATGGTGCAGGACCAGACAGGGTTTGCTCTGTTGTGTAGACTCACTACGAGTCAGAACTGACTGGGTGACACCTAACAACAACAATTTAGGCAAATTATTAAATGCCACAAGAAGTATCAAATGAAAAATGGAAGGACTATCTGAGGTCATTCTACTGATCATAACTGGTAAACCTTCAACCATTTCAGAAGGTAGTATATGACCAAAAACCATGGCACTAATGGAAGAAAAACAACATGCACTGTAAACACTGGTGAAAAGCAAGGCTTCGGGAATTAAGAGAATTCAATGAATGAAGTGCTAACATGCTTGCTTCTAAATACCAAATGGAATATATACATGTTCATGTCTATCCCAAAGGAGTGATCCAACAGAAGGAGGAAATTATCTAACAATATCATCAATATCAGAAGCAAGTACAATTTTGCTGAATATAATTAAAAAACAGTTGCAGTAGTCAATCAACAGGGAATTAATTGCCAGAGATTCAAGCAAGATTCAGAAGAAGATATGGAAAAAGGACACAATCGCTGATATCAGATGGATCTTAACTGGATTCTAAGAAAGGAAAGATGTTTTCGGTACTTTATTGAATATGCAGAAACATTTGATTTTGTAAACCATGAAAAATTAAGGCTAACATTGCAAAGAAAAATAAAGGGAAATCCAGACCTCTTCACTTGCTCACATGGAGCTATACGTAGACCAACCGGCAGTCGTTGAACACAAGAGGGTCCTGCAATGTTTAAATCAGGAAAGGTCTGCCTTAGGGTCCTATCTTTCCACCATATTATTAACTTGGTGTACTGAGTAAACACTTTGACTACATTCAGAAGAATACAGCATCAGTATTAATGGAAGACTTACGAGCAATAGATTTTACGCCGATGCCACACTCTAGCTTGCTGAAGCAAACACTGGAAGCACTTATTTACGAAGGTCAAAGACTACAACCTTTAGTATGTATTGCACTCCGACTTAACAGACACAAATCCTTTAACCTAGCCAATAAAAGTATCATGGTCATCCAGAGAAAAGATTAATGGCAATGATTTCATTTTACTTGGGTCTATGACCAACTCCCATTGAAGCGGCTGTCAAAAAAAAAATTCAAATAGCATATTATCTTATGCAAATAGGCTGCAAAAACCCCTTCAGTGTTAAAAAAGAAAAACATCACTTTAAAGCAGTGGTTCTCAACCTTCCTAATGCTGCTACCCTTTAACACAGTTCCTCATTTTGTGGTGAACTCCCAACCATAAAATTATTTTCGTTGCTACTTCATAACTGTAATTTTGCTACTGTTATGAATTTGGTGACCCCTGTGACAGGGTTGTTTGACCCCCCTCAAAGGGGTCACAATTCACAGGTTGAGAACCGCTGCTTTAGTCTTAAGTGTGCCAAATCCAACCCATGGTATTTTCAATCACCTCCTATGCAAAAGGCGAAAATGAATAAAAAGGACTTAAGAAAAACAGGTGCCTTTGAATTATGTTGTTGTCTAAGAATATTAAATGTACTATGTAATTCCAGTAATTCCAGAAGAAGTAACAAAACTGTTCTAGAAGAAGTAGAGCCACAGTGCTCCTTACAAGCAAGGACGGCCCGGCTTCATCTCACATCCTTTGAACATGTCCTTGGGAAAGGCCACTCCTCAGAGGACAACATGCACGGTAAAGCAGAGGCTCGACAAAAAAGAGAACTACACCCGATAAAATGGATTGACATAGTGGCTACAACAAAGGGCTCAAACATAGCACTGACTGTAAAGATGGCTCAAGAATTGGCTGTGTTTCATTGTGTTGTACATAAAAATGCTATGTACTGGACCTGACTGAACTGTATCCAACAAAAACAAATTATGTTAATGAGGCCTGCTACAACCAACAGAATGAGGCTGTCTCTCCAGGAACTCTCTTTTGACAATGCAGAAGAGAGTAAACAAGTGAACAGAGATCCCAGTGACCTCCTACCACCAGGAAAGAAGAATCCGGACAAGGTATGTCTTTTGGGCTCAGGTCTCTGCACTGAGAAATTCTTAACCCGAGGAAGAAACTGATGCCCAAACATAGGTTTATCTTCAAGGACTGCTGAGCCCGCAGATGTTGAAAAGAGACAAGTGTTTTCCCGACAGCTGACAGAGAACGAAAGCCTCCTGTGGACCTGGTCCTCTAAATTCAGATTTCCAGCTCTTAAATTGTGTGTGTGTGGTGGGAGGAATGGGAGATGGATGCGGCAAGGGGGAGGACAAATTCCTGTTTGGTAAAGTCATACACTGTAGTAGCACTAGATAACTAACACTATCATTAGTAGAGATATATTATCATTACTGAACATTTGTATCAAAGACTCTACAAAAGAATCCCATCAAATGGATGTGGACAGAATTCAGAATAAAATTTCACATTTTTATGGACTCCAAATCATCTGGAATCATGGAAGTTGTTGAGTGAACCCCCAAAACTATTGTCCTGAGATACTATGTACCCCTTAACTTAAAATATCTTCTAAGATCTTAAAAATCAAATAACAATTTTGCTTAACTAATGCCTTGGCATTATGTTCTTTTCAGGTATCTCTATATGATATCAAGTTGACAATAGGCGTTCTTAAAATTGGACAGGAGACTTAAGCTTCAGTGATCTTATGTTAATGAGAGAGAAACAGCACAGGAGGGTGAGACCAGGTGTACATCTCATAGAGTATAACAAGTGTCACTGAACCACACAAGTAGAAACTGTTGAATTGGTGTATGATCTACTGTGCCTATTTGTGTTAGTCCTGGTAGACTAGAGAAACAAATTCATAGACATGCATATGTGTATAAGAAAGAGGTTTTTATACAAGAGCAATTGAACATTGAGAAAACATCCCAGTCCAGTCCAGATCAAGTCCATAAGTCCTATATTAGCCCATATGTCCGATACCAATCTACAAAGTTGTCTTTAGACTCACAAAACACATGCAATAATGCCAAACGCAGGAAGATCACAGGCTAGTGGGTGGATAGTCTTGTGGATCCAGTGATGGTGGAAGCATCTCCACATGGCTTTTCCAAGTCCAGGGCTCACACTGCCATCAGCAGAGATCCATGTGTTTTCTCGATGGGGATGTCACACAGGGAGTGAGCCTTGTCAGTACAGAGTCTCCAAGGCAGTGAGCCAAGAGAGAGTGTGTCTTCCATCTCCAAGAGGAAATCCAGGAGTTCCTGAAGCCTCAGGAGAAGGCCAGGCCTACACAGAGGCCTCATTGGCTATATCCTGATTGACCGGCCAGACTCCACCCCTATACCCTCGATCCTCAAACTGACAGCAGATTATGTATTTACCACAATATTTGCAACAATAAGATAAGATATTTTTTAAAACTTGATTTTTAATTTTATTTTACTTTGCAAGGAGGTAATGTTCCATCAACTGTTAACTCAAGATCAGTAGAGAGGGATTGTGGGCCATCAACTATATAAATGTTATATGATTCTATTTAATCCACCTAGTGATTTGGTTTTACATTCTTGTATATTTATTCTCTATGCCCTAAATCCTTATCCAAAATGTTGAACAATTTAAAATTTTTGATTTAGTGGTATTTATATTTCAGTTCTTCAATTTTGTATTCAACAATTTAAACAGCTAATCAAACACTTCAATGGCTGAGAAAATAAAAAGTTTTTAAAGGACCCCATTTTATTCCTTTGAATATTGGTCTTTCAGGTGGAAGAAAAACTTGCTATAAGCCCTCACCCTAGTAGCAACATTAAATGTGGGAGCTCGACATCCATCAATAAACAGAGAACAGGGCTTTGTCCATAAATGCTTCGCAAACACAGTCAAACCCCAGGAATGGACTTTGTGCTCAATTCTCCTTTCATCCTCTTTGAACAGATGCAACTTTGAACTGACAGTGTTCCTGTGGTAACTGTTTTGTGCCAGCCATAAACCGTATCTTCCTCTTTGTGACTGTTAATGCAAAAATGGGAATGAAAC
The DNA here is from genome assembly GCF_000313985.2 of Echinops telfairi. NCBI lineage: Eukaryota > Metazoa > Chordata > Mammalia > Afrosoricida > Tenrecidae > Echinops > Echinops telfairi. The sequence goes on from NW_022109491.1 coordinate 38,493,737, forward strand.
CAGCAAAAAAGAAAAAAGAAACATGAAATTCCCTAGTCACAGAAGTTTTGCAAGATTAATTTTAGGGTTTATTTGGTTTTTTAATGCCTTGCTATGCTATCTGACTTTCTGACCTTCCCTTAAGGGGATCATGGTTGATTGCAAATGGAAAAATAAATGACAAGCATATGTCAAATTATGAAAAATCTGCAAAACATCTAAACTGTGCCTTTGGAATCTGTTATTATTCTTTTTAGTGTTATTCATCTTGAGGAGCATCATTTTCATTAATCCAGTTTTGAAAAATCTGTGAAACATCTAGATCATGTTTTGGAATTTTCTATCACTCTTTTTAATGTTATTCATTTGAAGGAACATCATTTTATCAACCAATTTTTGGTAAATATTTATTAATTACTATATATTATATTATGTATTATATATTAATTAATTACTATATTTATTATCTTAATTAATTGATTAATTACTATGTATTACCCTAAGTAAAAAGTTTATACTATAACTGTGTTAGACAGGGTTCTCTAGAGAGATAAAACCAAATTCTTGATAATATAATATATTTATTTATAAAGGTAATTAATATATAACAAGAAATGAAATGTTAAATCATAAAGATAATTAGATATATAACGAGAAATGAAATGTTAAATCATATACAGATA
>NW_022109491.1:38498143-38553782 GCF_000313985.2 Echinops telfairi
CACTGGGTTGGGATGTTTTCTTGATGTGCACTTAACCTTTATATAAAACTCTCTCTTATACATGAGTTTCTGTGGATTTGTTTCTCTAAAGAACCTAACTAACACAATAACTTTTATATTCTCATAGTTTTAGAGAAATCCATTCTTTGCCATGCTTATTCTCTCTATAGACTTCTCTTCTGTTTTCTGGTGTTTGCTAAAAGTCAGAAACTCGTTTTCTGTAAATGTAATTCTGTTTGGAAATTGGGGTTTAGTTATGTTTACACAATTGTATCAGAGTAGGGTGAGCCCCAAATCTAATGAATTTTAAGAGTTGAGAAGCTGAAACAACTCTAAATACGACAGACTGTAAAAGAAAATCACTATGAGATACAATCAAATTTTCCAGGATCAAGTACAAGGAAGGAATCCCGAGCATAGTTTGAGGAAAAAAAGAAATATTACCTACAAATGAGAGTCAATAAGAATTATCTTTTCCATGATTTTTGTTAGCTGAATCTTACAGACAAGAAGGCAAACTAAAAATACTGAAAGAAAAATCTGCCAACAAAGTTTCTCAAATATGAGGGAGAAATAAGGTCATTATCAGATAAAAATGAATTAAAGGAATTTGTAAAACCAAATCAGATTTACAAAAATTACCAAGGGGAGTTCTTTGAACAGTGACTCAACAGCACCAGTCATCATCCTGAGATTAACATACAAGAAATCAGCACCCCAAAATCAAGCCACTTAAAGAAGTAATCAAAGTAAAACAAAATTACAAGATGGTAGAGAGCTAGAGATATCATTTGCAATGAAGTTAATTATAAAGTCACGGGGAATAATGCAGATTATAAAAATACCACTCTAATGGAGAAGAAGCCATGTAGTCTACAAGTGAGAAGAGATTGTCTTAAAGTTTTGAAGAAAGTAATACTTAACAGGGTAGTATGAAAGAAAATGCAAAGGCCTGATTTAAAAAAAAAAGGATAAACATAAAGACAGAGTAAATAGCAAATTAACAGCAAAGAAAAATTATAAGAAAATCCACAAACAAAAGATACTCCACATATAAGTTTATGAGGAATATAGAAACAAACAAAACTAATAAAAATAAAATGACAGCGATAAATGTATACATGTCAGAAACAACACTAAATGTAACTGAATTAAATGCACTACTCAAGAGGGAGAGAGACTAGGTGATAAGATATGAAATGAATATCTCTGTTGGATTGACACAGTGGCTACAACAATGTGCTCAAAAATAACAAACCGTATGAGGAGGGGCCAGGACTCGGCAGTGGTGGGTTCAGTTGCACACAGGGCTGCTATAAGTTGGAACCAACTCAACTGAACCTAACAACAAAACAATAAAACTACCACAAACCTCATAAAGTAGACATTTTGGAAATAATTATCCTAATCAGATAACGATCAATAATTTTTTAGATGACTCTTATAATTTTTAAAAGTAGGAAAAAATGGTTTTCATGCCAAAAGAAGCATATTTCAAAGGCTATCAAGACAGAAAGAGGAGGAAAGGCGGGGGGGATAAGTCCACATATTGGGATATTTTCTTGGATACTGTTAGGATATGTTTCTTGACCTGGGTGCTGATGACATGAGTATTTGCATTCTAAATATGAATTGAACACGATGGGATATCAATCGAAATGTTGCAACAAGCTGATGAAACACTGGAAACATTCAATCTTCTATACAAGGAAATTTGGAGGACAGTTACTTGGCCTGAGAAAGATCAATATTTGTACTCATTCCAAAGAAAGGTGAAATAACAGAATGTTCAAATTATAGAACAATATCATTGATATTACATGCAAGTAAAATGTTCCTGAAAATAATCTAACAATGGTAACATCAGTACATTGACAGGGTGTTACTAGAGGCTTAGGCTAGATTCAGAAGACGACATGGAACAAAGGGTATCATTTCTGATGTCAGATAGATCCAGGCTGAAAGCAGAGAATACCAAACAGATGTTTACTTGTGTTTTACTGACTATGCCAAGGCATTCAACTGTGTGGACCATAACAATGTGTATGGATATCCTTGAGAAGAATGGGAATTCCAGAACACCTTATTGTCCTCTGTGGAACTTGTACATGAATCAAGGGATAACTGTGCCAACAAAACAAAGGAGTGAAAGTGTTCATCTCTGTTGTATCATCTCACTATATTCAACCTGTATGCTGATCAAATACTCAGAGAAGCTGGATCAGATGAAGAAGAATATGGCATCAGGATAGAAGGAAGGTGTGTTGGTCCCGGTTGACTAGTGAAACAAATTCAGACACTCACATGAGTATAAGAAAGAAGTTTATATCAAAGAGCAATTGTACTTTAAAGAGACATCCCAGCCTAGTCCAGGTTAAGTCCATAAATCCTATATTAGCCCTTATGTCCATTACCAATCTATAAACTCCCCTTCAGGCTCATGAAACATGCAATGATGCCAAAGGCAGAAGGATCACAGGCCAGTGGGTGGAAAGTCTTGTGGATCCAGTGGTGGTATAAGCATCTCAGTGCTGGTGTGTGTCTCCACATGGCTCCTCCAGCTCCAGGGTTCTAGCGTCGCTCCATGTGTCTTGTCTCAGGGATAGAAAACAGAGAGTGTCTGTGTCTACCTCCAGTGAGATATTTATCTCCTTAGCCGGTCCAAATGAGGTCATCAAGCAGCAACCCGATTGAAAGGCTAAACTCCACCCCTTCACTCTTAATAGTCTCAAGTTGGCATCAGACTATGTAACTACCACAGAAGGCTTGTTAAAAACCTGCGATAACATGACACAATCCTGCTTGCTGAAAATGAAGACGTGAAGCCCTTGCTGATGAAGATAAAGGATTGCAGCTTTCAGTATGGATTACAACTCACTGTAAAGAAAATCAAAATCTTAACAACTGAACCAAAAGGTAAGAACATTAACAACACGATAAATGGAGAAAAGGTTGAAGTTGTCAAGAATTTTGTCTTGGTTAGATCCACGATCAATGCTCATGGAAACAAAAGTCAGGTTATCAAAAGACACATCATATTGGATAAATCTGGTGCACAAGATCTCTTTAAAATGTTAAAAAGTGAGGATGTTCCTCTGAGGTCCAAGGTGTGCCTGACCCAAGCCATACTATTTTCAATTGCCTCATAGTTTTGTGAAAGTTAGACATTTCATAAGAAAGACTGAATAAGAATCAATGTATTTGCATTATAGTGGTGTTGAAGAATATTGAAAGTACCATGGATTGCCAAAAGAACAAACAAATCTGTCTTGGAAGAAGTAAAATCAGAGTGCTCATTAAAGGGAAGGATGACAAGACTTCATCCCATCTAGTTTGGACATGTTGTCAGTAGAGGCCAGTCCCTGAAGAAGGACATAATTTGGTAAAGTAGAAGGACAACAAAAAAGAGGAAAGGCTTCATAGAGATGGATTGACACCATGGTTGCAACAATGGGCTCAAAAATGGGAACAGTTGTGAGGATGTAGCAGGAGGGGGCAGTCTTTCAACTTTGTTGTATATAGGGGTACTATGATTTTTTAAAAAATTGATTCCACCTAATAACACAAAAACAAAAATGAATTGAGCAATATAACTGGGTTTTATATGCTTTTCCATATGTGTATTATAGTCCATGATTTTTTAAAAGTTATATTTAGCATAGGAGACCAAAAAGAGTTATATTATGATTAAACAATCAATTGAATAAAGAGATGTAGCCATAATATCTAACCATCCAATGAAAGTGCCTTGACTTACATGAATCAAACTCTTCCAGAACTAAAGATAGACTACTCAAGTTGTCTAGTAGTAGAAGACCATAATACACTACATAAGATAATGGATAATGAAATTCAACTAAACAACTCACTCAACCAAGTAGACCTCATAGACAGATACAGTATAATTCACCAAACCGTAATACAAGATACACTGTTTTTCAGCGCACATGGAACATTCTCCAGAATAAACCACATGTCTGTCCACAAAGGAAAGCTCAATAAATTTTAAAATGCTCAAACATTACAAAACATCTTCTAAGATCACAGTGCTATAAAATTAAAACCAACAATATGAAGAGAGAGGGTGTGTATGCAATCTAATAATACCATCTTTAGGCAAGAGATTATTACATTTCTATAATTATTTTCTGCACACTTTATAGGATTATTTAGAGAAACCTTTATTCTTTTCACTGCATTTTTAAAATATATGAATTTATATAGTAACTTTATAAAAACAGCTAAAGAGTTTATTTTGCCTAGACTTCAAAGAAAGAAACTACTTCAACAAAAACACTGCTATTTACAGCTTTCTAAGACACACAAAAACTTAAGCGTAAAACAAGACATATTATTATATAAAGCTACCAGTCTGTGAGACTAGCTTAAAGAGCATATATAATAAGATATGGGGTATTCTTTTTTAACTTAATTTATTTTTCAAGCTAGAGACCTAGTCTCTTATTTTAAATATATCACTTCCTCTAGTTGGAAAGCTAGCAAAATGATACCCCCCATCCCCTATTTTTAAAAATGCACATAGTTTAGCATCTTAAGGGCGGGGGGGGGGATGAATTCAGGTATTTTGTAGACAATTTTAGACTGGAATATGGTCCAAAATAAAATGTTTACTCAAAGATTAAGTCACGTTGAGAAATTCTTTAAACAAGTGATAGTTACATAGGATTTTAGGTTGTAACACACTAGTCAGAAAATTGAATTTGTTTGATTTAAATGCTATTTCTTCTTGGTAACTCCATGGCAATGATCTATTGGCCTTCCTCTTCTTATTAAATAACATATATACATTAAAAAATCTAGACATGATCCTTATGTTAACGTAATCGAAATGTGCACTGGAATTTTGGCAAGCACGAAAGTTCAAATTAAATAGTCTGGAATTTTCTACCACTAGATGTCAGTCTTGTCAATCTGAATCTGATATGAAACCAAAACATTCACAGTGTTAACTGGACAATTAAGAGAACAAAATGAAATCAGAGAAAATTCAAACATCAAGATCTTCCCACAATTCAGAGTAAAAATACATAGCAACTCATCCAAAAAGATTTGATACCAAACTAAAAGCAAGAAGTGAATGCGTCATCATAAAGCCTCAGAGAATATCAAACACAAAGAGAAAAAAAGTTCTTCTTTAGAGAAATCTTACCTAGGGATGACACCCAAAAGCTGGGAAAGTAGACTGAGCACAGAGGCTCCCACCAAACTACACTCCATAGTTCCTCCCAGGGACCATTGCAAGCAAATAACCTTTGGATCCCACTTCTGACACCAGAAATGTAACAGAGAAAATTTGAATGCTCAGGTAAAATAAAGAAGATTATTAAAGGTTTAGAAATGTATTTAAATTGGGAATTCCCAATTTAAAAACCAATGAAACAAAACCACAGAGTCTAATACACAATAATTACAGAGACATTTATTTAGAATTTAGCCAAAGGATGGGGCTTATGATAGTCAGAAATTAAAGGAAAGCTTTCCCACAGTAGGGTGGTCAGTGATGGGATTAAAGGATATGATTCACATTGATAGCTAGGTCCATAGACCAGTGACAGGACAATGTCAGGATAGGGCATGTTCCAAAATCAAATAGCTAACAGATTTGCCATGTATTTATTGACTCAAATTAAGACATAAGTTTACTGAGAATGCATAAACTCATTGTCATTGAGTCAGTTACGCTCATAGTGAACCAACAGTATTGAGTAAGAAGTATTGTGTGTTTTTTTTTTCTCTCATGATGAAATAATATTATCCCAATTCCTCCCAATGTTTCTTGTTTCCATTCCTCCTTCTTTCCTACGCTCCTTTCCAAAAGTGATCTTTGTCCTTGGGTAAATGCTGCCTTACTGATCTCAAATTGTCTACTATTCTAAGGCATATGTACCTCACTAGAATTATAGATCCCCTTTAAGATTTGTCTGTCATTTGGCTGAAAACTGAGCCAGGGGAGTGAGCTCATTTCCAAAACGAAGGGTGAAAAAGGGCATTAGATTTCAAAGATCCCAACATTATCCATCAGACGAGTGAAGCTAGTTGTGTTAGTCTGAGTGGACTAGAGAAACAAATAATAGAAACTCACAAGTGTATAAGACAGTTTTATATAAAGGATAATTGTACATTAATAAAACATCCCAACTCATTCCTGTCCAAGCCCATAAGTCCAATATTAACCCATATGTCAAATACCAATCTATAAAGCCCTCTTCACACTCACAAAACACATGCAATGATGCCGAGTGCAGGATGATCACAGACCAGTGGGTAGAAAGTCTTTGGATCCAGTGGCATTATAAGCATCTCAGCACTGGTAGGGGTCTCCATGTGGCTTCTCCAGTTCCCAGGGCACGGGGTCTATCAGCGTAGTGCCATGTGTCTTGTCAGGAGAGCGTCTCCCATGTGTCTTGTCAGTAGAGCTTCTCAAAGGGAGAGAACTGAGCGAGCCTGTCTCCTGCCTCCAATTTGGAAATCCAGTAATTCCCAGAATTCTCAGGAGAAGACCATGCCCACACAGAGGCCTCATTGGCTATGATCCAATTGACAGACTAGACTGTCTTGATCCAATCAAGTCCCAAATTGTGAAACTACCACACTAGTCTTTTTTTCAATGCTTTTTAAATTTGCTACATATTTTTCTTCCATTCAATCCAGAATCTGATAAACTGAACACTTGCATGGACGTTTATAGTGGTAGCCAAATAATATCTTGTTCTAAGTCTCAGGATCACGGAGATTGATGTTAGCTCAGTCTATTCATCCTTTGGATTTGTTATTTTCATGCATCTTATATTTTTATCATTTTTCTTACCTCTGGACACAGAAAGACCAATAGCTGAACTTAAGATGTCTGTGCTTAAGCTTTTAAGACCCAGCTGCTAGTCCTTTATGTCAGAATAAAACATTGCCTTTGTGGATTAAGTTTGCCTATTCATTTAGGTGTCTTTGGAGACTGTAGTTCTGAGCCACAGACACAGCAACATATTCCCTCCCGGGGTTTTGTTATGTCTAAGAAGTTTTCATACATATCCCCCCATGTATTTGCCCCATCCATGGTGATATTTACAATAAAGGTATATATGTACAAATACCCTCTGTCAAACCAATGTGTGCTATATTTGTCTGAATACTCCCACTTTCCCTCATGTGACCATAATCTTTATGGAAGCTGATAGTCTCATCTTTCTCCCACAGAGCAGTTGGTGGATTTGAACTGTCAACCTTGAAGTAAGCAGCCCAAAACTCAACCCACTGCACCACCAGGGGGGATGTATACTGCAGGTATTTCTTAAGGACATTATACACAAATCTAGTAGCATTGTTTTAACATAGTAACATGAGTTGAAAATAATCACTTGCAGTACCATCATTTATGAGAACAGCCAGCACTATAGGTTTTTATATAATCATTTGTGCCCCTATTTACCCAGGAAATTAGATATATCCTACATTTGCATGCTTCCAGAGGAAAGACACTCAGAACAAGCAAACACAGTAGAGAAAAAAACTGCTGCTAGAATAAGCAACTTTAAAATTCAGTATGGATCACAGATTCTTGGTAAAACTTAAGATGCTTTCAAGTTTCCCTATTTAAATATATACAAATTGGCTCAGATTTTAAATTCGCATATGGTACTGTTTTTGTTAGGTGCCATCAAGTCGGTTCTGACCCATAGTGAGCCTATGCATGACAGATGAAGCACTGCCTGGTCCTGGGCCATCCTCACAATTGTTCCTATGCCTGAGCCCACTGTTTTAGCCACTGTGTCAATGTATCTTCTTGAGGGCAAGAAGATCCATTGCTGGCCCTCCACTTTGCCAACCATGTCCAAAGTATGTAACATGACATCTCTACATCCTTGCCTACGATAGTTAAGTTTCATGACAACTTGACTGAGCCAGAATGCTCAGTGATTTAACACTGAGTGTAAGTGTGGCAGTGTTGTTGGATAGGGATTGACTCCTAGCCACAAGGCTAGCAAATAAAACACATCAGCTGCTTTGGCAGAATAAAAATGAGGCAACTTGCGCCCATAAAGATTTATGAACTTCGGAAACCTATGAGTTTACAAGTCTATTTCACTGAGTCTATTTCATTATGAGTTGAAATAGACCCGATAGTTGTAGGTAAACCTCTAAGATGTGATGTAACACAGTGTAATCAAATCAACAATGGGTGCTCTAAGGAGCAGCCAATCTATTGTAAGCTTAGTGTAGGATGGATCACCCTTATTCAGATCACAACCATGATCCAAACAATTGACAGGAAGTTTTCTCATGGGTGTGGCTGGCTTCCACTAGAGGAAGGCAGGGTGAAAAACTTGCCTTGTTTCTTACTGTACCTGAATCCTGAATCTGGCTCAGTGACTTCAGGGTTCTTGGACATCAGCCACAGCCTTGCCATATTGCCTGCCAATCCTGAGAGTCATCAGCGATTCACCACCTGACCTGCTGACTTTGGATCCATTTGCCGCTGCAACCACAAAGTTTATTTATATATATAAATGTAAATGCACACACACACATGTGTGTGTGCACTTCACTTTTTTCTCTAGAGAACCCAGTCTATCATTGGATGAATAGATAAACAACCATGGTACCCAGTGGAATACTATATGGCACTAAAGAAAAATGAAGAATCCATAAAACATTTCATAACATGAATGAATTTGGAGGATCTTATACAATCACTGCTACAGTTGTGAGCTATGTTGTATAAATTTCTCTATATATATTTTATATTTTTATTGACACCTAATGAACATATCAGACATAAATTAATATGTATTTCACAAAAATGAGACAACTATATAAAAATCAAGAACATATCCATATACAAGAAGAGACATTCATGGTGAGTTACAAGGGTTGGAGAGTAGGAAAAGTTAAATCACTAAGTAGAGCATAGACACTATTAACTTGGATATATGGAAAGACAATGTACAAAGGGGAAGGACAGCAGAACATGAGCAATGGCAAAGAAAACCAGTGGGATGTACACAAAAATAAAAGATGACAAAGATAAACACTAGTACATATGCAGTCTTGTGTTAATAGTAATAGTAAACAACATTCCCATGAAACCTGAGCAGATGTGGGAAAGCAATTGGAAGTATGACCATACAGAAGTATGACCATATAGATTTGGCAGATTATATTTCCACATATATATTTGTCCTGCAAATGCATCCAAGGGCATCATGAAGCATACAGAGACCAAAGCTCTGAAAACTTCCTAGCCACAACCAAACACCTTGAGGGAATGCATCACTGGATTTTGAACTTAGGAATACAGTATCAGGAGGCAACTAGATCAATTTATTAGAAACAGGTTAAAGGAAGTTCCCAAGAGGTGACACCATTCCATGGCCGTCCAAGGAGCACAGCCAATCACAAAGCAGCAAAGGAACCACAAGGAGGAACAAACAAGAGGAAAGGAATTATCCCCAGAGAGGGCGTGATTTAAAATGTAAAGTGATTTAACCTTTCCTACTCTCCTACCCTTGGTAACTCATGATGAATGTCTCTTCTTGTACGTGGAGGAGGAAACCTAGGTTCCTTCAAAGTGACCTTGCCCTTATCAAAATATAAATCTCATACCCATCAGCAACATGACAAATCCCAGTGAGCTCATGCATGTAAAGACAGAAAAGGGGTGGCATCCAAGGTCTCAGAAATCCCTGCCTCTTACAGCCTTCACCTTGAACTCCCACTGGGCTTTCTCCACTCTGGGGTGAATGACTCGGTCCTTTTTTAAAAGCATAATTTTTGCTTTCAAATAAACCTATTGCTGTGACTGCCGGACTTGATATCTTTGCTTTCCTGTTCATACCAGACTGTCTTCTTCATTGATTCTTTGGAAAAGACTAGTGAGGGACAATTGGCATAACACAGAGACAGTTACTACAACCCACTTCGGTGAGTAACAGCCAGAATTGTAAAAGCTAGTGAGAGGCCGTCTAAGATGCAAATACTGGTTTCTCTTCATCCAGAACAATGAATACCTAAGAAAGCCAGAGAATCAAGGAAACAAAATAGTCCAAAGGACTAATGGACTATGCAAGCCAGTTCCTCAATGACTGTTATCAAAAACACTCATTGGTAGCCACATACTACAACTCTCAGGGTCACAAAAGAAGGGAGAAAAGAATAGCACAAAATGAAACTCACATTTAAAGGATCAAACCGTTTTCCTAGTCTAATGGAAACTGTGGAGGCCCTGACACTCTTTCAGCCTTGAAATGGAACTTCCCATCCTCATCACTGGAGATAAAAACTTTCGGGAGAATACTAGATACGCCTACACAGTGAGGAACACCATAATGGAGGCATATACTCCTTGACAGGGCAGAACAGGGTCTTCCGCCCTGTCTCCTAAGGGAATACACAAAGGACCATATGAAACAAGTAATGAACAAAGGACCGTGTGAGAACTAGCCTGGTAAACACCTGACCCTTGAAGCTAGGCTTGGGTGCAAATGCTGACACAGGACTGTCCACAGAGCTAATTCTGAAACATGCTAGCTGGAACAGCAGCCTGGATGCAAGTGAAAGAAATGAGGACCCAAAGACAACTGAGCAATGGACTAGAAAAGTGCTTGACCATCTGCAGAGTGGTGACCCTCTCCCATGTAAAAACTAGAAGCATTCCCCTAGACCATGTCGCCATCTCAACTCAGAGATGGGGGACCCACTTCACCTCCACAGTGAAGTGTGTCTTATCTATGCTTAAGGCGTCCTTCTTAACTCTTGAGAGGGACCTGATTCATTTCTTCTGAACTGACTCTATGCTTTAATAAAACCATCGCTTAACTCCTTTGCTGCTGGGTGTGTGTATGTGTGAGAACATGGCTTATCTCTGAACCCTAAAAAAAATCACACCTTCAAACTTCTCAGTGCAATCCACCATGGGACTAACGGGCCACACTCCAAAAACAAAGGCAGAAAAGAAGAACAAATGGAAATAGGAAACCCAGAGATGGGAGGAACGCTATCACATTGAAGTGATTGCGGCAAATGCACAAACCAAAATGTATATAAATGTTTTAATGGAAAAGTATTTCCACTGGAAAATTCCACCCAAACTACAAAGAAAAATAAATTTGGTAGTTGTATGCATGTGTGTATACACATGTACATATGTATAGGAATTAGTGGTGATTGCTATACAACTACCCTGTTTTGCACCAAATAAGACAGTGTCTTATATTAATTTTTGCTCCCAAAGATGCGCTAGGTCTTATTTTCAGGGAATGTCTTATTTTTCCATGAAGAAGAATACGGTACACATTTATTGTTTATTGTTTTATTAAAAGAGACCTTGCACTTCCTGTCGGCTCTGGCTGCGCTGCAGCCAACAGTGAGCTCCACAGCAGTGCCCACTGCTACGGTCCAGAGTTATGGTAGTTTCAGGGGGCCTTATTTTGGGGGAGGTCTTATTTTCGGGGGATGCCTTATATTTTAGTGAGAGGCAAAACTAAGTAGGTCTTATTTTAAGGGGATGTCTTACTTTCGGGGAAACAGGGTATGTGAGTATAATGAAAACCATTTAATTGCATTAAAAAGTGAATTTTACAGTAGGTAAATAATATCTCCATAAAATAATCTGGTGTATGGTTAATATTTTCAGCACATCTCAGCTGAGTGCTCAATAGTCAAATGTACCTCTTAAATGCTGAGAATTAGAGAATATGTCTCTTAACCTGTTCTTGTCACTTAATTTTGACTTACGGAGACCCTGTGAAAATTATGGCAGAATTGTGCTCCATAGGGGTTTGACACTCCTCTGGGAGGACTCGAACCACCTACCTTTAGTTAGCAGGTAAGCCTGCTAACGATCTGCACCACCCAGGGATTTCCAGATTCCAGCTCTTCAGATCAAACTGTGTTACCAGGACCAGCAGCATCTGCATCAGCAGGGAGCTTAAGGCCTCACTTCAGACCTGTTGCATCAAAATCCCCACTTATTTTAACCAGACCTGCAGCTGATTTTATGCACAGTAAGATTTGAGAAGAGTTGATAGTGATAACGTTGCCAGCAACTGAGCCTGCTCTGTAACTGACTCATAAGCAGCGAAATCTCTTTTCAGGTGGGTCTAAATTATCTAGCATCAACCCAATCAGCATTTCAAGTTTTTTCTGCTACCCCTAACCCCACAGGTCAGAACCCAGTCCTGTGAGCTGCTCTTGATTGTTCCTTAGTCGGTAGTTCTGACTGAAAGCGCCAGTTCTGGGTCACTCCGGGCTCAGAATTATTGACTAAATTCACATTTGCAGGCTGTTTATAGCTATAAATCTACTCACGGATGATAGTTTTGAAAACCATCTAATTTTGCTTTGTGCCTGCCATCAGTATGCTGTAGATGAAGGATACTTTATCCATAAGGACCCACCAACTATGTAACAAGGTGTGCAATTGAGCATCAGATATGTTTTCATGTTAATTGGAAAAATGTGTGGTAATTTCACAAATTCTGACAATCTGAATTTCTCTTTCTCCTAATTAAAATAAAGGGAAAAGGAGAAGTAGGCAGAATAAAACACATTTGTTTATATGTGTGTGTGTATGTATACACACATATATTTATAGTATTGCTTAGAACTGCAGGGCTCGGTCTTAAAGGCACATATCATATATATGTATATTTTTTTAATTCTGTGGAAGTTTATAGCACATTCTTATATTTACCAGGAAGCAATTCTATCTAAAGTGTGGTCAGAACCAGTTCTTTTCCTGTTACTATGGAGTAAGAAATTTCAAATAAACAGAGTGTGGTAGAAATTTATGTTAAGTTAGAGAGCTTAGACCCAGAGGAATGGAGCAAGGAAATCTAATATAGGGGATGAGAAATTGACCAACAGAACAGCTCTTAAGATATTGGGCAGATGATATCTAGGAAAAAAGCCCATACAAGCTAACTCAGCCCCCTTTGAGGGGCCAAAGGAGAGGTACAAAAACAGGGGAGCCCTTGAGGCTGGCCACTCAGACTTCTCTTCTGAGCGTTCTGCTTGAACTTCCATCGTACTAAAACTTCCTATTGTTTGCTGAACCTCTGTATTTTCACTTTTATGAAAATGTTCCTAAGCTCTTCTGCATGCTGTGTCTCAGCCAAATTCCTCCAAGAAGACCAAGAACTAAGGATTAGTACTAGCCTGAGATCTACTGTAACATTTATAGGATTAGGGAGTTTCATTATTCCTTTATGTGCCCTGAAATTAGTTTTTGTCTCAAAAGAAATTTTGTCTTTTTCCTTTACCTGAGAAAGTATATAGCATGTGAAGATTATATTAAATATGAAGTTTTCATTAAAATGTTGACTGAAATCTAGCCTTTCTCTGTTCAAGATCTTGCTATGCATAAAATATGTATATACATATTATGAGTACTCTAAATATGTGCACCCTCATCTACATACAAAGGCCTTTCTTAATACCATAAACTTTGATGGATGGAAGAGAGAACCCAACACTGAATCAGACCTGTGTTCTGCTTTCAAAATGTATGAAATATACTAACCACATACACACACAAAAAATAGAATCATAAAGATGGGAGGGAGTACAAAAGGACTTTTTAAAGCTCTATATGTGGCAAGAGTTGTGAAGAGGCAAGTCAGGTCTAGCAATGGAATGGCCAGAGAAGAATTAAAGTATACTAATATACCTTGAAGTATAATCAATATCATTCACTGGATTTATAATTCAAATATACCTATTCTATTTGGTGTTCCCTATTCAATTTCATTTATCATGATGTCCAGTTGTGAGGATTTTGGTCTTCCTTATGTTGTTATAATCCATATTGAAGGCTACAATCCTAGATCTTTGTTGTAGTTACATAATCTAGTGTCAGTTTGAGACTATTAAAAGTAAGGGGGTGGATTTTAGCCTGTCAATCAGGTCGCAATTAATTACCTCATTTAGAGGTGCTACAGTGATAAATAGCTCAATGGAGGTGGGACACAGATACACTCCCTGTGAGACAGTCCTGTTGACAAGCCACATGGAGAGACACTAATGGAGCCAGAGCCCTGGCGCTGGAGGAGCCATGTGGAGACCCAGGCCTGCACTGAGATCCTTCCACTGCCACTGGATCTACAAGACTTTCCACCCACTAGTCTGTGATCTTCCTGCATTCGACATTATTGCATAGCTGTGTGAGTCTAAAGAGGAATTTATGGACTAGTATTGGAGATATGGGCTAACATTTGACTTATGGCCTTAATCTGAACCGGGCTGGAATGTTTCTCAACACACAATTGCTCTTTTATACAACACTCTTTCTCATACACATGAGTGTCCGTGAATTTGTTTCTCTAGTCAAACCCGGGCTAACACAATCTTCATCAGGAAGTGCTTCAATTCCTGCTCACTTTCAGCAAGCAAAGTTGTGTTATGTGCATACTGCAGGTTATTCCTAAGCCTTCCTCCAATCCTGGTGCCACCCTCATCCAGCTAGGAAAAAACCGCTTTGGAGATAAATTTAAGGAACGGTCGAATTTCAAAAGATAACAATGTAGTGACAGAATTCTATAAAAAATGAGATGAATTTTTTTAAATCAATTTATTGGGGCTCATACAATTCATCACAATACATAGATCAATTGTGTACAGCACATCTATACATTTGTTGCCCTCATCATTCCCAAAATTCGCTTGCCTCTTGGGTTCCTGGAATCAGCTCATTTTCCTTTTTTCCCCCCCTCCCCCTCCCTTCCTCTGACCCCCTCCCCCATGCACCCTTGATAATTTATAAATTATTATTATATCTTATATTACACTGCCCGGCGTCTCCCTTCACATACCCCTCTGTTGCACATCCACCAAAGAGGAGGAGGTTATATGTAGCTCTCTGTGATCAATTCACCCTTCCTACACCCCCCTTACCTCCTGGTATCGCCACTGTCACCCCTGGTCCTGAGTGGTTCATCTGTCCTAGTATTTTTTTAAACTCCATCTAAGAGGGCATATAAACTATTAAGCGACCTGGGCTCCACCATCCTCTGGTTTAGACAGGTGCCATGGAGTGGTTTTGACTCATAGCAGCCTTGCAGACAACAGACCAAAACAGCACTTGATCCTGCCCCATCCTCACAGTGGTTCTCAGGTTGGAGCCCAGTGTTGCAGCACTGTGTCAACCCATCTTGTCTTCCTCTTTTCCACTGCCACTCTACGAAATATAATCTCCTTCTGATAGAGGAGCTAAAGAGTTAGTTACTGGAAATGTCACATGATTCGGGATCTTGTTTGCGAACACCTAACCATAGTAGCCTCCCCCACTGCCTTGCAGTAAACGTTCCTGGTAAACGTAATCAGTCTGAATGGTCTAACTTAGCAAGTTTGTTCAAACAAGCCATCTGGGCAAGCAAAGCCATTTAGTTAATCAATGGAGCCGGAGACCTTAGGAAAGAACAGGCCCAAGGACAGCTCCTGTTCCCAGTGACCCATGACTGCTTTGACCCATTGCTTGGCAACCTTTGTGCATTGTAACAAACCTGTCAAGCATTCCCTCAAACTTGTCACCTAGTTTAGGGTACATAATTTGTTTGACTCTCACGGAATCTTTGAAAACTGTTTGGCGTAAACCCCACTGTAGTAAACCCCACTGTTTCTTTCTGTCAAGTGTTTGCAAATCCAAACTTAGACACAAACTTCTCAAATCAACCTGATCTCTGTCTTTGGCTATGACAATCCGGATCACTGTTTCCTGACATCACATTTCCAGGGACTGGTCTCTCCTGATGACACGTCTAAATTACATGAGGGAGCATCTCAGAGTCCTTGCTTCTAAGAGGCAACCTGGCTGTACTTTTTCCAGGAAAGAATTGCTCATTGTTTTAGCCATCTCAGGTATAATCAATGCTCTTCCCCAGCATGGTAATTCAAACGCATCTATTCTATTTGGTGCTCCCTAATCAATGTTCAACTTCCGCACATCTGTGAGGAAATTGAAAATGCCCTGGCTTAGGTCAGGGGTACATTAATCCTCAAAGTGACATCCAGCTCTTCAACACTTTAAAGAAGTTTTGAGCAGCAAATTTACCTAATACAATGCATTTTTTTTCTTTACTACTTCCGTGAGCATTGATTTTTGGATCCAAGTAAAACAAAAGCCTTGACTACTTCAAACTTTTCTCCAATTATCATGATGGCCAGTTGTGAGGATTTTGGTCTTCTTCATGTTGAATTATAATCCATATTGGAGGTGACAATCATTGATCTTCCTCAGCAAGTGCTTCGGTTCCTCTTTACTTTCAGCAAGCATACTGCAGGTTGTAAATAAACCTTCCTCCAATCCTGATGCCACACTCCTCTTCATATAACCAGTTTCTCTGTTGATTTGCTTAGTATACAGATGAATAAATATGTTGAGAGGATATAAGCCTGATGCATGCCTTTCCCGATTATAAACCATGCAGTATTCCCTTGATACTTTCACTCAACTGCCTCTTGATCCATGTACAAGTTCTGAATGCGCACAATCAAGTGCTTTGGAGTTCCCATTCTTCTCAAGGTTATCCATAGTTTATTATGATCCACACAGTCTAATGACTTTGAATAGTCAATGAAACACTTGCAGCATCTTTCTGCTATTTGACAGCCAAGAACCATTTGACAGCAGTAATGATATCCTTTGTTCCATGTGCTCTTCTGCATCCCCCATGACTTCTGCTAGATCTCTATTAAGGTACTGCTGCAATGGTTGTTACATGAACTTAAGCAGAATTTTACATGTGTGCAATATCAATGAAATTTTATGGTTTGAGCATTCTGTTGGGCCCTTTCTTTGGAATGGGCCCAAATATGGATCTCTTCTGGTCGGTTGGCCAACTAGCTGTCTTCCAAATTTCCTTTCATAAATGAGTGAATATTTCTAGTGTTTCTTCAGCTTACTGAAACACGTCAAGGGGTATTCCATAAATTCCTAGAAACTTGTGGTTGGCTAATCCTTTCTGTGAAGCTTGAACTTCTTCCTCAGCAACATTGATTCTTCCTCATACGCTGCCCCCTGAAGTGGTGGACTATCAACTAGTTCTTTTTGGTACAGTGACTGTGCATTCTTTCCATCTTCTCTTTATGCTTCCCACATCATTCAAGCATTTGTCTAAAGAATCTTTCAAAATTGCAACTTGAGGCTTGAACTTTTTTAGTTCTTTTAGTATAAGATATGCTGAGTGTGTTCGTCCATTTTGGTTTTCTAATTCTAGCTGTTTGCACATTTTTTGTAATAGTTGGCTTTGTCTTCTCGAGCTGCCTTTAAAATGTTTCTATTCAGCTCCTTGACTTCATCCTTTCTTCCATTTGCTTCAGCTACCCAACAATCAGAGCAAGTTTCCATCTCTTCTGTAATCTATTTTGATCTTTTCTTTCTTTCCTCACTTTTTAAGGACAGCTGCTTTCTTTCTTTAATCACTTTACTAGGAGGTTTTATAGACCTCCATAAACCTGCATAGGTCTTACAACAATCTATAATTCAATTAGACCAACCATAGACAATTGTAGAGTTGCTACCACCATCATTTTCAAAATATTTTCTTTCTTCTTAAACTATTTGCTCTTCTTTATGCCCGCCTCCCCCACCCCACCTCCAGGAACCATTGCTATTATATTATTATTATTATTATTATTTGCTGTGTCTTGCACCATCCAGCGTATCTGTTCACCTACAATTCTGCTATTTGTTCCCCTTGAGTGGGGTTATACAGTCATTGTGGCAGTCACATAATCTGGTGTCAATTTGGAACTTGAGAGGATTAAGAGTGAAGGGGTGGAGTCTTGTCTGTCAATCGGATCATAGTCAATGAGGCCTGCTATTTGGGCATGGTTTTCTCCTGAGAATTCTGGGAAATCTGGTTTTCCCTCCTTGGCGGCAGAAGATTTCTCTCTCTCTGCTCATTCCCTGGGAGACATTGCAGCTGATAAGACACATGGAACCACGCTAGTGCCCTGAGCTGGAGAAACCACATGGACCTCCCCTGATGCCACCAGACCTCTGAAGCCATGGAAATGACATAGAGACCCCTGTCAGTGCTGAGATGCTTACAACGCCACTGGATCCAAAGACTTTCTACCCACTGGCCTGTGATCATCTGCATTCAGCATCATTGCATGTGTTTTGTGAATCTGAAGAAGACCTTATAGATTGGTATCGGACATATGGGCTAATATCGAACTTATGGACTTGATCTGTACTAGGCTGGGACGTTTTCTCAATATTCAATTGTTCTTGTATATAAACCTCTTTCTTGTATACATATAAGTGTGTCTATGAATTTGCTCCTCTAGTCTACCTAAACTAACACAGTCGTTATTGTTATCTATTCACCCTCCTCCCCCACTCTTCCCATACCTTCAGGGAATCATTAGTCTTATTACTATTTCAGAAGGGTTTATCTATCTTGGATTTCATGCATCAAACAATCTTTATACAAATGAACATACACAGGTCTCACAAGATTGATGAGGTAAAACTAAGACAATTATAGTAAGGGGAGGAAATATTATAGAACTAGATGATATCTATTTGTTTTACCAGTGTTATATTGCACCCTGGATCATCTCTTTCATGTGGCCCTTCTGTGAGGGACTGTCCAATTATCTTACAGGTGGGTTCTGGGTCTCCACTTTGTCTATGCTCCTTCATGACAACCTGATTGCTTTTCTTTTTTGAATTTCTGATACCTATTCCCATCAACACCTCGTGATCACACAGGCTGGTGTGCTTCTTCCATGTGGGCTTTGTTGCTTTCATGCTAGACGGCTCCTTGTTTAACTTGTTTAACTTAATCTTTTAAGACCACAGATGCTATATCTTTTAATAGTCAGGCAACATCAGTTTTCTTCACCACAGTTGCTCATACATTCGTTTTGTCATCAGCGATTGTGTCAGGAAGGTGAGTATCATATAATGTCACATTTCTCGACAAAGACCAGTGAGAGCTTCCAGCGCTTCATCAACTGGTTGAAACATTTCTATGGGTATTCTGTCAATTCCTGGAAACGTGTTTTTGTCTGTGCCTGCAGTGTAGCTTAGATTTCTTCCTTCAGTACTATTGGTTCTTGATCATAGGAGGGGGTACACACCAAAAAAAAAACTGGAACAAAGCTCCTCTGGGTGGAGAATGCATTTTTCCTGCTAGGCAAGGATCAAGCAACACTCTCTGAGTTAGTGCACCCAGTGGTGTTGCTTGGGAAGGTTCTTTCTGGTCACAGTGAATTTTTTCGTGAAAGCATTTTGCTCAGACCTCATTTGGGGGGGTTTTGTTTTGTTTTGTTTTTGTGGTGGCTATTTAAGAGAACAGTGTGCAACTGTGTAATTTTATTTCCTGCTCGGGAAAAATGCCACAGTACTGTTGTGATGTGGAACACGGATTACAAGGGCAGTGCTATGGGAAAAACTCAAGTATACAGTGGTTTTCTCATTTCAAAAGAGGTAAATATCAATTGATGACAAACCTTGTTCTGGACGTTCATCAGCTTCCCAAATGGACGAAAATGTCAGCAAAATTTGTGCACTTGATGGATCATTGAAGAAATGGGGAAATTATCTGGATATTTTGGAGCTCGGCTCAGCTAATTTTAAGGGAAGCTTTGGGAATGAGAAGGGTCGCTGTGAAATTTGTGCCTCAGGTCCCGAGTGACCAAGAAAAAGAGTGTCCAGTGGAAACGTGCTGTTTTGAAAGAACAGCTCCAAACCAACCCAGGTGTTTTTCTCTAAAGTCATTACTGGCGATGAGAGGTGGTATTATGACCCTGAAAGCAAACGTCCATCAAGCCAGTGGAAGACACCATTGTCACCTCATTCCAGAAAAGCTCATCAGGTGAAATCAAAGACCAAGAGGATGCTCATTTGGTTTTGGGTTTTTTTTTTTTTTAATGTAAGTGGATAATGCATTTGGAGTTCATCCTACCAGGTCAGACTGTTAATCAAAATTTCTATTCAGAGGTTCTGAAAATATTGCATCACAATGTGCAACAACAAAGACCTGATTTGTGGAAGATGGGGTGGGCTGGTTTTGCTACCACAACAATGAACCCACTCCCACAGCCATCTCAGTGAACCAGTTTGGGGCACAAAACAGCATGCCTTTCTTGTACCCATATACCATATTCTCCTGACCTTGCTCCATCTGACTTGTTTTTGTTTCCATGAATGAAGAGGGAAATGAAAGGACAGCAATTCGATGACATAGAAGGGGTGAAGGAAAAAGAAGGTGGTGCTGTCAGCCCTCCAAACAGATGAGTTTGAAAAATGTTTCCAAGAATGGAATCACAGATTTGACAAATGTATTAAGTGTAATGGAGAATACTTTGAAGGTGATGAGGTTGTTTTTGTTTTGTTTTTTAATTAAATATATAGCTTTGAAAAAATCTGTTTTGGGGGGTACCCCCTATTGAAATGGTTCAATGTCAACTAGGTTGTTTTTCTTTATTTAAAGATCATTTTATTGAGGGCTCCTACAGCTCTTATAACAATCCATATATTAATTATATCAAGCATATTTGTATATATGTTCCCATTATTTTCCATGCATTTACTTTCTATTGAGCCCTTGGTCAACTGAGTGTTTTTGTTGGTTTTTAGTTTTGCCTTAGTACAAAACTGTGTATTCTTTCCATCTTCTCTTGATGGTTCCTGGGTCAGTCAATATTTTGCTCAAAGAATTGCAACTTTCAATATTGCAACTTGAGGTGGATTTTTTTCTTCTGTTCTTCCACTTTAAGACACATTGAGTGTATTTTTCCTTTTTGGTTTTCTAACTCTCGGCTTTTGCATATTCCATTATAATATTTTACTGTGTCTTCTCGGGCAGCCTTTGTAAATTTTCTGCTCAGCTCTTTTATTTCATCATTTCTTCCATTTGCCTTAGCTATTCTATGATTACGAGCAAGTTTGAGAATCTCTTCTGACATCCACTTTAATCTTTTCTTTCTTCCTGTCTTTTTAATGACATTTTGCTTTCTTCATGCGTGATGTTCTTGATGTCACCCAACAGCACATAAGGTCTTCTGTCTTTCGTGTTAAATGTGGAAAATCTGTTCTTAAGATGATCTCAAATTTCAGGTGGAATACATGCAAGGTTGCATTTTGTCTCTAGTGGGCTTGTTTTCATATTCTTTAGCTTCAACCTGAACTTACATATGAGCAACTGATGGCCTCTTCCACAATTGCCCCCTGACCTGGTTGTAGCTGCTGATATTGAGTTAAATTGTTTACTTGTCTAATTGATATTATCTCTTCCCATAGATGTACTTTCTGTAGATGTGGTCCATGGCTGTACTTCAGAGGTCTCTTCGCATAGATGTACTAACTTCGATTTCTGTGTATTATATTTGAAGATGTTCATGAGTATAGTGGCCACTTGTGTTGTTGTAAAAAGGAATTTACTATAAATTTGTTGATCTTACAAAATTCTATTCTGTGATCTCCAGCCTCATTTCTATCATGAAGGCCATATTTTCCTACTGTTTCTCCCTCATTTTTTAATAACTTTTGCATTCTAATCACATCACTAATAATTTTTGATGAATCTAGATTGCCTATTTGATAACTGTCTTGATTTAATCAATTTAACACTAAAGATATTGGTATAATTCTTTAATTTCTGCATCATTTGCTTTAATGATTAGTACATACATTTGAGTAATAGTTCTATTGATTGAGTTTCTTTGTGTGCATGTACATTTTATCCTATCTCAGACAGCATTGTATTAAATGACAGCCCGTGAATTGTTTTTGAAGATGAGTGGAACACCATTTCTCTAGAATATGCCATGCCTGGCATAGTAAATCATATGATTATGTAATGCAAAATGGCCAATACTAGTCTATGTCAGTTCACTAAGCTAAAATACCTCTCTTTATACCTAGTCTATCTATACCCTCGACCCTAGGAGCCATTTATTAGTATTACTTCTGTAAGGGTTGACCAGATCAGCTGCATATCCTAAGGACCAAAACTGAAGGGAAATGTAAGAAATAATTCTCACCAGCTGAAACAGCTAGAGAAGAAAATAAATTCTAGTTAGCAATTTATTTTAGGAATTGAAATAGTTTCTAGACTTGAACAACCAACTAACCAATTACATATAAAAGGACTTTTTGACAAGCTTTGTTTATGCTAATTTATTATATTTGTCTTGAACTTTCAAGGCAATAAAAATTAATTAATTCTGTATCCTGTGTCTATAGCTGTAATATATATAAAGAAAATAGTTATATTTTAAGAGAATACGAAAATTGTTTCTCTTTGTTTTTTTTAAAAAGAGAGAAAGAAGGTATCTGCCCCCCCAAAATAATTAAAGGCATATCTTTCTCATGCATATCCATGTTTTTACAATAGTAAACATAGGAATTGGTGTAAGTAGTTGTAACTCTTTCGGGACCACCAGAGTCCTCCTGTTAAGGAACTAAAGAATAAAGATATTCACTGAAGAATTTTCTAGAGACTTAAGACCATTTACATATCTTCCAGGAGAACTAATTTTTGGTTCAGGTAAAACTCAGGGACAGAGACAATTAAGTAGTCTATATTCTAATGTTTGTGTTTGTGATTTATACATATTATTATGCAAGAGTTTTCTTTTTTCTCATAAAAATAACTGAATACTAAAAAACATTGATGTTTCTCAAATTTCCAAATGCATTTATCCTTTTTCCTTGTCATAATGGCAGCCGTTCTTTTTGGCAGACAATTTTGAAACTAGGAGAATGTTTTGTTTATTCACTTGGGCAGCTGTGGATTCTCCTTTTTTCCAATTAATTAATAAACACTTCTTTGCAGTAAAGAATGATACTGAAGTTAGCCTTTAATGGACAATGAAAAAATCTTGAATAAAAAGAAGTATCTAAGTGGGAAGAAAGATACCTTCGAGAAGTATATTTGTACATCTCATATGACCATGTCTGCACCTGTTTTCAGAGGTGAAGATTTCTAGGTCATTATAAGAATTAAATCTCTCTGTTCAAGTTGATTGTTTCTAAATGTAGTGCAGCATAATGGATCCTCAGTGTGTTGTTTCCTTTCAACAAAGCACAAAAATCTGAATTGGTTTTGCTTTGCAAGTCAGTTGCAGCATGGTCAGAGACTGTTCCTACAGGTTTCCTCTCAACAGCTCATTATTAACACTGGTTAACTCAAGT
The DNA here is from genome assembly GCF_000313985.2 of Echinops telfairi. NCBI lineage: Eukaryota > Metazoa > Chordata > Mammalia > Afrosoricida > Tenrecidae > Echinops > Echinops telfairi. The sequence continues at coordinate 38,521,305 of NW_022109491.1, forward strand.
TCCTCAGATCTTTAGCCCTGTCTAGTTAACATAATTTCTTGTTGAAGTCATTGGTTAAGTTCTTGTGTGTGTGTGTGTGTGTGTGTGTGTGTGTGTGTGTGTGTGTGTTTGGAATGGGGTTGAATACGGTTGATCCACTTTGCTTAAATAAATGATAATTTCAGCAATGTTTTCAAGGACACCCTGACTGTGTGCCTCTGAGATAAAGAGGGAAGGCTCTTTTTGAATTTTCAAAATGCTGCATCCACAAAAAAGAAACTACTTTATTTGTCTTAAATCTTGATTAGTTTGAAATGCCTGCCCTTGGCAGTTTGAAAGATGTTACCAATAAACGAGGAGTTCCAGACTCTATTCTGAAATGTGCCTGCAGCTGAGAATTTTTAATATTTATGGGGCATGACCTCTAACTGTCTATGATCACTTTTCACAAAGCTATTTTGGGGCAAATGTTGATTGCTTGAGGAGCCAGGAACACATTAAACTCTGGACTCAATATTGCACTTGCAATAGACAGAACTTTTACCTTCACAGGGACTCACTATTGATCACCAATGGACCAATCAAGCTTTGTCATAAGAGGCTTTATAGCCCTCCAAAGCCAATCTGGGCTTGTACCATTCAAAAGAACAACCATGTCACAGAATTGTGTTCTTTCAAAAAGTTATGAAAGATCAAACTTCCAACTATTTCGGTGGAGAAAAACATATGTGTATATATATCATTGAAGAAATAAATGTTCAGAGTGGGCTATTTTAGGAATATTTGAGACATTGATTCCTTAAGACAAGGAATTAAAGTTTCAAGAACGTATTTTCTTTGTACACATAAAGGATTGATCTATGAAGAGATTGAAACTTTAATTCAACCAAGCACAAAATAGTCCAGGGCCCCCAGAAGACCACCGGAGAGGCGGACACAGGGGACAAATATTAACTCCCCAGTCTTGCCCATCAGAGGCAAAAGTGTAACACTTTGATGTGTTTCCATCCAGGCTTTTTTTCCTCACATGTCTATTTATGCTTATGGCGGATCCCTGGAGGTGTAGTGCTCATGCAAGGTGAGCAGTTCAAAACCAGCAACCCATGCTATGGGAGAATGATGGAACTTGCTGCTCCAGTAAAGAGATTCCATCTTGGAAATTCCCAGAGCCCATGCCACCCTGTCCTATGGGTCACTGTGAGTCAATATTGACTTGATGGTAGTGAGCTTTTGTGGAGGGTTTTGTTTGTTTGTTTGTCTTTGTGATATAGGCTTACGTGTTTATTATGAAGTTGATATTACTTTAATCTAACATAATTCCTTCCTTGGCAATTTGAGAGTTTACTGATGAATGAGTAATATGGAAATGGGCACTTCAGTTCTGTGAGACTATACTAGCAGATTTTATAACATGCCATGAAACATATAGCTACATTTTTTAAAGAAAGGACAAAAGGTCTTTTGACAAAACAAACTAACCAGAAGTCACTGGGCCGAGACGTCTGCCATATTTATCACTTTAGTGATAAACTGGTTCAGCCTAGAGACTGTGGAAGGAAGTGTCTGTGCTGGATCCGGCGGCCTCAAGGGACTCTGAGGAAATCCGCTTCTAGGCTCACAGCCTGACGACGAGCAAAGAAGACCCCAACAACCCCTGGGAGAAGATGGCCAGATGCACTGTTACCGCAGAGCACAAGAAACACTTGACTCATCGGTCAACTTTGTGAGGCAGGCCAAGACGTGTTCTGGGAGACGGAAAGCATGCCTGCAAAGGGTAAGTCGAGGACGGAAGACAGGGAGAGGAAAATCACGGTCCTACCAAAGGTGATAAGAAAGGAAAGAAAAAAGGATCGCAATGCCCTAAAAGGCCAACTGTCAGGGCCAGCACAGGGGTTTCTTCGCTGTCTGCTGGGGGAATGAACACAGAGCTGGTTGAGAACACGCAATTAACCAGGGACTCAATACGAGCAAGTGTGGTGAGCGCCTTAACCCAGGTGCCATGGCCTGATGACTCTCCTCACACAGGACTAACTCGAAGACAATTCTAAGACTTTGTGGCCCAAAGCGTCAGCCAAAATGAAACTAGAAGAAATGATGTATGAGCCTCAAGGATGACTGAGTATCTAATTAGAAAGTTGCTTGATCATCTGCAGAGCGCCAACCCCCTCCCATTTGAAAGAGCCATTTAAAACTAGAAGGATTCCCCTAGACCAGGAGTTAGCACACTTTTGAGATGGGAGTCATTCCTGCCTGTCACACCAATTTAAAAATTATTCAGGAGTCCTAAATATATTTTTACAAACAAATGAAATCACTTATCTGAAAAATACCCTTTAAATTTTTCCAACTTTACTACAGAGCCACACATCCCCAAAGGGCCGCATATGGCTTGCATTCAGCTCGCCGACCTCTGCCCTGGACGAGATCCCTCTCAACTCCAGCAGGGAAACCCACTTTGCTCCTGGAGTGAAGTGTGTCTTATCCATGCTTAAGGTATCCCTGCTTAACTCCTGTGAGGGACATGCTTCATGGCTCTTGACGTGACTCTCTACTTTTATGTGTCTTAACTCTCTCTTTGCTGGTGTGTGTGTGTGTGTGTGTGTGTGTGTGTGTTAATGGACGGCTTATCTCTGGACCCTCAGAAGCCATAAGGTTCTGGAACTTGCTATGGATGACAGCCTGGGCGCTGAATTTCACAGCCACCATCTGCTTTTTTCCTGTTTTTCTCTGAACATTACGCAAAGATCAAAAGAAAATACCCAGACCTGTCCATTTGGGAAACTGCAAAAAAAATTGGGTGAAATGTGGTCTGAACAATCAGCCAGAGATAAGCAACCATATAAACAGAAAGCAGCCAAGTCAAAGGAGAAATATAAAATGGATATTACTGCATACCATGCCAAGATGAAGCAGGAAAGGAGGGTTATGGTTCAAAGAAGAGTGATGAATGGAAGAGGAGGAGGAGGAAGAGGAGGAAGATGAGCAAGAAGAACATGTGACTATTCTATAATAATGTATGGAGTATGCATCTGTGTGAAAACAATTGTTTAGCGAAGAATGTGAATTCAAGTCCAACACAATGTTTGCTTAAGTTTAAAAACTGTACAGAATTTTGTATAGCTATTAAAAATCTTGGTAGAAAAAAATATTTTTTTAATGCAGGTTGTTTGTAGCCTTATGGTGAGCTTCTACATGGTTAGATTTTAAAATATTTAACGGCTTTTAATTTTCCTGACTTGTGTATGGTAGCACAACAAAATCCTAGGAACTAGCACTTTGTTTTTTAAGAATTTTTGGAATAAAATTGTGTATATTGTTTCTATTGTCTTTGTCTCAATATGTTAAATGAACCTTGATTCAAAACTTGTGGCCTGGAAATATATATTAACTTTTTTGAACTTCTAATGTTTTTTGAACTTCTAAAGCACAATTGATGTTTTTGTGTACAAAAAACATTTTAATGGTGAAGAGAAAGGAAACTGGGCTCATAATTCATTATAAAAAGTGGTCTTTAAAATTTGATCTGGAATTTGAGATTTTAAAAATGGATTTTTGTCAACTCTTCTTGATGTAATTGAATTACTGAATAGTATGACATGTGGATGAAGTTCTAACAAAACTTTTAAAAATGGAATTTTGAAATGAGTTTTTCAAAATGAATGTTTTTAATAAATGTATTTATTCATATACTAGCCAATAGATAACTTCTTCCCTCAAGATGTTTATAAATTTGTATTTTATTATCTTGCAAAATTTTTTTCTAAAGTTTTCCTTGATAACTTGAACTATTTAAAGGTAGCATGCCAGAGTCATTTGGGCAATACAGGTATTCCCTTGGATATGAGTAATATCTTTTCCTAAATATTCTTAAATTTCCTAAATATTCCTAAGTAATATCTTTTAATTCACATTTGTAGTTAAGTTGGAGCAGGTGCTGCTTATACTTTCTACGTAGCCTTCTAAGCAAGAAAAAGTTTTGAAGCCTTTCAGTGTTTTAAAAGTTGCATGTGCAGCAAATGAAAAAGGTGAATGTAGTGAATTCGTCACAAGTAAGAGGTTGGTTGATTCAGTCATTTCAAAATGAAGGCATTGTTACCCAACACTAAAGGGTAATAAGGTAGTTACACAATTTCGTGTCAATTTGATAAATGGGAATGAAAGGGAGGAGTCTAGTTTGTCAATCAGGTCACAGCCTGGTGACCCCTTCTTGTGGATTTCCTGTATTACTCCCTGGTGGCGGGATACACACACTCTCTCTCTCTCTGATTCACATTCATGCTAACAAGCCCATTGAAAAGCCACATGGAGCCACACTAATGGCAGCCAGACCCTGGAAATGTGTCCCCTGTCATTAGATCCACAAGACTTTCCACCCACCAGCCTGTGATCTTCTTAATTCGGCATCATTGCATGTGCTGTATGAATCTATAGAAGAAGTTATGGACTAGTATTGGACATATAGTCTAATATCAGAATTATGATCTTGATCTAGACGGGGCTGGGATGTTTTCTTAATATACAATTGCTTTTTGATAAAAAGCTCTATCTTACAGACATGAGTGTCTCTGGATTTGTTTCTCTAGTCAACCCAGACTAACACATCATGGTACCAGGAGTGGTGTACTAGAGAAACAAACCATAAAGATGGAGAATTGATGCATGTTTGACCTCTAATTCATGGTCGTTTTTCTTCTTTGGCTAGCCAGAGGTCAGATATGGCCATCCAGTTTACTGGGTTGTTTTCTGGAATGAATATGGGAAGTTAAAGATTTCATTTTTTTCTTTGGTTGCTGTCTTTGGTTATTCCTGTTTGAAATGGCAAAAATGAATGCGATTAATAGATATACTGAGCTCAGGGGGCAAAACCACTCCTTGAATTTCTTAAAAACCATTCTGCTCAGTGAAAATGGCTGAAAGAAGGTCAAAATGGCTGACAGAGGCCCCACCCTAGCTTATTGCAGTCAGATGCCTAAGGCCATATTTTGTATCAATCAAATAGTCTCAATAAGGATTAAGATACATTTCGATAAGAATAGAATTTGATTGTTTTAAGAATTGAGTTTAGGATCTGGCTCTACTAGCTTTATACTGTTCTCTTCTACCTATTATCATTGATATATTATTGATAGAAATGATTATTAGGAAGTATAAATAGAGAGTTTGTAAGCTCACTGTTTCAGCCATCAATTTTAATCTTTAAATGGGTGTAGTACAGGCCTGCAAAGAAGGCTCTGAAAAGCTAAGCCCCACCCAGTGCTTTTCAATAATCAGGATATTTGTATACTAAGAAACTTACAGACTAAGGGAACTGAGGGGAAGGAACTCTGGCTTTTTGAAATTTGTGCCTGAAGCTGAAAAAATTTGGAGCCATTAAGGAATTTTCCTATCTACAACTTAACTTTAAAGGAAACCTGCAGACAGGCTGAAATGCTTGCTAGGTGACCACCTGGATCCACTTGTTGAGTGGAAGTGGGAGAAACGTAGCACTAAAGAGATGGGTTGAGTCTGGCCACTGACATCTCTGGACCTGGTTCACAAAGACTAGAGAAAATGAGAGTGAGTTGGCTGGTCTGAAGTTCATGACATAGCCCAAGAGGGCTAGGGCTGTTGAGAATTTGTGAAGGGACCCTTGGTCTAAAGTTAAAGCTACCAATGGTCACCCTGGCAAAGCTAAGTGAGGCAGTCCACATTGAGTTGACCAGAACCTGACCAGATGAAGAGATTTGGTGCATATTGCTGCTGGCTTTCTGGACAGCCTGTCCTGATTTGGGTTTGCATATGGTGGTGGACTCCCAATGTTCCAACTGGAATGAAGATTCTCCACATCAAAAAATATGACTGTCTCCTCAGAACACTGGGTTGATGTAAGTGGGCAGTATAGAAAGTAGATACCCAAAATTGGGGACATAAAAGCATGAAGTGTTTGGCTTACAAACTTTCAGAGTTTGGGGAATATATTCATAGGATTAAGGTATAGGTGTTCATTTAACTGCAATTAGGCATAGAATATTTTTTGTTCACTTATAGAATATTATGTTTAATAGGAGCTGACACATTTGAGTTATATGCATTTTAGTTTTTCCCTAAGCACAAATATGATTTTACTATTGTCCTTATTTTAAGAATTATACGTGGCAAAGACTTGTTTAAAGGTGACAAGTTGACAAGAGATGGTCTGTGGTAGTTACTCAATTTCATGTCAAGTTGATAAATAAGAATGAAGGGGTAGAGTCCAGTCTGTCAATCAGGTCACAGCCTCTCATGAGGATTCTGGGACTTCCTCTATTCCTTCCTGGAGGTGAGACACCCTCTCCTCTCTCTGCTCCACATTCCCATTGACAAGCCACATGGAGCCATGCAGCTTGAGTCCTAGAAATTCTTCCACTGCCTTTGGATCCACAAGACTTTCCACCCACCAGCCTGAAAGTCTTCCTGAACTCAGCATCATTGCATGTGCTGTGTGAGTCTAAAGAGGAATTTATAGACTAGTATTGGACATATGGGCTAATATCAGAATTACGGACTTGATCTGGACTGGGCTGGGATGTTTTCTCAATATACAATTGCTCTTTGATATAAAGATCTCTCTTACACACATGAGTGTTTCTGGATTTCTTTGTCTAGTCAACCTAGAGTAACACAGATAAGTGTTCAAACAAAATAACATGCTTGTGAAAACAAAACAATTTGACTCTAACCCTTAGAATTCTGGAAAACTATGTGCTCAGAAAATATGAAATGTTTATCAAGATATGACTAATTTGACTACATTTTACTAGAATTTTATTTATTTATTAAATGATTGAAGAAGCAAAGGCTTGTCATTGAATTAATAGAGAACAAAGTTTTTCAGGCTTTTAAATGAAAGTTTATTTTATTTTGGGAAAATTCTAGAGAAAAAATTGATTTGTTTGTAAGTTTATAAATAACATGATTATTTTGGTAACCTACTAATTCTTATTAATTCTTAAAACAAAAATCAGAATTCTTGTTCCCCAACTATATGGCCCTGGGTCCCTGATTGGGTGAATTCAGCAGGCCTAGACTCATCTCACCAACCATCTTGCATCTAAATGGACTGCTTTTGCCCTGAGAAACTCCAAAAGTGGAAGTTAAATATCCATTACATTCTCTTCAGCCATTACAGATCAATTTTAAAAAAACTTCTAAGAAGCCCCAAGTCCCATTCTTTTTCTTGGAAAACCCCATGCTTCCATGTGTCTGGAACCATTGCAACAGATCCTGCTTCAAATGCTACACACAGGAAAAGGAGAGCGAAGCTCCACCTCACTGCCCGAAGGCAGAGGTCAAATATGCCTTCACCCTCCATCCAGATGATATGTTTCTTTAGAAGCCACCCATCTCTCGATGCCAGATATGTTAGACTATTCTTCTAGAGAAGAAAAACCAGTGACACTCATATGTGTATAATAAAGAATTTTGTATCAAGAAAGGAATTTGCATAGAGAAATCAGCCTAACAGCCACGGAGTGACAGGCCCAGTCCAAGTCCAGTTCATGAATCTGATGTCCAGTGAAATGCCCTTCCCGATTTACAGAGCTGCAGGCAGCTGCTACGGAAGAAGGATGCTGGAAGATGAACTAGAAGGCAGGGGAATGAAGCAGGAAATGGGAAAACCACAGGTCAGTGGAGGCAGCATTGAGTAGCTACAATATCAGCAGGCAACAGCTCAAGCTGCCAGCAGCATCCTGGCTTGGCAAGTCACCTGCTGGGCTGCCAGCACAAATCCTAAGGAACCAGAAGCAGGATTCAAGCCAGTAGGAAGAAGAGAAATTACGTTCTGCACAGCATCTAATTTTAGATAAGAAATAGGCCACATCCCAAGGAGATATCATCAAGCTGTGTGACCTGCACCTTATGATGGAGGCCTTACTACAAAACTGCTGAGTATCTTGGTTCAATCATATTCAGACAAAATCTAACTATCACAGTTGCTATAATGGGGTTCACTGGATCCTGTGTTGGTAGAAGTCAAGTGACAGATTTAATCCACAGACACAAAATTGACATGGTTATCATAATGAATAGCAGAGTCAAAATAAAATCATAATAGTCTGACTCTTATGGATTTAGGGTGCTGGCTACTTAGGAAGGGTATCCCTATAAGTGAAATAAATTGGAAACTTAATATTTACTTAATCTGGAGAAGCAAATGGGGGCGGTAGTTTTGATCTTTTTCAGGGCTGTCTTCATGGTTTATAGCATAGACCCTCAGTGTCTGGGAGCAAAGCTCTACCATCATGGACATATAACTACTATCCTTTTGAAAAACAGCTTTTTGCTTGTTATTGGCATTTAGAAGAGTCTAAAGCTCTCAGAGTGGACCACAATATGACCATGCAGTTCAAACCGCCCATCATTAACTAGGTGTTGTCTGACCCACAGAACCATGAATTTGGATGTGCACAGCAGCACCCCATCATTTATATAGAAATGCTATATACATCGTTGGGCTTGAACAGGACCTGGAGGTATAAAGAAGCTGTTGAATATGTGGCCCAATTGTCTGTGTCTCTACTACTCCTGTCACAGCACCATTCTTCCTTCAGTCTACACTAATGAACTCATGGGAATTCCTTGAGATACGTTGATTGAGAAAGTGAAAATTTATCCTTGATTTACAGAAAATTCTTCATGATATGCAACTACAACTCAAAACTAGACAGCAACAGCTGATATTCCCTTTCTGAGACCTCTCTGAATGACAGTAGCAGTGAAGAAAAATCCTACTGATGGTCAGAATTTTGAGCAGATTGGTGTTCATTTTGCTTGGAAGCAGAATGGCTAAATGCATGATTGTATCTTGATTCATGAGCTGTGGTCACTGGTTTGGCTGGTTGTTTAGGGCTGGTTAATTAGAAATTTGGTTTAAAAAAAAAAGAGAGATGTGGGCCAACGGAGTTAAGATATTTGTCTCCTGTGATTGAATACTCACCAGAAAGTTACCTCTGCAGAGGAAAATGTTAAGAATTAAATGACTAGGATTACATGTTTTGAGAAAATGAGTCATTTTTCTGCAGGCACTCCTTTCCTTGCCCAATGAGCTCGTGAACAAAGTGGCTATGGTGCCAGAGATCTCCATCTTATGTACAGTCTCAGCAATGTGGACTTCAACTCATCAAGTGTATTAGTCCAGATAGACTAGAGAAACAAATTCATAGACACTCATATGTGCATATGAAAGAGCTTTATATACAAGAGCAGTTGAATTTTGAGAAAACATCCAAGCTCAGTCCAGATCAAGTCCATAAGTCCAATATTAATCTATAAAGTCCTCTTCAGACTCACAAAACACATGCAATGATGCCGAATGCAGGAAAATCACAGGTCAGTGTGTGGAAAGTCTTGTGGATCCAGTGGCATTGTAAGCATCTCAGCACTGGCAGAGGTCTCCATGTGGCTTCTCCAGCTCCAAAGGTCTGGCTTCATCAGCCTCTCTCCATGCGTCTTCTCCACAGGGATGTCTTACAGGGAGTGAGCTTTTGTCCCGCCTCCATTGAGCTATTTATCTCCTAGCACCTCAAAATAAGGTCATCAAGCTACTACCTATTGACAGGCTAGACTCCACCCCTTCACTCTGAATCCTCAACTTGAAACCAGACTATGTAACTTCCACATCAAGACAGACATAGTTAGTGCCATGGCTGAGTGAATATTCTCTTCCAGCAGCAGAGAACAACAGAGTCTGAGATATTGGACAAGTCTTTGGGGAGATCAACCAGTAACGGGTGTTGGGCTGATTACATTGGACCATTTCCATCACAGGAAGGGTGGCATTGTTTTCTTATTGGTATAGAAATTTACTCTGGATACAGGTTTGCCTTCCCTGCATGCAATGCATCAGCCAAAACTACCATTTGTGAACTTACAGCATATCTCAACCACTGGCACAGTATCCTGCACAGCATATCCTTAGATTGAGGGGTTAATTTCATAAAAAGGGACATACAGAAATGAAATCCATTGGTTATAACATGTTCACCATCCTTTTTATGCAGCTGGTTTGATAGAACAATGGTATGGCCTTCCAAGGATACCATTATAGTGACAGCTAGGTGGCAATACATTGCAGGGTTGGGGCAATGTACGCTAGGAGGTTGTACATGCTCAAAACCAACAACCAATATATTGGCGCCATTTCTCCAATACCAGGGTCCATGAGGCCAGGAACTGATGGGGTGGAAATTAGAATGGCACCACTCACTGTTACTCCTAATAACCAACCCACAACAATTTTGCTTTATGTCCCTGTAACCCTATGCTCTTTGGGTCTGGAGGTCTTATTTCCAAAGAAAGGAGTACTCCCACCTTGAGACACATTACTGATTCCATTGAAATGAAAATTGAAAATTAAGAATACCTCTTGGTCATTTGGGACTGCTTATGCCTCCAGATCAATAGACAAAGAAGAGTGTTATTGTATTCAGTGGTGTAATTGATCTGAATTATCAAGGGGAAATTGGAACAGAATTACCTAATGGAGACATAGAAGAGGATGTCTAGAATTGAAGAGATTCCTTAGGTTATTTCTTAGTATTACCATGCCCTATAATTAAAGTCAATGGCAAACTACAGAAGCCCAATTCTGACATAACTACTAATGGTCCAGAGCCTTCAGGAATGAAGGTTTGGGTCACCACACCAGGAAAGAACAATGATCAGCTGAAGTACTTGCTGTGGGTAAAGGAAAAACACAACAGGTGGTAGACAAAGGTAGTTCTAAATACCAGCTATGGCTATGAGACTAATTGCAAAATAAGAACTGTAATTGTTATGAGTCTTAACTTCTTGTATATATGCTTGAACTATTTCTGTTTTGTTGATGTGTGAAAATACAAAATGTAAATGGTGTTAGTGTACTTTTGGTTTTATGTGTGTTGGATTATGCTAGGTGCAGGTAGCATAATAGGTTATCCATTAGGCTGCTCACTGCAGTCAGCAGTTTGAAATCACCAGCTGCTCCATGGGAGAAAGAGGGGACTTACTACTCCCATAAATGTTTATAGTCTCAGAAACTCACAGGGGCAACCATATCTGTTCTATAAGACCACTATGAGTCAGAATATATTTGATGGTAGTGAAGTTGTTTTTTTGTTTTTTTGCTTTAAGAACATGTGTATAGATGGTAATTTAATAAGGAGTGGATTGTTATAGTTAGGTTTGGTGTCACATTGGCTGAGTCAGGATCCTAAGTAGTCTGGCAGCTAAGGCCTAGTGACCCCCCCAGGCCTTACATTATGTGACATTATGATGGGAACAGCTGTGAGCAACCAATCAATGTAAGAAGAGTAGGGTGAAGTGTGACCCCCATACACAGGTCAATTGAATCCAATTGAAAAGAAGCTTCCTTGAAGGTGTAGCTTACTTCTTGTATAAACAGATGCTGTGGGAAGCTTGATTTCTACTTGTATGTGGCTGTCTGGTGCTTTGGATTCAAGTCAATAAATGCCATATTGCCTGCCTACTCTGAGAGTCTTCAGTGCCCTTCCATCTGACTTGCTGATTGTAGATTCATTTATCTCTGTACCCATCAGCCTTTTGGCTTCCTGCTAACTTGGGTTCATCAGCCCCTGTAGATCCATGAATCAGGGGATGTCTCCAGCTGAGTAGATGATCCATGAACATGATACTTGGCTTGGACTAGGAATTGACTGCTTCTAAAACTGTGTGAGCCATTTCCTTGATATAAATGAATATACATATCACTGGTTTTGCTTCTTCAGAGAACCAAGCCTATCACACCATCCCTCTATTTTCAGGGGCATATGGATGCATTTGAACTGTTAAGTTAACTGCACCATTCAGTTACTCCTGCAGAGTCTTTTTAAATCGGACTACTTATTCATGTATTTCAAAATACAGCATACCTTTCCCTTAATGATGTCTGAACTTATTTCTCTTTCAAAGGCACTGATAAACAAAGACTGGCAAAGCACTCCCTTCTCCTGTGTTGCACACAACCGGCATTCCTGAATCACATCTGCTGTATAACAAAAACATTTTGCTCTTTATGAAAATCCTGACTTCCTAAAAGCAAAATACACAAGAGAACAGAGTTTATACTTATTCCTAGTCTAACAACAGACATATTAGACGATGATTTCAAAGAAAAACATAAAGGAATAAACTCACAATTAAAAAGAATTAATTTTGTAAATTGAATTAACCCCTATTTTTAAAATGTCTTAATCCTAGTGATTCTTAATCTAGTGATACACTTAATCTTAATCTCGTGATAAACTTAATCCTAGTGATTCTTAAAGTAGTGATACACTTAGTCCTAGTGTATTCTTCATTGGCTCTTTTCTATGGCAGCAGTGGAATGTCATTGGTTCTGATTAACTGAGAGTGGATATGACCACAATACTACTTTTATCCTTCAATGTTTTAAAAAATGACTCTAAGGAACTTCCAGTAAGATGATAAATTAGGAAGTCATGCTTTCTAGGTCTTATGCATCAAAGATATGAAAAACCAAATGAGATAGATATGGATAATAAATCTAGCAGCCTCCATTTCAAAGGAAAGGATAAAGAAGTAGATCAAATACCGATTAGAAGAAAATTAAAACAGTCTACAAGGGGATATATGGATTGGTGAAGTGGCCTGACACAGATTTTCATTAGAATTATTGCACGCAGCATTCTGAGTAGAACATGGAGCAAATAATCTGCTCTGCTTGTCCAGGATGGCAGCAGTGCTCTCATCAGCTGCTGGAGATCAGAAAGCTGTACTCTCCTGTCTACTTCCAATACCCTACAGTGACCAGAAGTCTGGCCACTTACAATCCCCACCCATCTGGCAGTCACTCATAACTCCCCTTCACCCTCACCCCAGAGCTGCCTTTCTCTGCCTGAGGATGGAGACACGCAATTTTGGATTGGGTGTATCATACTTGTAACCTCAGCATTTCAAGTCACATGTTCTCCATTTTCTCGACTGACAGAACATGGTGCTACAAGCAAGACACGCTGCCACCTGCCATCTCTGCTGCTGGCAGAGTGTACTGCCCCAAACCAGTTGCCATGTCAACCGCAGCCTCCTCAACTACAAAGCACACCAAGGTGAGTCCACCTCAAACCTTGTAGCAGGTGAGCATGTTGATCCAGATCTGGCACACAGCACTCTATCACCTCTCTTGGTCTTCTATTTTTATCTTCCTTCTCTCTCTATATATATATATGTGTGTGTGTGTGTGTGCTATGCTTTTTCTTGTTGTATTCTTTTTCTCTTATCCTTGTGAGATTATTTTACTTTTAAAAATATTATTTTATTCATTTTTATTTGTATTGCTTGCTGTTTTTGTGAGAGTGGTTTTTGCACCACCTAGCTGAGGACAGCAACCATGTCCACACTACGCAGACACAATTGACCCTCCTGTTGCTCATTTGGCAATTTCCACCACAATTTCCTCACTACTTGTTTAACAAAAGACATCAACCAACACCTACTTAGTCTTCCCTTAACTGCTCTACATGAATAGCAAACAAATAGCTGAATATATTCTTTTGTCATCTATCATGTCCACCAAGACACAGATAGTAAGTACCTAAGTTCTCCTAAACTATTCATCCAAGTAACATATCCAGATATATCAAAATCACCACAACAAAGATAAAATAAAGGAGAAATCATGGGTGAAACACACCATAATACAATCATACATTTAATGAAAATACAACAACAAAAGAATGTCCCACAGACAACATAGAATCTCAGGCCATTAAAAGAAACAATATAGAGTGGCTCAAGTGACCTATATGCCTGAGGTAAAAATGGCTTCTAAGCTAACAGATATGGAATTTCAGAGATTTATGATAAGGTGTCTTCAATGGATTTAAAGACAGATTTGTGAAAACATGGACAAAACGCTAGAAAAATTAATCAAAACCACAAGAACATATTGAGAAAATAAGCATTAAAATGAAAATTTAAAACCATGCAAAAACAGTGTATTACTACTAGGATTTGAAGATCAAAGGAGTAAAAATTTAACCAATAGTAGACAAATTAGTGCAGTTGAGTCTGCATAGTCATTAGAGGAACAGTCAGAAAAAAAGAAAGAAAGCCTAAAAAAAATATGGGACACTGTAGTAGTTACATAATTTCAAGTCAACTTGATAAATAGAGTGAAGGGGTGCAGTTTAGCCTGTCAATCAGATCACAACCTGATGATACCTCCTTGTGTGCATGGATTTCTCATGAGGATACTGGAAACTTCTTCACTTTCTCCCCAAAGGTGGGATGCATTCCCTCTCTACTTCACATTCCTGTTGACAAGCCACATGGAGCCACACTGATGGTAGCCAGAGCCCTGGAGCTGGAGGAGCCATGTGGAGAACCACACCAGCACTGAGATGCTTCCACCACCACTAGATCCATAAGACTTTCCACCCACTGGCCTGTGAGCTTCCGGAATTTGGCATCAATGCATGTGCTGCATGAGTCTCAAGAGTAATTTATGGACTAGTGTCAGACATATGGGCTAATATCAGACAAATGGACTCAATCTGGACTAGGCTAGGGTGTTTTCTCAATATGAAATTGCTCTTTGATATAAAGCTCTCTCTTACACCCATATGAGTGTCCTTGGATTTGTTTCTCTAATCAACCCGGCCTAACACAGAGACTACCAACAGGAATAGCTTATGTATAATAAGAATTTCAGGATAGTAAGACCCAAAACTAAAAAGCACATAGAACATTTCCATAGATTTGTTGGGAGAAAACTTCTCTAATATTATGAGAAATGAGAAGATGAATTAAAGAAGCTCAATGCCAATACCACTTCTGCCCGCTCCCATGCCAGCCTACTACACTAAAGCACCCTGTGGCATGCTCCCAGTACCAGCAGCCCTGAGCATTCCTGCCTTGCTGCTCCAGCCCACTCCTGATGATTTGGGGAGGGTAGGGCAAGGTTGCCTCACACCACAGCTATGCATTTTCCACCAGCACCTCCTCTGCTCACTCTTGGGCCAGCCCACACCATTGTAGCTCCCTGCAGAGCACTTCCAGTGCCTCAGCCCTGAGTGTTCCTGTCTTGCTGCTCCAACCCACTCCTGCTGGCACAGGGGGGTCTCACGCTGCTGTCATATGCTTCCCACTGGTGCTGCTTCTGCCTAGGGCCTCAGCACTCCAGGCCCACAGGGAGCAGGGGGGGAGTGCATTCTTGATCTGAAGAGCATATATTCCACACACATAGCCTGCCTTCGGAGCCCTAGATCAGAACCGCCTCCCATGGCAGTGAGGCTCCTCCACTTTTTCCTTCTATTAGGCATCTTTAAAAATTGAAGGGGAAAAAATTTTTTTAATTAAACAGGAAAAAAGGCTGGTAAGTGTGGCCTGACAAACCAGGTCAAAGCATCCCAGGGGCATATATTTAGGCTCCAGCGCCTACCCCATTCACTGAAACTCCTCACCATTGTTGGCCAGTGAACTATCAAGGACCTCTGCCTACACGGCACTCTGACCCACCTCTATAGTAGGTCACAGGCAGTCTGCTGAAAGCCTCCTTAACAGTAACAGAGAAAGACCTAAGGCCCCCCCCGGTCTCCCAGGAACATGGGGCCTACAAAAGGATTGAGGAAAAATAAACAGACCACATCACTCTCAACAACAACAAAAACAAAACAGAGAGACAAAACACAGAAGCAGAGTTAATGACACTCATAGAAGAGGCAGACACAGATCTGCCACAGAAAGAAATCTTCAGAAGTCAGCTTGGAGTAATACAGGAGTTGTGGGAAGCAATGCAAAATAAGGATGCAATGATAGAGGAGATGAAGTGCATGCACTAAAGGGAAATACAGGTGCTAACAGATGAGGTAGCAGAAGTCACAGACAAGGTTACAGGATTTACGATTAGACTTGAGGAGGCAGAGAAGCATATCAGTGATCTCAAAGACACTCAAACAGACCTAAACAAGTGGGAAAGACAGTCAGATAGGAAAATTAAAGAAGCAGAAGATAACCTGAGATCAATAACAGATACTATGAAGAGGAATAATATTCTAATAATTGGTTTACAGGAGCAGGACACACCACACAAGTTGACAGCCAAAATAATGAATGAATTTCTGGAAGAAAACTTTCCCACCTTAACGAGGGAGAATCAAACACTTGTACAGGAAGTAGAGAGGGCACCAACTATACTAAACCCCAATAAGAACTCATCAAGACATACAGCAGTAAAAATATCCAACTTCAAAGAAAAAGAGAAAAATTTAAGAGCAACAAGAGAAAGGAAGACAGTCACATACAAAGAAGCTCGGGTAAGAATATGCTCAGATCTATCAGCAGACACCATGAGAAGGAGGAGAGAGTGGAGCAATATCTTCCAAAATCTGAAAGAAAAATACCTCCCCAAGAATCTTTTACCCTGCCAAATTATCCAATAAGATAGATGGGAAGATAAGGGTCTGCCAGGACAAGGAAAGACTTAAAGAATATGCTGCAAGACACCTGACCCTGCAGAAGATACTGGTTGGCTCACTTTGGCCAGAGGATCAACCTGCACCAAGCACAAACAGGGGACCGCCATATTGCCCCAATCCATTCAGAATCCAATGTGCAAACAATTACTAAGATAACAGGACCTCACAAGGAAAATGAGACAAGAAAGAAGCCGCACAAACAAACACAGCACACTGATATGAAGGGAGATAGAAAACACCCAAAATGCAAGACATGATATGACAGCAATGAATCCACAGATTGAAATAATAACTCGGAATTCCAGTAGCCTCAATTCATACATTAAAAGAAAAAGGCTTGGGGACTGACTCAGAAAACATAACCCAACAACCTGTTGCCTGTAAGAGACACATCTTAAGTGCACAGACAAAAATAAATGAAGAATAACAGGCTGGCAGAAGGTATACCAGTAAAATGGCAACTTTAAAAAGCAGGGGTGGCAATCCTGATCTCCAGCAAAATGTACATCAAGGCTCAAACCATAAAAAGAGACAAGGAGGGGCACTATATAATGCTCAAATGATCGGTAAACCAGGAACAAGTTAGCATATTGAATATTTACTCGCCCAACAATGAGTGGCAAATTTCATCAAACAAACTATTAAAAAGATGAAAAAAGAAATCACACATTCAACAATCATAGTAGGTAACTTTAATACTCCTGTATAAGAGAAGGATAGATCCCTGGGAAAGAAGTTCAGCAAAGAGGCTAGAGAGCTAAACAATATAATTAGGCAATTACGGCCTGGTAGACATTTATATAGTTTTCCATCCAAAGGCAAATAATTCACATTCTTCTCAAGCCCACATGCTCATTTTCAAGAATAGACCACGTGCTGGGACACAAGTCAAGCCTGAGTAAATTCAAACACATAGAGTTTATTCAGACATCTTTAAAGCAAGGGCAAACAATTTGAAGATGAACAATGATCTTCTGTAACATGAATGGGTACAGGCACAGATTAGAGAGGAGGTTAGGAAGTTTCCAGGGACTAATGAGAATGAGAATACAATGTATCAAAACTTATGGAAAAATGCAAATGTATATATGAAAAAAGAAGAGAGGCTTATGACTGATATGTTATCACAAAACCTCCAACAACTAGAAGAGTCAACAGAACAAATCCTCCAATAGCAAAATAAAAGAAATAATAAAAATCAGAGCAGAGTTAAACCAGTGGGAAGACAAGAGAACGATGTAGAAGACAAATTCAGCGAAAAGCTGCTTCTATGAAAGGATCAACAAATTGATAGACCAGTGACAAACCTAACCAAGTAAAGGAAGGAGCGAACATCAATGCCAGAATGAGGGATGAAACAGGGGAAATTACAACAGACCCCAGTGAGATTAAAAGGATAATCACAAAATAATATGAATGACTGTATTCTAATGAATTCAGAAACATGGAAGACATGAATAAATACTTGGGAAAACAGTCCCTCCCTAGATTACCTCAGAGAGAGGTCAAGAACTTCAAAAAACCCATAGAGAAAGAAGAAATAGGGTTATCAAGAAGGTACCAACAAAAAATGCCCCAGACCAGATGGCTTCACAGTGGTATTCTACCAAGCATTCAGGGAATAATAGACACTGATCCTCCCCAAAGTATTCCAGAGCATAGAAAAAGATGGAAAATTCCCAAACTTATTCTACAAAGCCAGCATAACCTTGATACCCAAACAGGGCAAAAACCCCACAAGTATCGAGAACTACAGACAAATATCTAATGAACATAGATGCAAAATCCTTAACAAAATATTGGCCAATACAATACAAAATTATATACAACATATCATCCATCACGACCAGGTAGGATTCATCCCAGGAATGCCTGGATGGCTGGATGGTTTAACATCTGAAAATCCATCAATATTATACACTACATTACTAAGAAAAAGTATAAGAACTACATAATAATATTGATAGACACAGAAAAAGCATTCAACAACATCCAACACCCATTCCTAATTAAGACACTCATAAAGATAGGACTGGAAGGAAAATTCCTCAAGCTAATACAAGCTATCTACGAAAAGCCAATAGCCAACATCATAGTCATTGGAGAAAAGACAAAAACCATCCGACTGAAAAAGGGTACCAGACATGGATGCCCCTTATCCCCACTTCTATTCAATATCATACTGGAGGTCCTAGCTAACAATATAAGACAGCAGAAGGACATTAAAGGTATTCAAATGAGAGAGAAGAGGAGGTGAAACTATCACTATTTACAGATGACATGATCCTGTACACTGAAAACCCCAAAAGCTCCACAATGGGAATACTTACAGCAACAGAGGAATATGGAAGAGTGGCAGGATACAAGATCAACAAACAGAAGTTGATAGGTTTGCTATATACATCGGACAGGCCCATGGAAGAGGAGATTAAGAAGGCAATACGGTTCACAGTAGCCAAGAACAAACTGAAATGACTAGGAATATATTTAACAAAAAAAACTAAAGACCTATACAAGGAAAACTACAAGACCCTACTACAGGAAATCAAAAGCAACCTCCACAAACGGAAGAACATCCCATGCTTGTGGATTGGAAGGTTCAACATAGTTAAGATGTCAATCTTACCCAGAGTACTTTATAAATTTAATGCTATTCTGATTCAAATACCAACAGCCTTCTTCAAAGAATTGGAAAAACTGACCACCAATTTCATATGGAGAGGGAAGAAATCCAGAATTAGAAGAGAACTCAAGAAGAAGGACAAAGTTGGAGGACTCACATTACCTGATTTTAACACCTACTACACAGCTACAGTGTTCAAAACAGCATGGCACTGCATAATGATAGATACTCAGACCAGTGGAAAAGAATAGAAAGCCCAGAAGTAAAACCATCAGCATATAGACAACTGATCTTCGATAAGGGTCCCAAAAGCATCAAGTGGGAAGCGGATGCCCTTTTGAACAAGTTGTGCTGGGAACAATGTATATCCACAAGTAGAAAAATGAAACAAGATGTTTACTCAGCCCATGTATAAGAACAAACTTAAGGTGGATCACAGACCTAGAAATAAAACCCCAAACCATCAGGAGCATCAAAAAGGAACAAGACTAGCCTAAGATCATTGGTCCAGGGAACTAATAGGTCACACAGGTGGACTGGAAATCAACAAATGGAATTTAATAAGAATAAAACACCTGTGTGCATCAAAAGACTTCACCAAGAGGGTAACAAGGCAACCCACAGATTGGGAGAGGATTTTTAATAATGACACATCGAACAAAGGGCTTGGTACTAAAATCTACAACACCCTCATGGCCTGAAAAAACAGGAAAACAGTTAACCCCCTGAGGAAGTGAGCAAAAGAACTGAAAATAAATTTCACTAGGGAGGAGACTAACAAATACATGAGAAAGAGTTCCCATTCATTAGCCATAAGAGAAATGCAAATTAAAACAACCATGAGATACCATCTAACACCGCTGAAGTTAGCCCAAATCAGAAAATCAGAGAGCAACAAATGTTGGAGGGGATGTGGTAAAATACAAACTCTCCTCAGCTGGTGGTCATGTAAATATGTACAGCCACTGTGGAAAGCGATCTGGTGATACTTTAAAAAAATGTAAATTGGTCTACCTTATGACCCAGCCATATACTGGGCATATACCCAGAGGAGGTAAAAAATAAAACACGACCAGCCATCTGCACTCCAATGTTTATTGTGGTACAATTCACAATTGCAAAGAGTTGGAAACAACCTAAATTTCCATCGATAGAAGAGTGGATTAGGAAACTCTTGCACATACACACAATGGAGTACTATGCAGCACTAAAAAGCACAGACGATCCCATGAAACACGGCATTTCACGGGAAGAGTTGGAAGGAATTATGTTAAGTGAGGTCAGCCAATCTCAAAAGGGCAAGTATAACCTGAGTCCCCTGAGGTAAGTATAATCAGCACAGCAGGAATAGAAGAAAAGACACTTATCTCACAATACACAAGTGGAAGCATAGGCAGGTGGGGGAGGCCAGACCAAACCCAGGGAGGTACATGTGAATCCAACATAAAGAAGGGGAAATGGGGAAGGAGGAGATAAAATAGGTTGGGGAGAAGCTTAGAGGATTACATGGAGGGAACAGGGCACTAACCCACCCAGGGGGAGAGTATTGGTTATGTTTCCACAGAATTGGAATGTGCATACAGACCCCACCACAGCATACCAAACCAGGAGGGCAACATAACATGTGGAGGAATGCATGAAAAGACTGCACCACAAAGCCAGCCCCAGCCAGAGCCAGCCTGACCCCCACCCTGGGAGTGTGTGCTGCAGAGAACAATACCAGACCTTCAGGTGTGGGAAAGGAACCGACCTACCCTGCCCAGATGGAAGCACACCAAGAAGGAAAAGGAGAAAGGGGCAGTCGGCCTAGACTCCGTATAGGCACACCAAGCCAAGAGGACGAGGTCCCTCCGTGGAGCTGCTAAAGCACAGAGAGGACTGTGGAACTACCAACAGCTCAAGACATGTTTTCCCCTAACTGGAGCATACAGAGACAGGGGACAATAATGGGGACACATGGCAGGGAAACAGTGTGGGAACGGAGCATAGCAGATCAGCAATTGGAGTAAAACCTATCCACAGAGCCTCTGAGGAGCCCCAAGAATGGACTTTGGGCGAGGAGGGGTAGCCCGCAGATCTCCCCCCAGACCAGGGGGGAGGGTTTCATGAGGGCCAGCAAACAGACCTGGACCTCTGTCGGGTTTTCTTTCCTTCTTTTTTCCTAGTCTTTTTCTCTGTCCTTTTCTTTTGTCAACCCTTTGTTTTTGTGTTGTTCACACTAGAACATTGCTGGTTTGCCTAATTATATGGGTTGGACATGGGAGGGAAGCTCAGGGAGAAGCCAATTGAGCCAATAGCCCCGGAAGGTAGAGGGGGAAGATGGAGGTGAGACAAAGGGTGTGGTGAGTGAATGGCAGCATGGACAGGGAAACAACTAGGGGAGCAGAATCAGCATCTAGGAGAGGGCAGAGAGCCTGTGAGTCTTAGAGCAACACCAAGCTAGTGGAGAGGAAGCAGTAAGAGGGGGAAGAAGGGGGAAAGTGAGGGCGGGGCAGGAGGGGGCAAAAGGAAAGAGGCAAGTCCTAGGAAGCATAGGCACAGATAGGGAGATTAACAGAGATATGTACTTATGTAAATACATTAATCCATAACAATAGAGGTATGGCCTTTGTACATATATTTATGAGGCAATACACTGAGGCTGCAGATAGGTCGTGAGCCTCAGCTTATACCTTCCCTCTATACAAGAACACCTTGTTCTAACAAATTGGAATTCTGTGATGCTCACACACACCACCACCACACACACACACACACACACACACACACGATCACTGGAGACAAAATGTGGTGAAGACAGATGGTGCCCGGCTATTAAAATATATAGTGTCTGGGGTCTTAAAGGCTTGATGTTAAACAAGCAACCATCCAACAGTGAAGCAACAAGCCCACATGGAAGAAGCACACCAGCTGGGGTGATCATGAGGTGTCATAGGGCATTGAAGATCCACAGCAAACAGTAAACAAACAGACAAAAATGCATTGGTGAGAATGGAGGGGAGTTGGAGCAGAGACCCAAAGTCCATCTGTGGACAATGGAACATCCCCCCACAGAGGGTCGCAGGGAGGGGGATGAGTCAATCAGGGTGCAGTAGAGCACTAATGGGTCACACAATATACCTCTGATCCCTTGAGGCCTCCTCACCCCCCTATATCATGTCTCCAGTGCCTTTTCCCACTCTGGACTAGACAGGAGCATGCACATAGGTATAGGCAAGGGATAAAACTCACAACCCATGGAACCCAGGAAAAGGAAAGGGAATAGAGATACTAAAAGGGTAAGGGGAAGGAGGGAAGAGGTGGGGAGCGAGGGGGACACCAATCACCATGAATGGCACATAACCACGCGCCCCCATCTAGGGGTAAAAACAACAGAAACCAGATGGGAAGGGAGACAGTGGTCTGTGTGAGATTTGAAAATAATTAACAATTTATAATCTATCAAGGGGCCGTGAGGGTTGTAGGGGAAGAAAGGAGGGGCAAAAAAAAAAAGAGGAAATGATCCTGAGGGCTCAATGGAAAGTAAATGTCTAGAAAAGAACGATGGAATATATGTATGAATATGTCAGATACAACTGATGTATGGATCATAAGAAGAGTTGTAAGACCCCCAATAAAATGATATTAAAAAAAAGAAGCTCAATGAACCCCCAAAATGATAGGCTGCAAAAGTAAATATCAATATCTCTCATCATCAAAATTTCCCAAAACAAAGACAAAAATACTGAAAGCAATCTACAACAACAACAAAAGGGGCTCACCACAAACGAGAACTGATGAGAGTGAGGTTTTTTTTTCTTGGCAGAAACTTTGAAGGTTAGAAGACAATGTAGTGATATTTATGAAATGGCTTCCAACATTTATGGAAAAATGTAAATAAAAGGTAATGAAATAAACCATTTAATTGTATGGTATGTGAGTTATATGTCAATAAAACTGTTAAAAAAACAAAATAGTGTGCTAGTAAAAAAATTTTCCATAAAATTTTTTGAGCTTCCTTATGTAAAGTCATGAAAGAAAACATTGACAAACAATATTTATGCTCCCAGCAAAACTGCTACTCAAACACAGTAAAATGAAGACATTTCTAGATAAACAGAAAATAAGTGAAATGTTAAAAGCAACACTTATCTTACCATAAATATTAAAGGCAGAAAACATACTGAGCTCAATACACATCATTCAGAATCCAACCCAGTTATAGAAGTATCCACAGCAAAGTAAACCTATAAGACAAATAGAAAATAATTATTTTGGTCTCAAAATGAAAAGCAGAAAAATCATAGAAGTGTAATAAAGACAAAAACACAGCAATGTGTGAAATAATAAGAAAAACCCAAAGCAAAACGAATCCAACAAAGGAAATAATATGGAATACAAAAACCAATAACAGCATAAACACAAGCATACACAACCCCAGGAAATGAGAGCAATAAATATATAACTACAGATAATTATTTGAATGTAAATAGATTAAATGCACCAGTCAAAAAATAAAGTGTAAAATAATGAATATAAAACTGAACTCTCTGTATACTGTTTACAAGAGACAGACCTTAGACACAAAGAATCAATAAGATAATACTCAAAGAATGTAGAACCACATACCAAAATAAAAAAGAAAAGTGTTGGCGGCATTAATTTTTGATAAAATGGATGCTCAGAACTTTCATTTGCTGATAGTACAATACTCAAAATGAAAAGCAATTGCTGAAAATATCCATTAATAATTGGAATGTGGAATGTATGAAGTATAAATCTAGGAAAGCGGGAAGTCAAAATTGAAATGGAGCACACAATATTCTAGGCATTAGTGAGCTGAAATACACTGGTATTCACTATTTTGAATCACAGAGTCATATGGTTTATTATTCCAGGAATGACAAATCCAAAAGGAATAGCATCACATTCCTCATAAAAAAGAACATTTCAAGATCTGTCATGAAGTACAATGTTGCTTGTGAGAGGATTGTATCTTTATGTCTACAAGGAAATCCATTTAATAAACTGCTATTCAAATTTATGCAGTAAACACTAAAGCTAGTGATGAAGAAGTTGATGAATTATACCAACACCTTCAGTTTGAAATTGATTAAACATGTAATCAAGATGCATTTATAATCATTGCTGATTAAAATGCAAAAATTGGAAACCAAAGAGAATGAGCAATAATTGGAAAATATGGTCTTGATTCTAGAAACAAAGCTGTAGATTTCATGAAAGAATTTTGCAAGACCAACAATTGATTCATTGCAAATACAATTTTTCAACAGCATTAAAAATGACTATAAACATAGGCCTTGTCAGCTGGAATATTGGGATCAATCTGACTATGTCTTTGAAAAGTGATGATAGAGAAGCTCAAACTCATCATCCAAAACATTCATTTACACTAACAAAGAAATCTCTGAAAATTAAATCAACAAAAGGTACCATTTATAATCCCCACCTGTATTAGACTGAGTTCTCTAGAGATGAAAAATCTTCAATTCTTGTATGCTTATGTATAGAGAAAGAGATTCAGATCAAGAAAAGGCTCACACAGTTGTAAAAGGGGGTTAGTCCAATCTGGTTCAAGTCTGTGGGTCACTTATAAGTGGGAGGCTTCTTCTTACTAGTGTAGCTGCAGGAGTTGATGAACAAGAAGAGGACCATAGGTTGGTGGATGGTGAGCTGAATGAATACATGATCAGCAGAATAAATCCAGGTCAACAGACTGGTGATGGCTTTGGGGAACAGCAGGTGATATTAAAGTAATTTGACAAACCAGATGCAAGATACAGTTCTAGCAGTATATGTAAGTGGGTTAGTATCACATACTGTCAATCCATACAAAAAGTTGCTCGTGCCCCTAATGAAACCCCTCTTATTTGTATCAAGATTGTGAACAAATTAAGGAGGTGGTGCTCCACTTTTTAATTTTCACAGTTGTTTGGCTGCTTCACAGAGGATCTTATTTTGGAATTGGCCATGCCATGCTACGTCACATCATGGCCTAACAAAATTGACATGAAACCTATCACAACACCTAAAAGATGAAATGTTGTTTTTGTTTTTCTTAGGTGCTATGGAGTCAATTCCAACTCATAACAACCCTGCGCACAACAAAACAAAACATTTTTCTCATGCGTGAGCCTGTGTGTACAGGCATGGTGTCATTTCATCTCCTTGAGGGCCTTCCTCTTCTATGCTGCCTCTTTACCTTACCAAATATGAGGTCCTTCTCGAGGGACTGGTCTCTTCTGAAAACATGTCCAAAGTATGTGAGATGAAGTCTTCCCATACTTGTTTCTATGGAGCAATCTGGTCTTACTTCTTTGAAGACAGATAGGTTGGTCCTTTTAGCAGTCTATGGTATTTTCAATATTCTTCTCCAACAATACATTTCAAATACATCGATTCTTCTGTGGTGTTCTTTATTCAATATCTAATTTTCACACGCTTACAGGGCAATTGAAAATACCATGGCTTGGACCAGAACAGAATAAAACAAGGGAATACTGTGTCGATAGGATCACGTATCAGGCATCAAAGAAAAAAATCATATCATTGTAAATGAAGGGGAGTGCAGAGTGGAGACCCAAAGCCAATTTGTAGGCAATTGGACATCCCCTTATAGAAGGGTTGTGGGGAGGAGACGAGCCAGTCAGGGTGCAGTATAGCACCTATGAAACATACAACTTTGCTCTAGATCGCAAATGCTTCCTTCCCTCGCCCCCTCCCCACTATCATGATCCCAATTCTACCTTACAAATTCGGCTAGACCAGAGGATGTACTCTGGTACAGATAAGAGCTGGAAACACAGGGAATCCAGGACAGATAAACCCCTCAGGACAAATAATGAGAGTAGCGATACTAGGAGGGTAAGGAGAAGGTGGGGGAGAAAAGGGTAATGATAACAATGATCTACATATAACCTCCTCCCTGGGGGATAGACTACAGAAAAGTGGGTTAAGGGAGACATCAGACAGTGTAAGACATGAAAAAATAATAATAATTTATAAATTATCAAGGGTTCATGAGGCAGGGAAAGTGAGGGAGGGAGGGGGAAAATGAGGAGCTGATACCAAGGGCTCAAGTAGAAAGAAAATGTTTTGAGACTGATGATGGCAACAAACATACAAATGTGCTTGACACAATCAATGGATGTTTGGATTGTGATAAGAGTTGTACAAGTCCCCAATAAAATGATTTAAATAAATAAATAATATCAGCAAATGTGTGTATCAGGGTTGTATCCTCTCACCACACTTATACAATCTGTATGCTGAGCATCAGAGAAGATGGATAAGATGAAGAAGATTGTGACATCTGGATTGAAGGAAGGCTAGTAACAAATTGTAATATGTAGATGATCAAGCCTTACTTGCTGAAAGTGAGGAGGCCTTGAAGCACTTACTGATGAAGACCAAGGATTGCAGCCTTCAGTATGGATTACAACTCAATGTCTAGAAGACCAAAATCCTCACTGCTGGACCAGCCACTAACATCATGATAAATAAGAAAAGTTTGGAGTTATCAAGGATTTTGTTTTGCTTAGATCCATAATCAATGCTCATGGAAGCATCAGTCAAGAGATCAAAGGATACATTGTATTGGGTGAATCTGTTGCACAAGACCTCTTTAGAGTATTGAAAAGCAAGGATGTTACTTTGAGGATTAAGATGTGCCTGACCCAAGCCAAGGTATTGTCCATTGCCTCATATGTATGTGAACGTTGGACATTCTATTGGAAGACTGAAGAATAATAAATGCGTTTGAATTATGGTGCAAAGGAAGAATATGGAAAATACTAGTCTGCTAAAAGGATAAACCAATATCTCTTGGAAGAAGACGGTGAGGGTGCTCCACAGAGGCAAGTATAGCAAGACTTGTTCTTCCATACTTTGGACATATTGTCAGGAGAGACCAGTTCCTGGAGAAAGACACCATGCTTGGTAAAGTAGAGGAGCAGTGAAAATAAGAAGGTCCTCAAGGAGATGGATTGACACGGTGGCTATAACAATGGGCATAGGCATATTTGTGAGGATGGTGCAGGACTGGGAAAGATTTTAATTCCTTTATTCATAAGGCCTCTATGGGTCAGCACCTACTTGATGTCAATAACATCAACAGTGGAAAATTGATCTTTGACAAGGGGCCAAAACTCGTACGGGGAAGAGCTTAAGACAGCAACAACAAAATTTGGAAATCAGCTTAAGACATTAACAGAACATTATCTAAGAAGATATTCCAGGAGCCAGCAAATACATGAAAAAATACTCACAGTCCTTAACCATTAGACAGTTTGGTTAACCAAGCATTAACCAAGCTCAACCAAGCATTAATAGTAAAGTTCAAAACAACAGAAAGCAGCAAATGGTGGAAGTGGATCCAAGTAAAATGAAATCCTTGACAACACCAATCAATTGATTAATGGACAAAATAATCAGTAGACTTTTTACTATTGTAAATTTGAAATGTCAAATAATTGATAAGTGGCATAAAATAAATATAAAATACGTATGAAATAAATTATATTTTAAATAGCTAATTAATGCCATGTGTTTATGTATTTTTAAATCTTTTCAGAAAAGGCTGAATTTTTCAAGGGCCTTGTTTTACTTAGGCCAATAATCAGTGTCCATGTAACCAGCAGTCCATAAATCAAATGGCATATTTTACTGGGAAAATGTGCTGGACAAGACTAGTTTAAAGTGTTAAAGAGCAGAGGTGAGTTGGGGAACTAAGGTGTTTCTTACGCAACCTTTATGTTTTCAATCTCAGTGTGATAAGTGGACAATGAATAAGGAAGATGAGAAGAATTGATGCATCTGCATTATGGGGTTGGTGAAGAATATTGAGAGCAACAGTGACTGCCAGAAGAACAAATAGATGTATCTTCAAGGCAGTCTGTACAAGCAAGGATGTTGAGATGTCCTGCACACATTTTGAACACATTATCAGAAAAGACCAGTCCCTGAAAAATGGTCATCATTCTTAGTGAAGTAGATCAGCAAAAGAGAGGAAGACTCTCAAAAATATGGACTGACACAGTGACCAACAATGGGCTCAAGCATAACAGCCATCACGAATAAGGTAAGGACCAGGCAATGTTTGATTCTGTTGAACGTAGAGTTGCTGCAAGTCAGAGCTGCTTCAATAGACCTAACCACAACCATGACAATTTTTGTATTTCACATGTATTTCAACCATTATTATCCAGGAGGGAATTCAGTAGCAAATTAAGAGGCCCAGAGTAACTGCTGGAGCTTTGGTAGTGGAGTTGTTAAAACACATGGCTTCTAACTACAAGGTTAAAGACTTGAATCCACAGGCCCACAAGCCACAGGAGAAAGATGAGGCCAAATGGTTCTGTGAAGATTGACAGCCTTCAACACCTTATGGGACCGTCGTTTAGGGCCACTGTGAGCTGGAAGCAAGGGGACAACAGTGGTTTGTTGGGTTTGAAATAATTACTCCAGAAATCTAGAGGAAGACTTACCTTCTGAATTGGAGGACACAATGCTATCTCCAACCTAGCTCACGAACAAGTGACATTCAGAGTTAGCTTTGAAACAATAAGGAAAGATCTATCCCATAAAAAGTAGAATTCACTCAAGTGTATAGAAAAAGAAAGCATAACATTTAAAATTTTACTAAAAGTTATTTTTCACTTGAAGACTGCAATAGTTTTCTATGTATTTAATATTTTAAATAAAGACTTATTCCCTTCCTCTGAGACTGAGAAAAAGTTATAAAGGTACAGAAATTTCTCTATCTTACATGTCAAAGATCAAAATTAAGATTGCAATTTTAGAGAGGCAATTATATTTCTAGTGAATAGAGTAACATGCTACATCAAACACCATTACCACCCAAACACCTGTTGAATAAAAACATGAATATTTTATTCATAAAGGTCAGCTAATTAGCAAGACTGAATTTTTAACATCTGAGATTTGAAAAGCAATCATTCTAACTGGTAGAAGCCTAACTGTTCAAATTTAATTTATTGAGTTACCCTGACAAGGAAGGTAAAAAGAAAAGAACGAGGTTGAATATTATTAGACTAATCCCTAAGGGGTTCACCATTACGGATGTTTGAGGGGGTTGAAAAACCGAGGGACTTGACTCATAACAAAATAATAGACCCAGGTATGAAGCCTGAAACTCCATCTTTGCTTTTGCTTATTTCCCTTGCAAATGCCAACCCCCTAGACAGAGAAATGTTTTTCTCTGTAGTTAAACTAAATATATGGAATATTCCCATAGAAAGGTCTTGACACAAAACCCTTAGAAATTCCCTCAGCATCCCCCAGGAAATGTTTTGAGATACTTACCCTATGACTAGAGCAGCCCTTGTGGCACAGTGGTTACCCATTGGCCTGCTATCTGCATGGTCAGCAGTTCAAAACTACCAGCTGCCACAGGAGAAAGACTCCCATAAGCAGTTACAGTCTCAGCAACCCACAGGGGGTTGCTATGAGTCAGCATTGACTTGATGGCAATGAGTTTACCTTAAGACCACTCTGTTGAAAGCGCTGTTGTCAAGTATTTAAACTAACCAATCTAAACAGCCCACATCCATGTTTCCAACCAATCACTGTAAAATACTCCTTTGAGCAGTCCCACCTTTTGTCTTCCTTGATCTTGAAACTTCCTTTTAGGATGTTGTATCTTTGGTTCCCAATTTTACTTAGTAAATAAATATGCTTCTGATCCTCCACTATTTTAGTATACTGGGCTTCACTTTGTGAGATTAGATATGTACCTTCAATAAATCTTTTTTATTTTTATTTTTTACAGAATATACTTAGGAGCCTGGTGGCATAGTGGTTCTGAGTTGGGCTGCAATATTTAAGGTCTGCAATTTGAAACCATTAGCAGTTCCAAGGGAGAAGCACTGGACTTTTCTATTCCCTTCAGTCTCAAAAACCCACAGCAGGTCACGATGAGCCAGCAGTTACTGGCTAGCCATGAGCTTGGTTTGGGATTTGGATACATTCTTACATGTTGATATTTTCAGGTGTCAGGTAATTGGAATTCAAATGTGCATTTCTTAAGGTGCCGCTTGAGACACCGAGGACCTGAAGCATCAGCACTAAATGTGATTCCTTTGAACTTCAGCATTCCCTTGGATTCCTGGGAGCTGTCTCAGATAAAAGACATCTCAAATTGCATTTCATATCCTTGCATAGATTTTAATTTCTTGAGATCTTTGTTGTTGTCTTCCTCTTCTCTTTCCTTTTCCAGCTTGCTCTAAGAATTTTGATAGGTTCATTGCCAAAATATTTTTGGTATGGCTATTACTAGAACACTCGAGTTTATTGATGAAGGGTGGTCAATAAGTTCTAAGGAAATTCAAAATTGTATTGGTGAGAAAAGGCCAGCAAATTGTGCTGAGGTATCATTTTCCCTTACAACAATGAATCTGGTCATTCTTTAAGGACAGCAGGATCATCACAGGAGAATTTCAATGGGATATCTTATCTCATCCATCTTATAACCACTTTTGACTTCCGTTCCCAAAACTTAAAGAACATTTACAAGGAAAATTCTTTCAGTTCCTTGAAAGGGGGAAAAAAGATATTTTTATGTAGTATAAATTAAGGAGGGCAGAATTTTTCAGGAAATAAAGTAATGAAAATATGACTTTCAGATGTGTATAGAGATAGAGAAGGATACATCAAGAAACAAAAGTATCACACTTTTATATTTTTGTTTAATACAGGTTTCTACAAATATGTA
The DNA here is from genome assembly GCF_000313985.2 of Echinops telfairi. Taxonomy (NCBI): domain Eukaryota; kingdom Metazoa; phylum Chordata; class Mammalia; order Afrosoricida; family Tenrecidae; genus Echinops; species Echinops telfairi. The sequence goes on from NW_022109491.1 coordinate 38,552,092, forward strand.
TCTGAGTATTGTGTAATTAGTCTTTTAATTTAATTAGGATTGCAACTCCTGTTTTGTTTTGTTTTGTTTTTTAACTGCCAGTAGCCTGGTGTACCTTCTGTCAACCTTTGGTCCTCAACCCATTTTTGTCTGTGAGCTTGAGATGTGTTTCTTGCAGGCAAGAGATGACTGGATTTTGTTTCCTAATCCAGTCTGCCAGCCTTTTTCTTTTAATGGGGGAATTCAAACCATTAATTCAGGGTTATTACATCCCTCTGAGGATTCCTTGCTGTCATCTCATACCTTTTGTGATAGACCTTTTCCTCCTTCCCGCCCTAGCAGTGGGTTATGCATGGGTGGTGGAATTCATTCTTGCCTTATTTCCACCATTGGGTCAAAGACATCTTGGGCATTCCTTTCAGTGCTCTGACTTTTGGATAGAGTTACACTATGCAGTGGTCTCAGGTTTGTTCTCTGTGGATGTTGGTTGTGGCAGTCACCTAATCTGGTGTCAATTTAAGGATTAAGAGTATAGGGGTGGAGTCTAGGCTGTCAATCTGGAGATAGCTAATGAGACTTCTGTGGGCATGGCCTTTTACTGAGAATTCTGGGAAAACTGATACTTCCTCCTTGGAGGTGGAAGACACTTCTCTCTCTCTCTTACTCCCTGGGAGACATTGCAGAAGACAACACATGGACCCAACCAGACCTTTAAAGCCAGAGAAGCCACAGAGAGACCCCTGCCAGCACTGAGATGCTTACAACATCACTGGACCCAAAGACATTCTACCCACTGGCTTGTGATAGTCCTGCATTTGGCTTCATTGCATGTGTTTCATGAGTCTGAGGAGGACTTTATAGATTGGTATCAGACATATGGCCTAATATCAGACCTATGGCCTGGATTGGACCGGGATGCGATATTTTCTCAATGTTCAATTCCTATAGTATATAAATCTCTTTGTAATACACATATGTGTGTCCATGAATTTGTTTCTCTAGTCTACCCAGACTAACACATTGGTCTTCTGACCAAAGTGAGTTATAAAGTAATTTTTGTTGTGCTGGTTTTTTGGGTTGTTTTATTTGTTTGCTTTTTAAGTATTCTCTGAAAATTTCCTGATCTGGGAAAACTCTTACCTCTCCATGAATTTTGATGGACAATTTGGCAGGATATAGAATTCTTGGGTAGCATTATTTTCCTTCAACTTTTGGAAGATGCTATTCCATTCTCTCCTCATCTTCATGGTTTCTGCTGAGAAGTCTGAGCATATTCTTATCTGATTAACTTTCTATGTGACTGCCTCCCCCCTCCCTCCACTAGCTCTTCTTATGATTTTCTCCTTTTTCTCAAAGTTGGATAGTGTGAATACTATATGCCTTGGTGTGTTCTTCATGAGGTTCAGTCTTATTAGTGTCCTCTCTGCTTCCTGGATAATTGTCTGATTCTCCTACATTAATGTGGAGGGAGTTTTCTTCCTCCAGAGGAATTCCCTCACAATCTTGGCTGTGAATCATTTTGTTCTGTCTTGCTCTGGCAACCCAATTATTCTAATATAGTGAACCCTCGCCACTTTGCGCTTCGACTTCCACGGCTTCACTCTATCGCGGTTTTTGTGTAACAGCGCATGCTCTGTCATTACTGCCACTGATTGGCTCATACTGTACATGCTTCTGTCTGCATCGCTACGTATCGGAGCTACGTATCAGAT
>NW_022109491.1:38555156-38578546 GCF_000313985.2 Echinops telfairi
AATAAGGAATCCTACTTCGTGGAATTTCATTTATCACGGTAGGGTCTAGAACCGATTAACCGCGATAAACGAGGGTTCACTGTATTGTTCCTATTCATAGCATCACTCATTCTCAGGTTTTCTTCAGCTTCTTTGATTATCTCTCATGTTTTTTGAATTCTCATTGACTATCTTTGAGGTTGATGATATGATTCTCTTCCCCTTCCTGTCTGGTGGTAAGGTCTTTTACTGTATGCTCTGCTTCTGGTACATTTTGCCTTAACAATTGTATTTCCCTTCAGTAGGTGGACTCTATCCTCTCTATTTTTTCATCCCTTTTCTGAATTGCTTCCCTCATACTCTGTATGACTCTAAGCTGCATACTGATTTTTTTTCTGTGGCAGTTCAAAGTCTGCCTCTTCTATGCATCTTGTTAGGTTCATGTCTTACTCTGACATTGCATTTTGATTCTTTTCCTTTCTTGTAGTGGCTGTTGAGGTGAGTTTTCTGCTTGGTGTTTTGGTGGAGATTGGAGCCATTTTCCTGGGAGTCCAGGAGCCCTGTGAATTATTTCTCAGAGGGAAGTAAGGATGATTCTAAGAACTACCTGGAGCCAGCTGTGTTGTGAGATCTTGCTGTGCCTCTATCTCATTGGGGTTTTGCTAGGCAACTAGGACTTTCTATTTGGCAAGGAGTCCAGTTGGCCCTGTCAGGCAGCATAAGTCGGGTGGTCTTGGGCAGCAGGTGTTGTGCTGGGCAAGCTCTTCGCACTGCAAGTTCAAGCAAGAGCCCAGGAGTGTGGGAGGCATCAGGATGCCAATGGGGGTGACCCACATGGCACTGGGGTTCAGGCCACTGGCACCAAGGGCAGCTGGGGGGGGTGGAGTCACAAGGCATGAAGCAGTGGCAGCAGGCAGAGTGTTGGGACTTGAAGTGGCTGAGGCAGGCTGGCTGGGCTGTGAAGCGGCAGTGGTGGGCAGGGTGTTGGATGGTAAGCCACATGGTGGCAGTGATGGCTGGGGAAACCAGGAGCCTAGAAGCAGCAGCTGTGGGCAGCAGGTTGGGTGGTGGGACTGCAAGCCTTGAAATGGCGGTGATGGGCGATGGTGGACAAGGAAGGGGGGCAGGACTGGGACTTGCGAGCCAGCAGCAGAGGGCAGGGCTGCGAACACTGATGCAGTGGTGGTGGGTGATGGCAGTTGGTGGGGTCCTGTGCCTCACTCGGGTCTGAGCAGGCATTGCAGGTGAATGTTACACAGGAACCAGGCCACACGCCACTGCAGCTCAGCTTTGTGCACAGGGGTGGGGGCAGGGCAGGTCAATACTGCAGATCAATCTGTACCATGCTCTGTTACAGATCCCTGGGGTGTCATGAGGTCACACTGCTCTTGCTGGACCCCCCACTCAACTTTCCTATCCCCCAAAACAACAAATGCTCAAGTGATTCCCCATGCAGCTACCTCTACCTCATGGCCATCTTCCCAGAAGTCCCCATTCTATTATATTTTGTTTACGCTTGTGTATATTAAGGTGTACCTCAGAGGTCTGCCACCATGGGGGGGGGGGAGTGTCACGATCTTAAAATTGTGTGATTTGTTTCTCTGTATGTCAGCAAATGAAACCCAGGGATGTTGAGGTTGTAGGAAAGAAAACATAGCAAGGGGTTGGTAGGAGGGGCTATATAAAGGAGTGGGGGAGATAAGGCGATGAGATCAAGAAGCCCAGGGAGGAAAAATTATGTCTGGAGATTGATTAAGGAAGCAATGGTACAATTCTGTTTGATATAATTGTACGGTGGGATGATATGACATATGTATTAACTGTCAATTCACAGCAAAAAAAAAAAAAAATCCAGGAATGAGTTCTGGGTGCTCACTAAAACCTAGCTCCAACTTAAGAACCATTAGTTCTTATATCATGGCCCTGCTCAATATTCATCTTCATGAGATGGTCACTGAAGATAAGGGTGCTACAGCAAAGTGTGGTGAAGAACGTAAGTAAAAGTCAAAATAGTGACTGGGGTCTTAAAGGCTTGTATTCAAATAAGCAGCTATATAAGCAAGGAATTAACTAAGTCCACACAGAAGAAGCACAACAACTTGTATGATCCAAAGATGACAATTACAAAACTCAAGTATAGTGAAGAGAAAAGTAATTAGTTAAAATTATGAACCCTCAATTTGTAGAAGGCTATGGAGGACAGTGGGATCCCAAAACCCATCTGCCAAGTATATAGTCACACTGAGCCACTGCCAGATCCGCGATAGCCAAAGGTAAGAGTCCTAAACAGCCATACTAGCAGGCAGAGATTTTGAGAACCTTGATTATGCTTGATCAAACTGGATATTTGGCCACTCAACCTCCCGATACCATGTACTAAATTTGTACTGGTGCAAGCTTCTCTCACTTGTTCCACGACAGACATTTCTTCGCTGGCTTTTTGAATATTGATGTCTGCTCCCACTGATATAGTATTTGTATTTTTGTATTTATACTAATATGATATTATCCTTACCACCTTAGTGTGATTTGTTTTTCATTGTTTTATGTGGGGTTTCCTACTGTGAAGCACAGGAGGAGTGCATGTGTAATGATAATAACTAATGCAAACAAAGTTTTATAGGGAATGTAAGGATGGGGGATGGGTGATAGGGACAAAAGGGGAATTCAGGATAAATAATGAAGGCTGGAAAGGGGAGGCAGCACTGGAGTTGATCATGATTGCACAGCTCCTTTTGGGGGCAGTTCAATCAAGGGGGGAGAGAATGATCTAGGCTGCATGTGGTGGTGTTTGCACCATTCTCCCTTGATAGGCTGAATAATTGAACTATTCAATTGCATGGTATGTAAATCATGTGCCAATAAAACTGTTGGGGGGAAAAGACCCATTCAGGGTATGCTTTTGTATCTTACTTTTTTCATTCAGTATTATATTCTTGAGATCTGTACATAGTGTTATGCAGAGCTGTAAATTATGTATTCTCCTTATTGTGTCATAATACATTGTGTGACAATGCCATATTATACTACTGATTCCCCTGTTCTACTATCAATGGGCATTTAGTTTGTTCTGGTTTAGGACCATTGAAAAGCAGTGATGTTGCAAAATTGCCAGATGTCATCTGGTGCCCATTGTATACATTTGTGTTGAATTTACATCTAGGAACAGAATTACTAGTTAAACGAACATTTTCAGCTTTGGTTTTCCAAAGTAATATTACCAATTTGAGCCCAGATGTTTATAATCCAGAATTTTTTTTTCAGATTGACCCAGACATTCCTGCAAATATACCCTACCTAAGTCAGGTGTGTATGATATATTAATGGTTATGCTTAGCTCTATTTACAGTATCATTAAATTATAAATGTATCTATATGAAAGAAGAGGACACATTCTGGAGAGGATGATTTATTATACACATTTGCTCTGGATCAACCAGGAAACTCAAATTGCTATTCTCCTTTCCTTTTTCTCTTTTGTTCACAAATACTCCAATTATTGAATCTTTATTTGGCAGTGGGGCACTAACACAAAAATGTGGCGTTGGAGCCTTATTAGAAGGAAATAACTCATACTGCAAAATTTCAAATTGAACTCTGAGGAAACATATGGCACGCCTGCGAAGTTTTTATAAGAAGCAAAAAGAGCAAAAAAGAAATACTTTCAAGAAGGTATTTGTGAGCATTTTTCAAGTTTCTATTTTTCCTGTGAATTGCGTAAACTCCATGAAGTCCAGACCAAATATCATCTGGTTTGTCCCTGCTTCCCACAAACCTTGTAAAACAAGGTCTCAGAGCCTGACTCTGAGACAAAATCAAAGCATAAACAAAAACAAAACGTTCGTGAGTGGATTCTGATTCTATAGGAAATAATAGAACTACCTTGCAGGATTTCCAAAACCACAGTCTTTACAGAAGCAGACGGCCACATTTTCCTCCCCAGCAGTTGATAGATTTAAACTGTGGATCTTTCTGTTAGCAGACAAGGGCCTATCCATTGTGCCTCCAAGCTCTTTTGCCAGAGTAGCTCTCAGTAAACACTTCTTGACTTACTTGCTCATAATATTCATCAAATTTTAGTCCTGTACCTTTAGAGAGTAGTCCTTTAGGGTTGAGTGATGCACTATACCTTAAATTCTGAGCGTCCTGTTTGCAGAATGATGTTGATAACAAAGAAAGCCCAAAACCTACTTGCAGAGGCCACACATGGATTTGAAGCCTTCGCTGAATTCCTACCTCCATTTGATCAAGAATATGAAGTCTTGGCCTCAGGCAGAATGCGTTGGAATGTGGCTTACCTCCATTCCTCTCCAATTCGTCCAGGGAGGGGCAGTCTCCCTTAGGTATTTGTTTGGAGTGTATCCTTGATGGCGATCAACCTACTGAGGGTCAGAGAGTCATGAGTCATGCCCTGACTTCCTTGGTCACAAGGCCCTTCCCAGCTCTCCTGTCTAACATACTGTGCGTGTTCCAATCATTGCTCTGCTCCTGCTTCTGTAACTGTGATGTACTGAACTGCCACCAATCATGCTCTCGTAACAGTCTCCTCTTCCTCCCTTCCATTGCTCGGTGTCTCAGCAAACTGTAAGACGCCATCTGGATGACATGTATTTGTTTGTCTTGTCTTTGTCCTGTTTAAAACTTAACAAATGTTGTCCTGAAATTATACTTGAGATTTGGGATCTCTATCGTAACCTAAAACAGTGAGCTATTCCAAGAAGCAAGGTGTGTAAGTGGGTCGCTGCTTTGTTTTTTTTTTTTTGTTCGTTTTGTTTTGTTTTGATGGACTCATCTATTGGCAACCAAGGTCTTCACTGATTCTGAGGTGAGCGCATCTAGTTCTGTTTTTTGCATGGCCTGAACCAAACCAATCTGAATCTATAGTGAAGATTGAACTTTCTTTTCGTATGTTGGAAACGAACTTCGTTTGTCACTAGAGACTCGAATTTCCCCTCCGTTTTACTTTTCCTTCTCTTTTCTGCCACTCAGATCATTATTTAGACCCGAGAGGTAAGGAATCTGGAGAGTTATTAAGGCTTCTCATATTTTTGTTTGTTTGCTTGTTTGTTTTTAGAGAAACATTCTATACTGTTGCACAGCCAATCTCAACAAATGAAATCAATAATAACATCACATTAATCCCCTATAAATGTGGTTCTCTGTTATTTTCCCCCTCCCATCCTTCCTCCCACCCTCTAATATTCCCTATGCTTCCCTATCCCTGTCCCCAGCCTAGTTTCTGTCCATCACATAGGCTTCAATGTCTTACTTTTTTGGTGTGAAAATCACTTTTGTTTTTCCATGTAATAATGGTGTCATTAAATATTTATCGTTATTAGATTGACTCACTTTGCTAAGCATAATGTTCTCTAGTTTTGTCCGTGCCTTGCAGTGCTCAAGAGAATCTTTGGGTTTTTTTATTAATGCATAATATTCCATTGTACTAATGTACCAGAGTTTGTTATCCATTCCTCTATAATTGGAGTTTTTGTGTTGTTTCCATGCTTTTGCTATAACAGACTTTGCGACAATAAATTATAGTGACCAGATTTTAACATTGGTAAAGCGGGACACCATTGACTGGGGGTTGGGGGGGTGGGAGCGTGGAGTTCTTGATTGAAAGTTTGGTCTATATGGAGCAACAAAAATTTTCATAGAATACAAAAATAGTATTGTAATTTTTTTAAATTTCAACATAAGTATAATTTACAAATACAATGCATTACAAATTATATATAGCATTATTTTATTCTTTGGCATATTTCTCATTTGAGAGAATTTTTTTTAGTAGATTGCTGTCATTGTTTAAAAGGTCATGAAATTTTCACAAGAATTTGTTAAATTATATTTCACACATAAAATGGCTTTCAAAGTCTCAACACTTAATTGTGATTTTTCTGAAGTCCACACTTTATTTACCGTAGAAAAAAACATGTCCGGTCGCAGCATTAGTTCCTGGTAAGGACAGCGCATAGTCCACAATTTTTAGTGCATTATTGTATGGAACATGGTTTGTTTCAAAATGATGAAATATTTCTAACCATTAGTTCTCTATTGTGATTTTTGCTGGTGCCCAAGATTTAAGCTTTTTCTTATCCATATATATTTTTAAATCATGATACCTCATTAAAAAGATCATTTTCAGAAATATTACCGTATGGGAAATTTTGAGTAATATGATTGAATGATTTTTGCACATCATTCCAATTAAGTTCTTGTTTAATGTAACCCAATGAAAATGTTCAATATCATTGTAATGTACCATCCACTCTTCTAAATAATCTATGCAGTTACTATAGAATTTTTTAATGTAATTCATGATATCTGCACGATTTATTGCACCTTGTTCTTCTAGCTGGCTTATACTATTACAGATAGTTAATGGAAGAAAATTATTTTCTAACCGCTCTTGACACTGAAATTTGACATTATTAACTTCATTTGCTACTTCGATTACCGAAATTTTGTCACCGTCAATAAGTTTTATAGCATTTTGAAAAAGAGCTGCTTGATTGTGTACAAACTCTAGACAAATTTTTGAAGATTCATTTTCAAAAAACTCTTCTAATATTCTAGGACATTTATCCTGTGATAGAAAGTAGGATTTCAAAGTATCGTATATTTTCAAAATTCTTTCGACAGCTGGCAAAAGAGCTAACCAGCGCGGTTTACTGTAGCCAAGTATTTTCTGATATTCAACTTCCACAGTTTCACAAAATCCTTTAAGCATTTCAACACACACAATGTATATATAGAAATAGGAATATATTTTAATAATACTTTCCACATCTAAGGGCAACAAATCAGCCGCTGTTTGGATGGCGTTATGTATTATGCGCGCTGCACAACAAACATCAATAATGTTTTGATTAAGGTTTTTGTTTAATTTATAAAAAACATTTGTACCTCTTCTTGCTTTTCCTCCAAAATTTGTGTTCATGTTGTCTGCACAATATGCAACCTTTTATATTTTAAATTGTTTTTTTCCAAAATATTAATAATGGAACTGAAAATTATTTCAGAAGTTTCACCGGGCAAAGAAACGAAATCTAAAATTCTAATTTTTATTCCAGTTTCCGAATAAAAAAAATCTAATAATGGTTGGAAATAACTTTATATCCTTATGATTAGATGCATCAGAATATATGGATATAAAATTAATTTTATCTAGATTTTTGTTTAATTCTGGAAATGCATATGGAGAAAGCACATTACACACAATTGCCTCAGATTTTGTTCTAGCACAGGCAAATTTTTTGTTGAATAACTTTTTGACAACTTGTGATGTACAGTCCATAGATCTGAAGGAATGATTGTGATTAATAGCATGAAAAGACATAAGTCTTCTGCTAAGGCTAATTTCTTTTCTTCGTCTCCCTAAGTTGTTTTCCAAAAAAATTCCTGTATTTTGGAGGAAGATGCAGCAGTATTTAAATATCTTTTATGTTTCTGTGTGTCCAAGTGCTTTGAAATATCATTCTTCCTGCCATGTGAAATAGAAAATTCACCATTACATTTCTCACATTTTACCATGTAATCGTACATAATTACATGAACATATTTTATTGTTAGTTTATAAATTAACTTACTTTTATTGTTAAAAAGTAACTATATTTTTAAAATTATTTTAATTTTAATCCTATATTTCTTTCTAAATAATAACAATCCTAACTTGTGTTATTTTTTCTCTGAATTTGCCGTAACACGTAAGTCGAGTCACTTTCAAGGCCGGCGTTAGACTTTTTGCCGCCACTATAAAATATAAATAATACGAGTACTGTCTGCTAAATTCAAGAAAATTTATGTATTTATGAAATAAATAAATAAATTACTTACCTAAATTATCTGAATAGCTGATTGGTTGACATCACTTATTTAACTAGCACTAGCACGCAGTACGATGTGTATCGTCTGAGAGACAGTTACAAAATGTTTTCATCGTTGCCAATGCCGAAAAATGCCATTGTTCATTAAGTCCAAACAATGGTGGTCGAATTCTAATAACTGATCAACAATGCGAACTTTGATAAGCAGTTCTTGGTAATCAGCTCTCAACAATTATTTGTTATTATTAAAGTTTAACATGATAAAATTTAAAAAAATAATATAAAACTCATATCCTGGTGAAATAGCCACATGGGAGCCGAAAGCCGTATATTCCCTTCCCGTTCTCCCACCGTTCCCTAGCTTGTCTTGCATTCTTTCCAAAAATCGGGACTTTTTTAAAACGCTGCAGGACGCAGGACAAATTGTTCAAAATCCGGACTGTCCCGCCAAAAACGGGACGTCTGGTCACTAAACAAATATAGGTGAGCATATGTTGTTTACTTTATTTCTTTAGGGTATATACCCAGTGTAGGGATTGCAGGATCATAAGGTAATTGTATTTGCATCTGTTTAAGTATGCACCATATTGATTTCCATAGTGGTTGTACAATTCTACAGTCCCACCAGCAATGAAAGAATGTTCTGATCTCTCCACATCTTCCCTAGCATTTTACTCCTCTGGTTTTTTTAAAAATGTTGCTATAAGTGATGGTGTGAAGTACTATTTCATTGTTTTACTATGTATTTCTCTTACTGGTAATGAACTCAAATGTTTCTTCATATAGTTTTTGGCTGCCTGGATGTCATCTTTAGTAAATTGTGTATTCGTGGACCAAATTTTTCATTGGGCTATTTGTATTTTTCTTGTTAAAGTGTTGTAGTTTTCTATAGATTTTGAACATTAGTCTTCTATCTGATGTATCATTACTGTACTACATATTTTTTCCAATCTGTGAGTTCTCTTTCTTTTGATGAAGTCTTTGAAGTGCACGAATGTCATATTTTTAGAAGGTCCTCTATTTTGTCTTCTATGGTGTGCATAGTTTTCATTGTGTTTGGTAATGTGTTTATGCCTTGTATTAGGGCCCTTAAGTTTGCACCTATTTTTTCATTGATGGTCTTTTGGGTTGTGTGGTTTAAATTTAGGTCTTTGATCCATCTTGAGTTTGTTTTTGTACGTGCTGTGAGGTATGAATTCTCTATCATTCTTTTGCAGGCGAAGTTCCCACTTTTCCAACACCTCTTATTGAAAAGGTTCTCTTTTCCAGTCCATGTGTTTTAGTACTTTATCAAAAATTAGGTGTTCATAGGTACCAGGTTGTACTTCAGCGTTCTCAGTTCTAATCCATTGGTCTTCATATCTCTCAGTGTACTAGTACTAGGCTAATTTGATGACTATGGCTACATAGTAGCTTTTTTTCTTCATTAGTCATCTTACTGAGGGTCCTTACAAATCTTATAACAATCCATAATTCAATTGTATTAATCACACATGTACATATGTTGTCATCAACATTTCCAAAACATTTTCTTTCTACTTGAGCCCTTGGTATCAGCTCCTCTTTTTTCCCCATCTCCTTTACTCTCCCATCCTCATGAATCCTTGATCAATTATATATTATTATTGTTATTTCATATCTTACATCGTCCATTGTCTCCCTTCAATTTTTTAACCGAATCTTTGGGGCTTTCTAGGATTTTATCTTCTGCAAACAAAGAGAGTTTTGTTTCTTCTGTACCTGTGTGGATGCCTTTAATCTTTTTGATGTTTTATTCTTTTAGCTAAGACTTCCAGAACTACCCTAAATAAAAGTGGTGATAAAGGTGAACCATGATTGAACTATTGAATCGTATTATGGATTATGTTCCAATAAAGTGTTATTTTTTAAAAGAGGGGAACTTGTCCAGTCCCTGCTTGAAGTGAGAGTGTTTTCCATTTGTCTCCATTAAGTGAAATGATGTCTGTTGGTTTCATATATACAGCCCTTATTTGGTTGAGAAATTTCTCTTATACTCCTATTTTATTGAGTATTTTTATCAGGAATGGATGTTAAATTTTATCACATGCTGTTTCTCTATCAATTAATATAATCATGTTTCTTTTCCTTTGTTTATGTGATGAATTACATTGATTATTTTTCTAACATTAAGCCATTCTTTCATATTTGATATGAATTCCACTTGATTGTGATGTATTTTTTTATGCTTTGTTGAATTCTGTTGGCTAGGTTTCTATGGAAAATCTTGCCATCTATATTCATAAAAGATTTTGGTTTATAATTTTTAATTCTGGTCATTTCTTTACTTGGCTTAGTTATCAGTTATAGTTGCTTGATAAAATGACTTTGTTAGTATACTGTCCAGTTTTTGTGTGAAATAGTTTATACTAAATTGTTTCATAGAATTCCCCCATGAAACCCTCTGGTCGTGGGATTTTTGATGTTGGGAGTATTCTTTGGTTTTGTTTTGTTTTGATGACTAGATCTCTCTCTTCACATTTTATAGGCTTGTTGAGTTTTTCTATATCAATCTGTGGCAATTTAGATGAATAATGCATTTCTAGAAATGTATCCATTTCTTCTAGATTTTCAAATTTGTTGGAATATGTGGCAGTTACATAATCTAGTGTGAATTTGGGACTTGTAGAGTCTGTCAATTAGATCATAGCCAATGAGGCCTCTGTGTGGGCATGGCCATCGCCTCAGAATTCTGGGAACTCCTGTAGATTTCCTCCTTGGAGGCAGGAGACACTTCTTTCTCTCTCTGCTCACTCCCTGAGAGAGGCTCTACTGCCAAGACACATGGCTCTACACTCTGGGAGCTGGAGAAGCCACATGGACCTACCTCGATGCAACCAGGCCTTTGGGAATTGAAGAAGCCACATAGAGACCCCTGCCGGTGCTGAGATGCTTGCAATGTGACTGGATCCACAAGACTTCCAACTCACCGGCCTGTGATCTTCCTGAATTCGGTGTCACTGCACGTGTTTTTGGACATATGGGCTAATATCGGACTTAGGGAGTTGATCTGGACTGGGCTGGGATGTTTTCTCAATATTCAATTGCTCTTGTATATAAACCTCTTTCTTATACATATATGTGTGTTTATGAATTTGTTTCTCTAGTCTACCAGACTAGCACAGACTGAAATGTTTCCTAATACTGTGTGCTTGTATTTTTATCTCATTTGGTTCTATTGTAATGTCATCCATTTCATTTCTTATTTGTGGAATTTGCTTTCTCATTCTGTGCCTTTGTAAGGTTGGTCCGTAGTTTATCATTTTTGTTGATCTTTTTAAATAACCAACTTCTGTCTTATTGATATTTTCTATGGTCTTTATTTTCTGATAAATTTATTTCTACTCTAATCTTTTTTTCTAGTATCCAGTGTTTGGTTTTGTTAGGATTTTTCTAATTGTGGTAGTTGTTCTCTCACTGCCATTAAGGTGACACCCCTTCATAGTGACCCCACAGCCACTATGGAAAGAACTGCCTTTGAGGGGTGTAGTCTCAGAAAGCGCCCTCTTTCTCCCAGGAGGCAGCTGATCGTTTCAAATTGTTGGCCTGGCAGATCTCAGCACAACTTTTAACCACTAGGCCACTAGGGTTGATAGCTTAAGGTGCTTATGTTAGCTCATTCTGCCTTTTGGATGTGTACAGTCATTGCTATTAACATCCCTTTGAATACTGCTTTTGCTATGTCCTAGAGATTTTGATATATGTTATAATTTTGCTCTCATTTGTTAATGAAGATTAAAGTTGAGAAAGTCCAGCTGGGGACAAAATAGTTAATCCCATTTGTTTTACTGATTATGACAAGGCACTTGACTGTATGAATCATAGCAAACAATAGATAACCTTGAGAAGGAATGGGAATTCCAGAACACTTCATTGAACTCATGGAGGACTTTTACATGGATCAGAAGCAGTGAACCAAACAAGGGACTACTGCATGATTTACAATCAGGAAAGGTGTGCATCAGGGATGTATCCTGTCCCCATACTTGTCAATCAGTATGCTGGGCAAATCATCAGAGAAGCTGGATTAGATGAAGAAGAATGTGACCTGATTGGAGGAAGAATTATTAACTACCTATTATATGTAGATGACATAACCTTGCTTGCTGAAAGTGAGAAAGACTTGAAGCCCTTGCAGGAAAAGACCAGGGATTGCAACTTTCAGTATGGATTACAACTCAGTGTAAAGGAGATCAAAATCCTCACAACTGGACCAATAGGCAACATCATGATAAATGGAGAAAAGGTTGACGTTGTCAAGGATTTTTGTTTGGGTTGGATTCATAATCAATGCTCATGGAAGCATCAGTCAAGAAATTTAAAAAAATTGTTGCTTTAGGTAATTAAATATGCCGCACAAGACTTCTTTAGAGTTTTGAAAAGTGAGAATGTTATTTTGAGGACCAAGTCATGATATTTTCAATCACCTTACATGCATCTGAAAGTTGGACATTGATTAAAGAAGACCAAAGGAAAATTGCTGCATTTGAAACACAACGTTGTCCAAGAGTATTGAAAGTACCATGGACTGCTACAAGAATTAAATGTTCGTCCTGGAGCAAGTACCATTAGAGTGCTCCTTGGAGGGAAGGATGGCAAGACTTCATCTTACATACTTAGGATATGTTGTCAGGAGAGACCAGTCCCTGGAGAAGGACATCATGCTTGGTAAGTGGAAGGGTAAGGAAAAGAGGAAGGCCCTCAAGGAGATGGACTGACACAGTGGCTGCAAGAATAGGCTCAGGCATAGGAGCAATTGTGAGGTGCAGGACGGGGCAGTGCTTCCTCCTGTTGTGTGTGGGGTCCCTGTGAGTCAGAACTGCCTGGGTGGCACCTAACAGCAGTAACAATAGCATGTAAAATTGAGTAGTAATAAATGTATGCCTACTGTGCATTAAAGGAGAACTGAGTTTTCGGTGGACACATTCTTGGCCATTAGCCAGAAGGTCAGCAGATGACTCTAGTAGCCACTCAGTGAGAGAAAGAAGTGGCTGTCTGTTTTTGTAAATATTTCATACTTGGAAACCTCTGATGCAGTTATACTCTAAACTAGACAGTTGCTATGAGTCAGCATGTTAAAGGACAATGGTTTGGTTAGGACTGTGTGCTGAATACATTATCTAGATTGGATGCCCTGTCTCTAACCTCCCACTACAATTTCTCAGGAAGTCATCATTATTCTCATCATTCAACTGAAACGGAGGGTGCTGCAGTATCTTGGCAAGACCAGTTCGTGAATAAATGAATGGATTAATTGCAAACGTGGGTACCTTTGATACCAACCCTCTTATTATTTCTACTACATCTATATGATTCACAATTATTTTTGTTATCAGGAAGAGAAATTAGTAAGGAAAAAAAAAAGATTACAAACAGTCAAATCTCCCATGTGGACAAGCCAGCCAGAAGGTGTGGCAAAGGGCAGGCATTTTCACAGAGGCTCTTTAGAGATAGATGCCGTGTGTGTGTGTGTGTGTGTGTGTGTGTGTGTGTGTGTGTGTGTGATGTGAACATTTTAAAAACCAGATATTAATGGAATAAAAAGTTTTGTTTTCAGTCTCTGAAAATTTCTCTGCACACAGTCCTTTGGGGTAAAGGCTGCTCTAGATTTCAAAGACAAATTTACATCGTTATACTTGAAAAGGATATTTTTTGTGTGTGAATTCATTTTAAATGAGAAATTTCCAAGGCCCCTTCCGTATTTCAAGTTTTAAAGTGCTATGATTCTACATCTCATCAAATATAATAGAGAAGTTCAAGTTTAATATATCTTACCAAAATTGCCTTCCTGTAGATTATGCCCTTCAGTTATCATTTTAAATTATAATTCAGTTTTCACATTCTCTCATAAAAGATGTTTTCTTTAGTCAAAATAGAAGTAACTTAATATTTATTGTCTGTCAAATTGATCTACTTTCTTATTCTCTTGTTTGAACAACTGGTCACGAATGTGTAGCGTTGTCACATTTTTGAGGAAAATTATGTTCTCTTCAGTACATGAGGAGTGAAACAATGTGACTTTACAGTGCACGTAGGTCTCACGTGGTTTGTGTTTGACCACTAACCTGAAGGACGGTGCTGTGAACTCTCTCAGTGGCAGCGTGGAAGGAATTTTAGCAATCCATTTCTATTAATGGCCAGAAACCCAGTTCTATGAGCTCACCATGAGTTCAAATCAACTCAATGGCAACTAACAACAGGGTAAAATAACCATGATTGTGTTGTACTTTTATTACTGACCCAGTTTTTGAAGGAGAAAATATATTATTTCAGGTATTTTTCAATACAACTCGACAGAAACTTCAAAGTCTATAGTAAATGTGAGGTACTTCCTGAAGTCCTGGAGAAATTGAGTTGTGGAAAGAGATTTATTCCCTTCCCTTAAAGAGCACAAAGAGGAACAGGTTGGCTTTTAAAAACTAAATAAAGGCAGGAATCTAAAGTGGGCTTCAAATGGCTTATACTACTTTGGAAACTACTTAGTTTGCTGGTTGTGCTCATCTTAAATTATTTCAACACGGGTGCTCAAAAATCAGGTTGAAACAGTGGTTCATTCTAGTGATAGTTGCCTAGAGATCATTTTACTTCAAGCAGACCTTCCTTAGCTCTAGAAAACTTTAAACTATGCATTTTTCATCTACACTTTCCACAAACCACTTAATTCTGCATGGATTATTTTGTTAAAAAGCATTCTGCAGTTAAGAAGCCCAAGTTTTTCCTGTAATATTGCAAAAGCCTTTAAAATATAGTTGTAAGTATATTGATGCAGCAACTTTATGGGTAGCAAAATTGTTTAAGACATAAAGGAAAACATAAATTACGTGTAAATCAATGCAGAGAGCATGCATTGAAACTAGAGAGCAGAAGAATCCTTGCCAGATATAATCCACATCATTCATTGAAAAAGTCACCCCTTGCTCACTTGTCTGGGTACATTTTCTATTGATTGACAGAAGAATGCTGAATGATGCTGACATAATACAATAGGGCACAATAAACAGTTACCCCAAATTTTGACATTTTTACTGTGTGAACTAATCCGTCTCAGCAATTTTATTTTGAGTAATGTGATGCCAGCTAATGTGTTTAATAATTCTATATTTATTCTATCCAGTTCATGTAATTCCAGCCAATTTTTCCAGCACTGACTACCTTTCCCTAGGAAATATTCCCCTTTCAGCAATACTTCACTCTTTAAAACGGAAGCTTACATACTCATAAGTGGCCAAAAGCACTGCAGCCTTTAAAAGTAACTTTCTTTTCCTGACTTTGGTCGATGAATAGGAAGCAAGTGTTACTCTGGCAACTGTGCAGTAAATTATCACAGCAATAGCTGCATAGAGTCTGGCGTCTTCTGCACTCTTTCCTGCCCTTTCCCTCCGGGGGGTTCTCTTTCCTCTCAGTTTTCTCATTGTGATTTTTTTAAACTTGGTAACATCTTAAGAGTAAAAGTTCCTTTTATTTATTTATTTTCTTTGCTCTTTTCCTTTGAAGTCTTTTGTTGGTGCTGGTGCATTAGCTGTCTTTATCCACTCTAAATTGGTATCCAGACATGTAAAGGTAAAAATAAGTAGTGCACTACTACAGATGGCATGGGACAAGACGTCCTGGATTGTGAATAATTTTTGTTTGAAGAAGAGCTAAGCTCATGTTCTGATTTTGCCAAATACTGAGTGTGTGTTTTAGGGAAAGCAGTTTATGTTTGTGTAGTGCCCTTCCCTCCCCTGTAAAACGGAGATAATTGAAGGAGTCTTACTGAGATACTGTCAGTACCATCCCAGTCAATTGTATGTCAGAGCAGAAACCTAGGGTATCGATGGATGCTGCTGCAGCAGTTGATTGCCGGGTCTTTCTTCTGCGGTAGCTCGGGGTGAACTGGAACCTTCAAGCTTTTGTTAGCAGCTGAGCACGTTAACCATTTATACCACTAAAGGACTCCATAGGCACTGTATATAAAGACTGTAGTGGTTGCTGGACATTTGTTTAAAATGGGGCTAAATAAATAAGGCTATTGTAATTCCTCCAACCCTCATCACTTTGTAGATATTAAGTAACCACATCAATAATAATGATTATGTACGTTTCCTTGACATGAAGATGACGGCAGGGTGTGTCGTTGTGGTTAGGTGTTGTCCACGTCTGACTCACAGTGACCCTGTAAGCAACAGAAGGAAACCGTGCCAGGCCCTGCACGATCCTCATAGTTGTTCTTATGTTTGAGCCCGTTGTTACAGCTCCTGTGTCAATCCATCTCATTGAGGGACTGTTTCTTTTTTATTCTGCTGATACTTGGCCAAGCATGATGTCCTTTTCCAGGGACTGGTCTTTCTGATAACAAGGCCAAAGGGTGTCTCACCATCCTTGCCTCTAAGGAGCATTCTGCCTGTACTTCTTCCAAAACCGACTTTATTTGGCAGTACATGGTATTTTCAACATTCTTCCTAAATACGATGATTCAAATGCAGTGATGTTTGTTTGATCTCCCTTATCCAACTTTCCGACTTATGCAACTCTGATCTTCTAAGTCTAATTTTCACAGCATATGTGGTGATTGGAAATGCCATGTCTTGGTTCCTGTGTACTTTAGTTCTCAGAGCAACATCCTTGCTTACAAACAGAGGTTTGTATTGCAGATTTACCTAATGCAATGCCTTTGTCTCTTGACTGCTGCTTCCATGAAAATTGGTTGGGGATCCAAGCAAGGAAAAATCCTTCACAACTTCAAACATTTCTCAGTTTATGATGGTGTTACCTACGGGTCCAGCTGTGATGATATTGATCTTTACATTGAGTTGTAATCCATACTGAAGGCTCCTTCTTCATCAGCAATTGCTTCAAATCCTCCTCACTTTTAGCCAGCAAAATTGCATCATCCATATATCTCAGGTTGCTAATAAACCTTCCTTAATCCTGATGCTTAGTTCTTCATATAATCCAGGTTCTCTGATGATTTGCCAGCATACAGATTGGATAAGTGGCAAAAATATAGAGCTTCAAATGTCACCCCTAAACTTCTCACTATCATCTCTAATTTCCCTAGGGGTAGATCTCACTGGAGGCCTCATACTTGAGATCAAAAGGAAAGACCCTTTTGGTTTTCCACTCTAGTTCCCCCATGTTGACAGTGGTCCCTGCTTTGTCCCCTGTGGGATAGAGACATCGGAGCCAGAGAGGCTGCCTTCTAGAGAGTCCACACCCTCAAACATGGATGGCTCTGCATTCCTGTGAGTCTCCACGGCATGCAAAAGGAATGAGACTGCTCTCCTTAAAACCTTGTCATCTGGGTCTTGTGCAGGGTACCAGGATCCAGAGACGACCTAGTCCTGCCCCCTTTTCTCTAGGCATCCTTGAAAAAAGCCACTTTTTGTATATTCCCAAATAAAAGTAAAAGTCTCTGATGCCAACTTGGATCCCCGAGATTGTATATCTACTGGCTTCTGATCTCCCAGCCTCATCGGCCGGCAGCTGTATGAGTCTGGCGCAACCTCCAGCTAGCATATGGCCCGCTGACTTAAGCTGACCTGCACGGGGCTGCTTCCTCAATATAAAATTCTTTCTTGAAATAAAAGTCTTCCTTGTACATATTTGAGTGTTATAGATTTTTGGTTCTCCATAAAGCTCAGCCTAACATACTCACCAAAATAGGATGTAAAACATTGTCTTTGTGGGCTATATTACACCATGTAACCTTGTTGTCCCCCTTGTCCTGTGTCCTCAGGCCTAGCAACCCAGTCTCTCAAATGTTTGCTTATGTCTAAGAAGTTTTCATAAGTGTGCCCCGTTGTATGCATGGATATATGTATAGAATTTTATAAGTCCATAGGAAAAAATTCCATTATCTTTCCATCGGATTTTTCCATTACTTTTTTGAAGCTCCTTCTTGTGTGCAGCAATGATAAATGGTAAATACACGTGTGCAAATATCCTCTATCAAGCTCATGTATATTTGTGGGTATTTTCTCACTTTCTTTCTACATCCATGCATCCACTCATACCATACCACGATTCAGGATTGTGTCTATAACAGTGTTTACCTCTATTGCCTTTAATTCTTGCATTCCTGAACATCTCTTCCACTGCCTGCATGATATGTTGATGGCCTTCTTATTGTATATTGACTTCTCTATTTACATTGCCTTCCCCTTCACACCCATATACTCTCCAGCCAGTAATTAACTCACCCTTCCCTCTTGGAAGCTCTTGTTAAATAGGCTTTGAGTAAAAGCCACAAGAGAATGAAACACTGCCCAGTTCTGTGCCATCTTACATTTGTTCTGTTGAGTCCATCCAGCTCACAGTAGGTCTTCCTTTTTTTCAATGAGCCTCTATTTTACAAATACAATGTTCTTTTCTGGATACTGACCTCTGATATGTTCAAAGTGCTTGAGGCAAAGGCTGTCATTTTTGCTTCTAAGATTTCTAGCTGCACTTCTTCCATGATAGATGATTTTGTTCTTCTGGCTATTTTGTTCTATGGTACTTTCAATATTCTTTACCAACACCATAATTCAAAGTCAACAATTCTTTGGTTTTTCTCGTTCATTGTCGAACAGCTGCAAGCATTTGCGGTGATTGACAGTACGATGGCTTGGATCATGTGCCTCATCCTCAGAGTGGCAGCTTTGTTCTTTAAGACAGGGAAGAGTCCTGTGCAGCAGATGTAGCCAATAAAATATGTGCTTGCGTTCTTGATTGCTACTCCCAAGAACATTGGTTATAGATCCAATAGAATGAAATCCTTGATAACGTCCACATTTTCCCATTTACCACGATGTTGCCTACTGACCCAGCTGTGAAGATTTTTGTTTTCTTTATATTGAGTCATAATCCACATTGAAAAGTCTGGTTGAGACTTCTTCCATTCCTGATGCAGTGTGTTGTTTTTTACATGCAATCCAGCTTCATTGATTATTTCCTCGGCATTTAGTTTTAATAAGTATCATGAAAGGCACAACCCTGGCACACACCTTCCCTAATCTTAAATCAGGTAGTACATGTACTTCCTATTCAAAGGACTGGCTCTTGGTCCATGTACAGGTTTAGTGTAAGCAAAAAATAAGTGCTCTAGAATTGTTATGCATGACAAGACTGTGCATACTTTGGAATGCCTTTGAGTAGTCACTAAAATGAAAGTGAATATTTTTCTAGTAGTCTCTACTTTCATCTAAGATCTATCAGATGTCAGCAATGATATTTCTCATTCCACATCCTCATCTGATTTTGAATTAAATTTCTGACAGGTCCCTGTTGTGCTGTTGAAATCACTGTTTAATTATGTTGACCAAATCTTACTTATATTTAATATTAATATATTGTTTGATAATGTCTGCTTTCTGTTGGGTCACTTTTCTTTGAAATTGACATAAATACGAATCTGTTGCAATTAATTTGTCATGTAGCTTTCTTCCAAATTTATTGGCATAGACGGATGAGTGACAGCCTCTGTTTCTTGAAACATTTCAATTGGTGTCCACTGGTATCACTCAATGAGGACATTTTAGTTGGCATCGAATCCTGTAGTCTTGTTTGCCATCGATTTTTGATAATATGATACCTCTTGAAAATCTTCTTTTGATACTTCCTGTGTTATTCAGTATTTTCCCCATAAGATCCTTCAACATTATAACTCAAGGCTTGAATTTTTCTTCAATTCATTCAACTTGAGATATGTTGAGTACATTCTTCTCTTATGTTTTCTAAATCAAAGTCTTCCTTTGATATTTTCTATTCAGTTCTTTTCCCTCATCATTCCATCCATGTGCTTCAGCTACTCTAGTTTCAAGAGCAAGTCCCAGAATCTCTTCTTTCATCTATTTTATCTTTTTTTGTTTCTGTCATTCTTGTCATTTTAATGGCCTTTGCTTTCTTCATATGTGGTACTCCTGATGCCATTCCACAGCTCCTCAAATCTCCTATCATTAGTGTTCAAAATCTCAATTCTTTTCTTGGGTTCTAAAAATTCAAGAACGATAGACTCACAGTTATATTTTGACTCTCTTGGACTTTTAAAATTTTCTTCAACTTCAACCTGTATTTACCAATGATCAGTTGAAGGTCCATCCCACATTCAGCCCCTGGCATTGTTTTGACTGCTACCATTGAGCTTCTTCATCATCTCTTCCCACAGAAAAAATCCTGGTGAGGAGCACATGTATAGTCACCTTTATATCGTTATAAAAGAAAGACACATTTTCAACAAAGAACCCATTGAGCTTGCAAAATTCTATTATATGACCCCCAGCTTTGTTTCTATCTCCAAGGCTATATTCTCCAAACACTGTTCCTTCTTTGTTTTCAACCTTTGCATTCCAATAACTAATAATTATCAATGCATCTTGATCATGTGTTTGATCAATTTCAACATTGTATTCTATACCCTCTATGATCATCACATATTATCTTTTTATTATTGTCATACTAGAAAGGCTAAAATTTTGCACTGATGATTTGTACACATGAAGAATTACGAAGAATATTGTTCTATGATATTTTTCCATTGTGGTATCTTTTTCTGGTTTTAATCTGAGACTTACAGTGGCCTCAGAATATCAGTTGGAAGCATTGTCTATTGCCTCCTCTTCAACTTTTTGGTGAAGTTTGATTTAAAATTAGTATCAGTTCTTCCTTAAAATATTTGGGAGAATTCACTAATGAAGAAATTATTTCTAGTAAGGATTTTAACTACCAATTAATCCATATATATATGGATTCATTCATATGTATATACACACACACACAGGTTATCTATTTATTCTTCAGTTACTACACTGGTCCTCAAAGTCTTTGGGATGTGTTACAGTACACATACATAATTCAGGTGAAGCCAAAAGTTATTTCAATACATAACCAGAATTTAAGGATTCATTTATCCACCTCTTTCTCTTCTGAAATTTTTCTGACTATCCTTAACTTGCAGAAACTTCTTTTCCTGATTCCTCTAGCAAGAAACATAGAGTCATCTTTAATCCTTTGCCTTAAACCTTGCTGTATAGTTTCAAAAATAAAATAATAGACTAAACAATTGGAATAATCCACACAATTCAGACTAAAATAGTTTTTATTTTTCTTCTGGTTAGAGTTGAGACTACGCTAAGGTTTTGCGTACCCACACCACAATTATCCAGCAGTACAGTACCCATGGCTGGCCTCTGGGCAGAGGTGGGGGAAACAAGCAAAAAGGAAGAAAAAAAAAGAGATGGGGTAGAGGGGAAACCTCTCACAATATGCAGCATGCAGTGAGCCCTTCATTTAGCCCTTTAGAAAAAAACTGAGATTTTCCTTTAAGCTTTTACTTTCAGTATCTATTATGCAATTCTTGGATATAACCTGCCCTCTGGGAGGATTATTAACAACCCTCAATATGCAGATGACACAACTTTGCTGAAAATGAGGAGGACTTATCTCACTTGCTGATAAAGATCAAGGAGTATAGCCTTCTGCATGAATTACAACTCAATATACAGAAGACCAAACTCCTCATTGAGAAAAGATTGAAATTTTCAAGAATTCATCTTTCTTTGATCCACAATCAGTGCTCATGGAAGCAGCAGTCAAGCGATCAGAGGATTCTTTGCATTGGGGAAACCTGCTGCACACAACTCCTCCAAGTGTTGAAAACAAGAATCTTACTTTGAGGTCTAAGGTGGATCCAAACTATGGTATTTTCAACCACCTCATATGCATGTGAACATTGGACATTGAATAAACAACACAGAAGGAGAATTAATGCATTTGAACTGTGGTGCTGGAGAACAATGTTGAAAGTACCATGGAAAATTAAAAGGACAAACCAATCTGTCTTGGAAGAGGTTTGCTCCTAGGAAACAAGAATGGCTGCACGTACTTGGGAGATGTTATCAGAAGATTGACATTAGTCCCTGGGAAAAGAACATCATGTTTGGTAAAGTGGAGGAACGGCAACAATGATCCTAGACAAGATGCATTGACAAAGTGTCTGCAACAGTGGGCTCAAACATGACATTTGTGATAATGGTGCCGCTGTACATAGTTCTGTTGTACACAGCGTCACTTTGAGTCAAAGCTGATTCAGCAGCACCTAGCAACAGGGAGGTAGGAGAAATAAACAAGCAAACAAAAAACAAGAATCTCGCCTTACCACTTAGCTTTACCCCTATCTCAACGTATCTCCTGTCATACCTTCCAGAGTTAGAGTTCTCACGTAGTTGCTTTTCATAGTCTGCCCAGAGTTTTGGTTTTATCAGTAGAGGAGACAGGCTACAACCAGCATATTCATCTTGACCAGTCAAAATATGTATAATTGTTTTTCTAGTAATCACATCAAAACAGTTCATCAGGAATAGATCAAATTGTCTGTATAAAATAGCTTTTACTTAACTTGAGTCCTTTAGGACATTATCATTTCAACAAGTAGACAATATCACATTGCTAATGAGATAACTCTGGCTCTCACCACTATTGAACCACTGAAATTTGGTGTGTACCTTTTACATAGTGCATATTTAAACTCAACGAGTCACAGTTCACCAGAAGCGTGTGACTAATATCTTTCGTATTGTACAGCACAAGTTTAGACTCTCAACTTCTCACACATTTGGGTCCATGTGAGTTAGCAAATATTTAAATGCAGATTATGGGTTAAAAGACCTGAGGAAAGACCCAGGTTATGCTAATGCTACTAATTACACATTTTGAGCATAAAACTCTAGAGTCAAATGTGATACTTCTTAAACTAATGAAATCAGACAGTACATGGCCCACTATGCCAGAACTGACAGACTGAAGAGGAATGATGGCACATTCATTATAGAAACACAACAAAATACTTTAAGATCTATCCTGAAGAACAATGTTGTCAGTGATGGAATAATACCAACTACAAAGACTAGTTAATGCCACTGTTATTCACACTTATGCACCCATCAGTAATGCCAACTTCTACAAACGGAACGTGCTCAAACATGGCATCAAGATATATTGAAAATGACTAATGATGGAAATGAAAAAGTTGGGAGAAGACATTTCCTCAGGATACAGTTAAGCATTTCCAGTTCTGAGTTTGGGTGTAGCTTCATCATGCACACAAACCAGTTTTCAAAATATATGTGTAGTAGGAACTCAGTAATTATTCTTGTGAAGGAAACGACAATAAAGAAGCATTGTGCTATCGCTGTTCACAGTCTAATTGTTTAAAACTTGACTGTGTGTTCTACAGAGTATGTATAAACGTACGTGTCAATGTCCTGGGTATTTCAGATCAGTGGCTCTCTGGAGCATACGGTTATGCGTTCCACTGCTAATGAAAAGGTCAGCAGTGTGAAGCCACCCCCTGGTCCAAGAGAGAAAGACAAGACATTCTCTTATCTTTCCAGGTGGACTCAACCTTCATATCCTATCCCCATAGAGTTGAAGACTTGGAACTCACAGGAGTAGTTCTAGCCTGTTGGTTTTTTTTAATCATTTTATTAGGGGCTCATACAACTCTTATCACAATCCATACACATATCAATTGTGTAAAGCGCATTTGTACATTCATTGCCCTCATCATTCTCAAAACATTTCCTCTCCACTTAAACCCCTGGCATTAGG
>NW_022109491.1:38580801-38622956 GCF_000313985.2 Echinops telfairi
GGAGATAATAACATGCACAAAAACAAGACAGAGCAAAACCAAGCAACAATATACAACAAAACAACAAACCAATGACAAAACAAAACAAAACACAACAAGAAAGAAAAGCTTGTAGTTAGTTCAAGGATCATTTGTTGGCCTTTACGACTGTTTTCCAGTCCAGTCTGTTAGGGCACCATGCCCTGGCCACAAAGTCCACCTTCAGCATTCCCTGGGAACCTCGCCGCTCCATTCCCTTGCTGTTCTGTTGCACCCCCTTAGTGTTTTGCCTCAGTGTGGCGGAATCATATCAGGTGCAGTATCCACACTGTCTCTGGTGTTGCCCCCTCTAGAGCTATGGGTCAGTGAGGGGCATCATGTCTCATAGTGGGGCTGGCCATGTGGTCCTCTCTGTGGACTGGCTGCTTTAATTGGGATCATCGTCCTCAAGGCTTGGTTGGCCAGGATGTCAAAGGCACAGCTTTGTGATACTTTTGGTAAGCTTTTTAAGCAATATCAGGATGCTTGAAGATAAAGCTGGACTGATGATTGATACTGCTTTGAGAAAAAAATGCATTTGTAATAATAAGCTATTTTAATTTTTAAACACTAAGATTTTTACAGCAATAATAAAAATAGCATGAGTATAAATCATTTATTTGGAGTGGGGGGTAACTATTAGGAGGAGAGTAAGATTTTAAGTGTGTAAGAAAGAAAGCCAATACTGGAAGTATTAATTAATTAAGTGTGTAAGAAAGAAAGCCAATACTGCTCATTAATTATTAATCCTGAGCAATTGGGTGTTCATTCAACTGAGGATCTCTGGAAGAGAGTTGAGGACACTCCTTTACTCAGAAAAGATTGCGGATTGTTCCGGTGGACATTGCCTCCTCAACCGAACAGCCTTTTGAGTGGGGCAGAGAAAGTGTGAAACCAGGCGAGAGTGTGCGACGAGGTGCTTGCAGTAAAAGCAGTCTGCACTCCAGGAGGGAGAGGTGCCGGGGAACCTGGGCAGCACAGCTTTGTTACTATCCTCATGGCTGTTCAATGTTCATGACAATTAGAGGACGCGCCCACGGACTTAAAGCAGTCCACGGAAAGATGGCTAGATGGAAAGAGGAGGAGAGCAATCACTAAATGACTTCACTGAGCAAGAGAATCTGCTCCCATGACCTTCTTGTTTCAATACATGTGCTGCCAATAACTAGCACCCTGAACTAAAGCTTATTTTCTGGTTTGCCTCTTTGTCAGTGGATTAAAAGGAAATGATTACTTTGGTTCAGCTGTTTGAAAGCATCATTTACAACATTTCTAGTAAGTATGTAGCACTCAAGTAAGAAAAAGGTGTTTGTTCAATCTTTGATCTCCATTATGTTCCTTTAAAAACTTATGTCTATCGGCACCCTACAGTTTACCTTGGTTCTATAGTTATGGGAAGCAACCAGTCTCAGTGGTGGCCTATTTAGGACCAGTACAAAACCTAGAAGGCTTAATTGAAGGCACTGTTGTTCAAACTGTGCTTAGTAGCTTTCAGGGGAAAAACGTGTATTTTAAGAGCAGCATTGAGTGGAACCCCATGTGTCTCAGAACACAGAGTCCAGAAAGTAAGATGTGAAGGAGCTGAAAAGAAAGCCTCGTCATCAAGGGCTACAACTGGTGATTTACTGTAACAACGCCAACTAAAGAAATTGCCAACTGTTTAGGTGAGGAACTGTCAAAATAAAATTAAAATAGCCTCTCCCCTTAATAACAGAAAAGGATCAGAGCACTGACTCATTCTTTTTTTGTAACTGATAATTATTCAAAGAAACAAAGGAGATCAGCAAGCCAATTTTTCTGTCACTGTACTCCTTGACAATACCTCTCAATTATAACCCAATGTTTAGGACTAATGTCACAGTTCTCCACAAAATACACAGTTACAAGATTTCTATTGGTATAATTTCTACCACTATAAAACTGAAACAAAACCAGCTTATTTTGCAGTTACTTATTCTCTATAATAGCGTTCCCCTTTTATTTATTTACTATTGTGAACTGAGTGGGGGATTTGCATTTTTTAAACATCAACACTGATTCTCAATTGAAAGTACCCATCAACACCTTCCTCCATCCCCCCTGTCATCAACACCTGTGGACCCTCTAGTCCATTAATTTATCTTCCCTCTCTTGCCCTTCACAACACCCCTGCACCGCCCTTCTAAGTCTGTTTTCTTTAGTATGCAAGTCTGTCTCTCTTTTTGTTTGTTTGTTTTTGTTTTTATCCTTTTAGTAATGATCTCATATAATAATGGTCTTTTTGTGGCTAATTTCACTCAGCATGGATATCTTAAGGTCCATCCATATCATGAGTTGCTTTGTGGTTTTTTTGTTTTGTAGTGATGCATAGTATTCCATTGTGTGCATGTACCAAAGTTTCTTTATCCATTCTTCTGCTGGGCATTTGAGTTGTTTGCAACTTTTTACTATTGTGAACAGTGCTGTGATGAATGGCTCTTATTTCTATGGGATATTTCGCCAGCAAAGGGATTGCTGGGTCATATGGAATTTCTATTGTTAATTGTTTGAGTTGGTGCCTAATTCTTTTCACACTGATTGTAAATATTTACAGCCACACCAGCAGTGTATGCGATTTCCAATCTCTCTGTCCCCTGTCCACTATTTCTTATTTTCTGTGCTGTTGAATTAGCCTGTCATTGTCAGTATAAGGTGATATCTCATAACTGTTTTGATTTACATTTCCCAGATGGCAAAGTATCTTGAGAATTATTGCATATGCTTATTAGCCACTTGGATGTCATTTGTAGTGAAATGTGTTCATATCCTTTGCCTTCTTTTTAATTAGGTTATTCCTTTTTTTTTCTTATTGAGGCATTGCTGTTTTCTATAGATTTTTAGATACTAGTCCATTATCCATGTGTCATTACTAAAGAGTTTTCCCAGTCGATGAGTTCTCCTCTCGACTCTTTCAATGAAGTCTTTTGATGCCTTGATTTTGTAGTAGGGCTGATAATCTAAATGTTAGCAATTCAAAACCACCAGTCGCTCCTTGGGAGAATAAGACTTTCTACTACAGTAAAGAGTTACAGTCTCAGTAATCAATGGAACAATTCTACGCTGTTCGATCGGTTGGCGATAAGTCAGAATTGACTCTGCAGCAGTGAGTTTGATGCACATCAGTGTCTTATTTTTAGTAAGTTCCAGTCATCTATTTTGTCTTCTGGTATATGTGTGCTTCCTTCATTTTATGTATGATAGTAGTCTATGCTTTTAAGTTTTCCCCTTCTCGTTGTTGATCTTTATGGTTGTGGGACTTACTTAGGGGACTTGGGTTTTTGTTCATCGTAAGTTCATTTTTTAACATGGGGTGAAGTATGAATTCTATTTCATTCTTTTGTAGATAGAGATCCAATTTTGCTAGCATTATTCATTGAAGACATTATTTCCTATTTAATATTTGTTGTAGAAAAATAACTAATTTCTATATATTTATACCTTTAATGTTTTGAATGTTTATTTTGAGTTGCCAAAGAGGTATTATATGTTAAAAAGTAAGATTAAGTCTACCAAATAAAGACCAACTAATATAGTTAATATAGATGTATAGATGTATCATTGTCTGTAGTCTGTAAGCTAGGGAATTATTTGCATTGAGATTTCCATTTTTGCACTGCTGTTTTATAAATTTGCCTTTTAAACAAAAATTATAGATATGTACATATATAGAAGATGTTACCCCTTCTAACACTGAGTTTTTTGTTCTTTGGAAAATATTCTTCTCAGCACCATCACTCAAACATCGATTCTTCTTCAGTCTTCCTGATTCAATGTCCGGCTTTCATGTGCACATAAGGACATTGAAAATACTATGGCTTGGGCTTGTTTTAATTTTACTCAGCTTAAAGCTGAACTTACACATGAACAATCAGCCCCTGATCTGGTTTTGGCTGCTGTTAATGAGTTTCTCCACCATCTCTTCCTACAGATGCAGTCAATTAGATTGCTGTGTGTTGCTATGAATAAGTCCTTGGTCTTGCAAATTCTAGCATATGATCTCCAGCTTTGTCTCTATCACCAAGTCCACATTTTCCAACGACTGTTCCTTCCTCTTGTTTCCAACTTTTGCATTCCACTTGTCAACAATTATCAGTGCATCTTGATGACATGTTTGATCACTTTCAGATTGAAGGTGTTGGTAGAATTTTTCAATTTCTTGATCACTAGCCTTGGTGGTTGGTGCATAAATTTGAATGATAGTTGTATTGATTGGATTTCCTTGAAGACAGATAAATAAAATCCTATCACAGGCAACTTTGTACTTCAAGAACTTGAAATGTCCTTTTTGATGATTAATGCAATGCCATTCCTCTTACTTGTGTCACTCTCAGTATAGTAAACCACATGGTTTTCTGATTCAAAATGGTCAAGACCAGTCATTTGAGTTCACTAACACCTAGAATATTCATCTTTATGTGTTCCATTCTATTTATTACCATTTCCCCAGATTCACATTTCATATATTTTTCCATTTCCAATGAGTAGCAGATCCTTGCAGCTGTTTCTTCTCATTTTGCTTTATGTCCCATCAATGAATGAAGGTCCTGAAGGCTTTTCTCCCACCGCCTTTACTGTATTTCCATCCATAAAGACTCTACTTTGAGAAGTCAGCCCTTCCTCAGTCATAGTTCAGATGCCGTCTTCCCTGAGGGACTCATCTTCAGGCCCTATCTCTGACAATCGTGTGCTTTTACCCATTAGCCTGCAGGATCTGCCTGTTTTGATGCTTTTCGTACGACTTTCAGGAGGTGATTCTTCTGAAGGGGACAGTCTATGCCCTCTTTGTCCTCAGTCTGGAAGCTCTGCTAAAATGTGGTCATTTTCAGTGACCTTGCTGGTATTTGAATTACCAGTGATATAACTTCCAGCAGCACAGCAGTACACAAGGCTGACACAGTATGACAACTGACAGACAAATGGTGGAGGATGCCATACACACACACACACACACACACACACACACACACACACACACAAATTAGCTTTATCATGCTCTGAACTCAGCATTCAACCTATGGACCTGATAAAAGTCCTTAGTAACTATATCATTTAAACAACAAGGTAAGCAAATGCTTAACAGAAACTCAGTACACTGATTGCTACTTGGATGGTCATTGATAGATAATGAATAATGATGATAAATGAATTCATCAGCTGAATAAAAGATGAATAATGTCCTACATATTCCTAAATTTACTTATTATGTTCACAAATACTCACTGAATCCCTAGAACTGTGCTAAATCTCGTAGGTGCCTATTAAAGATTAATTCCCTGCAAAAGAAGTAGACTGCTGGGGGTAGGTGCTGGGGTGAATCAATAGAGGATAGATAAGTATTAACTAGGGTAAAGAGGAAGACAGTATTCTACTGGAAAGGGAGAAGATAAATCAAAGCCGGGCAAGGCAAGCTATTGGAGCTTTGATAAGTTGCTCAGGTTTCACCAAAAAGAAAGAAAGAAAAAGTCCAACCAAAACAATGAAATAGTGGCTTCTACAGGAACCTGTTTTTCAGCCATTGCAGCTCTAGGAGCCTGGAGAAGCCTTAAGCTTATGTCTGACCACAGATTTAAACCAAACTGTGCTCACAATTGTGTGAGCCATTTCTTGATATCAATCTCTTTCTATTTAAAAAGACATATGAGTCACTGATTTGCTTCTCTAGAGAACCCTACCTAACACAAGCAGGCAGAAAAAGACTTCCCGTACAGTGAGCACCTAAATTTGGACTGTTAGACTCCTAAGTGGCTAGGATAAAAATTTCTGTTAGGTGAGCCACTCACAGTACTTCTGTTATACCAGTTCTAGGTAACCAAGACATCACTTTAAAGAAGTATCCTGTCTCCGTTAGTTATTTTTATTAGCAACACTTATTACAACTGAAAAGAAATGGTACACTGTCTTTATTTTCTTTATCATTAGTTTTCCCCACCAGAGTATAAGCTTTTTCAGACATTTGTATCCTTCAGTTCGCATTGGGGTAAAATTTGTTATTTATAGTCTTTGTTGTAGCTATTTTTCTGGCTTCTGGAGGCCACTTTCCTAGAGGAACCTAGAAACCACTACTGCCTCTTTCTTGACAATATGATGAGAGTTGATGAAAATATAAATAACCCCATTCCCTTACACCTTAGGTGCTATATTTCTGAGGTGTGTGTTCTGTGCCATTTCTCAGAGTTCTCTAAAAGGATAAGGCTCAAGGGGCCTACAGTACTTAGTGTGCTAAATAACACACCCTCATTGATTCTTTTGTCCCCTCCTAGTCAACTGCCCTACAGATGCTTCCTGTTAACTGTCCAAATAACCTTCTTTTAGATGAATCCATGTCTCAAAATATGTGTCTGGGAAACCTAACCCAAGACAGGAACTTCCGTAGTACACTGTGAATTCCAAGAGCTAAGAATGGTGGCTGGCTAATGGGAGGGGATAAATATATATTTGCTGATGAAAAAAATTGTGAAGTAGTTAATGTATCACATTCACTCAGTGCTTCTGCAAGTTAGCATGAAATTCACGCTTAGCGAGGAAGAGTTGAAGACAGTTTACTATCACAGGTTAAGTAAGAGGCATAAACAGCAAGCCATGTTAGGACAGTGTGTGACTGACGGGGTGGGGGTGGTGGGGCGGGGAGTGACAAAATAGAAAATAACCCAAGCACTCAGAGTCCTTGAGTGGAGCAAATAGACAACTCCTATGACTACTAATAAAAAAAGAATATTCATTTTAGTGCACCCCAAGTTATTTCAAAAATAAGACCTGGCACTGTACTTCTAAACAATCAACCTTTGAAAATTGTATTGAATATCATTCCACTCTGATGGAACTGGTTTGGATTTGGTCCACACACTCACTATTAATGAAGGAGGCCTTTGTCAACATTGCTAACAAATAGGTATTTTACAGGGGGAAGAGGACAAGCCTCCAGCAGTGTTATCATTGTACAAAGTACGAAAATGACCAGTTCCACTTTCTACAATGGTTCACTGATGGAATCAAGAAGAAAAATGACTTACTAAGTTTAGAGACAACTTGATTGAACTGTTTAATTCAAATCCATGTACATACATCAGATATGTATAAATTTAGAAGCATCATGCTTATGGGCTTGAATGATTTAAAATTAAATAAAGCCTGCCAATTTTGACATTTAGAAGAGCATCAGAAGAATATTTATTGAAATGCTTCAAAATAGATATATATTTTAAATACTATAGTACTATTCCTCCTGTTAGTTTCTGTGCTTATCACTACCATGCCTTTACTAAAATCAAATATGATATAGTTTTAGGGGAGGCAGGTAGTCTAGTCAGTGTATACTTGAACTATCTCATTTAATCACTATAATAATCCTAAAATAAGAATTCCACATACTTTACATTTTAAGAGAACTGATTTGAAAATAGAAGACTGGGCTTCAAAGTTGGTTCTAGCTGATTCTAATGTTTAGATATCATATTAGATTCCCAGAGCTGCCAAAACAAAATTACTACAAAACAGGTGGCTGAAAATGACAAATCTATCCTCTCATGGTTTTTAAGACTAGAACTCAAAATTAAGAGTGTTGACAAGGCCATGCTCTCTCAAATGGCACTAGAGAGAGATTCTTCCACCTTTTCTGCTTCTAGTTGCCCAAGAAGTTCTTTGGTTTGCTTGTCACATGACAGTTTCCCTTTGCATCTGTTTATCTGTTGTGTCTACCCTATTCAAGGAGTGACCATGATCACCAATTACAACTTCAAAGACACTATTTTCTAATAAGGTCATATTCATGGGTACCAGGAGTTAGTACTTTGACATCTTTTGGAGGGACATCATTTAACCCATAACAGGTATTGTATGAGTGCTATCTTAAATAGTTTTGTTTCTAATTATGCTCAGACCTTGAAAGGTGTGAGTTATTTTTAGTGAGGCAATGAGAGATAATTTGAATTCTATTGTTCAGCTCAGATTAAACAAAGCAAAACATGCTGGGCAAAATTTTCTAAAGCTAGCCACCTGTGAATCGTAGCACACATGCTCTTCTTTCACATGACACCGATATTCCTGCACTGATGGTTGAGGTCAATGTTTCCTCCTATTGGATCTAGGCAGACTTATCTAACCACCTCGACCAATAGGCTGTGGCAGAACTAGATATTACATGACTTCTAAGGCTGGGTAATAAACGTCAATACACATAATTTTACTTGCACACTGTGTTTTGAGACCTACTCCCTGAAAATCCTGAACTCAAATATAAGAACTTTAGTTAGGTTGAAACTGCAAAGTTTGTTGGGTCAGCCAAAAACAACCAGAGAGGTAGAAAGCAATGGCCTAGGATTCCCAGCTTGGCTAGTCCAGATGTTTGAATCTTATCAGCATCAATCACTAGTCATGTAAGGAAGCAGAATTGAAGATGATTCTGATGCCCAAGCCTCAAGCTATTCCAGCTGAGATAAAGCAAATCAAATCAAATAAAGCCTACTACCATCTAAGGTATTCCAACTCTTAATGACCCTCTATAAGATTTCCAAGGCTTTGTAAATCTGTATGGGAGCAGACAGCCTCCTCTCTTTTCCTAAGGGGTGGCTAGTGGGTTTCAACAACCCACTCTGAGGATAGCAATCCAGAGATTACCTGACAGCACTACCAGTGCTCGTATAAGAAGCAAAGATAAGGTATGCTCCATCTGATGTTGCTGAAATTGGAGACTTGTAAGCAAAATAACTTCTATCATCGTTTTAAGTCATGATATCTTGGGATGATTTGCTATACAAATACAACACAATAACAAGAAAACAAAACAAAGGCATGTAACTAAGAAAAAACTAGTCTAACACAAATGAATAATTCCTCAATTTGTTTTCTTGAAAAGGTAGGTAGAGAAGATATCAAAATAAGGTTACTGTATTTATCTTTGACTTCTCTGATCACAGCATAGCTTAAATCCTCTAAATCTACCTTCAATCAGAAGTAAAATTGATTTGGCGACCCCTCAATTTGGTCTCCAGGAAATGTTGTTCTGCATAAAGTTACAGTTTTACACTTTCGTCAGTTCTGAGATAGATGGTAATGTCTCAGATCAAGATTGAACATCTATTTTCATTCTCTGCAGAAAAATCTGCATACTCTCTGGTAACAGATCCAGCTGGTTTGGGTTAATGCTCTAATCTCCTGGTTTTAAGGGGATTTACATCGTGTTTTGGGTTGTTTTATCTTTGATGAGACTGTAGCTCAAGATCCCAGGCCAAAGACAAGTAATATCCCTGTCATTTCTCAGATGGTCATTTTGACTACTCTGTACTACCCAACCTAATCGTACATGCTAACTTTATATCCTTTAATGAATAGCTATGTCATCTGCAACCTTGCCCGTGAATCCAGTTTTCTATTTAACAGTCACATCTTAAGGTTTGAGGTTCAGTTTGACTATGTATTAATAACATTAAAATATCAAGAGAAATGATAAAATATTTAACATCCATTTAGACACTGCCACATTCATGAGAAGTAATTACATTTTCAAAACCATTAGGCCATAAAAAAATCTATTTAACCCATTTGTTCTCATTAGAATGCCCTGCCTACAACCTAATTTCCTATTTGGAGAAGAGAAAAGATGCTGTTTTGTTACATGACCTCGCTCAATGCCAATCATTCTCATGCTTGCTCATTGTACTCCTCCCTTCTAGGGTCTTAGTGTTTCTTGAACACAACAAAAATATGCTTGTTTCGCATCCTCTGACTTGCTCTCCTCTCTGCCACGATGTTCTGTTTGCTCTCTGTTTTACTGGTTCCTGTCTACAAATAACATTTAGTTTAATAGGAAATACTGTGTGTATGTGGTGACTGTTAATCACAGTTAACATAATGCTAGCTATTTAGTTTTGAGTTTTCCAAAAGCAGAATTGAGACAATTGTTTGAATTTATTTGAAAAGAGACATTAGGAAACATTAGTGAGGAAGTAGGAAAGTAGCACAGAGAAAGGAGGGCAGTCACTAAAAAAGTGTGCTTTTAAGTCAGTCACCTCGTTGGCTTAGCCCCACCTCGGAATTCTGGGCAGTCAATCATCCCTTTGTGAGTGGTGAGACAGCTGGAGTGTTCATTAAATACTTGTTGAGAACTATTTCCAGCCCTCTGATCAAATAGAGCAGCCTCTGAGGTCCAGGATTCTGGGACAGAGAGGAGTATTTGCTGACACCCAAGTCAGACCATGGTCAAGAAAATGGTGAGTGTCTTAAAAGACAGGGTACTGCCAACATCTTCCAGGGCTCTATTGGAAACCTTTGGTTTTTTTGGGAAAATATTGTCTGTTTCAACAATACAAGATCAAAAGAGCATTTTTTTTCCCAGGCATAAAGCTCAGGAGACAGGAAGGGATAAAAAGAAGAAAAATAGTCAAAACCAGGCAGAAGTATTAAGGGTGTTGGTACATTGTGAGAATTACAATCAATGTCATAAAAGAAAATGTGAAAGAATAGTTGAATGGAAAGCTAATTTACTCTTTAACCTTTCACCCAAGCAATAAAAAGTTTTTAAAAAAACATTTTTTTAATGAAAAGTGAATTTTATTTGGTTAGTCCATTGGTTAGGCATTTCTAGATAATCATGACCAATTGCTGTTCTTAGCTGTAATTGAGTCCATTCTGACTCTTAGGGGCCCGAGATACAGCAAATTGAAACCCTGCCCAGTTTTGTGCCATCCTCAAAGTTATTTTTACAAGGTGGTAACCAACCCCACCCACCCCCCAAAAAACTAAGAAAACACAGCATTGCACTGGGAAAGCAGAGCTTTCATCGTAGTAGCATTTTCCCCCTCTGGGCAAGCACTGAGCAACTGACTCAGAGTTAAGTGTACCTAGTGGCATCACCTGGGAAGGTTCTCTCTGGTCACAGTGAATTTTTTCATAAGAGTAGTTTCACTTGAACCTCATTTTTTGTGATGGCTGATTTAACAGAACAGTGTGCGGCTATAAAAGTTTGTTCCCTATTTGGGAAAAGTGCTGCAGAAACTGTTGTGATGTTGAACACAGCTTACAAAGACAACACCATGGGAAAAACTTGTGTTTTTCTCTTTTAAAAAAAGGCAAAATGTCGATTGATGACAATCCTCGTTCTGGATGGCCATCAACACTCTGAGCAGAGGAAAATGTTGAATCATAGTGCATTTGGAGTTCATTCCACCAGATCAGACTGTCAATCAAGCTTTCTATTTAGAGGTTCTGAAAAGATTGTGTAACAGTGTGCAACAAAAAAGGCCTGATTTGTGGCAGAAGGGGAACGGGTTTTCCCACTGCAACAATGAACCTGCTCATGTAGTCATCTCAGTGTGCCAGTTTTTTGTTTGCAAAAAACAGCATGCCTCTCTTGCCCCATGCACCCTACTCACCTGACCTTGCTGCACGTGACTTCTTTTTGTTTCCACAAATACAGAAGGACATGAAAGGACAGCTATCTGACGATGTAGAAGAGGTGAAGAAACAGATGAGGGAGGTACTGTCAGCTATCCAAACAGATGAATTTGAATGTTTCCAAGAATGGAATCACAGATTTGAAAAATGTATTAAGTGTAAGGGAGAGTATTTTGAAGGTGATAAAGTTGTTTTCTAAAACATTTAAATCCATAGCTTTGGGGGAAAAAAGTCCAGGTTTTTTTTGGTACCCCTTGCATGTTTGAGCCCATTGTTCCAGCCACTGCCGGTCTGTCTTGTCAAGGGCCTTCCTCGTTTTACTGCCCGTCTACCGAGCATGATGGCCTTCTCCAGGGATTGGTTTCTTCTGAAAACGTGTCTAAAATATATGAAATGAAGTCTTCCCATCCTTGCCTTCAAAGAGCATTCTGGCTATCCTTCTTCCAAGACAGATTTGTTTGTCCTCTTGACAATCCATGGCTCTTTGAATGTTCTTTTCCAGCAGCACAATTCAAATTCATCCATTCTTCCTCAGTTTCCCTTATTCAATGTCCAAATTTTACATGTATATGAAGCAATTGAAAATACCATGGCTTAGGTCAGGTGTACCTTAATCCCCAAAGTAACATCCTTGTTTTTCAACACTTTAAAGAGGTCTCAGGTGGCAGATTTATCCAATGCAGTGTGTCCTTTGATCTCTAGTGCTGTTTCTATGGGCATTAATTGTGGATTCAAGTAAGATGAAATCCTTCACATTTCCATCTTTTCTGCATATATCCTGATGTTACTTACTGGTCCAGTTGTGAGGACTTTGATCTTCTTTACAATGAATTGTAATGAATACTGAGGGCTATAATCCTTGATCTTAATCAGCAGTAAGTGCTTCAAGTCCTCCTCACTTCCAGAACGCAAGGTTATGTCATCTGAATATCATAGGTTGTTAAGAAACTTTCCTCCAATCCTGACGCTGCATTCTTCTTCATATAATTCCGTTTATCTGATTATTTGTTCAACACACTCTACAAATTGTAAACATTCAACCTCCACAGTTATATCAGATAATATATATATATATATATATATATATATATATATATATATGCCATCAAGTCGGTTCCAACCCATAGTAACTTTATATGCACAACAGAATGAAATACAACCTGGTACTGTGCCACCCTCACAATTTCATATTCTTGAGCCCAATATTGCAGTCATTGTGTAAATACACCTCCTTGAGGGCCTTCCTCTTTTTCACTGCCCCTGTACTAAATCAAGCATGATTTCCTTCTCTAGGGACTGGTCTCTCCTGACAAAATGCTACAAATCTTGATTTTCATCAGCACGTGATCCAAGTCCTCTTGATTTTAGTAAGCAAGATTGTGTCATTTGCATATTACACCTTGTTAATAAGCCATCTTCCAATCCTGTTGCCACATACTTCTTCATATAATCCAGCTTTTCCGGTGATTTGAGCAACATACAGATTGAACACGTATGGTAAAAGAGCACAATCCAGATGTACAACTTTCCCGATTTAAAACCGTGCAGTGTTCCCCTTTCACATTCAAGCAAGTGCTTCTTCGTCCACATGCAAGTTCTACATGAGGACAATGAAGTGTCCTGGAATTCCCTTTCTTCTCAAGGTTATCCATGACTTGTTATGCTCCACACAGTTGGATGCCTTGGCATAGACAATAAAACACAAGTGAGCATCTTTTTGGTATTCTCTGCTTTAAGCCAAGATCCATCTGACACCGGCAATGATATCCCTTGTTCCACATCCTTTTCCAAATCTGGCCTCATCCTCTAGCAGTTTTGTCTTCAGTGATTGTGTCAGGGAAGGTGAACATCACAGAGTGCTGTGTTAGGAGAACAAATTGTTCTTGCATTGAGGGAGTACTTGAGAGGAGGCCCAATGTCCATCTGCTACTGTAATACTTTATATATAAATATATGTACATATCTCTATTCCCTTGTCATTGTATATAAATGCATTTACATATATATCTCTGTATTTAGACCACTATAACTGTCCTTTGCCTCCCAGTTCTTTCCTCTATTTCCTTTTACTTTCCTCTTGTCCCACTATCATGTTCAGCCTTCATTCAGGTTTTGGTAATTCCTCTTGGCTACATTATCCTTGATTGAGTTCCCCCCAATCATCCTATGCCCTCCTCACCATCAAGTTTAGATAACTTATTCTTCCCATGTTCCTAAGTTTGTTGGCACCCCCCCTTCTTTCCCCCCACTTTCCCCCTCTCCCATGTCCCCCCGAAACCATCGGTCTGATTGTTCTCTCCTCTGATTGTTCATCCTGCCTATCTTGTTGAGACAGACATGCATGGTCAGTAATACACCCAAAAACAAAGCAAAGCAAAACATAACAAAAATAAAGAAGACAAAAAATAAATCAACAACAGCTAATACAAAAAAACAAAACAAACGTAGAAAACCAACAGCAAAAATGGAAAAGGCCTTAAACAGTTCCAGGTCTGTCCATTGACCCTTATGAGTGTTTTCCAGTCGAGTCCGCTGGAGCGCCACGCCCTGGCCCGCAAGTCCACCTTTGGCATTCCTCGGGGACTTCATTGCTTTGCTCCCCTTGCTGCTCTGCTGTATGCCTTAGTGTTCACCCTGGTGCGGTGGGGTCAGATCAGGCACATCTCCCTCACCATGTCCCCAGTGCTGTCCCCCTTAGTGCTATATGTCACTGAGGGATGCTGTTGTGTCTCGTGGTGGGGCTGGCCCTGTGGTCCTCTCTGTGCAATGGCTGCTCTGAGTCAAAATAACATCCTCAGGGCTTGGTGGGCTGGGGTGTGTTCCACTCTCTCTCCATCCCTCTTCATTTGCTTCTGATCAGATGCACCCCACTTACTGTGCTGCAGCTTTAGTGCTGTCCTCTGAAGGGCATTCCTCTGGGTGGGAGGTGCCAACGTAGTTGGAATTGGGGACCAACCCACAGCCTCTCTATCGGTTCCCTGCTTCATGCCTGTACATTGCATTCATTTCTTGGTGCGCCGGGTTGAAGTCTGGTTCCTCTCTCCCTCTCCTGTGGACATGTAAACAACACCCTGACCTTGGGTGGATTAGTGCCCTGTTCCGCTACTACCCCTATCTCTTTTATTTCCTCCTCCTTATTAGTTGGCTGCCATACGTGTCCCTGGGTAGGGTTTGGCACCTGCTGTAGGACCTGGACCTCACCCTGGGAATGTATGTATATAGTAGCTTTTCCCATATGTCCCTTTTTGCATTTTTTGTTTACCTCAGTGGACTCCTGTTGTATATATACATACCTTAAACAGGACCAAGGAGCTATACAGAGAGATAGAAAAAAAGTCAACCAACTCACTGCCATCAAGTTGATGCCAACTGACTGCAAACCGGTAGGACAGGGTAGAACTGGCAGTGAGTTTCTGGCACTGTAACTCTCTATGGGAGTAGAAAGCCCTGTCTTTCTCCAGTGAAGTGGCTGTTAGTTGAAATTGCTGACCTTATAGTTAATTGCCTCACACATAACTACTCTTCCTCCCATATACAGAGAGAGATTGATTTAATTTTAGGAATCGCCAAACATAATCAGAGGGGCTGACCTCTCCAAAATCTATAGGCAGCACAACAGTCCTCTCCAGTAGAATGTTCATGTTGAGGCAGAAGTGCTTCTTTGGGAAACCTCACAGTATTGATCTGTAGGCATTCAATTGATTGGATGAGGTCTGCCCACATAATTGAGGGTAAATCTCCTTTACTTACAGTGAGCTGATTTTACATGTAAATCACATCTGCAAAATAGAGAAACACGGTGACCAAACACTAGCCTAGTCAACATACAATTAACCTCCATAGTAAGACATATCAAGGCTCTTGGATGAGCTGTCATTTGATCTGAGCCTTAATGGATGCTTTGAATTTTCATCTGAAGTCATAGGATAAGTGGCACAGAGATTAAGAAGCAGTTTTTGGAACAAAAAAAGGGATGAGCACCCCAAAGGAGGTGAAAAGGGTAGGGTACTCTGGGAATGAATTGGAGAAACTGCTCATCAGTTCTCGAACTGTGATGTTGGTAAAGAGTGTTGAATGGGCCCTTCACTGACAGTGGGAAAAGCAAATCCATCGTCAAAGAAATACAGCCAGAATACCCCTAAAAGCCAGGGGAGCAAGACTTTTCTCACTTAGTTAGGACACAGAAGCAGGAAAGACCAATCACTCAAAAAAGACAGAAGAGGTGGCAGCGTGCCAGTGAAAATGAGGGAGACACTTGATGATATGGGTTAACTTAGTAGCTGCAACAATGGTTTCAAGCATGTCAGCGATAGGACTAGGAAATGCTTCATTCTGCTGTACTTTAAGGTCACCAAGAGTCAGAGCTGACTAACAACTCCAACAGCAGATGATCAATACGGGGACTAGTTGCAAGCCCTTGATAAGATGTGGGGGGGGAATTGAAGGGATTAATCAGGCAAAATAGCCA
The DNA here is from genome assembly GCF_000313985.2 of Echinops telfairi. Taxonomy (NCBI): domain Eukaryota; kingdom Metazoa; phylum Chordata; class Mammalia; order Afrosoricida; family Tenrecidae; genus Echinops; species Echinops telfairi. The sequence continues at coordinate 38,596,694 of NW_022109491.1, forward strand.
AAGCCAAGAAAACAAAATGAGAGCAAAGATATGACACGGTATTTTGCTGACAAAGACATACAAAGGGTAGATTAGCACGTGAGAATGGTTTATTATTATGAGTCAGTAGGGAAATACCATTTTAGAGCACAATGAGTACACGCATATTAGAATAGTTTTTTTGTTTGTTTGTTTTTGTTTTTTTTAGAATAGTTAAGATATAAAAATGGAGACAATATTCAATGCAGGTGGGGATATAGAAAAATGGGACCCCTTGTCCACTGCAATGGGAATATTAAATGGAATGACCATTCCGGCATAGTGCTGGGCAATCGAAGAATAAAATCAGCACGCATGCGCCGTTGCTGTTGTTGTTATGCCAGTAGATGCCATCGCGTCCATTCCAGCTCATGTCAGCCCTGTGCATAGTGGAAAGAAACACTCCGTGGTCAGGGGCCTTCCTTACAAGCGTGCCTATGCATTATTAGTGCATTGTGGAAGCCACTGTATCCGACCAGCTCCATGAGGGCCCTCCTCTCTTTTGCTGTCCCTTCACTTTACCCAGCAAGATGTCTTTCTCCAGGGACTGGTGTCTCCTGACAATATGTCCAAAATCTATAAGACAAAATCTTGCTATCCAAGTGTGGTGAAGAAAGCTGATGGTGCTCAGCTACCAAAAGATATAGCACCTGAAGCCTTAAAGACCTGAAGATAAACAAGCACCATCTAGCTGAGAGACATCAAAACCCACACGGAAGAAGCACACCAGCCTACCCCTACTCGATCGCTGAGGACAGGAGGTGCATTAGCAAAAGTGGGGAAGAAAGCAGATGGTGCCCGGCTATCAAATGATACAGCATCTGGGGTCTTACAGGCTTGAAGACAAACAGACGGCCATCTAGAAAAGAAACAACAAAACCCACAAGGAAGAAGCACACCAGCCTACCCCAACACGAATGCTGAAGACAAAGCGGGTACATAAGCAAATACGGTGAAGAAAACTGATGGTGCCAAGCTGTCAAATTACACAGAATCTGGGGTCCCACATGCTGGAAGATAAACAAGGGGACATCTAACTGAGAAACAGCAAAGCCCACATGGAAGAAGCACACCAGCCTGTAAGATGACAAGGCGGCGAAAGGGTCAGGTATCAGGTATCAAAGACCAAAAAAAAAAAAAAATCATAACATTGTGAATGAGGGGGAGTGCAGAGTGCAGGGCCCATCCAGGGGAAATTGGACATCCCCTTGCATAAGGGCTGCGGGGAGGTGAGGAACAAATCGGAGTGCAGTGTAGTAACGATGAAATATGCAATTTCCTCTGATTCTTAAATGCTTCCTCCACCCCACTACCATGATCCCAGTTCTACGTTACATATCCAGCTGGACTGGAGGAGGTGCACTGGCACAGATAGGAACTGGAAATACAGTGAACCCAGGACAGATGAGCCCCCCAGGACCAGTGGAGAGAGTGGTGATAGTGGGAGGGTGGAGGGAAGGAGAGAGAGAAAGGGAGAACAGAGGACACGGTCTACATGTAGCCTCCTCCCTGGGGGACAGACAGCGGAGAAGTGGGTGAGGGAGACATGGGGTGGGGTAAGATATGATAAAACAATAATAAATTATAAATTATTGGGAGTTTGGGGGGAGGGGGCAGGGGGGGATGAGCTGACACCAGGGGCTCAAGTGGAAAGTGGATGTCGTAAGAATGATGAAATCAACATATGTACTAAAGTGCTGGACACAGATGACGTATGTAAGGTTGTGATGAGTTGTATGAGCCCCTAATAAAATGATTATTAAAAAAAAATCTTGCTATCCTTGGCTCTCAGGAGCACTCTAACCTTATTTCTCCAACACAGATTTGTTCGTTCCTTTAGAAATCCATGACACTTTCAATATTCTTCTCCAGCGTCACAATTCAAATGCACTGATTCTTCTTTGGTCTTCTTTATTCAATGTCCAACTTTCACATGCACATGAGGCAATGGAAACTATCATGACTTGGATCAGGCAGCCCTTAGTCCTCAAAGTAACATCTTTTCTTTTCAATATTCTAAAGAGGTCTTGTGCAGCAGGTTTACCTAACATACCTTCTCGTTTGATCTCTTGACTGCTGATTCCATGAGTATTGATTGTGGATCCAAGCAAGACAATGTTCTCCATTTATCCTGATGTTACCTATTGGTTCCGTTGTGAGGATTTGGGTCTTCTTTACATTGAGTTGTAATCCATACTGAAGGCTGCGATCTTTGATCTTCATCAGCAAGTGTTTCAAGACCTCCTCACTTCCAGTCAGTTGGCCATGGATCAGGATGCAGTTGTGCAAACAGAACAAGGGCATATTGCATGGTTTAAAACAGGAAAGTTGCACATTAGAGTTGTATCCTTTAATCATATGTACTCAATCTGTATGCTTAGCAAGTAATCAAAGAAGCTTGATTAGCTGAAGAAGAATGTGGAAATGGGATTAGAGGAAGGCTTATTAACAACTTGAAATATGCAAATGACATCATCTTGCTTGATCAAAGTGATAAGGATTGGAAGTCCTTGCTGATGAAGATCAAGGATTTCAGCCCTCAGTATGCACTACAACTCTATGTAAAGGAAACCCTAATCCGCACAACGAGACCAATAGGTAACATGGTAAACGTCGAAAGGATTGAAGTTGTTAAATATATGGCCTTGCTTGGTTCCACAATTAATGCTTTCGGAAGCAACAGTCGGGAAATAAAAAGGCAGTAGATAAATCTGCTGCACAAGACCTCTTTAGAGTCTTTAAAAGCAAGGCTGTGACTTTAAGGACTAACGTGAGTTTGACCCAGGCCGTGGTGTTTTTCAATCACCTCATAATCATGTGAAAGTTGGACTTTAAATAAGCAAAACTAGAGAAGTAGAATTCATTCATTTGAACTTGATTCTGGTGGAGACTATTGAAAGTACCATGGACTGCAAAAAGGGCAAACAAATATGTGTTGGCAGAAGTATGGACAAAGTGATCTTTAGAGGGAAGGATGGAGAGATACCATCTTAAATGCTTTGGACATGTTGTCAGGAGAGACCAGTCCCTGGAGTAGGACATCATGCTTGGCCAAGTGGACGGGCAGTGAGAGAGAGGAAGGCCCTGGATGAGATGGATTTAGACAGTTGCTCTTTCACTGGGTTCCAGCGTATGAACACTATCCGTATTGCACAGGACCATGCAGGGCTTGTTTTTGTTGTGCAGAGGGTGACTATGAAGCAGAATCTACCTAATCTACATCAACAACGGGGATAGTGGTACAGTGGTGAAGATTTTCTGGCCATTGTGGGATGGGATTCTAAGAAGCTGAGACACGGAAATGACATTCTAAGCAGATGAAATGATGCTTTTAAAGATAATTTTGTATAAAGTGCAGTTATTTGTACATTCATTTTTCAGTTCAGTGACAGGAAGTGAATCACATAAGGTATTTTGATTCCCTAAATAAGATACAATTTTAAGCAGATCTTAATTTTATCTATACTCTAGATGAAGATATAATTTCTTTTTTTGAGAAATGTTATTAATAATTTCTTTTGAGATAATTAATATCAGATTAATCCCAAGGAGTTGGAGAATAAAGATGTTCCAAATGTCCAAATCTTCCAAGATGCTATTCCTCTTCATTTTCCCCCACCCCTCCCTTAAGTGTAGTCCTTTATGTCCCTTGGTTGTGCATTTCATTGCAACACCTTATAGAAACTCACAATATTTTATGATGTCTCACTTAGTTATAGGTATTGTTAAGTGCCAAATCTGAAAGTCAGGCAGAGATGAGCCAAATGCAGGGTACAGAGCCTGAAACTCAAAATGTCCAAAGTAGGTCTTCTTGTTTCTACCAAAGTTCCGTCAGCAAAACAGAAGTCACAAAAAAGCAGGTTTTGATGGAAATGTAGTTGTGTTTCTTCCAGCTGACTCTACTCCCTGAGAACCAAAGAACGGTGACTGAAGTTGCACCCTTCACTCGAGTGTAAGATGCATCCCACACTCGTCCTGTAACAGAGAACCAATACCAAACGCACTGCCATCGAATCAATGCTGGCTCATAGTGACCCCCTGTGGGTTTCTGAGACTGTAACTGTCTACAGGAGTAGAAAGCTCAGTCTGTCTCCCTTGGATCTGCTGGTGGCTTTGAACTGCTGACCCTGCGGATTGCAGCCCAACTTGTAATCACTCCACCACTAGGGCTCTATCTATAACAGAGAACTCCCTCCAAAATTGAATCGTAAGCACAAGCCCAGATCTATAGTACATCAAAAAATAGATTATGACATGCCAGAATATGGCTAGAAGAGCCAGATATCCATCTTGTCATCAGCTACATCTCCCTAGTGGAAATTCCCCAAGTTTACAGAAGGGAATGTTCAGTGCTTCTCTTAAAGGAAATGGTGACTAATGACTAGGCTGCCACAGTAACCCAGGTTTGTAAACACACTCATTTATGTTCTGGTTGACTTTATCTTGTTTCAGGTGTTCAGCAGAAAAATATGAAAGTTCCTCAAAGGTTTCTTCTTGGCCTGAAGGCCATTGCCAATCGGCAACAATCGCCCTTTTCTTGGAGCTAGTGTTAAATCACGAAAGAGGTGACTCTGTGACTGTAAGATATTTCCAAGCACATTGGAGATGTTTAAACAGAATTATGTGTTCAAACAATGTATGCAAGCAGAGATTGCTGAAATCTTACCCAAATAGGATGGAGGAATGTTATAATTTGTATCATACTTTGCCAGGAGACAGAAATATGTAATACTCACGGTAGCTTTCTTGTATGTTTGGGTGGCCTTTGTTTTACAGAGAATAAAGGATAACAGAACATTATAACTCAGAATATATGCCCATGTGGTGTACTATGTGCACCAGGGAGATAAGCTTTCAATTGAATTTTCGTCGTGCAAGCAAAACATCTTTGATGATTCACTTCCTCTGCCTTTCCCTCCCCCACACTGATTTACAAATAGACACATTGTATGCTCTTATACTATAATTAGTTCTTCCCTTTTACAATTTACAGTCTCTTTTAAGATGTGTAATAAGGTAATTATTCTATTTATTGAATATAACTTTGAGTGCTCCCATCTCTTATCATATGGGAAATTCACTTAATCTGTTTCAAATGGTATCTTCTGGGAAGTTGAAAAGTCTAGACATTTGTCTTGTCCTTATTCTTTCTCCTGTTTATTTTGAAATAAGTTGAAGGAAAAACAGAGGGGGAAATACAGTTAATTTTATACTAAATTTTCATTATCAAGTCACAACCTTGTATAGCACAAAGATAAATGGTCCTATAAAACACACTTTTTCATTGCTTATCATGAAAAAAATCTATTTTTTTTAAAAAGAGAGAAAGAAAAATCAATGTGGGTTTTGCTTTTTACTGCTGTACTTTAATTGGAGCAATGGCACAGACAAGCCAGCCTGTTAGAACCATTGATTTCATTTGGATATATTTATTGGGTACAATATTCACCATCTGATAAATTCTGGTAAAAAAAACAAAACTATAGTCAATGGAATGGAGTTTTATGACTTGAAAGGTTTCCCAATTAAGAAAATGTAAGAGCTGTTACAGTGATTATTATTACTAATATGGTTAGTACATGTTTTATCATTGCTCTATGGGAAAACATATCCCATACCTTCTGTAGGTTCTGTAACATTGCCTCTTTCTAATGAACTCTGTGAATTCCCTGGGAGGTGCATCGGGTTAGCACACTTGGTTGCTAACTGAAAGGTCAGAGGTTCAAGTGCACCCAGAGGCAACTGGGAGGAAAGGCCTGGTGATTTACCTTTGAAAAAATTTCAAAAACTTATCGAGCACAGATCTGCAATGACACACAGATTCTGTCACCATGAGTCAGAAGCACTCAGACGGTGAACGGTACAGAAAATTAGAAACAAAGGATCCATAGTCAAACAGTGGCGAACAACCCAAGACCATTTGGGGATCAGTTTTTAACTAAATGCAGACATACCAAATAAATGATTGGCTTGCTTTAGAGAAAAAAAAAAGTGGATGTTTCTATTTCGTTCCTATTCAATAGACTTGGAGATAATATACATTATTCCTTTATCTTTGTTCCAACTGACCATCCCAAAAAAGTGTTTCAAAAAGTCTGGGGGTCGGGGGTGGGGACGATAATGGCAATTATTATTTATTTAAATGACAATGGGATTTTCCACAGACTTTTTGAAGCCCCTTCACATTTGGCTTTAATTTCAGATTCAACTAGTGAGTGAACTTTTATGACATGTTTGTCTAATATTTTTGTTTCATTACATATTTGCTTAAAATTTAAGTTCAAGTGACCTTTCCAAGGGTTAGTATTTTTATAAGCGTCTGAAAGGAAAGTTTTAGTTATGTTAATGTAATATAACTATGTTAATGTAATATATCACTGAAGTGTGTGTGTGGTGCACACACATAGACTCTATGTGTAGGAAGATTTTAGTAGGGAAACTAGCGTCATTTTACATCAAGTCAAAGTTAAGCTTCAAGGATCCATCGTAAAAGATTGTGGTTTCAAAACCTTTTCTTTAATCTGTTAGGTCTTATACTTTATTTACCCTGCTCACGAACCTTTTCTTTGCCTTGTTTAGATCAGTAAGAACAAAAGAATCATAACCAACCATTAAGCATTTTTTAAAAAGCTGAATCCAGGGTAGGTCCTCATTTTGCAGGAAAAAGAGACAGTGAAGCCCTCCCACACAGCCCTGAAACACCACTGTGCTTTATACAAATCCAGAGCATTTCCAGGTTTTTTGAAACAGCTATTAATATTTTGGAAACGTTTCAAGTTTCTTATCCCCCTTCACTTCGTTTTATCCCTTCTTATTGCCCGACTCCATTTGGTGACATGAAAGAAAATCGAAGTCTGAGCTTTGCGACACACAGCTTGCCTTAAAATAGCTGTTCTGCTTTTAAGCGGTATATACAGTGTATCTTACTCTTGACAAGGTTTTCCAAACATTCTCCCTCCTGGTTGGCTGCGTGACGCTGGCTCGGAGGTCTTCCTTCTGGAGGTCAAGTTAGGACAAAACAAAGCATAAAAAGCTGATGTCCAGATTTCATATCCCAAACTTTTACATTGCTGCAGCAATGCGCTTAGCATTTAAAGACATGGCATACTTTACACCTATTTGTAAGCATGCACAATATTTTTATAAAATTATTATTTTTTAATTGTAGGTCTTTCTAAAAAAATCGAAGTGCTCCATTTCATGGAAAATTCTACATATTAATAAAGCAGTTAGAAATAAATTATGGACTGTGAGCCATTTGGTGGTGATAGTTCATTAGCTACTTAATAATGCCACTAATTCTTTGCATATAAGGAACTCTTCTTAAAGAAAAAAAGCTATTATTTTGTTCATGAGAGTGTTATTTATTGACTGATGAAACTGAAAATGGCAAGAAGAATCATTCAATTCACTCAACAACATAATTTGTGTTTTACTGTCTGCAGAAGCATATTTTTGCCACCTAACATGCAAGCTGTGTTACCCATGTTACAAATGTTTGTGATCGCCAGCCACAGCATACCACAAACTCTTAGCAACGATTTTTCAGCCCCTGAGGATGCACTGCTTAAGCAGCTGCTCAAAGGTATAAAATGAAATCCTGCAACAAGTGTATCTCTAAACCCCACCATTTATTATATACGTGTCACGTCAATCCTACCAGTCACTCCTTGGGAGAAAGATAAGACTATCTACACGCATGATGTTTACAGGCTCAGAGTTGCCTCTAGAAGGAAGTTATGAATCAGAATCAACTTCACGATTGTGGGCTTCATCTGTTTTATGTAAAACAACTATGTATATGCTCACATAGATAACATATACAAGTATTTGTTAGAGAGTCCCTAGGTGGTGAAAGTGGTACCATTAAGCTTGTAACTATTACCCAGAAGATTGACTGTGGTTGGAGAAGATAGGGTGGTTTTCCCCAGGGCCACAGGGGATGCTATAAGTCAGAATGGAGCTCAGAGGAGTGGGTTCAGGGTTGCTGCGGGTGTTATTATTGTTGTTAGATGCCCTAGTGAATCCATGCACAACAGACTGAAACCTTGCCTGGTCCTGGGCAATCCTCACAATTGTTCCCGTGTCTGAGTCCGTTGTTTGGGGTTAGGAAAAGAAAATGCTGGAAGCCTTTTCCATGCTTAAAAAACTGCAGGTGCAGGCAATGAAGGTGATTGTGATACAGACATTGTTCTGCGTAGGATTTGATTAAGAAGTCGTGGTGGAAGAGGCATAATGCCTTGGTCTGCTAACTGGGAGGTCAGCAGTTCAAAATCACCAGTCCCTTTGAAGAAGCTATAGGAGGCTTTCTACCTCATAAAGAGTGACAGTCTCAGAAAATCACTAGGAGAGTGCTACCCTGTCCTATAGGGTCATTATGAGTCAGCAGGAACTCGATGGCAGTGAATTTGGTTTGGTTTTGTGGAGGCTTTGATTAAGAACCCTTGCTGTAGTGGGTTCGAGAAAAAGGAAGCTGCTGAGGAGTCTCCACTTCAGACCCACCATATTCTCTTTGACAGAAAAATGTAGCAGTCTGTTTCTGTAAAGATGTGTAGCCACAGTGGATTGGGAGCAGGGGCGGGGTACTAATGAAATGTATAGGCCACAGTATCCATCACAGCTGTGAGGAATCACTCAATACTTTAAAACTAATTGCCATAGGTGCTATGTTCTGTAGATATGCCTTTGCTTATTCATATGTTATGCAAATCCTCAAGCTTCGAATTTACTCAGTGGCTTATGAAAACGTAGCCAGCAGGTGGTTTCCAGCTCAATAGACACACTGCACTCAGTGGGGTAGATGCTAACTGGGAAGCAGCTACATCTAAGTGGTCCTTATATGAGATACAGACGGAGATTTGGCCAGACAGAGGGGGCTTCAAAATATTCAGGGGAAAATTCCATTATCTCTTCATCTTATTTTTACATTAGCTTTTTGAAGACCTCTCACACAGATAGTACTGGAAAGTACCCTCCAAACAGTCTTATAAAAGCTCCAAAGTGCCAGACCAGCTTCTATATCTCTCTATAAAAAAGACAAAGAGAATGACAGTTATTTCACTTTTCTTTTATTCTAGAAAGCTTGGTTTGGGGGGAGAGGGGAGTAACCTTTATCTTGAGAATAAAGGGACATAAAAACTGAATGCAATGTGTGCACTGTCATTGAATCCTCACCAGAAAGGCAACATACGAGGGATAAAAACATACAAAAATAAACTAAAAAAAGCTCCGCTTGGTAGAGCTTTCATCGTTCACATTTTTCCCACTCAGTGAACATCTAGAAACTCCCTCTGAGTTAGCGCAGCCAGAGATGTTGCCTGAGAAGATTCTTTCTGGTCACAATGAAATTTTTCATAAAAGCCATTTCACTCAAACCTCGTTTTTTGTGTGTGACTTAAGAGAACTGCGTGTGGCTGTAAATTTTGTCTCCTGCTAGGGAAAATCCGCAGAAACAGTTGTGATGTTGAACACAGCTTACAAGGACAGCGCTATGGGAAAAACTCAACTGTATGAGTGATTTTTATTGTTTCATAAGAGGTAAAATATCAATTGATGACAAACCTTGTTCTGGACGTTTGTCAACTTCCCAAACAGTTAAAAATGTCGACTTGTAGTGCATTTGGAGTTAGTTCCACCAGGACAGACTGTTAATCAAGCTTTCTATTTAAAGGTTCTTAAAAGATTGTGTAACAGTGTGTGACAAAAGAAGCATGATTTGTGGCAGATGAAGGGTGCACCACGACAATGCACCTGCTCACACAGCCATCTCAGCACACCAATTTCAGGCAAAAAGTAGCATGCCTCTCTTGTCCCATGTACCTTACTTACCTAATCTTGCTCTTTGTGACTTCCACAAATAAAGAGGACATGAAAGGACAGTGATTTGATGACATGGAAGAGGTGAAGAAAAAAATGAGGGAGGTGCTGTTAGCCATCCAAACAGATGAGTTTAAAAAAATGTTTCCAAGAATGGAATCGCAGATTTTACAAATGTATTAAGTGTAGTGGAGAGTACTTTGAAGGTGATAAGGTAATTTTGTTTTTTAAAAATTAAATACATAGCTTTGAAAAAATATTTGAGGGGTTTTTTTTGCCGGCGGTGGGTGGGAAGGGAAAGCCTTATATTTCTCCTATGGAGTGGCTAGTGGTTTGGAACTGCTGACCTTGAAGTTAGAAGCCCAATGAGTAACCATAGAGGACACCACTTATATGATTTAGATACAATATTAGCCTGTCCTCTGCATGTTCCACAATATCATTGTATATAGGATTTATAGCACATAAAAATACATATATAGAAATGTCCTCTGCTGAACATTTATATATTCATGGGTGTGTTCCCAGGTTAATTAGATAATAGCATACTATTGTTTTAGGGTACAAAAGTGACTCCATCTCAAATATAATGTAAGGAGAACATTTATTAAGTCCTAAAAGGGACCAAGACAACATAAAAACACAGACACATCATCTGGTGGAGGGAGGCCATTAGCACAAGGCCACAGTCAGGATGCTAGTTATATAAAGCATGGAACAAAGGCTACTGTCACAAATTCCTGATTGGTGGCAGATCAATACATCACTGTTACAGGTGGGATTACAGGAGTCAGAACAAGACCACGATTGGGACATGTACATTAGGTCGAATAGAAGGGTTTACAAGATTGGCCTAGCACCATCCAAACAAGGCAATCTGAGTATGCACAATTATGCAACCCCCGATTGTCCCAAATGGATGATCTACATCAAACCAGCAGGGAAGTCCACAAAGGAGATCACCCCTCCCTGGGTTGGCTGGAGAGGTGTAAAGGTAATCTACTTTCTAATGCACTCTGCCTGAGAGCAAAATGATCTACATCAGAAGGATCAGAATGAATTCAATGGAGGCTTAATCTATGGGGCACTCTGCTAATGGATTTTGAGTTTTCACTGTCATCCATAGCTTTCTGCAAACAGGGGTCTCAGAATTAAAACAATATGGTGTTACCTCAAACCATTGGGAATAGAAACGCCACCTGATCCAGCAGTGCTTCTGCTGGATATAAATACCCCAAAGAAGGAGGAGTCATACCATGAACAGATGCATGCTCTCCCGTGTTCATTGTAGCACTCTTCATAAGAACAAGAATTTGGAAACAGTCTCAAAAGGGTAGAAGAATGGATAAAGGAATTTTGGTACATACACACAAAGGAATATTATGCATCACTGAACAACAATACAGAAAACATGAAACACCACATGCCATGGTTGGACTTGGAAAATATTATACTGAGAGAAAAATCACAAAAGGACAAATACTGCATGAGACATTACAATAAGGGCAAACACCAAGACAAAGATAAGCATCTACTCTCAAGTGAAATAACCCTTTAGTCTCCAAACAAAGGAATAATTGGTTCTTACAATGTGGCCTGCTCAATACTTGCCTTCACGAAGTGATCACTGAAGATACTTGTACTAAAGCAAAGTGGGCTGAAAAGTCGTATCTGGGATCAGCTAAGTCCACATGGAAGCTAGTAAATAATGAAATCCAAGCAGAGGAAATTGTATTAGAGCTTAATTTCTGAGTACCCAGTTTGCAGACGGATATGGAACACAGTGAAAGTCCAAAAATCCATTTGTAGAGTCCCTACATGGATTAAGCCTCCACTTAATTCCATCAAACCACTGACCAGGAATGTAAATAGTCTTACTCACAGAGAGTATGGAGAAGTGGATTACTTAAAATTTAACACATTAACATTTGTTTTTCTTTTTTACCTTTTTTTTTTCTTCTTCTCTAGTTTCTGCTGTCTTCAGCTTTCTCCTAGACTGAGATTTTTCGTGGCTTAATTTTGTTGTCATTGGGATTTTTTGTATGATTTTCATTATATTAAATTCAGGATAGGTAAATCTATAGAGATGGTAACTAGATTAATAGTTCCTTAGGGCTATAGCCGGGGAAGATGGGGGACAATGGGTATCAAATAATACTGGGTATAAGAATAAAGAAAATGTTCTTGAATTATTTATGGTGATGATTGCAAAGCTTTTTAAAAGCCATTTTATTGGCATATAATTCACATATCAATCAAGTCAATACTTTAAACATATTAAAAAGATTTGTGTGATCATCACCACAATCAATACAATAACAAAATAAAACAAATACATTTTTCAATAGAAAATAAAGCAGAAAAATAAAAACTGAACAAATTTAAAATGAGTCTAAATGGAAAACATGATTAGGTCTTAAAGTTTAAGCTTATGCATACTGGGTGCACAGAATTTAAACGACAATTCTGTTCTCTCCTCAGGCTTTGGATTTTATTACTTACAATCCTTTGATCATACGGACTGGTGTGTTTATTCCATGTAAATTTAGCTAACACTTCACTTAGATGGCTACTTGTTTTAAAACAAGCCATTAAGACCCCAGATGAAATTTTCCTCACAGTCATGCACCATCTGATTTCCTCATCATGATTTGCTATAACACTCATGTCTTCAGTGATGTCCTCATGCAGTCAAGTATCAAGTAGGGCCACATATTAAAAACTAATTGTTTTCAAATTAGAGCTACGATTAAGTGGGAGTCCAAAATCTATTCATATAGCTATGGTTTATATATCCCTGATTCACTTTAGAGACAATACTATTCTTTGCTGGGGTGGGGGGGGGGCAGTATAAATCATTCTCATGTGGCATATGGTAATGCTATTGATAGAATAATTAATTTAACCAATGGTGTGCAATTTAAAATGCTGTCTAGAAAAGGAAAGTATACATGTATATGATAGTGTTTTTAGACCAAAACAGGTGATTATTGACCTATACGGATCAAAAACTCAAGTGACTGAACACTTAAGCAAACAATAAGGGTTGGAGACAGGGCAAACTTTTCCATAAGGCTGTTTCATAAAAGCTAACCCATGCCTAATAGACTAAGACATTTCATTTAAAAAGCAAAGAGAGCATGAAAATAGCAAGTGTATGGCAGTACCGAGCCTCCATTTATTGGACACACACAAAGCAAGAAATCCACACCAAAGGTCAACTATCTTCAAGGCCATAATCTTGGGATAGCAGTCATCTACTTCTCACAATAGGGCATTTCAGCCTTGAGATCAAGGAAGTATTTAACTTCCTTTAATCTGCTACAGGTAAGTTTAAGGTCAAGTCCAGTTTGTTTAGTAGGGTTTCCAAATGGGAGCCTTCTGATGTCAACTATGAAGAAGGTTGTGCACTGTGAAAGGATAGCACAAGAGTCCTGGTTGTCTATGGCACTTGGCCTGGAATACCAAGTGCTGGGTAGAAACTATGTCAAAAATGCCCAATTAGGAATATATACCACGAGTATTCTCCCCTTTGGGACCTTTATAGGCAACGCTAAGTGTTTTTTTCCAAAGACCAGTTTCCCCACCAACAGAAGTGAAAGCACTTTTAAGACAGATATGTGGTTCTCTGAACTTGAATTTCCATTAAGGATCTCTGGGCTTACCATAGCAGTGCCTGTTGATTTGTGGTGACCAAAGAACAATGTTATGTGGCAGAAACTTATCGGTCTTTTCTCTTCCCCCCAACACGAGAAACTTAACCAACCAAAGTAAGTCCTCCTCTGTCAAAGTGGCTATTGCGATGTACAAAGAAGGGCTGACATATGAATCATGAGCATTAGGCATGCACACCATCTTAAGTTTGAGAAACTGAATTAGAAGATTACATAACACTCTCCTTTGCCTTGGTGTTTATCTTTATAGCAGTGGTCTCAGACAATATTTATCATTTTGTGATTGACAAACTTTGCTCAGCATGATGGTTTCCAGGTTCATCCATGTCACGGGGTGTATTGTAGTTTCCTTGCTGTTTTGAAAGAATGTATAGTATTCCATAGTGTGTATGTACCAGGAATTCTTTATCCATTCTTCTACTGATGGGCTTATGGGTTTGTTCCACCTTCTTGCTCTATTACATTGTGCTGTGATAAACATGGAAGAACATACATCTGTTTATGTTGTGTGTCAGACTCCTTTGGGGTATATACCCAGCAGAAGTATTGTTGACTCATATGGTATTTTTTCCCCATGTAATTATTTTTAATTTGTCAAAAACACGCTCCAATTCAACAACTTCTACGTGAATAATTCAGTTTCACTGATTATGCTCTTCTTGTTGTACAACCATTATTCATATCATTTTCACACAACCACCATTAAAATAAACTCAAAGTCCCCTAAACAATATGATTCCTTCTTCGCCCATAACTATTGGTCAAGTTTGGTTTCTTTTTAATTTTTAAGTAGTTTTTCTTTATACAGTGTTCATACATCATACACTTACATAATTAAATTGGTTTTAAAAAGAGTTGTATGTACATCATAACCATCAAGTCTAATGCACCCTGCCTCCTCCCGAATTCATTGTTTGTTCCCAAGTCCTCTCACCCTCCCCACCCACCCACACATCCCCTATAGACCATTGTATCAGTTATTGTCTCTATGCATCCACTCTGTCTGTGCTTCACAAACTGGGAAGCCCAACTAAGATGACAAAAAACAAAACAGCAAGAAGAAAATAATATAAAGATAAATTAAAAAATAAAGCGTAAGAAAGAAAAGACCATCATCAATATTTTAAAAGCCAGAGAAGAAATTTCTATTGTGCAACAAACAAGAAAAACTTGCGCCTAGGGCAAATTCGGACTGGATTAAGAGGGAGGTCTACTGACCACGTATCATAATATACCATGATTTGACCCACATGAGCAAGTTTACAATAATCTCTGTCTGATAACAAAGCGTTTTGAGTCCCTTGCCTGTGGCTTAAGGGGAATGTGTCAGAGACTTATCTGACTAGATACCTGCAGATGGATTTGGGGTTCCCACTTTCCTCCATGGCCTTCTACAAATTGGGTTTCCACAATTTAAACTGTGATACTTTTCGCTTCATCTTATGTGGATTTAGTTATCCTCATCTTTGAATCACAAAGCCTGGTGTGATTCTTCAATGTGGACTTAGTTGATGCCTGACTTAGATGGCTGCTTGTTTTAATACAAGCTTTTAAGAAGCCAGACACCACTCCAAGCGATAGCTGGGCACCATGTACTTTCTTCACTACATGTTGCTTTCTCTTCAGTGGTCTCTTCATCAAGGCAAGTATCAAGCAGGGCCATGTTATAAGAACTAACTGTTCTTGAATTGGGGCTAGAATTACTAGGGAGCCCAGAAACCATCTGCCTGTCCATAGTTTATGAACAATTCTGGTTTACTTTGCAGTCATATTATGACAAAAACAAAAACCAACAAGAACAACAACAAAAACAAGCAAGCAATAGGCAGATAGACAAAAGCCACAGAAACACAAAAGAAAAGCATTGTCAATCACCTCCCCTAAGGTATAAGGTGATCATATTGATAACATCAGTAATTTATCCAATGACATAGAATTTAAGATATTGTTGATAGGAGTTTATGTGAGTATAGCCCAACTGCAAGCTGCAATTGGTTGCAATAATGAGTTGTTGCTTTGTACAACGTGATTTCTTCATTGATTGAGCTCTGTTTACACTGAACATGGGGGTTGGTGCTAGGGGGAAATTTCCTGTACTATTTCTTACAAGTGCAAATCCTTGACTATCCGATTAAAACCTGTCATATTAACGCAATCGGAGCATTGAGGTAGTAAGTATATGGTGGTTCTGGGTCCCCTTTCATTGAACACCTGCTAAGCCAGGGGTCCCACCCAAGGTCCAATGACCTTCATTTCCACAGTCTAGGGGTGTCCATCCTTTGCTTCCTCTCCCATTAGAATATTTCCGTCTCAAATCCAAGGGTAAAGGTAGTTTTAAAGTAGGGTCTAGTTCATTCAGTCGAGCCTCTTGTTGAATCCTTCTGGTGTGGCCCTTACAGGATTGAATGTTGCCTGTAAGGCCAGCATCTAAGGTCTAAGTCCATGGCATGGTGAACCAAGGGTTGGGTAGAAACATACTCATAGGGTCTACTCCGGAACATAAAATTTGGTTTAGTCTTCTCTTAGGTTCCCTAGAATTATTGTTTAGCATTTCTTCCTAATGTGAGGTTGCTCTTCCCCAAATACCCGCCATATCCACCATACGGAAATATCGGTAAAATAATGATCCACTCCCCTGGCCTTAACTTGATTATCCAGTAAGGCTCTCCTCTCAATCCTGTGAAGGGCCTCGGTTAACATTTTCTACATCTGTCTGAGTTCATCTGGGCAGAAGGTGTATTTCCAGGCAATTGTCCATTTCTTCTTCAATTAGGTTATCCAACTTGTAGTACGGCCTTTTGTAGTATTGCGCTATTATTCTTTGTACTTCATTTGCATCTATTGCAAAATTATCCTTTTCATCTCTAATTCTAAATATCCGTATCATCTCTTTCTTTTCCTTTGTTAAGTTTGCCAGTCAATTTTCTTAATCCTTTCAGAGGACCAACTTCTTTGTCTTGTTAATATTTTCCATTGTTTTTTGTTTGCTTGTTTTCCAGTTCATTTATTTCTTCTCTAATCTTATGATATCTTTAATCCTGTTCTCGGAGGATTTATGATGTTTCCCTTGTCTAGTTGTTGGAGGCGTTGTGTGAAGATATTGATTTGGGATTTCTTCTCTTTTTTCATGTGTGTGCTGGTTTCTAGGAATTTCCCTCTGCTATGCGTGTGCTATGTCCCAAAGTTTTAGGGATGTTGTGTTATCATTCTTGTTTGTTTCAAGGAATTTCTTAATTTTATCCTTTACTGGATCTGCTATGCGGTCACATTTAAGTAGTATGTCACTCGGTCTCTGTGTTTGGATCGTTTTCTGTTTTTTCTAGTGTTGATTTCCAGTTTTAAAATGTTGTCATCTGAGGAAATTGATTGTAGGACTTCAAAGTTTTTGCTTTGTGGACTTACATGCAATCTATTCTAGAATAAGTGCTGTAAATAACTCCTTTGAATCTATTTTAAAAATTTAATTGTATAGTATGTGCATTATATGTCAACAAAATTGTTTAAAAATTGTTCAGTTCCCAGAGGTGTGTTCAGTTGCAGAATTAAAGGGATTCTAATGGGTCCCAATCTGGGGAATAAAGAGTGAGATCCCATCAATCCTTCATACCTATAAGCATGGTCATTTTTTATGATTTTGAATTTTTTTTTTACATTTCCCCTCCTTCTCTGTCCAGCACCTTCTATTGTGATCCTGACAGATCAACAGGTACTAGTAGAGAGGCGCCATCTAGTTCTTCTGCCATTAGGCTAGTGGAGGCTGTTAGCACAGTCTGTTAATCCTATCAGCTGTTTCTTTGAGTCTTGGATTCCTTTCACTCTTTTTGTTCCAGGGTAAGAGAGACTAATCGTTGTATCTTAAATGGCTGCTCACAATATTTTAAGGCCTTTCTTAAAAGATGGTACTTACCAATGCAGGATGGAGAACATTGTTTGGACTATAGCAATTGACCTCAAGGTTATGATTCCAAATTCTGAAATCCAATGATTCATTCCCTTAAAATGTTTTGCTTTAGCTAAGAAATGTTCAGAACTTTATGTGATGTTTGCTCCATACTATCCTTGGGTATAATTAACGACTTATTAATACTATTACATATACAATCCTGAAATCATAGTAATAATAAGGGGACATGCACACGGATTACGCCTCCAGTGAATTCCCTCTGATCATAGCCAGGAATGTGAATAGTCTTCTGCTATCATGGAAAGTGGATTATTACAGATGTAGTTAGGTTAAAATTTAACACCTTATCATTTTATCTCCCGTTTGACCTGTTTTAGGAACCCTGGTGATATCCTGGTTACAAGTTGGGCTGTGAAATTGAAGGTCAACAGTTAGAAACCACCAGCTGCTCTAAAGGGGAAAGACGAGGCTTTCTGCTCCCGGTAACAATTACAGTCTCAGAAACTCACAGGGACAGCTCTACCCTCTCCTGGACGGTTGCTACGTGTCGGCATCAACTGGATGAATGGCAGTGAGTTCGGGTTTTTTTACCCATTTTAAATTTGCTCTAATTTTTAATGCTTTCTACAATTTTTTCTTTTGAGATTTTTCTCTGTTTTACTTTGTTATTGTTATTAGGTCTTGTTTTGTATGTTTTTCTGTATATGAAATCTAGGATAATTAAATCTATAAAGACAGTCCTGGATTAACGGTTTCTTGGGGATATGGCAGGGAAGGTTGGGGGCAAATAGGGATCTAATAATAATGAGTATAAGAAATAAGAAAATGTTCGATAATTAATTGTGGTAATGATTGTACAACTCTTCTTGATATGATTGAATTATTGAATTGTGTGATATGTGGATGAATTGCCAATATAATATTTTTTTAATTATCTACAAGAAGATACATAGGTAGATTTGTGACTTGAACAGATGTCGGAGGTAAATGTGAGTACACCCAGGAGTATATATAGATTTAGCAGATGAGATTTCCACATACTTTATGTAGAAATCTCATCTGTCAAATCTATATATACTCCTGGGGGTACTCCATTTGCATTTTCACATCTGTCATGTCACATGTCTATCTGTAGATCATTTTCTCATTACTATGATTACAGGATTGTATAAGTAATAGCATTTACCTTTTTCATCTTTTACTGTGTGCACTTTCTGGTGTCTTCCTTTGTCAGTGGTCAGGTTGCGCTACCCTCCCCCTTATTGTATATTACCTTGCCCTTCACCCACCTTAATATATATCTACTCTTTCATTAGAGATTTACCCTCCCCATCCCTAGAAACCATTACAGAAATTTTTTTCTATATGTAATATTTCTTTTCCATTTTATATTAGTGGCTTCATATAATATTTGCCCTCTTGTGATTTATTTCATTCAGCATAATATCCTGCTATTTCATCTATGTTATGAGCTGTTTCACAGATTCTTCATTATTCTCTAACATTGTGTGGTATTCCATTGTGTACATGTAGTTTGTTTATTCATGTGTCCAATTATAGGTAATTAGTTTGTTTCCATAATTTTGCAGTTGTGAATAATGAATATGAATGTGCATATGTATCTATACATGTAAGTAGGTACTTCTGTTTTTATATGTATTTTAAATGCCTTCAATACTACATAGCTATTCCAATTCATAAGAACAACCATTGTTTTTTCTAGACTTAATAAATGAGTAAAATAATTAAGTACTCCACAGGTTAGCTGCTAACTTGTCTTTTATTTGTACAATAGGTGATAACATTACCTGTCCCACATCTTGAAGAGAGGTGTGTAACTTAAGCAAGTTTTGCTTCACTTGCTCTAATGAACCTAAAGTTTAGAGTTTTAAAATAACTCTACTCAGTTTATTATCCTTCGTGGTTTCTGTGATCAGAGATTCTAGAAGGGCTTGGCTTGGGTTCCCTGAAATACCAACAGATTCAAGCAGCTGTGGTTGGATGAGCTTGTCTCTCTCTGTTTGTATGTACTTCTGGAATTTTTAAATGTGATCTCTCCATGCTGATTAGTATTTTACTTCTTCACAACATGGCAACTTCAAGGCAGTGAGAATACTTACATGGAGAAGTAAAATTCTAAAATACTGCCCTTAGACATGAAACACAGAATTGCACCGCAATGTTCATTGCAACACTCCACAATAGCCAGAAGATGGAAACAATCCAAGTGCCCAGCAACAGATGAACGGATAGACAATTTGATATGTATATACAATGGAATGCTATTCAGCCATCAAGAGAAGTTAAGTTGTGATAAATGCCATAACATGGATGAAGCTTGCAAAAGAACAAATATTGTGTGATTCTGCATATATACATATGTTTTTTAAAGGTACTGAAATAAAAGTTTTTCAGTTGCTACCTGGGTCTAGGGGAGGGAAGACAATTATTGCTTTAAACTTAGCGTACTACATTTGTTTTGAAGGTGATGCAAACGTTTTAGAAATGGATAGCCATGATAATTGTAAAAGATAATGAATATAATTAATGTCACTGAATTACATTCTTAAAAATGGCCAATGTGACCAATTTTTTCTTATATAAATTCGTCACAATATTTTTTAATGACCTTAGAGAACCAAGAAGAAATCACATGGCTTTTTACAAAGCTGGACCAGAAATTCACAGCATTCCTCTGACAGAGCCAAGAGCCGCCCGAGATTCACAGATGTAGACCCCATTTTTAGATGGCATTGTTAAATGTAACAACTCACATTGCTACAACCACATAGAAGATATATGGTATCATGGTGACCTTGGGAAAACATAATCTGTCACATATTTCTAATACAGATTTCTCAATATACCGAGTGATGACAGATGATCTCATGAGATCATTCCTCAAAGAAGAAGCCACAGAAAGCTGAAACCTATTCCTAGGTCAACTGAGCCCTTACGGAGAGACAGTGGCCATTCCCTAACGAGCACCTAAAGTGCCTATTCTGTTTTCTTCCTGCTTTTCTAAGTTGTTACTGCAAATAGCAGTCTTTCTGTTTAAAAAGTATGTACATACACTTCAAATTGTTTCTTTGAAGAGTGCAAGGTCATCTAGTCACAAGGTGCTACAACATTCAGATGTGAGGCTCTTAAGCCAAAGTCTTCCAGAAGATAGAACCGGAGATGGGGCTTTGGTATTGAAAATTTTTGAGATTTTTTTTTTTCCTCACAGATCATGAGTGATAGAAGTAATGAAGCAGGGAAAGGGGAAATTCAATCTAGTGTTGGCCGCAGCTGTAGAAGAGAAAGCTTGTTGTAAATGAGGATCCACAGAGAGAAGCATGATCAATCCTCTTCTTTCCCTCCAATGACAAGTCACCTAGTGGGTTTAGATTACCCCACACATCCACATTACTTTCGAATTCTTTTGCATTTACATTTACACCTGTCCTTGAGATTATGTATGTCTATATGCTAAAAATATTAATAATGATGTTCTACTGTTACAATGATGTCACATTGGTAACTTGAAATCAATCATAACAGTTCTTTTTTGAGAGAGAGCAGGCCTTTAAACATTTCTAAACTAATAATCATTTTCTCTTTTATTGTTTCTTTCCTGCTACTTCCTATTACTTTATCCCTCCACCCCCACACTCCCCACCTGGAGGCAGTCGCTTGGTATGACAAAGAAGAACTTTAGGCATTCCTTCCAGCCTGTCATTGTCAATATGTCCCAGGAGTCCAGTGTGTCCGATGTGGGAGAGAGAGAGCCACATCTGAGATCTTGCAGAGCAAACAGAACCTTGGTCTATACGTCAGACAGGGCCTCGGTACTGACCATCAGCAGTCAGGAGGAACAAATGCAATGAACCAAAGTCGGTGTCTCAAAGACATTAATGTACCAGAGGACTCTACTTTCTGGTCCCACACGCAGAGAGAGCCAGGATAGTGTGAAAGCCCGCAAATCTCACACTCAGCCCTGGGAACGGACATGGAAACTCCGAGTAGATTGAAATAAAGCTTACACTTTATTAAATTAAGAATACAACTTAATGTAATAATATAAATGAATATCAACTCACTGCCTTCTAGGCAATTCCAATTCATAGTGGCACTAGAGCACAGGAGTTCCAAGCTGTAATCTTCATGAAAGAAGACTGTTGATTGGTTCAAACTACTGACCTTTTTGCTAGAAACCAAATATTTAACAACTCTGCTATGAGGGCTCCTTTATTGTGACATACACTGCCCCCACCCCCAAATAAAAGCCATTTCATCAGTGCCAACATAAAGGAACTGATAGGCTATCTTGAAGAGCTCTGATGGCATCGTAGGGTGCATCATGGGCCAACACAGTGAGTCAAAAGCACTAGCTGTGCTGGGAAAGAGAGATGAGGTTTTTTACTCCCCAAACAGTTAAAGTCTTGAAAACCCACAGGGGAAGCTGGGCTATAAGAAGCAGGACTCTACATCAGGATTGAAGGAAGATTTACTAACAACCTGCTATATACAGATGGCACAATTTTGCTGCTGAAAGTGAAGAAGGCTTGAAGCACTTATTGGTGAAGAGCAAGTACCATCACCTTCAGCAAGAAGTATAACTCAAAGAAAACAGAGAAAAGAGTTACCAAGGATTTCATCTTGCTTGGATCCACAATCAATGCTCATAGAAGCAGTATCAGAGAGGTTAAATGGCTCATTTCAATGGATAAATCTGGGGTACAAGACCTCCTTAAAACTTTGAAAAGCAAGGAGGTTACTTTGAGGACTAAGGCGCATCGGATCTGAACCATGGTATTTTCAGTGGTTTCATATTCATTTTATTTGAATCCACAATCCGCATTAATGGAAGTAGCAATCAAGAAATCAAATGATGTATTTCACTGGGAAAATCTGTGCTAGAATGAATGACAACAATAGACAATAACAGGAAAAATGAAAAAGAATGAAGCTGTCAAGCATTTCATTTTGCAATAGACCTCTTTAGAGTGTTGAAGAGCCTTGTATTTGCCCCAAGCTTTGGTATTTTCAATTGCTTCATATGCAAGTAAAAGTTGTAGAAAGAATAAGGAAAAACAAAGAATAATGATGCATTTGAATTGTGGTCTTGGTAAGAATATTGAAGCTTTAACAAGAAAGAAACTTTTCTTGCTGTAAACCAGTAAGGTGCAAGGTTCTGTAATTACCTAGAATAGCCTAGCATATGTTGACTTATACACCATTCAAAATCCCCAATTGTATCTAACTCCTTTTTTTTGGTACCTAACTCCTTAATCTCTCTTTCCACTTGTCTGTTTCTATTCTAGAAACTTGTTTGCTGTACCTATGACATAGGCATCCACCTACCTCTTTCTTAATCATTCATCCTGAATTTCTCCTGACTGTGGGCCTTAATGTTTATCCCCTTTGTGTATTGTAGGATCCTGTTGTTGTTGTTGTTGTTGTTAGGCACCCCTGAGTTGCTTCTGACACATAGTGATCCTTGCAAAATAGAAGGAAACTGTTCGGTCCCATGCCATCCTCACAATGGTTCCTATGTCTGATCCGCTGTTGCAGCCCTGGTGTCCATCCATTTTGCTGAGAGCCTTCTTCTTTTGGGATGTCCTTCCACTTTACCAAGAACGAGGTCTTTCTCCAGGCACTAGTCTCGCCTGAAAATATGTCGAAAGTATGTGAGATGAAGTCGCGCCGTCTTTGCCTTTAAGGAGAGTTCTGGACATACTTCTTCAATTTTTCCTTCAAGTAGTCCGTGGTACTTTTAATATTCTTCTCCAGCACCAATACTTGCATTTTCATAGATTCTTCTTCCGTGGATATGGGGCAATGGAAAATACCATAGCTTGGATCAGACATACCTTAATCCTCAAAGTAACATCCGTACTTTTCAGTACTCTAAAGAGGCCTTGTGCAGCAGGTTCACCTAATGTAACCCATCTTTTGATCTCATGATTGCTGCTTCCATGAGCATTGACTGTGGATCCAAACCAGACAAAATCTTTGACAACTTCAATCCTTTCTTCATTGATCATGATGTTAACTGCTGGTCCAGTTGTAAGGATTTGGGCCTTCTTTTCACTGAGTTGGAAGCCATACTTAGGGCTGAAATCCTTGATCTTCGTCAGCAAATACCTCAAGTCTGCCTCATTTTCAGCAAGTCAAGTTGTGTCATCGGCATATCTAAGGTTGTTAATAAGCCTTCCCTCAGTCCTGATGCCACATTCTTCTTCATAGAATCCACCTTCTCCGATTATCGGCTCAGCATACAGATTGAATAAGTATAGTGCAAGGACTCAACCGTGACACACACCTTTCTTGATTTTAATCCACGTAATATTCCCTTGTTTTGTTTGCACAGAGGACTCTTGCTCCATGTACAAATTCCACATCAGCACAATGAAGGGTTCTGTAATCCTCATTCTTCTCAAGGTTATCCATAGTTTGTTATGATCCACACAGTCAAATGTTTTAATAAACCAACATACAAAACCCACATATCTTCAGGACACCCCTATAATCCTTAGAGTTGAACTAACTAGAGGAATTATGGGTGGCATTGAGCTATTCAATGGGAATCAGCAAGGAATGACTGCAATAAATATAATCTCTAATCTTTATGGTGATATTTTGGAGCTACAAAGAGATCTCTTTATTAGGAAAAGACAGTAGTCCTTGACAATTCAAAATTTGAAATATGGTGTATTCCTCCCAGCTGGCACTGCTGGTCATGCTCATGGATTCAGGGCCTCTTAATGTTCCCTGCGTGCACTGTGGCTCCTAAGGAAGAAGTAAGGGGTAAACACAGATAATTCCCTGGGGAAATTGTGATCTTTAACTAGGACCAATCACTGGGTAGTATCAATGGTCAAGGAAGTTATAGACATGTTTCTCTATCATAGAGGTTGACAGCAAAGAACTTGGAGGGTTTCCACTTTGAAAGGGAAAGGGTAACACATCCAGCAAGATGTTAAATTACCTCCTTGTGTGACTGAACTTACTACAGTCACAAACTTATTACTCTTACTTAAAGGGGGGATGAGGGCCGGAAGATAGCAATTCACCATACAATTCTCTACATAACTAAGATCAACAACAACAACAAATTAAATTCTTTAAGTAGCAGAGACTAGCAAAGAAATACAGAAGTAGAATAACCAAATTCATAAAAATGACTGCCTGTAAAATGGGTGTTTAATGGTACCTATGTCAGTTATGGGGGGGGGGTGTTAAAAAAAACCCAAAGTCAATCAGAATAGTTACTTCTCTGAGTCAGACAAATCTTTTCGAATGGAGGATCTTAAGTCATCTATGGAGTCACAAGAATAAGGAGGCTGGGGTGCTGGCTCTTCTGGAGAATCGGTCTTTGGGTAGGTGTCTGAAATGTGGATAAAAGATTCCTTCTCAGCAAAGGAAGAGGGCTTTCTGGTGTGATCAGGAAGCCACGTGGAAACAGCATTTTTTCCCCAGTTTCAGCTCAAGCATGGAAAGAAAAATTGAGTCAAGGACTTAGCGGACATTTCCTGAACCAAGGTGCTATTTTCAGACAGGGGACTCAGAGAGGCGAGGGGGACTGGAAAAGTACCACTGTGTTAAGGAGAAAATAGTCCCTGTGCTCTCCAGGTAGATCCAGCCGGGCTCCCTGGGGGTAATCCAATGTGCAGAAGGACTGCCTGGTCCTTTCAATCCTGTTGGACCAGTTGAAGTGCTGAAGTCTAACAAGGCTGCCTGCACTCCCCAGGGCAATCCTTCCTCTAGGGGTCTCTCCCGCATTGGGGACAGCATTTAAGTGGTCCCTTTGGGGACAGTTCCTTTGGAAGTGGCCCTACTGACCACATAAGTAGCAATTTCCAGAAGCTGTTCCCTGAGGGCTGCTCCTACGAGCTCCTAGGTTAGCCTGTGGGAGCGCCATAGCCAGAGCTGCAGCCTTCTTATCGCTCCTCTCTCCCTCTTCCCATTCCTCCTGATCTTGGTTATAAAAGACTGAAGGGCCAGTTTTCAAAAGGTTATCTAGGTCCAAATAAGGAAGCCAACTTGTGTAGCTTCCTCCTTGGTTCTGGGGCTGCCTGAATAATAAGCTTATCCTTCAACAATACTTGACCCTCAAGGGAGTCTGGATTACTGACGTGTGCCTTTTCAGGGTCTACCTTAACCACTCCAGAAATGCGCTGGGACTTTCCTCCCTCTCCTGATTACTAGTGTGAAATCTAGAGTAATGAGTAATGGAGGGCTTTTTGCTAGGTCTTTGGAGGCCTCCTCGGATACAGGTTTGGAAATAGCTCCTATTCCAGTCTGCAGGCTCCTGGCCATCCCACTCTAGGTCTGCTAAGAGGACGCTCATGTTCCCCGGGGGAAACTGGGCTTTTCCCTAAGTAGTCATATCATCCTAGGCCTTTAAAGTATCCCACTCACTTACAAAGGTCTATGCTACTTCTAACGCTGTAGATTTCTGTGAACTGGTCAAGGTCGGGCTAGCGCAAACATTATCTCTTTCTAGGAAAGATCAAATGTCTGGACTAGACTCTGGAAAGGGTTTATATGCTTTTTAAAGTCATCTGAGAACTTTCCCAGGTCCATCTTTTTTGTTGTTTTAATTTTATTTCATTTTTTAAAAGGTCATCTTATTGAGGGCTCTTATAGCTCTTACCACAATCCACACATCAATTGTATCAAGCATATTTGTACAAATGTTGCCGTCATTATTTTCTAAACATTTACTTTCAATTGGAGCTCTTGGTATCAGTTCCTCTCTTTCCCTCCCTCCTCCACTCCCACCCTCATGATCCCTTGATAAATTATAAATTATTATTTTCATATCTTGCACCAACCACTGTCTTCTTCCCCACGGTTTCTCCCC
>NW_022109491.1:38623056-38681842 GCF_000313985.2 Echinops telfairi
CCCCCACCTTCCCCTAATCTTCCTGGTATCTCTATTCTCATTTCTATTTCTGAGGCATTAATCTGACCTGAATTCCATGTGTCCTGAGCTCTTATCTGTACCAGTGTACATGCTCTGGTGTAGCTCTAAGTGAAAGACGAGACTGGGTTCATGATAGTTGGGGAAGCCTTAAGGAACCAGAGGAATATTGTGTGTTTCATCGGAGCTAGACTGCACCCTGGTTGACTCATACCTTTCTTGTGGCCCTTCTGTGAGGGGGTGTCCCATTGCCTACAGATGGGTTTTGGGTCTCTGCTCCGGCCCCCTCATTCTCAACAATCTGTTTTTTTTTGTTTGTTTTGAGTCTTTTGATGAGTGTTATCTGATCCCATCTACACCTCATGATCGCACAGTCTGGTGTGTTGCTTCTCTGCTAGATGGCGCTTGTTTAACATCAAGCCTTTAAGACCCCAGACACTATATCTTTTGATAGCTGGGCACCATCAGCTTTCTTCACCACCTTTGCTTGTGTACCCATTTTGTCTTCAGTGATCATGTCAGGAGGGTGAGCATCATAGAATGGCAGGTTGTTAGAACAAAATGTTCTTGCATTGAGGGAGGGCTTGAGCAGGCCCCAAAGTCCATCCACTACCTTAATGTATTGCCAGATAAATTTATGTACAGAGGCCAATACCTCTATTTTTTATGAATTAATATCTTAATTTGCTTTAGGGAGGAGAGAGAAAGGGGTCATGGGTTTGCTGACTTTGGAGTTGAGGCCCAGTACCTGCTGATATAAGATTTAAAATTATCCTAGGCTGTTAAAATCACTTCTCAAGGCATCCTGCTGCACTAAGTGCTTCCAGTGTGCATCTGTGAGTTCCCTCCAGACCTGTCTGCTTATATTCTCTCTATCCCTTATTCCTCAGTGGGGTGAATTAAGGAAGGTAGCCAAAAATATCTAGTTTCCTAGTGAAGAGGTGGATGCACACAGGGTCATAGGAGCTATTTCCACTATCACACCTGGGAAATTTGTGGATTTGTTAATTATGATACCTTTTCTGATGGTATATTTTAGTCACAGAGTTTTCAAGTAGGGTATAATGTATTAACAATATAATTCTCAGATTTGTGATAGGGAGTTCAAGTCAAATAAATTGTAAACCTTGAACCTGCTCTTTATTCTCCACAAAATAGGCAAGCCTTTGAGGTTACACATATCCAGTTCTATGGCTGTGCTTAGCATTATTAATGATAAATTATATGCAGTACTTGTGAAACTGAATTAGAAGTGGGGCCACCAGCGAGGGCAACAACATAAACCCTCCAATAATAAGATAAAAGAACTCATAAAAATTGGAGCAGAAATAAAATGACCTGGAAAATAGAAAAACAATGGAAAATTTAAACAAGACAAAGAATAAGAATCACAGGATCATGTAAATAGATTCAGAAAAGGCATTTGACAGCATCCAACACACATTTCTGATAAAAACACTCAACAAAATAGGAATAGAAAAGAAATCTCTCGTCATAATAAAGGCCATATTTGAAAACCTATCACACTAAGAAGAAAAAATTGAACTCATTTCTCTGAGAACAGGTCCAGGTAAGGATGTCCCATCCCTCTCCTATTCATTATCATGCTAGAAGTCTTATCCAAAACCATTAGAGTTTAAAAAAAAAAGGATATCAAGGGAATACAATTGGGCAATAGAGAAGTGAAATCACACTATTTGTAGATGGTATTATTTTATATGTAGAAAATCCAAAAAAAAAAAATCCATAAAAAGATTGTTGAAAACAACTGAGGAACTTGGAGAAGGAGCAGGTTACAACAGTGAAGAGAGCCAAAACAGACATCAAGAGAATAAGACCCTTTTCAAAAGCCACAAAAAGATGAAAATAAACAAAAATAAACCTAACCAAAGAAATCAAAGACCTGGACAAATAAAACCATTAAAAGAAGCCCAGAGAGACCTACGAATGTTCGTGGTTAGGAAGAATGAATTTGCAAAGAAGTCAATATAGAGTTCACAATAATCAAAATTTCCAAAGTTCACAGCAGCAAAATAATCTATAAGTACCATGCAATTCTGATCCAAATCCCAGCTTCGTTTTTTAAAGAAAGGACAAATAATACTAATTCCAACTTCATGTTGAAAGGGAACTAACATCAACCAAAGACTCCTTAAAAAGCACAAACTACTTTTCCCCCTCATATTCCTTGCTGTTAGTTCCTCATCTCTCCCCTCCCCACCTCCTCTTCCATGCCCCTGGCTAATTATTAATCCACTTACTGTCTCTAGATACTTACCTGTCCTGGGTTTCATATACAGAAAATCATACAAAACACAAACAAAACAGAGAGAAACCCCACTCAAAAAGAAAGCAGAAAATATTAAAAACTGAAACAACTTTAAAATGGGTCAAAAAGGAGATGAAATTACAAGATGTTACTTTTGAACATAACTACATCTGCTAATATTGACTACAGTGTTTTTTCTGATAGCAAGGTTATTCACATCCCTGGGCTATAGTCAGAGAGGTTTCACTGGAGGCTTAATTGATTTAGAGACCTTGCAAATGGATTTTGGGCTTCCACTGTCACACATAACCCTTCTGCAAACTGGGTCCTGTGAATTTAAACTCTGATACCATTCCCTCCTTTGGATTTGGATTTTATTATTCACAATTCTTGGATCACTCAGGCTGGTGCGCTTCTGCCTTGTGGGCTTAATTGACACCTCACTTACATGGACAGAGAGTAAGTCAAAAGTGTACCCTAATTGGATATTGTTGACCTAGTTTCTATCCAGCTCTTAGTGACCCAGTGCAAGTGCTATAGACAATTCAGACTTTAGACTCTGTCCTGTAGAGGATGCAACATCCCTCATGAGCTACACCAGAAGAATACAATTTGGAAATGCTACTAAGTGAACTGGGCTTTACCTTAAACACATGTGTAGCATATTAAAGGAAGGCCACATGCCCTAGTGTGAGAAGAAGCAGTTGAGAACTCTCTCAAGGTTATGGATTTGGACATGATTGTACTTTGGATCATATCTCTTGCTTTGAGGGGGCCCGATAAATGGCAACTTAAGACTATTATATATTTGCTATTTTCCTACTCTGCTTTATTATGGCATGTCTTAGTCAAACAGGTATAGTTCTGCCTTTGTGAATGAGTGTTATAAAATTGTTTGCCTTATCTTCAACTCTCACTATTTGTGTAAATAGTGTACATTCAATTAAGTTTTAGTATTTACAAATCAACACTCCATGCATTTTGGCATAAAATACTGGCCTACACATATATAGTTTCCTTTTCTCAAAAGTGTTTTAAATTCTATACCATTGGGCAAATCACCATATACCCCATGAGGATGATTTATAATGTTCCCTAATAAAAGGATAATGGTGTCTATAAAGTGAACTAAAGACATATAAAAACCATCAATATAGGAATGGCATTTTGGCTCCCACTTACACTTAATTCTAACCCCAATCTAAGAACAATTATTTTTTTACTTACTTTATTTTGTACCTACTCAATATCTGTTATCATGAAGAGATAACTGAAGATACGGGTGCTATAGAAAGTGTCGTGAATAAAGCAGATGGTGCCTGACTATCAGAAAGAAGAGTGTCTGGGGTCTTCAAGGGTTGTCAGAAAATAAGTAGCCATCCAGGTGAGGTGTCAGCTATGACCACATGAAAGAAGGACACCAGCCTGTAATCTATGGATTGTAAATCATAAAGTGCAAGTCTGGAAGAGAGTATTAGAATTAAAATTCTGAGTACCCAGTTTTCAGAAGGATATGGATGACAGTAAAAGGCTAAAATCATTTGCAGGATCCCCACATGAATTAAACCTTTGGTGAATTCCCTCTGACCATACACCAGGGATGTGGATAGCTTCGCGGTCGGAGAGCATTGTAGTGCATTATGGTCATTGTAGCTAGGTTAAAATGTAATGACTTACAACTGACACATTTTTAATTTGTTCTGCTTTTTAATATTTTTCTGCTTTCTTTTTGGTTGAAGTTTTTCTCTGGTGTATTTTGTGTTGTTGCTTTTTTGTTTTGTTTTTGTTATGTTTTCTTGTGTACGAGTCAGAGGATAGGTAAATCTATACAGATAATAACTGGATTTATGATTTCTTGGGGGTATTAGCAAGGAGATTGAGGGAAGTGGGGAGCTAATAACAATGAGTACAAGAAAGAAGAAACTGTTCTGAAATTGATAGTGGTGATCTTAGTATGACTTTTAAAAATATATTTAAATGAATGAATTGTATGGCATGAATTATTTCTCAATAAGCATATCTATGCTCCATATATGCTACGATTTTCTTCAAATGTCTGTTTATTTACTCAGGTATCATAATTTAGCTTTCTTGTTGCAGGTTTCTTTGATGTATATTTCAACCAACAAGTTTGTTTGTTTATTCATTTAGACTAACCTTAGAGGCCCCCAAAACATACATAATGGTTTCTTACTCATTTTTAACTGAAACAAATACTAATGTGATCAACTTTCATTATTAGTAGCAATAAAACATGGCAAACCAAATAGATGTTTCCTCAGAGTAAGTGAAAGTGTTTAACAATACCACATTTGGATCACCCTTTATGTGAAAATAGACATTTTTAAAAGCCATAAAGAAATTAATACATTGAGTTGGGAAACAGAGCCCTGCAATTACTGGCGCTTTCAGTACAGGAAACAGATGAAAGGTGAAAGCCTTCACATTGACTATAGATTAAGCTGAGCCTCTCCAGTTCCATATAATGAGTGGATGGATCATATAGCATTCTCTAAATTCAGTGCAATTCTGATCCCATTTGAAAATGAGGAGACAAAGTGATAAAGTTTTATAACACAAGCTAACAAGTAATAAGACCTCGGGTATGGCAAAGACGAACTACACTCCCTAAACAGTTTTATTGTTCTTCCCGGGACACAGGAGGATTTCACTTCCAAATGTGCCTCCTTCAAAGTGGGCCACATGACTGATTCTGGCCACCAGGTCTAGGCAGAATTCCATTGATCATTTTGTTGACTTGGCTGCTCCAATACGCTTCAAGGTTTCTGTTCTCTCCATGTCTAGCTAGCTAGCTCTAGTTCGACTTCTCTACCTCTCTATCTCTCTGTCTTTTTCTCTATTTCAAAAGAGAAGTGAGTGTCCCTGAGAAGAAAGAGCCTCACTTTGAAAGGAAGCTGGACCTCAGAGTCTCAGCTCAGAGCAGAAATGCTCACCAGAGGCTCCAATCCCATTGAACAGTACAATGTATTTAAGTCACATTGTGGTAAGTCACTGGGGTTTTAAGGACCTTTGTTACAATGGCTAGCATAATTTATTGTCAATTCTCATTATTTCTAGTAGATATATTCTGTAAAGCTGCAAATACTAAACCAGCCTTGTGTTGACCTCACCTGGGAGTCTCTCGCTGCTCTGCACATCTCTGCTTTCCTGAGATGACTCACTAACATGCCACAAGGAACCTTTCGGAGAGGAGGCAAATTTGGGAGTGCAAAGTCCACGAATAAGGAGGATTGACTCTACTTAGACAAAAACACCAAATTTGCAGCCTATGAAATCTGTCTCTATAGTCTGTGCCTCGAGCTCCAATGTTACTCTTTATATTCCTCCTTCCTTTTCTGAAAACCAACACTTATTTTCAGTATTTCTGGGTGAATTCAACATTAATGAAGATAATCTACGTATGGTACTTCTGATGTATCCATACCATACCTTGTGTCGTAGTGGCTTGCTTACATCATTTTAAGTAAAGGCTGTCTGATGTCCTTTCTTCTTTTGTTTCTTGCACTGTCTGGTAAGTAGGCAATACGTATTTGTAGAATTGGGACTTTGTAACTAAATTGTTCATATAAAATATATTTCAAAGAAGTGTTTAGTGTACTTTAAAAATCAACCACTTTCACAATTTTTAAAAGCCTTCTGTTGATATAGACTATGGACTAGTTTCTTGTACCTGTCAGGTGGTTCTTTTCCTTAACCAATTTATTAGAAATTTTTAGTGAAAAATAACAAAGACTCCGTGACACAGTATAATAAAATTAAGCTTGTCAATAAATGTTTTACTTATTTTTCTCTAGCCCTAAAGATAGAGAGAAATTTTCCCTTCCCCACCATTCAAGTCTACATTGAAATAGAACATGTATGCTTATTTCTTTTTAGAATAGCTATCATGATAGCTATCATCTGGTAAAATTTACTTGACAATAAAGCCAGAAATCTAGTAATCCCACTCTATTTGCTTGGTTTTAAACTTCAGGTTCTCAAAAGAATCAAAAAATAGACATAAGCCAAAAAAAAAAACAAATAGAAAAAGTCTTTGCTTTTCTATAATACTAAATGTCAGGAATTGTGGCATAAACAAATTCTGCAAGTAGCCACAAAGCAGTATGATTTTAAAACAATGAAACCTCTAAGATGTATAAAATCTTATCTTTTCTGACTTTTTGAATAGTACTCACTTATTATATGCTAGAATGAAAATCATCTCCATTAACATCTATAAAAGATTAATTTATACATAAGGGTATCTTTAACTATGAGTATAATACTCTTTTTAAATATATTATCACGGACTGCCAAATCATAAATATTGGCATAGACGTGGTCTATCTGTAACAATGAAGATAAAGACTCTGGGTTATTCTTTTCAGCCCTCTCCTCTTCCCTTCGGCCGAGGCCTTGTTTTTACCCAGTTCAGTGGATCTAAGTATTCTACAAGTTTTGGATTCCTATGGCCCAAAATCAATGACATGTTTTCTTTTCAAAACATACCCATAGAATATTCCCCACGTGGTTGGGAGCTTTGTCATTAGTAGCCTGAATTTAACCAACAATCTAGGTGTCATACTTGTCCCCGCTCCCCCCGGTGCCTTTCTCCCCCACACAGCAGTGTCTCGAAACTATGAAATGTACCTCAGAGATGTCTCTTTGGAATGTTTATTAGTCACTTCAAAACCTACTGATTAAATGCCTACCGTGTCAAGGCCACATTAATCACGATGGGTAGAAGTCAAAACTTTTCTTTGTGGTATTTCTGTGCAGCTTATTTTGTATGAGAGAAGCCAGAAGTTACACAGGATAGGAAAGAAAGAATGACTAAAAGAACAGAAGGAACGAAGGAAGCAAAGGGAGGAGAAGCAGTGAGGGAGGGGAGAGTTTGGGGGGTGCCACTATAATGCTGATGATGAACGACCCCTAATATAAGTAGCTTCAAACAGAAGCATTTCATTGTCACAGGCTTTCATGTAGGCTGTGGCCCATCTGAGCTTGGCAGTGGGACGTATTTCGGTCTGATCTCTGTGCTTTCTAATTCTTCGGCCGGTGGTTATTTAGGGCACGTCTTTGTCCAGAAGGAGGGTGAAGCATAAGTGGTGAATAACACACACAGGTCTTAAAAGCCTTAACAGAGGACTTGCACACTATTTCTGTTCTTTCTACCAAGTATCATCTACCAAATTAAGTGGGATAGGTAGGTTTATTGTGCCAAGCTGGCTAGTAATAACATGTGGGATTAATAAGG
Organism: Echinops telfairi; assembly: GCF_000313985.2. NCBI lineage: Eukaryota > Metazoa > Chordata > Mammalia > Afrosoricida > Tenrecidae > Echinops > Echinops telfairi. The sequence goes on from NW_022109491.1 coordinate 38,630,601, forward strand.
TCACAGTTTGATTAAAGGGCAAAGAGATAAATGGCTCAGCAAGCCTCCCCTTTCTGTCTCTTGCTCTCTGGTGATCAGACTAGTTTTAGCTAGTTCTCTGCTTCAACTTCCAAGCTACACTACCTGTGGGACACCCAATCCATGGACCGTGTCATTAAAGCTTGAGGTTCCTTTGAGACCTGCTTTCCCACACTGCTGGTGTATACATTGCTTGAGCTGGGGACTGTCAGGTTCTGTCATCTGGCTGACTGTTAGTGACCAGCCCTGCTGATTGCTGCCTGTGGCTGGACTGCCTGTATTGCTCTACAGGAGACTCAGCTGTCTACTTACTTGACGTTGGACCCAGCAGCCCTCCTAAGTTGAAGGACTGCCAGTATACTATTTCACAGAAGTGAGTTGAAACAGTACTGCTGTGTGGACTAATTACCTGTTATATTCCTTTGTGCTATATATATATCTAGCTAGATGTATAAAATCATAAGTGTCCTGGTTTTATTTCTCTAGAGAACCCTGTCTAACACATGAAGTCACATGCCCAAGCTCAAAGTCAATGGGATAGGGAAATACAATGTTTACAGAGAAGAAATGACAGAAAATGAGAAGGGAGGGAGGGAGATCTGTGGTTATCTATTAGGGAATAAAGTAAGCCCTGGTCAGGCTGGCTTGTTATGTGTTGGGCTAGTAACTGTAAAGTGATTTGGTGGTCCAAGACACCAACAACTCCAAGGGACAAAGATGAAGCTAACTGTTCTCATAAAGATTTATCGGCACACAAACACCCTTCCTGGGGGAAGAACAATGGAAACCATGGAGGAAGGGAGACAGTGATCGGTGAGAGATAGAAAAATAAATATAATTTATAATCTACCAAGGGGTCACAGAGTATGGGGGAGGGGGGAAAAGAGAAGTTGATACCAAGGGCTCAATAGAAAGTAATCATCTAGAAACGAATGATGGCAACATAACATATGTACCAATATGCTTGATATGATTGATGTATGGATTGTAATCAGAATTGTAAGAGCCCTCAATAAAGTGATCAAAAAATTAAAAAGATTTATGGTCACAGAAATCACTGTAAGTAGGCTTTTTACTCAATCCCTCCATCCTGCAGCAGTTCAATGGTTGTCACCAGAGGGTCTGGGCACCAAGGATGTCTTCTCCTCTGTCTATACTAGCTGTCTATCAAGTCAAAATGTAGGGGTGGAGGTGGGGGTGGGGTTTACAAGAAGAAGGGGAAAGAAAAAGAGGAAGAGGCAAAAAATTCCCCAACTCTGTCCTTTAGTGAAGTGCTGCTTTAACACCAGTCTAGTGTCGCGAGTCAGAGCCTTCCCTGGAATGGGATGCTGGGACTAGGGCCCAATAGCCCTTGTTTGACATTCTCTTCTGAATCCAGCCTGAAACTTTGGCATCTCCCTGTCAATGTACTGCTGCAGCTCTTGTTGGATGATCTTCAGCAAAATTTTACTTGCCTGTGATGTCAATGATATTGTACTATAGTATTGTACTATGTCATTGCTGATGTCAGATGGACCTTGGCTCAAAGCAGAGAAAGATGTTTACTTGTGTTTACTGATTATGCCAAGGCATTTGACTGCTGTACTATGATCTGAGAGTTCTGTTGGGTCACTTCTTTTTGAAATGGGTACAAATACAGTCCTCTTCCCATCATTTGTCTATTATTTCCTGAAAATTGAGCCCGGGGATGAGTTCATTTCCACAAGTCAAGGGCCTTCGAAGAGACTAAGAGCCATAGTCTTTAGGGTCCCACCTGTCTTTCTAGCCAGTAAGCCTGGTCATTTTTTTTCCTTTTATGATTTAGATTTTTTTCTGACATTTTTCTCCCATTCTTCCTGATTTCTCTTGATGCTTTCTTACTTCTTATATGATTCCTTTTGATGCTCTCTTACTTCTTATGCCCTGAAAGGTAGTTGAGATTCTCTACAATCCAGCCTACAATAAACTTGCAGTGGTGTCCTGCTTTCCATGATTTTAAGTCTCCTTTTCTCCCTATGAGAAGTCCTGATGGCATAGTGGTTATGCATTGGGCTGCTAACTGCACAGTCAACAGGTCAAAATCCTCAGTTGTTCCAAGAGAGAAAGATGGGGCTTTCTACATCTGTAAAGAGTTACAATCTCAGAAACTCACTGAGACATGTCTACCCTGTCCTATACGGTTGCTACTAGCCGTCATTGACTCCATCAGTTGAGTTTGGTTTCTGGATTCTCCCTACAAAAAGTCTGGGTGATGTAGTGACCTATGTGTTGGGTTGCTAACTACAAGATCAGCCGCTCAAATTCAGATGTGATTTTCAGTAAAGATCTACAGCCTTGGCAATCCCACAGGGGCAATTTGTCTCATTCTGGTAGGGTCACTATGAGTTGGAATCAATTCAGTGACAGTGAGTGTGTTTTTTGGTGGTTGTTGCTATTCCCCCTACTCACCTCTTCTTTAAAATTACACACTAGGTTATACGGAAAGTCTCAGAGTCATTGCCCTTAAAACTGAATTGCTCAAAATCAGTCAAGAAGAATCAGCCGCATAAAGTATTTTCAGAGAAGATTGCATCAAAAGAACATGCTAACCAGATGATGGAAAGCAAAAAGAGCACTAAGAGGACAATGATCAGATATTATCAATTACAAAGCAATTACCAATTGTTCAGTTGAGATAACCTAGAAACTAATAACTGAAAGATACAACTACTAAACAAAAGAATGGAATAAAGGGGGAAATAGGAGATCATAAAAAGCAAGAGCTTGGGGAAAGCACCACACACTAATGTACTATACTTAAAGCTCATTAAGTTTCTTGGAACCTTTGCACTCATCATTTACAGGAATCAGATCGAGAAAGTCACCCTCAACGTCTCTGGGCAGCCAGTGTAGACCACATGGCATTGTCACAGAGAACTGCCTTTCCCACTGGACTATGCATTTCTTGCCAGTAAACGTATGTCTTTAAGACTTCCCGGCATATCTCTGAAGTTTCTTGTTCAATTTAAAGCAGGCACAAACATGCAAGAAACTCTCCACGGATATTTACAACTTTTTAAAGTCCAAACTAATTAAAATATGAACAATTATTTATCTCATCATCAATATAAAAGGATAGAGAAGAAAAAGTGGTCATTTCACATGTATGGCATGCGTTTTTTGAACTTTGTGCAATAAAAATATAGATATAAAGATAAAGATAGAGACATTATTCTTAAACGTGGTCGTTAGCTTGGTATTCTATGAGTTGATAATCTGAGTTGGGCTCAGCTAGGCATGGTTGGCAGTTCATAACCACCAGCAGCTCTGCAGGAGAAAGATTGGGCTTTCTCCCGGAAAGAGTTACAGTCTGGGAACACCACAGGGGGTTGCTATGAGTCAGCATTGACTTGATGGCAGTGAGTATGGTTTGGAGTGGGTGGGCTATGGGCTAACCACTCTAGAAGAACTAATGTTGGTGTGGCATCTCACTTCCAGCATGTTATTATGGGCATGGTGACTAGGAAGCGCTCATGGCCTCTTGAAGCCTATGCTTAAATTAGTTCATCATTACGTCTGCAATCTCTTGACTTAGGCCAATGACATTGCCAGCCATAATTCAGGAAGTGGGTAGACAAACCCTGCATTAGGCTGGGTTCTCTAGAGAAGAAAAAATGGATGATATTGGTACATATGTATAAAGAAAGAGAAATTTATATTAAGAAATTGGCTCACACAACTGTAGAAGCAGATAAGCCCAGTCCAGTTCAAGTCTGTGGGTCAGATGTGAAGCTGAAGGCTTCTTCAGCTCTGATCTTCTCCATGATACTGATCTCTACTTTTATCCATAGCTTTGTATGGCTGATGAACCAGGAAATAGGAGGATGAAGCAAAAGACCACAGGCTAGTAGATACCAAGGCAGATGATTCCAAGGTCAGCAGGCGGGTTTGTGACTGCAGAGCCCAGTGAACTCAAGGTTCAAGTCAGATAGCATGTTGCTGATGGATGACTCCCAAGGTTGACAGGTAAAATGTTTGGTCATTGACTCAAGTACAAAGAACTGTACTTGACCCTATGCAGGATCCCAAGCTGGCAAAAAACAAGCTATCTCTCCTCAGCTTCTATTTATATTTGAAGTAGTCCATAACAATAAGGAAACTGCATCAGGATTGTAATTTAAGTAGGGGGGGGTTCATTTTACCCTGATCTCTTTATAGCTAATTGTTTGCACACAGCCATTCCTATTAAGTTGATTATACTGAGTTGGATAAGATCACTTGGGATCACTAGACATTAAGTGCCAAACCACTAGAATCTTTGCTGAGCCAAGTTGACACAAACTTAACTATCACAGACCCCAACTCCTGAAGGAAGAAATTCAAGTTTATGTCTCTGCCTCAAGAGACATTTCTTACTTCCTCTTTTTCCCTCTCTCTCACACACACTCTCTCTGCTCTATCTCAATGTATTACCAACTCCTTGAGAACAAGCCCAAGCTAGCTTGCTGAAACATAAGAAACCACATGCAAAAGTGTCAACTGCCCATGCGAAAGCCATCCTGGCTGGTTCAGAGCCCAATACGTCAACATGTAAGAGCGTACAACAAGAAGGAGCAGAACTGCTGCCTAATTCACAGGTGGCTGTAAGCATATCAGTGAGCTGTGCCAAGAACAGAAGAACCACAGCAAGGAAAAATGAATTCTTACTATTTAAGCCACTGAGTTTTGTTAATGCTTTGTTATGCATCAATAAATACTAACCTGCCATGATATTGATCTCTACACGTAACCAAAATAGTCTCTGAGCTGCTTCTTTCATTTGTCAAAGGTGTTTCTTGGAAAACTCATCCAGGCACACAGTCTCTTGCTTTTCCAGTCTTCTAATGGCCGGTGACATGGTTTGTTTTGCTTTGCTTTCCTAGTTTTAGAAAGAGAAATACAGCCCCTGGCAGGGGTCGGCTGGGTTACTTGTTTCTCGTGGAGTCAGTGGACATAGCTTGTCTCCACAGACATACCTAAATCTATATCTAGGTCTTACACAGTCTGCCTATGAAGCTTTGGGCAAGTTTTTTAACCCCCTAAAACATAGTTTCTGTGGCTGTGAGATGAAGATAATGATGTTGAAGGTGAATATTGCACAGTTATAAATAGTACCAACAGTTCTTTAATCCATCACCTGCCTTGCTTGGCAGGGTGATTATAAGGTTGTTAATAATAACTATGAAATGCCTTGTACATAGTGGACACGCAATAAAGATTAGTTCTCCTTCCATTTGTACCCCAACTTTCAGGTGTAATATTGAAACCTGGGACAATTGGTACCCCATGATCTAACCTAAGGGTTGGTAAGGTCTGGCTTGTGAAACAAAACATCCCCTTTATTTTTGTAAATAAAATATTATTGGACCATAGTCATGCTCATGTGTATGTCTGCTTCTATTATAACTAAATGAGTTGGCATTAATTTCAACTCATGACAATCATACATGTTTCAGAAGTTAACTGTGCTGCATAAGGTTTTCAATGACTCATTTTTGTTTCAAAAATAGATCACAAGGTCTTTTTTCCAAAGTGCCTCTGAGTGGAATTGAAACTCCAATATTTCTGCTAGCAGTTGAACAGGTTAACTGTTTCCACAATCAAGGATTTCTGGTTATACTCTACAACAAGCGACATAAGTAAAAAGTCTATATGACCTACAAAGCCTGAGCCATTTGTTATCTGGCCCATTACAGAAACTGTTGGTTGTCCCCGATCTATTATGCTAAATCTCAAACTTTTATTATACTAAGAACTACCTGGAGAGCTTATTCAAACATATTCTTGAACCCCACTTCCAAAGAGATTTTGGTTCAATAAGTTGGATGAAGCCTGAGAATCTGCATTTCTAACAAGCACTCCAGTGGTGCTGATGTTTCTGGATTAGGGACCACACTGTGTAGCACAGCACTAACCATTTGCAGTAATTTAACTTCATAAAATCTTTTTTTAATAAAATCGAAAAAATAATAAAATAAATATAATCACACAAATAAATTGAACCCACTTAGTGAAATGGCTCAAAATCGTGCCATAGGAATTGACTAACAACAGCAAGCCATTTTAAGTACAAAGCTCCTTATAGATAACCCCCCCACACACTTTCATTGAGGGAAAACGTTAATCACCAGTCAACTACAGGAGCCCAAACACAGAACAAAATAAAGAATATGTATTAGGCTTTAATTATTAGTCCATGCACAAAATGAAAAAAATCCATCTGAAGATGCTTTTGAAAGCAGACGGTTTTACTCCTCCTAATTGTTCCATTTGTCCAATTCTCTCTAAAATATCTATTAATCGTGTACCCGGTGACAACCACATACTTTGGGACTCAAAATAATTTATATTTTCCCCACTAATAACAGGCTATGTGTTACTCTGACAACCCTGAAGATTTTAGACTGATCACTAACAAAGCAGCTTATTCAAGACATACCAGGTCAGATCTGTTGTGATCAAATGAATAATCAAACTATAATGACCCGTCATAGATTATTATAATTAAGCAAGTTGTTATTAGCCTGCCCTTCTTTGGTCCCTAATTTAATTTCCTTCAATGATTTCTTTCTTCTACCCATCTTTCTACTTCAGTGTTTAAAATAAAAACCAGCAAATCACTTCCTTTTATAATTATATAATGTGCCTTCTATGTATCTTGTTCATTTAGATTATACCCCTTTTAATAGTAGAAAAATGACCACAATATTATTGTGAGTCTATTTTAAACATCAAGTGAGCTAAAGAGCAAGAGACGCTTAAAAGGCTCTGGGAGTGTTTATAGTCACATCTGTGTCCAAGCCAACGTTACATATGAAAGTACAATGCAAATGCTAGCTTCTTTCATATGAGACCCCGAAAGGGAGACCTGTTAACAAGAACCCCACATATTTAATGTGCAGGTTCAAAGATTTATGAGCAGTTCTAACTAACCATACAGCTACATTTTGCAGGAACAGGATTGTCTTTATACCTCATAATATGTCCCTGAAATGAAATCTCCTATACCAATTTGAGTATTAGGATAGGGAGAAAAATCTTTGGGTAGAGACAGTTCTCCTTTGCACTGTAATTCTACCTCCTCCGTCTCTCCCTCCCTTCCTTCTTTCCTTTCTTTGAGGCGATTTCTTAATAAAAGAAACTCCAAACTCACTGTCATCCAGTTGATTCTGACTCACGGTGACCCTACAGGATAGGGTAGAACTTCCCCCCTTAAGTTTCTGAGACTGAAACTCTTTACAGAAATAGAAAGCCCTTTCTCCTGTGGAGCAGCCGGTGTTTTTGAACTGCTGACCTTATGGTTAACCGCCCAATGCAAAACCAACAGGGCTCCTGAACTTTCTTAATAGCTTTCTTGATTTATTAGAATACAGCTTTTCTCTTGCAAAACAGAGGCTGAACATATCTGCCTTATAGAGTTTCACAAGCTATGTGTATTAGAATCATGGTTTGGCTGAAAAATATCATCTGTAATTTTATCCTTTGTCTACATTTCCAAAATGTACCGCAATGGACCTGTATTTCTAAAATATACTTGGTGGGAATATATAATGTGATATTTAGGAACACAGACTCTCAATCCAGAGTACCTGGGTGGGATTTTGTTCCATATATTGATCATGACTTGTGTGGCATTATAAAAGCTAAGCATAAACCCTCTTTGTATTGGCATCAATCTTACTATAACAAGAATGAGACCCAATTTTTAATGATTATTATCTCTCTATGTCCTGGACATTCACATCTGTGTTCCGAATGAAAATGAGGTATGGTTTGGGGCATGATCCAGATGTTGCTGAAGTGTAGACCATGTTATTTGTATGTGAACACTTGTCTGACCAGGTGGTTCCCGCTCAGAGGGACCCTATGTGCAACAGGGCAAAATATGCTCGCTCTTCTGCTACCGTCACAGTTTTCAATTCTGTTGGAGCCCACTATTGCAGCCGCTGGATTAATCCAGCCTGTCAAGGATCTTCCTCTTACTTTCCGCACTACTGTCCCAAGCATGATGCCTTTTTCTAAAGACTAACTGTCTAAGGTACATGAGATGAAGTATCACCATTCTCATTTCTGTTCGAGGTGCACTTCTTCCAAGACAGATTTGTCTGATCAGACCACAAGACTTTCAATATTCTTCATCAACATCATAATTCAAAAGCATCAGTTTTTCTTCTGTCTGTACCTTAAACAACATTCACATGCATAGGGTGCTATTAAAATGTCATGGCTTGGGTCAGGCATCCCTTAATCTTCAAAGTGGCACCTCTGCTCGTATCACACTAAAAAGGTCTTGAAGACCACAAGAAGCAGAGTATGTTGGATATCCCTGCTAACGTAGTGGATGCAGAGGCCAGAGGCACCAGAGATGTGGCATAGAGGCTATGGAACAGAGTAAAGGAGTCAGGTGGAGACCAGAAGCCAAAGCAAGGAAACCATGAGATAGAACAGAAGAACAGTGTCAAGGTTATGGGACTGTGAGGTAGAGCAATGGGTAGGGTGCCTACTTAAAGATAGAATTCTATAGCCCATGTCACTGAGAGGTTGGGGACCAGAGAACAATATGGCTACTGGCTGAGAATAGATGTTGGAGTGGCCCAATGACTGTACCTAACTGTTTACTGATCCTGACATGTGGTAACCTGTTACCTCCCTCAATAAACCCTCAATCATGAGTATGGTCTGCAAGTTCTGTGTGGCCACTACAATGAGTTACTGAACCTAGCAGAGATGCAGAGTAGCATGGGAGGAATGGTTGGTACTGGAATAGATAAAGAAGGAGGGGCATAAAGGCATCTCAACTCTGCCTCATGGTAATAGGGAAGCCAAAGAAGATCAAGTGATACTTGTCCCATGCCAGTTTTACATAATTGGTGTCAGAAGGGTAGAATTCTTTATAATATTGTCAGGCCCATGAAAATATTGGAATTTGTAAGAGAAAGAGCAAAAAGGGCATGGGAAGTGAATTAAACATTTTTTTTTTAATTTTTAAAAAAATGTTTTTTAAATACTGGAAAATTTACTAAGCTATTTTTACCAATAATTGCTGAATGGTATATTAAATTGAAGCTAAGGGATGAAAAGATGCTTCTGGCCACAGCTTCCTGGATACACCCTGCCAGAGGCCTAGGGTCATATGCATATGAATACTGTATTAGTCTAGGTACTTTGGAGAAACAAATCCACAGCAACTCATGTATAAGAGAGTTTTATGTAAAGAAAATGTGCATCACGAAAACATCCCAACCCAATGCTGCCCAAGCCCACAAGTCCAACATTAACCCATACCCAACACCAGTCCACAAAGTCCTCCACCTCACAAAACAGAGGCAATAATGCCGACTGCAGGAGGAAAGCTGAGTCCATGAATGTGTAAGCATCTCAGCACTGGCAGGGGTCTCCACACGGCTACTCCAGCACCCAGGGCTGCATCGGGATAGATCCATGCGGCTTCTCCTTGGGAATGTCTTGGAGGAAGTCAGTCTTGCAAGCTGAAGCAGGGAACTGCTAAGGCAGCTGCACTCGATACAATCATCACAAAACAAGAGACCCGAGAACTAGAAAGGCGAGGCTTCACCACCCATTTATCCCTCCACCTTTCAACCAGCACCACATGTGATTATCGGCCAGGCTGGCACAATTAACTAACTCAAATACCATAGTATAAAGAAGGGAACACTGAACTTGGATGTCTTCAAAATATTGTGTTTAGAATTATTTGTTTAGCTGACTGTACTCGGATTATATTGATTTCTCCTACCTACTCTTATAGACAAAATGTGGATGTGGTGGTTACATAGTCTGGTGTCAATTTGAGGATTAAGAGTGTAGTGGTAGAGTCTAGCCTGTCAATCAGGATATAGCCAATGATACCTCTGTGTGGGCAAGGCCTTCTCCTGAGGATTCTGGGAACTCTGGTATTCGTCGTTGGAGGCGAGAGACACTTTCGCTCTTGACACACTCCCTGTGAGACATCCCTGTGGAAAAGACACATGGAGAGAGGCTGATGGAGCCAGACCTCTGGAGCCGGAGAAGCCACATGGAGAGCCCTGCCAGTGCTGAGATGTTTACAATGCCACTAGATCCACAAGACTTCCTACCCACTGGCCGGTGATCTTCCTGCACCAGGCATTATTGCATGTGTTTTGTGAGTCCTTTAAGAAGAGGACTTTATAGATTGATATCAGACATATGGGATAATATCGGACTTATGGACTTGATCAGGACTGGGCTGGGATGTTTTCTCAATATTTAACTGCTCTTGTATAGAAAGCTCTTTCTTATACATATATAAATTCCTATGAATTTGTTTCTCTACCCAGAGTAACACAGTGGATTAAGTATGAATATTGGAAATTATGATTAAAGAGAATTTTTAAGCCAGCCTTCAGATTTGCTAAAATGGATGTTAGAAATTGCCCAGAAGGAACAGGGGTTTTGTTTTAAGTCACTGGAGAGTAAGGGGTGTAATAGAAATTTCAGCCACACCTAGAGCCTCACGGGTCAGGATACTTGCATTTGAAAATACATGCAGGCCCAACCAGAACTGCTGAAAGACCTACCTCCCACCCCCCACCCAAAAAAAAGTGACTGTGTAGCATTTTGAGTTTTGAGCAAGGGATTCGCCTTTGGATACACTAAAGCTGAAAAAAAGCCATGGCCATTAAAGGACACCCCCTTCTATGTCTGAAGGTTAAAGACAGCCAGGAGCCCAGTGATATGCTCTGTGTGCCTACTTAGATCCTCTTTGGGAGAGCAGGTTGGGAAAAGGCAGCAATGAAGAGATGGGCTGGGTTTGGACACTTTCCCTTAAGGCCTGTGGACCTGGTTCACGGAAACTGTGTGAGAGAGAAGAAGGGCTGGTGGGTCTGAATTGAGCAGCTATTGAGCGTATGGGCATAACATAAGCCCAGGGGGCTGGGTGTACTAAGAGTTTGTGAAAGGATCAGATTGCCTAAAGTGCAGGGAGGTTACTGATTTCAGAGCTTACTACTGGTACCCACTGGCCTAGCTTAGATACCAGCTGGGGCGGAGTTGGATCAGAATCCAACTGGATGAAGAGAGACGTGTTGACTCTGTGAGTTGTGACGCTGCTGCATTCCGATGGCTTTCCCTAGATTGTATTTTACTTGCAGTTGCAGGTGCTGGAAGTTCCAACAGAATAAAGATTGTTCAGATCAAAGAACTTGCGGAACGCCTCAGAGTTCTGGGTTGATAACCCAGGCAATTTAGAAATTGGCTATCTAAAACAGGGAGAGATAATGGCATGAAGTGATTGGCGTACAAGCTTTCGTGGTGTGTCTATAGTCTCAAATGAGTGGGACTGGGGAAGATCCCTCGTGAATAGTTCTCTATTTTCCCGCTGGGTCTGGGGAAGTTAGGATGTGGAAAGACGTTGATGATTAGATTATATGATTCAGGTGTAACTGTAAATAGTGATTGTAAAAACTGATATTGTAGAAGGTATAAATCGAGGGGGGAGGGGCAGTTCATTCTTTAGGTATGACTGGAATAATGCCCAGAACAGCCTGGGATCGGCCTGAAAGACAGTCAATATGGCCCCGTTAACCCTATTTCCTTATGTGGTGTATTATAGTCTGAACTCTGTCTATACCTATCACTATAATGCCATTTTGGAGAGATTTTTCTGCTTTGCTAATAGACAGGATTAAGATGGGATTAAGTCTTGCCCTTAGTAGAGGATGTGAACGAAGTTACACCCTTTGTTTCCTTTCAAGAATGGTAACTGAAAGATAAAAACCTCCGCTTCACCCAAGCCATTCCTCTGTCTCTAAGAGCCATCTCAGACAGAGAGATCTCTCAGGAGGAAGAGCAGAGTTGAGAACTCTGTCTGAAGTGGTAGAGGCCAAGGCACCAGTGTGGCAACAAACATATGGAACAGAATAAAGGAATGGTTAGACCTCTCCCTCTCGGGGGAGAGATATACCTCGTTCCTTGGCTTCGCGGGAGAAAGAATTCACGCGGAAGCCTGGTTTGTGATCCAAGTGAGTTTTATGAGCGTTAGAAGAAGTTTCGGGTTTTCCAGTGAATGGAACACAAGCCGCGGCAGGGTTGGCAGTGCCGGGCTGAACTGTGTGTTGGAGCCGCTGGGAGAGTCCAGAGCAAAACCTCTGGCTTTTCAGGGTCCCTGTTGGGAGTCTTGGGGGTCAACGATACTGGTCGACCCCATTGGCTGAATCAAACTCACCTGACTTAGATGGGTCACTCCAGGTGTAACGCCCATCTAGGTGTAACACCCCTTCCGGGCCCAGAGCTCAAACCTAACAGAACCCGTTTGAGAACTAAGGCCAAGAAAACGAAACCATAAGACTGTACAGAAGGGCCAGAAAACCAATTTCACTGCCATCGAGTTGATGCCGATCCATAGTGACTCTACAGGGCAGGGTATAACTGCCCTTGATTTTCTGAGACTGCAACTGTTTAAGGGAGTAGAAAGCCCCTGCTTTCTCCCAGGGAGCAGCTGGTGTTTCAAACTGCTGACCCTTCAGATCACAGCTCCACACATAACCACTAGGCCACCCGAGCTAACTGAATTGAGGTTCAGGGTTGATATTGTGTGACTGGGAGTCCAGGCTAAAGGTGGGCTTCCTGATTCACAGAGGCAGGGGCCAAAGGCTCCTGTGGCTGCGAGGCTGAGGCCCCGACACCTTGGCTGCTGCCTGAGGAGAGATCTTGCTGTGGACCAATGATTGTCCTGACTGTTTACTGATCCTGATTTGTGGTGACCTGTTAGCTCCTCTTACAAGCCCCCTAGTGAGGAAATCAACAAAGAGGTTCTTGTAGCAGGTTTGCCCAACGCATTATATCATTTGATTCTTTAATTGCTGCTTCATCAGCAGTGATTGTCGATCCAAGCAAAATGGAATCATTGACAACTTTAAAATCTGGAAAAGTGTGCTGAAAATGTTAGACTGAAAGAAACCCCGACAACCCTGTCGTTGAAAGCAGACCCCTAGGAAACAGAAGAGCATTCAGTGGAGTCACACAAATACCACCTAGCTCTGAGAAGCAGGCTTGAAAGTTCAAATGCGCTTGCTCAATGGGTCTTTGTGTGAAGGGAATGGAGAGGGTGGCTGTGAATTTTATCTTATTGGCAGTTCTGGGACTTAACCGAGCCACCAGTGATTGTGGTGAGTGGAAATAGCAAGACTTCTTTTGAAGTTCCTTTGATATTATTGTCCAAGTGAAAAACAAAATAAGTGTGGGGTGAGGATATGCATAGAAAATTCATAAAAGTCAAAAGACAAGTGACCAAAAACATTTTTAAAGGTTCTATTCAAGATTAATAAGAAACGCAAATTAAAATAGCAATGAGACATACCACTTTTTCTCTTTTACACTGAGAAAAACAAAAGGGGTGAGCGCAATGATGTTCTCATCTTGTCAGGGATGAGGTCATCTTTAGAAGTCATGAGAAACATATACATTTATCAGACATCTCAATGCCTTTAACAACAACTGATCAGGTGCTTTTCGGGCAGTATTAGAAATGGCAAAACCAGTGGATCTGCCTGCTGAGATAATTTTAAATGCTAGATAAAATATAAATAACATATTTATGAATGTAAGTATGTGTGGGAGAGAAAATGAGGTATCCTCCAAGGCCAAACCCGATTGAGAGCAAGAAACCAGACAGACCGGAAGACAGTCAAGGCCAGCTTCAAGATAAGGGTAACTGCCAAGCTCAAGGAAACTTAAGATTTGGTGGTTTTTTCACAGGTTAGTTGGAAGATGCAATTGGCTGAAGTAAAGAGACAAATCAAGGGTCTCCCATTTTAAATCCTACTCATGAAAGGAATGTACTCAAGGTAAAAATATGAAATGCATTTGTCCTAACTGTCCACCTAACTCGTTTTATACCTTATATTTCATGGATTAGCCAGAAAAATTCATCATCTCAAACCTTTGCACGAAATATAAAAGAAAAAGCATCCCCTGAGAGATCGTATAACAAGATATTCTTACTATAGGTTTGCAATCTATTTCATATTGTATGTATAGTTGAACTTTTAGAACAAGAATAGCTGCTTTAATAAATAACCCTGAAAACATCAGTGGTAAATTAAGCTGAGCTATCTAGAGAAACAAATCTAGTGACACTCCTCTATGTATAAGAAATAGCTATGTATCAAGAAGTAATTTTATATAAAGAAGGCATTGCAGCCCTATCCAACTCAAGTCCTTAAGTCTGATGCTAGTCCATAAATCCCTCTTCAGACTCACAAAGCCACATGTAGAAGGGTGAACCAGGAAGTAGGAGGATCACAGGCCAGTGGGTGCAGAGTCCCTTGGGTACAAAGTCAGTGGAAACATGACAAGGCACTGACCATTCTCAGGGTCTGCAGCATAGTCCCAACAAGCAGGAAAGTATAGTCGCAGAGAGATCATCTGTTCATCTTGCTCTTATATACAGGGCTATGTCATCACGAAGGTGTCATCAGGCTGTGATTGGATCGAAAGGTTTGACTCCACCCCTAGCCAGGAATGTCTAATTGACATAACCTCTAACTACCATAAGTGGTTTAACACAACACATATTTATTTGTTGCTCATATCACATCCTATTGCCATGGGGTCAGAGCGGAAATGAAGAGCTCGCTAACAGAGGTCACATCATTTTCTTTACATGGCTTGTCAAACCTCCCTGAGCAACTGCAGCTGTCAGTCAGCAGCTCTTGAGTGGAACTATCCAGGGGTGACGCAGAAGGATGTTAACAGCGATGCCCAATGAACCACAGCTTCCTGTGCCCAGACCCCTCCCGAAAGTGGTTTACAGCTCCTCTTATCAAGAGGTGATTACCCTTCTCCAGTGCTTGAATCGGAGTTGCCTTTGCAACTGGTGATGGCAGATGGAATGTAGTAGAAACATAGTCTGGGACTTCGGAGTTCAAGCTTTTGGAGGACTGTTAGCTTCCATGCTATCAGGGTATTCAGACAATCTGCTGGATCGAGAAGCCATGGAAGATGGAACTGCACATGGAGAAACAAGTTATGAAAAGGAGAATCACGGTGGCTTGCCTCACAATGTGAACCAAGGCCCAACTGAGTGAGAGCGATCACCCTGGGCTTTCCACCCGAGGCTGGTGTGCATGTGGAGGCAGTCGCCTGACTGTGCCTAGACCAGTCCAGTAAAGCACTGTGCTATGTCCTCTTCGGATTCTGGCTTGAACTTCTGGCAGCTCCCCATAGGTGTACTACTGCAACTGTTATGAGATGACCTTCAGCAAAATTGTACTTGCATGTGGTATTCATGATATTATTCTATAATTTGAGCATTCTTTGGGGCACCTTTCTTTCAAATGGTTACAAATCTGGTTCTTTTCCACTCAGTTTGCCAAATAGCTGCCTTTCAAATTTCTTGACATAGATAAGTGAATGTGTCTAGCGCTTTTTCAGCTTGTTGAAACATTTCAATGGGTTTCCATAAATTCCTGGAACATTGTTTTTGGTTAATACTTTGAGCACAGCTTGCACGCCTTTCTTCAGGACCATTGATTCTTGCTCATATGCTACCCCTTGAAATGACGGAATGTTGACTAGTTCTTTTTGGTCCAGCGACTCTATGTATTCTTTCCATCTTCTTTTGATGCTTCCGCACCATTCAATATTTTGCCTATGGAAATTTTCAGTATTGCACCTCAAGGTTTACTTTTTTTTTTTTTTTAGTTCTTTCTGTTTAAGATATGCAGAGCACGTGCTTACTTTTTGGTTTGTTAGCTCTAGGTCATTTCACATTTCATTGTTTGTCTTCTCATGCTGCGATTTGAAAGATTCTGCTCAGCTCTTTCATCCTTTCTTCCATTTGTCCTTACTACTGGTGGTAGGACGAGTTGACTAGAGAAACAAATCCAGACACACTCATATATGTGTGTAAGAGAGAGTTTTTTATTAAGAAGTAATTATATATTAAGTAAACATCCTAGCCCAGTCCAGATCAAGTCTATAAGCTACTCCATAAGTCCCTCTTGTGGAAGCTATATGCAATGATGCAGAATGCAGGGACATCATGGCCAGTGGGTGCAAAGCCTTGTGGATCCAGTGGTTATGGAAGCATCACAAAGCTCTCGCAGGTCTCTGAATGGCTCTGGCAGCTCTCTAAGTGATTCAACAGCAAGAAGGTGAAGGCAGAGAGAGAGAGAGGAGGTTCCCAGGGCCCTCCTTATGAGAACACCATGCCCACAAAGAGGCATTATCAGGCTGTACCCCAACTGACAGGCTAAACTTCACCCCTTCACTGTTATACCTTCAAGTTGACCCAGATTATGTAACTACCATACTCACTACTAGCATACTTACTCTATGATTGAGAGCAAGTTTCCATCTCTTCTAACATTCACTTTGCTCTTTGCTGTCTTGTTAATGACCTTTTGCTTCTTCATGAATGATGCTCTTCATGTCCTCCCACAGTTCATCAGGCCTTCTGTTATTAGTGTTCAATGCAGGAAATTTGATCTTAAAATATTCTTAAAATACAGGTAGAATATACTGAGGTTGTATTTGGCTCTCCTGGACTTATTTTCATTTTCTTCAATTTCAACTTGAACTTACGTATGAGCCATTGATTGCTCTATAGTCAGCCCTTGGTCTGGTTTAACTGCTGACACTGAGTTTCTCCAGCATCTCTTCCCACGGAAGTAGTTCATTTGATTTCTGTGTATTTCATCTGGTGAAGTCCATGTGAATCACTGCCATTTATTTTGTTGAAGAAACAAGGTGTTTGCTATGAACACTAAATTATTTATCATGCAATCTCCAGCTTAGTTTCTATCACCAAGTCCATATTTCCAAACTAGTGTTTCTTCCTCTTTGTTTCCAACTTTTGCACTCCAGTTGCCAATAATTATTGATTTACCTTGATTGCATGTTTGATTACGTTCCAGCAGTCATTGGTAGAATTCTTCAGTTTCTTCATCATTAGCTTCAGTGGTTAGTGCATGCATTTCAATACTAGTTGTATTGATTTGATTTATTTGAATGTGGATAGATAGAATCCTAACACAAGCAGCATTGCATTTCCAGAGAGATCTTGAAAGTTCTATTTTGATGATGAATGCAACACAATTTCTCTTGATTGTGTCTTTCTGAAGATAGAAAACCATAAAATTTTCTAATTAAAAAATGGCCAATTTTGGTCCCTATCAGTTTGAGTATATGTTAATAGGGGAGGAACTCAGAAAAGAAGAGTAAGAATAGTTGTAAAACTTGAGGAAAGTTGTCAATGTTACTGAACTATAATGGAGAATATGTTGCATTGCTATATATCTTATTTTGTATTTCTGAACAATTCTGAAAAAAAAAAGACAAAATCAGTTATATGAGAAGTGTATTTTAGGTAAGTGCAAGACAACAAACACAACAACAAAAAAATGATGCCAATAAAAACATTAGCCAAAATAAAATTTTAAAACAGAAAATTTTGATTTGGGCAAACTATTACTGTCATCAAATTGACTCTAATCCTATGTGTGGCCGAGTAGAATTATGCTTGATAGGGTTTATTACTGCATTTTTCAGAAATAGATCTTCAAGTCTGTCTCACTTTTACAAATTAAAACCATGTAATTCCCAATATTCCTGTTTTATCGTGGTGTCTATGACTCCATTTTGACTGAGACTGACCTCTGTACAACAGAATGAACACAGGGTGTAAGCACCGTGTATACAATAGAATGGATCACTGGTGAGTCTTGCACCATCTTTATAATTCTGTTTGAGTCCATTGCTGCAGTCACAGTGTCAATCCATCTCACTTAGGGTTTTTTCTTTTCTGATGCACCTCTACCACTATATGCTCTCTTTGTCTTTACCATCGAATGGTTTCTGACTCACAGAAACCCTCTAAGACATGGTTCAATGGTTTTTCTCCCACAGAATGGCTGGTGGTTTCCAAATGTGGACCTCCCAGTGAGCAGCCCAACAGGTAACCACTATGCCACGAGGGTTCCTCCGACTATTATGTTAGAGCAAACGAAATAGATATTTAGCTTAATTAATTTTAATTTTTGAAATTCATTGACAATTTTAATTACAATTTTCCATTAGAGTTGATTATTTAATTAAATAAAATATAATTTTTAATTAGTTAAATTTAAGATAAATAGACTATTATCAGGAGCCCTGTGGCTTTGTGGATTATAGGGTGGGTCACTAGCTGAAAGGTCAGCAGTTCAAAACCTCTAGCCTCTCTAAGGGTGAAGGGTGAGGTTTTCTGCTCTGGAAAAAATGTACAGCCTTGGAAACCCAAAGGAGCAATTCTATTTTGTCCACAGGGTCTCTATGAGTTAGAATTGGCTCGATGGCAGTAAGTTTTGCCTTTTGATTACACACTACTTAAAATAAAAAATGGCTTAAATAATCATTCCTCCAATGCCACACTGCTTTTCAAAATCTGTCTCTAGCACTGCTCCTATCTCATGTCATCATGTGTACTTCAACCCAAAAAAGGACCATAATAAAAATAGTGTTCCAATTTTACTTTTTTATTTTACATATACCATTCTCGCCCTGTCCATCAGTATAAATATACATAATTACTTTAGTAAATGAAACACATTTAATAGACTGGCTGTGCCAACATTTATTTATTTATTGTACTATTAACTCATTAATAAACATAAGTTGTTGCTTTTGTTTTACTATTATACAAAGTGCTTCAATGAGCTTCTAAGAAATGGAATTGCTGAATCAAAGGGCATGCATGAATGTTCTAAATTTGACAACATACCTCTAAACTGAGTTTCCAGAAGTTATATTTATTTACATTTCCTCTTAGAGTGAAAAGGAACCCAGCACTTCAAATCGATGTCAAGAATGGATCTTTTCAATCTTTCCAATCTTTGGTAATCTAGTAAGTAAAGGTAAGTGTTTCATTTTCTTGATTTGCATCATTTATTGTTGCAATTGTTGAAGGGAACTGAAGTTGCATTTGAACAAAATACAAATCCATGGCAAATTTAGTTCATAGCTTTTAAACATTCATATTCAAAGCAGTTTTTAAGGGCTCAAAGGCTTACCTATTATTAACAATTATATATACTTCACTATTACTGTTGAACACTTAATATCTCGATTTTAGCAAACTATAGGCAAAACCTGAAACAGAATTCAGGCTTTGGATTCTGTTTATTATTCTGATGGACATAGATTCATAGATGTTCAAAGTTATCTCCTTGAATATTTTCATATACTTAAGATGGCCCAAAATTAGAATCTAAAGGAAAAAGAACAGAGATAAACCAGTATTGTTTAAGGGATAGGATTTATATCAAGATTATAAACATATTTAGTACACAGAATTGGCAGAAGTAAGGGAAAGAAGTTGAAAGTAACCAATAAGTTAAATTTATTTTCACATCAAATATTAATTATAATCTTTAGCATAATAACTTCAAAGTTTATCAATACTTTTTTTTTTTTGCTATAAAATTGTGTCCTTGCTCTTTCTGAGGCTTAACTAACAGAGTAATTTTTCAAGAGTTGATAAAATTTAAATACTGGAGTGTTCATATGATATCTATATTTTCAATTATTCAATAATTTTCAATTACTTAATTCTCTGATACCATGAGTCCTCTAATTCCCACATGGCAATGAGAGGCGAAGCCTAAAAAGGCAGTAGCTTCTTCCTTTTCAAAGAAGCAAATCCATTGTCTCTAGAGCCTTTTTCTATTCATTTATATTACCTGCCTGCCTTCTTGCTTACAAAATTCAATCAATTTGAATTTCCTTATACATTTATATTGCTGGAGAAAGAAAGACAATTCACTATGGACTTTGATTAGCATATCAATTATACTTCCAAATGACAGAAATAAACTTATCACTCTCTTTAGACATCCTTTCTCAGGAAACATTTTTTTCCTTTAAAATTGTTTTGCTAAGTTGTTTCCAACTCCATGCCTAAATAAATTACCCAACACTAAGTCACTCTGCGTTAACACATCAGTCGGGATTGCTCAGCTTCTACAACTCTCATGGCAGAACATTTCAGACTTGTTGCCAGTGGGTTCTGGTATTAGCTGAGAAATCTAGTCCTTTTGTTTACCAACCCCACTGAAACCAGTTAGTTTTCCTTAAGAAACATATATCGTTTTCCCAAAGATATTGACAATATTTTTAAAGCAAATTTCAATTACTTTTATTTTCAATTACAAGGTCAACAGTTCAAAACCACCAGGGACGTTGCCTGAGAAAACAAGGCTTTCTACTTTCATAAAATGTTAGTCTCAGAAATTCACAGGGGAAGTTCTACCCAGTCCTATATGGTCACTATAAGTCATAATCAACTGGATGACTGTGAGCAAGATACTAATTATAAATTACATGTTTCTATTTCCTTTTTTTTCCTATTTTACTTTCCTCCTGTTCCACTATCATGTTTGACCTTCATTCGGCTCTCAGTAATTCCTTTCTGCTACATTGCACTTGATCAAACCCCACCAGGTATTCTACACCCACATCACCATCAATTTTTAGATCCCTTGTCATTCCTTGTCCCTGGGTTTGTTGGCTCCGCCTTTTTATCCCCCCACTCCTCCTCTCCCATGATCCCTGTGGAACCATCAGTCCAATTGTTTTCTCCTCAGGGTTGTTTATCCTGCCTATCTTATATCAATAGACATAAGGAAAAATGAAAGAGGAAATAGAGGAAAGAACTAGGAGGCAAAAAACATTTATAGAGATCTAAACATAGGCTTGTAAATAATTAATATATAACAATAGGGATATAGATCTATGTACTTATAGTTATGTGTTAAATATTAAAGGAGATGAACTTTGGGCCTCTACTAAAGTCCTCCCTCAACACGAGAACTTGTTTTTTTCGAATAACCTGGAATTCTGTGATGTTAACCTTCCTGACATGATCACTGAAGACAAAATGGGTGCATAAGCAAATGTGTTGAAGAAAGTTGATGGTGCCTGGCTATTAAAAGATATAGCATCTGAGGTATTAAAGACTTGATGTTAAACAAGCAGCCATCTAGCAGGGAAGCAAAAAAGCCCACATGGATGAAGCACACCAGCCTGTGTGATCAAGAGGTGTCAACAGGATCAGGTATCAGGCACCAGAAGATCCCACACAAACAATCATATTGATGTGAACAAGGGGGATCAGAGTGGAGAGCCAGGGCCTATCTGTAGTCAATTGGGCATCCCGTCAGAGAAGGGCCACAAGGAAGAGACAAGCCAACCAGGGTGCAGTATAGCACAGAGGAAACACACAACATTCCTCTAGTTCTTTAATACTTCCTCCCCACCACTATCATGACCCCAGTTCTACCTTATAAATCCAGCTAGACCAGAGCATGTACATGTGGCACAGATAAGAGCTCTCAACACACGGAATCCAGGACAAATAACTGCGCCCCCCCCCCCCACCGAACAGTTATGGCAGCAGTGATACCATGAGAGTAGGGGGAAGGTGGGGAGAAAAGAGGGAGAAAGGGGAACTTATCTCAGTGATTGACATATAACCTGCCTCCCCAGGGGGACAAGCCACAGAAACGTGGGTGAAGGGAGACAGTGGATGGTGTAAAATATGGAAATAATAACAACCTATAATTTATCAAGGAGGGAAAAAAGAGAAACTGATGCCAAGGGCTCAAGTAGAGAGAAAATGTTTTGAAAATGATGACGGCAGCGTACCAATGATGATGGTACAAATATGCTCGATACATTTGATGTATCAATTTTATCAACTGATTGTTATAAGGCTGTAAGAGCACCAAATGAAATGATTTATACATATAAAAAATGTGTTTCAGAACTAAGTAGATGTTGATAAAGTTCTCAAAATATGTACTTTACTTAAGTAAAATGTAATCCTTTTTTCTTTTTGATGCCAGAGAGTACCCTGCAAATCCTTGAGTTAAGGAAATTAAGAATGGCAAAGTAAAAATATATAACCAGAAATTAGGAGTTCTATCCTGTCCAGATATATACATACTACATGAATTTAGCAGCCATCTCAAGAATATCAGTTATGAAGAATTCCAATTTTCCTAGATTCATACTTTGTTCATTCCAAAATTTGAATTATTAGTAGATGTTTGAAACTGTATCTTCTCATTTTGAGTCATGCCCCATGAGTAATTAAAGGGTCCCAAAGCTTTACTCCCCGCCCCCCCGCCCCCACAACTTTATGGCTGACTCTACTTTGAGAAGGCCAAACTTCCTCAGTCATATTTGTAACAATTCCAAAGAAAGATGACACAACAGCATGTGCAAATTATGGAACAATATCATTGATGACATGTGCCAATAAAATGCTGCTAAAGTTCATTCAACAATGGGTGCAGCAGTCCATTGACCAGGAGCGGCCAGAAATTCAAGACTGACTCAAATGATATCATTACTTACAGCACATGGATCTAGCTAAGAGTGGAGAATACCAGAAAGCTGTTTGTGTTTTACTGACTACGAAATGGTATTTTACTGTGTGGATCATAACAAATTATGGATTTCTTTGAAAATAATAAGGATCTTCTTAAGAATAAGAACACTTCATTGTGCTCACACAGAACCACAGTAGTTTGTGGTTCAAGAGGCACTTATGCGAACAGGACAAGGGAAAATTACATAGTTTAAAAGCAGCAAAAAATAAAAAAGCACAAAAGGTGTGCATCAAGGTTGATCCTTTCACAAAGGTATGCAGTGGGAATACTGAGTAAACAACGTGAGAAGCTGGAACATGAAGAAGAATGTGGCAGGATTGGAAGGAGGGCTTACCCAAACGTGTTTGTGGAAAATGAGGATTTGGAGCACTTACAGAGCAAGATCAAGGATTGCAGTTTTCAATGTGGACTTGAACTTAATGTAAAGAAAATAAAAATCCTCACCATTGCACAAATAAGTAATATTACCATAAACTGAGAAAAGACTGAAATTGTCAAAGATTTTATCTTGCTTGGATCCATAATCAATGCTCATGAAGCAGCAATCAAGAGAGGAAAGAATGCATCGCATTAGGTAAATCTGCTGCAGGAGACCTCTTTAAAGTGTTGAAAAGCAGAGATGTTATTTGAGGACTAAGGTGTGCGTGATCCAAGCCATGGTGCTTTCCACTGCCTCATATGCATATGAAAGTTGGACATTGAATAAGAAAGACAGAAGAGGAATCAATGGTTTTGAATTATGTTGTTGGGAATGAATATTCAAAGCACTATGCCTTGCCAAAGGAACAACAAATATGTCCTGGAGGAAATACAGCCAGAATATACCTTAGAAGTGAGGAAAGGAGGCTTAGTTTGCGCATGCTATCAGGAAAGACCAGTCCCTGAAAAAGGATGTCATGCATGATAAGATAGGGAACAGTGAAAAAGTGGAAGATCTTCCACAAGGTGTACTGACCTAGTGGCTGCCATGACGGGCTTGAACCTACAACTTTGAGGATGTGCAGAACTGGGCAGTGTTTAGTGCTGTTGCACATTGGGTCTCAGCATGCACCAAATATTGAAAGATGCAGGTATCTTCAAAAGAAATGGAAGGAATACCGGGAATCACTGTACCCCAACTCTTAGTTGTGGGTCATTCATTTCAGAAGGTGGAGTGTGATAAAAAAAACTGATGGTAGTGAAGGGATAAGTCCAAACTTCATGGAAGGCATTCCCCACAAATAAGGACCCAGGAATTGACAGAATACCAATTAAAATGTTTCAGCAGATTGAACGATGCTGAAAGCACTCACTAGACCAATGGTTCTCAACCTGTGGGTCGCGACCCCTTTGGGGATCGAACGACCCTTTCACAGGGGGTTGGCTGATTCATAACAGTAGCAAAATGACAGTTATGAAGTAGCAATGAAAATAATGTTATGGTTGGGGGTAGGGGATCACCACCACATGAGGACCTGTATGAAAGGGTCGCAGCATTAGGAAAGTTGAGAACCACTGCCTAGACCATGCCAAAAATTAAGGAAAAGACCTCCCTCGCCAACCGTTGGAGAGAGATCTGTGTCTGTATCCATTCCAAAGAAAGGCGATCCAACAGAATGCGAAAGTGATAATAATCTCTTCTAGAAGGATTAACACGAGACGAGTCCCAAGGAGTTGGGGAGCGATGAGGCCCCAAATGTCCAACTCTTCCATGACACTAATCTGCTTCATCCCCGCTACCCACTACCCCCTCCTCTCTTCCCTTGAGTATAGTCCCTCATGTTTCTGGGTTTTGTGAGTCATGGCAGCACTCCACAGAAACTCACAAAAAGTTTGAGGAAATGTCTCATTGTTGTCAAGGATTTCATTTTATTTCGATCCACAATCAATCCTCATGGAAGCAGCTGTGAGTAAATCAAACCATGTGTTTATTTCATTGGGCGGGTCTGCTGCAAAAGACATCGTAAAAATGTTAAAGAGCAACGATGTCACTTTAAGGACTAAAGGTGCACTGACCCAGCCATTGTATTGTCAATCACTTGACATGCACTTGAACGCAAGAAAAGAAATGAGAACAGATGACAGGAGAAGAAATGATGCATTTGAATTGTAGTGCTGATAAAGAATATTGAAAATATCATTGTCTATCAAAGCAACAAAGAAATTTGTCTTAGAAGAAATACAGTCAGAATGCCCCTTAGATTCAAGGAGAGCAGTGGTTCTCAACTTCCCAATGTCGCGACACTTTAATACAGTTTATCATGTTGTGGTGACACCCCCCAACCATAAAATTATTTTTGTTGCTACTTCATAACAGCAATTTTGCTACTGTTATGAACCAGGCGACCCCTGTGAAAGGGTCATTCTACCCCCAAAGGGGGCGCCACGCACAGGTGGAGAGCCGCTGAAGTAGAAGGTCATGAAAAACAAGGAAGGTCCTAATAAGATTGCTTGACACAGAGGCTGCAATAAAAGGCTGAATTGTGAGGAGGCCCAGGCCTGAGAACATTATCATTCTGCTGGTCAAAAAATCACTGAGTCAGGGCTCATTTGATGGCACCAACCACCACCACCCTCTGTGGTAGTTACATCATCTCGTGTCAATTTGAGACTTAGGAGTGAAGGGGTGGAGGTTAGCCCGTCAATCAGGTCACACTGGATGACCTCATTCAGAGGCACTAAAGAGATAAACAGCTCACTGAGGCGGGACACAGGTTCACTCCCTGTGAGACATTGCAGCTGACAAGACAAATGGAGCTATGCTAGTGCCCTGAGCTGGAGGAGCCATGTAGAGACCCCTGTCAGCACTGAGATGCTTCTACCGCCACTGGATCCACAAGACTTTCCACCCACTGGCCTGTGATCTTCTTGAATTCGACATTATTGCATGGCTGCATGAGTCTAAAGAGGAATGTATGGACTAGTATTGGACACATGGGCTAATATTGGACTTTTGGACTTGATCTGGAATTAGGCTAGGATGCTTTCTTAATGTACAATTACTCTTTTATATAAAGCTCTTTCTTAGACACACATGAGTGCTTATGAAATTGTTTCTAGTCTACCCACACTAACACAACATCCTGCTCAGAAAAGAGCCCCGGTGACGCAGTGTTTAAGCACTCGACTGTTACCCAATAGTCACTGCTTCAAACCCACAGATCTTCCACAGGCTGCTTCTGTAAGATTGGCAGGCTTGGAAACCGTATGGGGCAGTTCTGCGCTCTAATAGTGCTCCTTTGAGTCCACATTGACGGGATGGCACCATGTTTGGTGTTTTATCCTGTTTCACTCTCTTGCTAGGGCCGGACCCTTTAAATATCCAGGCATAACAGAGTCTCCTGCTGCCCCACCAGATTCTCCAGGTTCCTTTTCAGCATTTCATCATCAGCTTCGCTTTCTAATTCTTCTTAGTGTGAGGGTTGCTTTCGATTGAAATTTGTCCCCTCAAAATATATGTTATAAATTTTAACCTCTATTCTTGTGGATGTACCGTACATACTGGAGCATAAGCCAACCCGAATATCAGCCGAGACACCTAATTTTACCACAAATGCTGCATAAAATATGTGCTGAAAAACTTGGCTGATACACGAGTATCATCTCATTTAGGAGCAGAGTTTTCTTTATTATTTTAAAGAGGCCTCATCCGTGTACTATAGGTCTTCAACCTAACCCCTTTCCACTTTTCAGATATATAGAAGACTGATTAAACTCAGAAGCAAGCAACCAAGCAGGAGTGGGGAAGGATAGATGCCACACAGGGATCTCCAAGATTTGAGAGAGGCACTGGAGGGCTGAGACAAGAATTTCCCCCCAAAGCAAACAGAGGGAGACTTTCTGTCCAGGCGGCACCCTGAATACAGACTTCGAGCCTCTGGAACTATGAGAACAAGTTTCAGAGTCTCTTATGCAAACCATTTTGGTCTTTTTTAATCTTTGCTGTCTTTTTAATGACTGTATTGTTTATGTCTGACGCTTTCATGCCATTCCTCAGCATTCCTGGGCTTCGGTCATCAGTATTCCATGTATCCAGCCTGTTCTTGAGATGGTTTCTGAACTTAGGTGGACTATTCTTAAGAGGTTGCATGTGGGTTCTCTTCTTGGCATAATTTTCTTCAGCTTCAACCTGAATTTGGATATGACCAAATGATTTTTCCCTAGAAAGCCCCGGGGTTTGTTTGGGCTGATGATATGGAGGTTCTCCGTTTTATCTTCCAAAAGATGGAGTCACTTTAATTCCTGTGTTTTACATCTGGGCAGGTCCACATGTGTAGTTACGTTTATGGGGTTGAAGAAAGTTACCTGCCATGAAACGTTGGTGGTCTTGCAAAGTCCTATGAGGCAATCTCCGACTTCGTTCCAGTCACCAAAGCCACGTTTTCCCACTATTATCCTTTTTGTTTCCAACTTTCACATTTCAATCACAAGTAATTTTATTTTCTTTTTTTAAAAATCATTTTATTAGGGGCTCATACAACTCTTATCACAATCCATACACACATCAATTGTGTAAAGCGCATTTGTACATTCATTGCCCTCATCATTCTCAAAACATTTGCTCTCCACCTAAACCCCCGGCATTAGGTCCTCATTTTTCCCCTCCCTCCCTGCTCCCCACTCCCTCATGAGCCCTTGATAGTTTATAAATTGGTATTTTGTCATATCTTGCCCCGTCCGACGTCTCCCTTCACCCACTTTTCTGTTGTCCGTCCCCCAGGGAGGAGGTCACATATAGTTACTTGTAATCGGTTCCCTCTTTCCTACCCACTCTCCCTCCACCCTCCCTGTTTCGCCACTCACACCACTGGTCCTGTAGGACTGAGCATGATAGTGGGACAGGAGGAGGATCAAGGGAAATAGAGGAAAGAGCTGGAAGGCACAAGTAATTTTCAATACATCTTGATTGCATAGTCAATTTTAGACTGAAGAGGTTGGTAGAATTCTTTCATTTCTTCTTCACTAGCTTTAGTGATTAATAAATAATTTGAATAATCATTGTTTACAAATATTGGTCTAACATAGACAACATTATACTTCAAGATAAATCTTGCAATGTTATTTTTGATGTTTGTGATGCCATTTATTTTTGTCACTCCTGGCAAAGTAAATCATGTGATTGCACAGTTCAAAACAGCCAATACAAGTCCATTTCAACTTACTAAAGCCTAAGAAACTGACCTTTAAGTATTCCATTTAATTTTTCACAACTCACAATTTTCCTAGATTCGTACTTTTTACTTTTCATGTTCTGTTTGTTAGTGGATGATTGCAGCTGTTTCTTCTTGCTACCAACTCAGCTCTTTGCCAGTGTGCCAAAGAAACAAAGAGAGATCGGATGAACGTAAAAGGTGCAAGCTTTACTTTCATTGGTAAGGCAAGATGCAAGGTGAGACTAGAGTTGCTATAGTAAGCTCCCAAAAAAGGGGATTTTTCAGTTGTCCAAGCATACACCAGGACATAAATTGAGAAGATTATTAATATGTAACAGACTTTCAAGAGATGGTCAGGAATAGGTATAGAGGTGAGATTATGATTTCTGGCCAGGAAGTGGCTTGTTAAACTTCTCATATATGTTGGAGTTGGTCTAGTGATGCCTTTTAGCATATTTTGTTCCTTGACTAAAGTTCTGTTCTGGGGTCAGTTGTCCATGGTGACTGTCATGGTTAGATTTAGTGTCAATTTGGCGGCAACTATAAGAAGTTGTGGGTGGAGTTCAACCTCTCAATAAGCTCCCAGCATGGTGATGGCTCCTTGGAGAGGTTTCCTCTTTCAATATCTATAAAGAGGGGCTCTGGAAACAGACTCTCTCTTCTTCTCCCTGCTGCCCTACATCCTGCTTCGTTTTCTTGATTCATTGATCTGAGAGCTGCATGAGTCAGGAAGGGCCTCTGACTTTCAGCCATGGACTTGAGTTGACCTATCCTTGCCTGCTCTATGGCTGTGTGGCCATTTTCCTGAAAACAATTCCTTTCTTAATATAAATTTCATTTTTATACATATACATACATTTCATTCTTATATACCTAGCTTTGATTTTCTCGAAAACCCAACCTAACACAGAGACTATGATGTCCTTCCTGTGTATGTTGCTAACTATGTTGTTTCTGTGAGGGTTGTTAACTACAAGATAGGCAATTCAAAACTGCCAGAGAAAGATGAGGCTTTGTACCCCCCTAAACAGTTACAGTCTTGGAAACTCACAAGGGCCGTTCTATGCTGACTTATAGCATTGCTATGATTTGGAATTGATTTGATTTCATTGAGTTTAGTTTAGATGAGAGCAGAAGCTAGGAAAAAGCTTGGGACGCAGACAATAAAGAACCTATTAATAAATACCTTTTTTTTTTTTTAGTGGAACACAGAATATAGCTCTCATGATGTTAGAATAGAATAGAACAAACGAGTGCATTCTTTAGGAGTCTGGCTATTGGGACTAATTGGAGTACTGGACAAAATCCCTCTCAGTGGAGGCAAAGTACTCACTTATAGGCCTTGAGGCCCATGTTCCTAATGAAAATAGTTGCCCACATTTCACATGGACACCAATTACCAATGGAGTGGCCAGAGGTAAACTCCAAAAGAAGGTTCCTATTGGCGAAATGGGCAGCCCCAAATCATTGGTGGGCATAGAAATGAGTGTTAAGTGAGGCTTGGCATCTATGTAGGTAAGAGCTAGAAATCGCAAATGTTGGTGTTAAAATCATTCTTTAATCTAGATTGGAACCTTGGGTTATAGTTATTAAAATTAAAATAGAATCTAATTCCCTATGATGCCATACTTAACAGAATGGTTAAAATGAAAAGAAAAAACAAATGGCAGGTAATACCAAGTGTTGACAAAAAGGAATGGGAACTCTCACACATAGCTGGTGAACGTGGAAACTGGTAAAACCACTCAGGCAAATGCTCATCCCTAGCTCAGTAGTTCTATTAGGTATCAGTCCACTAGAAATATACACTAGTGTCTCCCAACAGACATGTAGAAAGGAGCTCACAGACTACTCATTGTTAGAGGGGGGAAAAAAACAAAACCCAGGTAATAACCCAAATGACCATGAGTGATTCAATGAATGGATAAATTGATTAAATGAGTGGTCATCATCATTCAAGGTCTTATTCTTAATGCTCTTGGAGAGCTAAGCAACCAACAGGAAAAAAAAAGATATGGAAACTAATTGTTTCATCTGTGGATTAGCAATGACTACTGTGACACAACTCTTTGTGGTTTGAAACACATCCATGGCAAGAGGACAACTTAGTCAACTACTTGTTCTTTTTCATGTATTCAACGAATGAAGATAAAACCGGAAACACAAGTCAGGAATCTCACGTCTGGAAGATGTACCAAGAAAGGTGTTGGGACTTCTGCCCGTCTAGTGACTGCCGTAGTAAGCAATGTAAACATCAGCTTTGATAAATCTCAATGATATAAGTACCACAACCCAGATGGTCAGCTTCCAGAGAAATTAAATCCTGCTTGTTTTGTTGTTCTGTAAAAACAACAAACAATTAAAAAAATACAATGTGGCTTGAGAATGAATAAATTACAACCACACTTAATGATTAAAATAAATTTCACAAGCCTAATGTTGAACAAAAGAAGGAAGATACAGAGGAGTACATAATGCAAGATTCCATCTATGAGTCTATATAGATCAAAATAGACAAAATGAACCAATGCTGTCAGAACTAGGAATAAAAATTGTTGGCTATTCTTGGGCAATTGGGTAGTGGTTTTTAAGAGGGCTAGAGAGTCCCTCCCATTCCAATAGGAAGATGATCATGCTTTGTTTTTTTATCTGGGTGCTGGCTGCATGGATGTTTTTAGGTTGTGAAAATTCATTAAGTTGTTAATTTGTGATTTGTATACACTTTCTTTCTGTATATCAGACGTTTTGTGAAAGGCTTAAAAATGAATACTGACCATAAGATCAAAATCATCTGAGGCGAAAAATATGGCTGCCTTACAAATAGCACTAAGTATGTTCAGAGTTAAATCATATTCTGCTCTTTGAATTACAATTTCCTCATTTAAAAATAGGAATAATGATATTTGTTCTGTCAATTCATAGGATTGGTAGGAAAATCAACCATGAGTTAATATATGTGAAATAAAGGGGGGAAAAAAACCTTGCAAATGTGTGTACATGGAAGGTGTTCTTATTGGAACAAAAGCAAAACAGGCTTTCAATTTTAATTTTTAAATGATTCTGTACTGTTAAGAAATAACTCCCTTTGGCAAATGATAGTAATTCTAAGTGTTTTGGATCAAGTTTAAAAAAGCAGTTTTGTCAATTATATAATGGTCTTTAATGTACTCAGATTGTTGCTTTTGTTTCAGAAGACAGAAAATTACATGATAGCTTGTAAGTGGCACATTCAATTTCACACACTGGGGAAGCTTGAAAAGCGAAAGGTCCGCATATAATGCGGGAACTCAAATTTAATGGCATCAAATGATACATAATTTGATTCGTTCAACCACATTTCCAGAAACTAATCACGAATGTCAGTATCTTTCCATCCTCCGTGACTTGGTGCCTCAAAAGAAAACCGCCCTTTTTGCCTTTGCACCGCCAATCAGCAATCGGTTTTTGTGATTTAGCATTTCAATCCTGTGCCTAGCATCTGGAAACATTTTAAAAGGTCAGATTGCTACTCCCTTATTTAATTCAGCAAAGTGTCACAAAATATAATGCACTTCCTTCCTATGGCCTCCAACCTGCTTAGAAATGCCTTTAAAATCAATGGTTTTAAAGGCATAAAATGATATTTTTTTTAAAGTCAATGGAAACTTTGCTCATTAGAGTAAAAAATGGGAATAATGATAGGGAGGGGAAAATGGGGTGGCTGACCTGCAGCGTCTTCTTCTTCCACTGACATTTCTTTAGATCAGGGTTTCTCAATACCATGGCAATTGAACTTGGTTGGGGGATAGTTCAATCTTTGTTTAGAGGTGTCGGGGAGGGTGCCTTGAGCAATGTAAGATACTCAATAGCATCCCTGGCCTCTGATCATTTGATGCAAATAGTACTTTGTGACAACTAAAAAGATCTCCAGACTTGGCTAAACTCTCGTGGTAGCGGGAGGAAGAGTCCCTCTGGTTGAGAAACTCCTGCACTAAATGGATCTTTGCTAACATTTTTGTCTTTAGATCTCCAAGATGTCAACGATACATTCATACAGTTTCTTTTAAACCTTCTGGTCATGCAGTCATTTGGATGTAAGGTACCTACTCAGAGGCCATGCAAGTAGTATCGAAACCTGGTAGCTTGGCAGTCTTACAGTTTGTCTTGTCTGGACAGGATAGGTCACTTATGTGCATACCTTTAGATGATGCTTATGTTGAGTCTGTTGAATTTGGGAGGATCCGAAAGGGTAGTAATATAACCAAAGAAAAGACAAAAAAGAGAAAGGAGAGAGTGCGTGAGGGGAATGATGGTAATATTTAGGTTTGTCTAGGGTGCTGCCGTGTGCCTACATGCCTAGTGTGCCTACATGCCTAGTGTGTCTACACGCCTAGTGTTGCCTACACGCCTAGTGTGCCTACACGCCTAGTGTTGCCTACACGCCTAGTGTGCCTACACGCCTAGTGTGCCTACACACCTAGTGCACGCTGGTGCTTTCCTGCTCATGAAAAAGGGGGCTTCAAA
This sequence comes from Echinops telfairi, assembly GCF_000313985.2. Lineage (NCBI taxonomy): Eukaryota > Metazoa > Chordata > Mammalia > Afrosoricida > Tenrecidae > Echinops > Echinops telfairi. The sequence goes on from NW_022109491.1 coordinate 38,662,663, forward strand.
AAGTCTGTGGAAAATGGAATTTTAAAAACATAATGGAATTTTCTCATAAACTTTTGAAGCCCCTATAGGCAGGGGTGGCTGCAAGATATTGGGGAATTAATTTTTATAGCAGCAGCTCTCAATCTTTGATATATGGGAGTCAATGGATAATGGTCCCAGCTCCCAGGGCTCTTGATTGGATTGACCATGAGGTGTCTGTATGTCCAGAGTTATCCAGCATGATTGAGCTCCAGTTGCCCAGAGTCATAGACTGCTTAATGACAACATTCCCTTCTTTGGCAAACTATCCTTCTGTGTTTTACCTCCCTACTTCATTTCCAGTACTTCCTTGGATCACATCCAAATAAACTGCTTGCACATAAGTCCTTGTTTAGAAGTTTGGCCCCGGACAAGACCAGACCCACAGCGTCTTGTGGGACGAGGCTTTGTGCGGTCACACTGACTATACCCCGAACCCATAAAACTAATTTTGAGACGATCGAATTCCACAGGGCTTCCCCAGTTCAAGTTATTATTTGATCAGAAAGAACACCTTCCTCAGCTAACCACAAGAAGATGTAGCCTTTTCTCCCAATGGGGATTTATGCAGCCATAAACCTTTTTAAAGGGCACACAGCATAACACAACCAGGTGGTGTTATTTTAGTCTATTTTTGTCTCATTTACTCATATAGGCACAAAATGTTTCATGGTGATTCAAAGCTCTAAGAACTATAATTTACTCTTATAAGGTTATAATCTAGTCACAAATAATTTACAGCGCCTATTTGAAAAGAGAAAAAAAAAAAGAATTCTAAAGAACTCTGCGACTCTGTAGCTGCCAAATATGTAATCCCAGAGAAGAAAATGTACTTGTTTTATTTCTTAAAATCTAACTTAGATTCCAATTGATAAAATATAGTACTTTTAATGCTGTCTGGTTTTAAGAATCTCTGCATATATATAACTCTTCAGTATGTTTTCCTCAAAATTGAACCAGGAATGGTTTTTACAATGAATAGAGTCATCCATTTTGAAAGGATACAGTGAAAATATATGTGTAAATTTAAATATATTGAATGGATAATTGACAACTAGGGAAAATGTATTTATCAATGTTGTCTGCACATGAGCATCTACTTGTTTTTACCCCAACAGTTTTACTGACATGTAATTCACATGTCATACAGGTCTACAGTTCAATCATAATAAGAACAGTTGTATAATCATCACCACACTCAGTTTGAGAACATCTTCTTCATTCTTGGATTCATCATCATGAGCTCCTCATTTCCCCCAAATCTCCTCTGCCATATCTTCAAGGAACCATTAAGACAATGACTGCCTATAGATTTACCTATCTTGGTAAATCTGTACAGAAAACATTTTTTAAAAACCTAATAAAAATAACAAAGTAAAACAGATAAAAACCTCATTTAAAAGGAAAGCAGAAAATCTTAGAAACTAGAACCAATTTAAATGGGTCATAAGGAAGATCAAACGATAGGGGGCTAAATTGTATCCTGTCCGCAACAATTCACTTTGCAATGCATTCTGCATGTTAGCAAGGCTGCTCACATCTCAGCTCAATGGTCCGAGGTGATTCACCGGGGGTGTAGTCAACGTGTGTTTCCCTTTCACTTATTTACTTTTTAAAAACTGGAACAGCTTTAAAATGGATCTAAAGGGTGATCAAATGATAAGATATTACATTTTGGTCTAACTACATCTGCCATGATCGACTTTGCAAGGCTCTCTGACGGATAATAGGCTATTCAGAGTCCTAATCTATGATCAGAGGGGATTCACTGGAGACTAAATCCATGTGTGGACCCCACAAATGGATTTTGGGTGTCCATTGTCATCCACAGCCTTCTGTAAACCAAGTGTTCACCATTTAAGCTCCAATTCCATTCTCTCCTTTAGATTTTGATGATATTACTTACTGTGTGTCTTTGAATGACGCATGCGGATGTGCTTCTTCCATTTAGACTGAATTGATACCTCACTTAGATGGCTGTTTGAAAACAAGTCTAGATGCTATTCTTTCTGATAGCCGAACATCATCTAGTTCCTTCAGTATACTTCTCTATCACCTATATCTTCAGTGATCTGAGAATCAAACAGGTCCATGTCATAAGAATTAATTACCATTGGTTTAGTCAACTTAGAACAATTTAGTCAGTTTAGTCCTTTGAAAAAAGGAAATTATACACCTATAGGCTAGCTGTGAACTCAATACATGAATTGTTGACTTGTAAAGATTAAACGACACTACACAAACAACGGGGATTTATGATAGGGCAAATCTTTCAATAATATTCATTCACAGCAGCAAAGCCATGCCCACCAGATTAATACATGTCACAGTGAAGCAAGGAGAGCATTGAAATACTAAAAAATGGTGCCACCATTCATTGGGCACTTTCCAGACAAGAGATTCGAACCAAAGTCCATCATCTGCCAGTTCTATGCTTTGGGGCTAAAAGACATCTACTTTTTCTCACATTAGAGGAGTTTCTGCCTTGAGTCCAATGGATACAGGTGAATTTGAGGTAAAACCCAGTTCATTTAGTGAGGCTTCCACATCAAGTACTTATGGTGTGGCCTATGAAGGATACTGTGCACCTTGAACAAACGTTTTAAGTCCCAGTAGTCTATAATACACAGAGTAGGTCCCCAAGGGCTACATAGAAGCTAGGTCAAAGGTGTTCAATTAGAAACCTAGTATCAGGTATATTCTCCGCTTGGGTCCCATAAAAGAATTGGTAAGTGTTGCTTCTCCCCATTTCCCATCAACAGTGACTTAATTGCCTTACCTGAGACATACACGCCCCCTCCCCATAGCTTGAGTTGGATCTCCAGCAAGGTTTCCTGATCACTCTGGTGGGATTGTCTGTGGGATTTGGGTAACTTTAGTATCATTTTGTATGGTGGCAACTGAATAATCTTCTCCCGTTGAAGCCAAGTTTGGAATTTTCAGAAGATGTATAGTATTAGAGCTTAAATTCCAAGTATTAGGAAATTTGCTAACCCAATCTAAAAGAAAAATTCCAGAAAGCCTATACAAAAGTATTACTCACAATTCAACAGTTCACATTGATTACTGAAATTCTCACATGAAATTGTCCGTGTTGCATTTGAACTATAAGTCTATTAATCAAGGCACGGAAGATACATCAGGAGTTACTACAGGTATTAAGATATACTAGTTGTATACATAAGGTACCAACTAAGAGAAAAACTCACTGCCATCAAGCCAATTGTAACTCACAGTGACCCAAGAGAACAGGGTAACCCTGAGGCTTTCTGAGGCTGTCACTGTTTTATGAGTCCAAACGTCATCTTTCTCCCTGAAATCTCGAGGTCAGCAGGCCAATTCCTAAGTACTATGATGCCAGGGCTCCTCCATATAAGGTCCCCGGATGGGGCAAATAGTTTTAGCACAGCCTAACATTTGGTGATTCAAATCTACCCAAGGGCACCACAAAAGACAAGGTTGTCAATCTGTTTCTGGGACAATGACAACCAAAATTAAAGAAATAAGTAACCCCGCAGAGCCAGAGACAGGGTTGCCACTGACAGCAGTGGGTTTAGTTCAGTTTTTTGGGAATGTGCATATAAAGAGCTCTGGATGCATAGTGGTTACACATTAGGCTGCTTAAATGCAGCAGTTTGAACGCACCAGCCGCCAGGCGGGAGAAAGGTGGGCTCTCTACTCCTGTAAAGAGTCACAGTCTCAGAAACTCACAGGGCCTGCTCTACCCTGTCTTGTCGGGTCATTCTGAGTCGGATTCAGCTCCATAGCAGTAAGTTTGTTTTGTTGGAAGTGTACGTAAGGATGCAAAATCATAGACACTTTTGTTAAATAAAAATGTAAAGATGCTGTTTCTTGGTATTCTCCATCTAGATCCATACACTAGTAGTGTTAGCATTTCCCTAGCGGCCCGGACACCACCCCCACCCCCCCTCCCCCCCTGCACTCCCCTCCCTAAATCCTCTACGTGACAGCTTTAGCCGTCTCAAAGGCCTCAAATTGTGTTCGTTTTATATGTTCTCTGAGTATGGGCAACCAAGCAAAAGTCCGAAGGGTCAAGATCATGGTTCTAGGGAGCAGGGGTAAGTTTTCCCAATGAAGTTCTCAGAAGATAGCCCTTGCTACAGCAAAGAATGGGAACGTGCTTTCTCTTATGGCCTTTTTCCCCAATGCAGTTTTCAATTTTCTTATAAAGTCTTCATTAGATGCCCCCATGATCATTGTACTGTGTACTTTGAGGACATCGATCAAATTACCCTTTTAGATCACAAACAAAAGCAGGCGGTACATTGAATTTGAATTTAACTGCCCTTGCAGATGTCTTGGGAGAAAGAGTGGGCTTTCTGCTCCTGTGAAGAGTTACAGCCTCAGGAATCCACAGGGGCAGTTCTACCCGCTGCTGGGTCACAATGAGTTGGAATGAGCTCGATGGCAGGGAATTTGTGGGCAGATCTCTTGGAAGCCATTGTTATGACTGGATGTTTTTTAAGGCACCCTCAGAAGAGAAGATCTGGAGGCCTGGCGACTAGTGGTTACAAGTCGGGCTGAGATCTGCCAGGTCAGCAGCTTAAAGCCACCAGCCGCTCCTCTGGAGAAAGATGAGGTTTCTATTCCTGTAAAGTCTCCAAAACTCACAGAGGATTTCTACCCTGCCCAAGAATCATTATGGGGCTGCATGACTTGATAGCAGAGAATTTGGTTTTTGTTTTTTCTCTCCGTTTTTAAGGAGACAAAGCCAAGTGTGTTATTACAGGAACTTGTCTGCAATGATCCGCTGATCACAGACATACGTTTAAACACGTTTTAATTGGAATAAACTCAAGCAGCATGAATGGCATGCCTCCTCGCAATACTTTTGGACTTTGCATTTATCCTCGTAGGTTCCTGTGAGTTAGGAATCAACTCACTGGCAGTGGGTTAGCTTTTGTACTATACCACCAGTATATTTCATGATGAATGTAAGACATTTTTGGCTTCAAGTATCGGAAATAGGAGAACAACTCTTACTGAACTTATAAAAGTTTTAATGTTTATTTCTTTAGAAATGTAAATAAATGAGACTATTGGAGCCTCTAAGAAGCCTGAGTGGACCCTGGGGATGATTTTGGTCTTGACCATAACCAAAAGGTGGGAGGTTCACCCAGCAGGGACTCCATGGGAAAAACATGTGCTAATCTGCACCTTGAAGTTTATAGCCTTGGAAATCCCACGGAACTGTTCTACTCTGTCCTATAAGGCCATTATGCGATGGCTCTGAGTCTATGGCATACAACCTGAATTCTCAAACTTTTCTGCATATTGGAATCACCTTTTAAAAAGATGCCTTAAAGAACTCTCGAGGTCATGCAGTTGTCTCGACCAAAGACACCAGAATCTTGGGACTGTGACCCAGGCATCTAGCTAAAAAAGTTATTTCAATGTGCAAACAAGTTGGAGAAGCAGTAACTTAGTACTATCTCTATATTCTCCACTAATCACGTCAGACTGTTACATACTGAAGTACAACTAGTCTGAATTGAGTTGCACTTAAGTGTAAACCACCCCCTATATTTTGAAGATGTAATATGAAAATGTTTTATAATTCATAATTTTTATATTAGTTATATGTTGAAATGATAATGCTTAGGTAGGTTGGGTTAAATAGATTATACAAGTTAATTTCACTTTGTTTTATTCTCGTGTGTGTGTGTGTGTGTGTGTGTGTGTGTGTGTGTGTTTGAAAATATGTTGAAAATATGTTCCCATAAAGAAAACTTTGGAAACTCTGAAGCATAACTGTACTCTGTCCTATAGCTATATGAAGAGTTGGAATTGACTCAATAAGGGTTTTAATTTGTATGTTGTTGTTTTGGTGGTGGAAAGATACACACCTTCCTCATTTACAACCCAATGATGCTGACTGCATTTTCATATTGTGCCACCATTATTTCCATCCTTTCCCAAAATTCTTCCATCATTAACATAAACTCAATGGCCCCCAAATGAAAACTTCCCTTTTGTCCTTTCTACCACACCTGGTAACCACTAGTAAATTTTGGTTTTATATGTTTGCTTATTTCATATAAATGAGGTTATAGAGTATTTGTCCTTTGAGAGGAACTTGCTTTGCTCAGCATAAGGTCTTCCAGGCTCGTGTGTGGTGGCATGCATTAGAACCTCATTTCCTTTTCTGGTGCAGTGATAGTCCATTGTGGACCACACGGAGCTGAACCATTCATCTGTTGGCGGACATTTCAGGTGTGTCCCTCTTGTGGCTCTCATGAAAAGTGCTGCAGGGACCATTGGTGCGCAGGTTTCTGTTTCCATTCTTGTCTTCACTTTTGCTGAGCAGGACCGAGATGGCTGGATTAGCTGGTAATTCGACATTCAGTTTGTTGAGGAATGGCCAAATGGTTTTCTTCAATGGCTGAAGGAAGAAGTTCAGGTTGCACTGAAATAATTAGTAAAAAAAGGCTCCAGGAATTGATGGTTTACCAAAAGAAATGTCTCAACAAGCTGATGAAGCACTGGAAACACCTACTTGTCTATGTCAGAAGATGTGGAAGACAGCTACTTGTCCAACTAACTGGAAGAAAACCATATTTGTACCCATTCCAAAGAAAAGTGACCCAGCCAATGCTAAATAATAGCAAGCATGTAAAATTTTGCTGAGTCTCATCCCACAACAGTTGTAGCAGTACATGGACAAGGAGCTGCCAGAGGTTCAGGCCAGTTTCAGAAGAGGACATGGAACGAGGTATATCATGGCTGATGTCAGATGGATCTTGGCTGAAAGCACAATACTAGAATAATGGAAAGATGTTTACTTGTGTTTCAATGACCCTAACAAGGCATTCGACTGTGTGAATCATAACAAACTATGGAAATCCTGGAGCAGAAAGGAAATTCCAGAACACTTCATTGTGTTCAGGTAGAACTTCTACATGGGTCTAGAGACAGTTGTGCCAAGAAAAAAAAAGTGAATAATGCATGGTTTAAAATTTTAAAAAGGTGTGTGTCGGGGTTGAATCCTTTCACCATACTCATTTAATTTGTATGCTGAGTAAAAAATTAGAGAAGCTGGCTTATATGAAGAATGTGGCACCAGGGTTGGAGGAAGGCTTATTAACAACTTGAGCTATGCAGATGACACAACTTACTTGCTGAAAGTGAAAAGGATTTGATGCACTTACTTATGAAGCCCGAGGATTGCAGCCTTCAGTATGGATTACACCTCAATGTGAAGACGACCAAAATCCTCACAACTGGACCAGGAGGTAACATCATAACAAATGGAGAAAAGAGTGACATTGCCAAGGAATTTTTCTTGCTTGGATCCATAACCAATGCTCATGGAAGTAGCAGTTGAGACCTAAAGATGTGTTACATAACGTAAATCTGCTGCACAAGACCTTTTTAAAGTGTTGAAAAGCAAGGATGTAACTTTGAGGATTAAAGTGTGCCTACCCAGGCCATGATACTTTCAATGGCCTCAAATGCATGTGAAAGTTGGACACTGAAAAAAGAAGGCAGAAGACAAATGGATGCATTTGAAACATGGTGCTGTCAAAGAATATTGTAATTACCATGGACTGCCAAAAGAACAAATAAATCTGTCTTAGGAGAAGTACAGCCAGAATGCTTCTTAGGGGTAAGCATGGCAGGACTATTCTCATGTGCTTTGGACATATTTGGGGGGAGGTCTGTCACTGGAGGACATCATGCCTGGTAAAGCAGAGGAGCAGCGAAAAAGAAGAAAGCCCCCTACAAGGGGGATTTGCACAGTGGCTGCAACAATGGGCTCAACCATAGGAATAATTGTGAGGATGGTGCAGGACAGAGCAGTGGCAGTGCTTTGTTCTGTCGTGCTTAGGGGCCCTATGGGTCCGAACAGACTAGATGGCACCTAATAACAATACAAATGTCCAGCTCTTCCAACATTCTATCTGCTCCATTTTCCCCACACCTCCCTTGACTCTCCTCTCTCATGTCCCTGGGTTCTGACAATCAAACATACCACATAAACTTATGAAATTCTGAGGAAATGTCTCACAAGGTGGTGGGTGGTGTTCAAGCCAAAGTCCAAAGGTCAGTAGAGGCAAATCCCACGCAGGAACATGAAGCCGAAAATGTCCAAAGTCAAAGGAGGTCTTATTGCTTCTACCAAAGCTCAGTCAGGAAATAGTGGTCTTGCTTTCCAAGGGGGATGATGTGTGTGAGAGTCCTCAGTAGGGCCATTACATGTCCTCCAGTAGGGCCATTACATGTCCAAGGAAAACAACGAGCAGGGTCTTAAATCACACCCTTCACTAGAGCAGAGTAAAAGGTGTGCCCAACAAGACAAGGCTTGGTTCACACCCCACGTAAGTTGGGGTCTTAAAGATGTCCTCAGAGCGATAAAGGGTGTGGTTTGATTCACACACTTTACTGAGATCAAGTCTTAATCCAGTGGAGTCCTGTCCATTTGTACAGAATGCCCTCCAAAGTGGTATCATAGCCACAAGTGCACAAGGTCCGGACATATATCACATTAGGAATTACGGCTAGAAGGTTCATATGAATTGACTTTATACTGTCCTTTCCGTTCTCATTTTTATCCTATCTGATCATCTGTCAATAAACGGTATTCCAGTGGTATTTATAAGGCGTTCAGTGATTAATCCCTAAGAAGTGGACAGCTGATTTCTGTCCCGCTTCTGTTTTTAGTCTGGATGCCCCACTGAAACCTGTTCACTATGAATCAATGTCTCCTAACAACAGCATGGGTGAGCCTGCCCACCACATGTGAACTGAAACATCGTGTGGATAGCTTCCAGCATCACAGTAACATGCATGCTACCAGAGTTTGGGAGGCATGAATCTTGGTTTCTCTTTGAGAGGGCGACTGCCTTCTCTGCGATGTCCTTTTCCTGCACGTGGGGCACTCTGCAGCAGCCAGCAGAAATGGTGCATTTGAATTACAATGTTGGGGAGAAATAATGAAAGCCCCATGGACTGCCAGAAGACTAAACCAATCTGTCTTGAAAGGAGGGTAGCTTGAATGTTCCTTAGAATTGAACATGTTATCCAAGAAACTAGTCCCTGGAAAAGGACATCGTACTTGGTAAAATAGAGCCTCCGTTAAAAAGAAGACTGTCAAGGAGATGGATTGACACAGTGGCTGTAACAATGAACTCAAACATAACAATGGTGAGGATATCACAGGGCTGACCAATGTTTTATTCTTCTGTACACAGAGTCACTATGAATTAGAAGCAAATCAATGCATCTAATAACAGCGATCATTGTGCAATAGGTCCAACAGCTTCTCCCTGACATTTTCTTCTAAGACTTTTACATTTCACACATAGGTCTGCGGGGCAGTGAATTGTTTAACGAAGCTCTTCTAGCCAAAGTCTGTAACTTCCACCAAACAACCTCTCCCTGCATGGGTCTGGTAATAAGGTGGGGGCAGATACTGGTAGGAGTTGCCTGTGAGTAAGTATAAACAGGATTCTGAAATATATAGTGTCTGGCATCTTAAAGCCTTGAAGTTAAATAAAGGGCCGTCTAGCAGAGAAGCAACAAGCCCACATGGAAGAATCACGCCAGCCTGTTATCGTGAGGTGTCGTCAAGATCGAGTAAAAAGACCCTCTAAGAAACAAATTTTAAAAACTCATATTGTCGACAAGGAGGGAGTCGGAGCAGAGACCCAAAGGCCATCTGTCAACCATGGGACATCCCCTCACAAAGGGGACGCAGGAAAAGGAGGAGTCAATCAGGGTGCAAATAAAGCCGATGAAACGCACAACATTCCTCTAGGTCCTTGAGGCTTCCTCACGCCCCACTATCATGACCCCAGCACTACCTTTCACTGCAGGCTAGACTGGAGAAGAGATAAGAGCTCATGACATGGAATCCAGGAACAGCAATGGGAGTAGCGATACCAGGAGGGCAGAGGGAAGCTGGGGACAGGAGGGGAAGAAGGGGGAACTGATTGCAATGATCGACACATAACTACACACACACACACACACACACACACCCCACCATGGGGATGAACAACAGAAACCACAGGGGAAGGGAGACAGCGGTGTAAGATATGAAAATAATAATAATATGTAATTTATCAAGGGGACACAAAGGGGAGAATGGTGAGGGGGAAGCAAGAGGAGCAGACACCAAGAGTTCAATAGAAAAGAAATGTCTAGAAATTAATGATGGCAACATATGTACAGATGTGCTTGATAAAATTGATGTATGGATTGTTACAAGAGCTGTAAGAGCCCCCAATAAAATGTTTAAAAAACAACAAAAGATAAGATTCCTGGAGTGCCATCCTGCGGAGCATAAAATGAGCCCTCTGAGAAGTAGGAGGAGGGCTCATGACCATCAAAAGCCAGGAGTGGAGCTTGTCCTTTGGGCACATGATCTGTGTGCTACGAACTCCCGGGACCCAGAAGACAGCTTTATCATCAGAGGAGCAACAGTAGCAGATCATGGGGAAACAACCAGAGCATGGGACAGCCCGATGAACTTCCCAACCCATGGACCAAGTGTAAGTGAGGGATTATGTGCCGGAGGCTGACTTGTGGAGTGAGGTGCCTCTGGGCACTTAATTGGGGAAGTTAGAGATTTACTGGCCCTGAAAGTGGAACTGAGTGCCTTCCGGTGGATGCTTACTGGAGTGGGTGCCTCTGGGCACTTCATTCAGGGAGCTTTAGCTAAATAAAAGCCTTTGAGTGGAGGTTTATAGCAGAGTGGTATGCCCTTTGGGCATATTCATTAGCAGATTTGACAGCACTTTCAACAGGTCCTGATACACAACTCAGTGGCTTATTAACTACTTGTTAATTTCCTTAATAAGCCCTTTAATCATGGCTTTTGTGAGACTTTTGTAGCTACTGCAATGGTTATTAGAACCTGGGGATAAAGAACGCAAAGTCAGACAAGGTTCTCATCCATTTTGAATAGCTTTTTGTGAGTGGTGTGTGTTTTCCAAATAACACTTGAAAAGGCACATGTAATTCACATTTCTATTTGATTGAACTGATCTAAATAGTTATTTTAAAGCATAGAACATGGCCATTAAAATAATTAATCAAAAAATACAAAATTATAAATAAATTCTAAATATAAATAATAAAATTAAAAACAAAAATATTTAAAATAAAATGTTAAAATATATTACTTAATAAGTATTTAAAATAATTATTTTAATATCCATGTTATTCAAATAAATTTGCTTACATTCTAGCAATCTGGATATATGCGGATGTTCAATGAAAGGTTCGATTTTAATGAAACCCTCTGTAACCCAATTCTGAGCTTGTTGCCCTGTTTTAATATTTGTAAAAAGAATTATGTGAGACTTTTCTCGGACCTCTCCTAACCTCACAAAGGGGGAAGGAAAATCAAATTCCAGGTCAGCATCACCCAAGACCATCGCTATGAGGCTGAGGTCAGATCTTACCAGTTCTGACACCAACTGTCCTTCCCACAGCACTCTCTACTTTTTAGCTTGATTCTATAATTCACTGCAACGGCCACATAGAGCTCAGAAAATATTCACATGATTTACTAAGAGAGAGAGCAGAGCAGCTGGTGATTTTGAACTGTTGACCTTGCGGTTTAGCAGCCCAAGACCTAATCCACTACACCACCAAGGACTCCTCTAGACTGTAGCTAAAACAGCCATATTAAATAATTCACTGCATTCACCTTGTTGTGCATGCTAAATGATTTAAAACATTTAACTTTTATGATTGCACAGAATATTTAAATAGCATACTGATGTAAAGTTAATTTAGAATTCATAATGCAAGTCTATTTAAAAGGTGCAAAAGCCATGTTACTAAAAAGCTTCATGTCAATCACATTTTGTCCATAAGGTAAACTATTAAAACACCAAAAAACATTGGAAGAACTGGGCAGGTTTGTATGAATGTGAATGTGCATAGGTGTGTGTATAGTGTGTAGCAGGTGGTGGTGAAGGTGAAATTTCAAAATTCTCATGATTAAATATATATATATGCAGTAAGCATATACACACAGATTGCCATTCTGTTTGGTAGGTGAGCAACATTGTACTTGTGATACTGATCAGGTTGAATTGTCTTGACAGGCATTAATAAAAACAAAGACCTAGAAATGAGGTAAAGTAGTGCTAATTGTATTTTGTCTAATTTTAAACCAGTTGGGGCTAGAATATTGGTAAAATTCACAAGGCACTGTTCCAGGGTTTGTAAATTTTTAAAAATTGGCCCAAGATGTATTTTTTCGTATTTCACATTTCTTATTATCACCATTATTTTCATCATAAGATAATTACCATCTGTGGCTTAAGGCCAATTGTTTCAATTTTATTCAAACTGCCTTTTTTCCAGGATAGGTTTCTTTTAATCCCAGATTTCGTTTATTTCATAGTCACTATAACAAAGCACATGAAATGAACGTTTCAAATTCTCATAATAAAGTATCGTCCTGAATTTCATAGGTTCTAAGATGATGTGTATTTTCCCCCAAACCACTTGGTTTCCGGTCCTAAAGTTTGTTTACTGCTATCCAGTGGGATATGCCATGCGCATCCAAAGGTGCAAGGAGGTCACCTGGTCACAGCAGTGCCAACATCCTAAGTAGGCACAGCTGTTGTTAATAGTTTCCAATTCACTCATGTGTTGCTTCCTTACAAACCTAACTCCCACCTTTAAAATTTTTATAATAATAAAAGAATTTATGGATTTCCTCAGAAACCCTCATTATGTCTGGGAAATTTATGTCACTTAGCTCTCTCCTTTATACAAAACAACAGCCATAGCAACAAAGGAAAATAAAGACAAGGGGAACTTTTGCAGCTTATTGCACCTTATCTTACTGTTTCCAGTCTGCTCTGTAGTGTGAAATGAGAATGTTTATTTATTTTATGGTATCAGTCGACGGCTTTTCACAAAACTTTTGAAAAAGATGTTGGTGTATCCCATTGCCTTGCCACATTTTGCCAATACCCAAATAGGTAAAACTGGGACTACAGTTTCAGTAGCATGAAGATAAATAGGTCCACTATCAATTCATGAAGGAGGTACAATTATATCTTTCTTAAGGCGGATGACATTTCACCTTAAATTATGATTATAGCTATTGCTGTTTTTTCCCCTTTGATGTTGTGCAGTACATAACAAATGTAATGAATGGACTATTTTATCCATTTTTATGACTTCTCGTGGCTAAAGACTTGTCTCTGAAAGAATAAATAAACATATTCAATAAGGGTTATATATTATGCACATACTATGTAATATATGAAGTATGTCAAAAGTATGTTATTATATTTAGATGTATATTATTCTTAGATCCTTCTCTCTAGTAGCTAGACGAGTGAAGTGAACCAGAACTTAGATTGGTACAATATGTTCAAATGTGAATTAATAGTTCTATTTTGCATGGGGTGTGTTTTAAAATACAGCCAGGATCTATCCTTAATGTATGGCACATTAAGACCTTTATAGGAGCCTTGGTCGTGTAGTTGTTACCTGTTGGCCTGCTAGGTGAAAGGTTAGAAGTTATCAACCACCAGCAGCTTCTCTGGAAAAACATAGGTTTTCTCCTGTTGTAAAGAGTTACCCAGAGGGGCAGTTCTACCCTGCCCTATAGGGTCAGTATGAATCAGAATGGATTTAGTGGCAGTGAGTTTGAAAGGCCTTTATTTATTTAATCTTAATCATTTTATTGGGGGCTCATACAATTCATCACAATCCATCTATCCATCCATTGTGTCGCGCACATTTGTTGCCATCATCATTCTCAAAACATTTGCTTTCTACTTGAGCCCTTGGTATCAGCTCATTTTTTTCCCTCCCTCCCCGCTGCCCTCACGCTCATGAACCCTTGATAACTTATAAATTATCATTATTTTATCATATCTTACACTGCCCGACATCTCTCTTCACCCACTTTTCTGTTGTCAGTCCCTCGGGGAGGAGGTTATATGTAGATCCTAGTAACCGGTTCTCCCTTTCCACCCCACCTTCCCTTCACCATCCTGGTATCGGCACTCCTGAAGGGATCATCCATCCTGGATTCCCTGTGTTTCCAGTTCCTATCTGTACCAGTGTACATCCTCTGGTCTAGCCAGATTTATAAGGTAGAATTGGGATCATGATAGTGGGGGGAGAGGAAGCATTTAGGAACTAGAGGAAAGTTGTATGTTTCATCGTTGTTACACTGCACCCTGACTGGCTTGTCTCCTCCCTGCGACCCTTCTGTAAGGGGATGTCCAGTTGCCTACAGATGGGTCTTGGGTCCTCAACCTGAACTCCCCCTCATTCACAAAGATTTGATTTTTTTGTTCTTTGATGCCTGATACCTGATCTCTTCGACACCTCATGATCACACAGGCTGGTGTGCTTCTTCCATGGGGGCTTTGCTGCTTCTCAGCTAGATGGCCACTTGTTTACCTTCAAGCCTTTAAAACCCCAGATGCTATATCTTTTTAATGTACATAAAATATTTTTATTGTGCAGCAGAGCTAGGGACACCAAGATTTTGCTTTACTTTTAAACGTGTTTTTGTTTATTTAAAAAAAATATATTGAGTTTCGATGCAAGTTTCAACAGCAAGTTAGGTTGCCCTTAGACAATGTGTATATACATTTAATAATGACATTAGTTACAAATTTCAAATGTGTCAATATTATCATAAAGTGTGTTCTGGTTATTCCATTTGCCCACTTTATCATTGTCCTATCTTTGTGCTAGAATAAATGTGACCTTTGAGACTCTGCAGTTTTTTGTTTTTCCAAAGTAGAACACTGTCCACTGGGAAATACCTTTCATTCTATAGGTCACTCTGCTTTTCTTTTAAATGGTCCTCTCAGGGAGTAGTTTTGGTTCAAAGTTTGAACAGTATTTCAGGTCAATAGTGTTAGGAAATCATCTGGTCTCAGTGGTCCAGTCAATCCACTCATTTTCATGAATTTGAGTTTGTTCTGAACTTTTCTACCATCTTACCCAGGATCATTTAATGTGACTGGAGTCAGATAAATCAATGGAAGTAGCTGGGAACCATCTAGTTTTTCTGGTCTCTGGGTAGATGAGGTCATGTAGGCTATCAGTCTTGTACACTTGTTTCTTTTCTATGATTTTGGGAATCTTACTCCTTTGATTGCTGCAAGTAGACACTATTAATTGTACCTTAGATGGGTGCTCACAGCTTGTAAGACCCTCAGACACTACATACTTTACTAAGAGGTAGGCCGTGATCTTTGGGAATGATACTATGCCCGGTGACTGAGTTTCCCAGGAGACTAAGGTCCTAAGCCTTCACACCTAGAAAACCAATCTTATAATTAAACCTTTTTAAAATTGTTAGTATCATTTCTTGGTGAACTGAAAAATTATTTTCAATATTCACCCTCTCTCCTCTTGGTTTTTGCTTCACATATTTGCTACTAGTAAAAGTGGCCATGTGATCACCATTTGAGCCCACACGCCTCCAGACCTCGGGCACCATGGGGAAGAGGGACAATCGGGTGGCCTCTATGTACCCAATAACAATGGCCAGATCAAGGTCCAGCCCAATCATCAGGGCCAACGATACAAGATTATCTGACTCGACCCAGGCCTACGTGGGAAGAAGTGAAAGAACAGCTAGGAAAGAAAAAGAAGGGCTCCAAGGCATTGGCTGAATTTGAAGACAAAACGAATGAGAACTGGAAGAAAGAACTAGAAAAACACAGGGAGAAACTATTGAGTGGAAATGCGAGCTCATCCAAAAAAAACAACAGAGAAAGAAAAAAGAAAAGAAGGAATCTGGTAGGTCTTCTTCTTCTTCTTCTTCATCAAGCTCTGATTCTTCCAGCAGTTTCCAGAGTCTGCAGATGAGGATGAAAATCAAGGGAAAAGGCGAAAGAAACAGAAGAACCATTCACATAAATCTTCGGAAAGCTCCATATCAGAAACTGATTCAGACAGGAAGGGTAGCTTTCAAAAGAAAAAGAAGTCAAAGGATGCGACTGAGAAAGAAAAGGCTGTGAAAGGACGTGGCAAGACAAGACAACTGTGTCCTGAGGATAAGCCGTTATCATCGGATTCCTTGTCAGAATCAGATGATATTGAGGAGGGACGAGCAAAAAGGAAGAAAATCATTGAAGAACGAGAAAAAGGAAAAACGAAGAAGAAAAAGAAACATAAGCACAATAAGAAAAAGAAAAAGAAGGCGGCTAGTTCGAGTCCTGACTCGCCGTGATGGAGTTACGAAAACCAGGATTCCTGTAAAAAGAAAGTGAAATGTTTAAGGAAATCAACTGTGAGAAATATGACCTATTTACAAAATGCATGAATTTTCTTGTTTTTAAAATTATTCCTAGAATTGTAATAGCCACTCAGACGCTGCTGTGTGAAAGGGCCCTAATTGTTGCCCGCTGCTTGAACATCTTTTGTCTCCTCTGCCAGCCCTCACCAGTTCTGGGAGGTAGGACACTGCAGTGATACTAGTGGTTAAGGAATATGGGGGATAAAGTATTTTTTACTAGAAATATGTTATTGAAGGCAACAGAATTTGAACCTGGATACATCTCTAAGATGTGTTCAGAAATATTCAGCCAACTCTAGATATTAGCATTTTAAAGTGAGGATTACATTGAAATTTCAAAATCCTTACTTTGTAGATAGATGTATTCCCCGCCCCCGCGCCCCCCACTCCCTCCCATATATTTTTATTTACATGCGGAAGGAGCTTTTCAGGAGGGAGAGGGTGGTTGGCTATCTCTAGCTAGTGGAACAGCGTGTCTTTGATCCTCATGCATCCCATTTTTGTGGATGCCTCAGCGATGCTTCCTGGGGAGGGCAGAGCTGGCTCCAAGCAGCCTTGCTCTTTACTGAGCTTAGTGACATCCTTGGAGTCTGTCTGTGGTACTTTGAGGGAACCAGAGAAAGAGCCCTTTGCAGCATGAGAGAGCCCCCAAAGCTCTGTAATTTACCTCCACTTTAATAATCTTTTTGCATTTTTTTCTTAGCATTAGAATGTGTTAATGACATTTGAATTAATTTTGAGTACACTTTGACTTGGGACAGTAATCATTTCAAATAAACACTGGTACTTTTTGAACTTGTGGTTTAAAGATTTTAAAATGTATGTTTTATACTGTTCAATTTTCACCAGTTGTGAAACAGTGACAGTTACTTTATTTTTATATGGATTTTGTTTAGGCTGCAATGTTTAGCTTTTGTAACTCCTTACTCCTGCTATCTGAAAGTTTATATCTGTGTTTAATGGCATACTTGCTGAGAAATTATGCATGTAAAAACCAGGTTTTGATTTTTTTTTCCTGTTGTCTTTTTTTAACAGCTTCATATTGAAGTTGAGATTTTTACCGTATCCAAGTTGAGTGCAAGCTATTGCTAGAATCTTAGTAAATATAATGTTTCAAAAGTTAAAAAAAAAAAGTTGCCATGCAGTGATTGGGTGCAAGGTGACCCTCAGAACAATAGTGTTCCCTAGAGTTTCCAAAGGCTATAATCTTTCAGAAGCCTATTGCCCAGCCTTTACTTCAAGATGCCTCAGGGGGGTCCATCATTTGATAATTGCCTTTCTCCAGATCTTACTATGTGTTGGGTGCTTTTCACACTTTAATTTTTCATAACTTCAAAAATAATAAATCATAAGATTTATTTTCAGATGAGAACTATCACTTTATCCTCAAGTGTTATGATCCCATTTTACAGATGAGCACACTAAGGCTCAGAGATATTATGTACTCTGTATTTATGTCAATCACACAGATTATTATTAGGCAGCTGGGCTTTTAAGTAGGTTTATGTTTTCTAGAATCTATGCATTTTTTAAATATAATTTTTTCTCTCAAATTAATGATTTTTCAGTTTAACAGAAATAACGTTTTTTTCCAGGATCAAACACATGCAAAAAGCAATTAGTAATGGTAAATCTAGTTTGTGCATTCAAATACTGTCAAGGGCCATGGAATCCATGCTGACCCACAAAGACCCTATAGAACAGGAATCTCTGAGACTGTTAACTTTTATAGGAGGGGAAAGCAGCTGGAGGTTTCGAACTGACCTTGAGTTTTTTAGCCTAATGCAACCACTACTCCACCAGGACCCAAGTCTCCTAAAATATGTACCAAGGATGATAATCTAATAATTTTATGAAGTCTGCCGTGATAAACAGTTCTGTGGGAAGCATCCAGTTCTTCTCAATCTCTGGAAACGTTTCGTTCTTTTCCATCCCTCATGCAAACGATCGAATTCCCTCCCACGCCTTATCGGGTGTGCACTATAGCCTTTCAAGCCTCTTCAGTCTTCATTGTTTCTAAATTCTGCATTGAATCAGATCAAAACCTCTCACTTCCAAATCCATGAATATTGTTGAACATTTGGGCTAAACATCAAAGGTCGTTCTCACACAAGTTTCAACCACTTCCCTTCGGCTCCCTCCTTTTCATTATTAAATATACGCGCATGTTAATCGGGTCCCAGGAGCTCATACATTCTTTTTGTCTTTGCTAATAGTGACTTTAACGTGTGGTCACCTTCCTGTCCTGGTGAGCTTTTCTTCTAACTTCTAGCTTCTCAAAGTCCCCTCCTCGACTACACCAGCCATTGGCATCTCCTCAAGAGTGTAATACGGTGGGATCTCCATCTGTGCACTTTATCTGTTCCAGGAGCGGGCTGGAATCCTTGCTGGATGGGGGCCTCCAAGCCAAATAAATGCCCTGTTTCCTTCTTACCCAAGGATGGCCTGTATGTCGCCCAACAGCCCTGCTAAAGGTGTTCGATACATATCTCATACATGAATCAGTCAGTGAACCAAAGAAGAAAACTGCATCTCGTGCGGTGAGGACAAGGCGGACTAAAGGTGGAGGACGCCCGCCCTCCATTTTCCGTCTTCCAAGAATCCAAGGTCTTTCTCCGCACCACAGGCCGACCTCAGGGAAAGGCGGACACTGCGCATGCCCCGTACCGTGTCCAAGGCCGCCTGCGGGCACGCCGCCCTGGCAGTCCCGCCCCTTCCAGGGCTGGAGCGCGCGCGCGGCCCCGCCGAGCGTGCCCTGCGTGCAGGTCCCCGCCGAGCCCGCCGGGCGCCGGATCCCCGAGTGCCCGGGCCGGGGCTGGAGGAGCGGGCACCGGGCTGGAGCAGTGAGCGGCAAGGCGAGTGGATCGCGGCCGCGACGCCGGTGAGTGCAGGGGCCGG
>NW_022109491.1:38682206-38693409 GCF_000313985.2 Echinops telfairi
GGGTGCAGCCCTGCAGCCTGGGGGCTGAGCAGGTGGTGGGAGCCGCGCCCCTCTCCTGGGGAGGCGCGCGGTGGGAAGCGGGGCAAACTTGTCCCGGGTAACTTTATTGGGGCGGGGCCTCGGGGGCGGGGCTCGGGGGGCGCTCTGGACTTGGACGTGTCTGGGTGACTCGGCTCGGGTCCCGGCCGGACCCCGGGCCAGGGTTGGTGGGCGCGCTCCGGAGTCGGGTTCCTTGTGGTTCTGGAGCTTGTTGTCCCAACTTCTGAGCGGCATTCGTGGCTCAGCCTCTAAAAATACAAGGTAGAAGTTGGGTGTTCTGGTAAGAAGGTGCTTGCTTTCTCGGGAAAGAAAGACATGTACTTAACTTTTTTTAAAATTTACAAATATTGTTAGGCATCCTGGGGATTTCTTTTTCAAGCCACCTCTTGTCTCGTGTGGTTGGAGAAAGTCCGCAAATTCTGTTACTAGTCTTAAAAAGAGACATGGATATAATTGTACTTTATTTTCTTTTAAACTCCCCGCCACTTCGCCAGATCATGTAATATAGTACTTCTCAAACATGGCTACACAAAACAGTACGTCGCTCAGGGGAGCTTTGAAAACGTCCCATACAGATTGAATCGAATTTTGTTTTAACATTTAAATTTAAAATCTCCATTGCAACAGATTCTAATGTGCAGCAGTGTGTAGGAATGGCTTGAAAGGGGGCGGTGGGGCTAAGACTAGACTAGTTTAATAAAGTTATGTTCAGTTTGGGATGAAACTCCAGCTACATTTTTCCATAGACAACCACTCACAAAGGGTGTTCTGTTTCACACCGGAGAGGAAGGGAAGCGTTTCCTACGCGTTAAACTTTCGCTGCACCACGAACTGACGTTAGCTTCCAGAATATTGTTTTAAATTCTGTTGGGATTACCAAAACTCACTTTTTCTGACTTCCCTGCCAAAGTTTAGGGCTTTCACCTTCTTTCAACCTTTATTTACCTAGCCAACTTCTTTTAACCCTCTTCTACCTTCAAAGAAGATCCCTTCCCCAAAACTACTGGCTATGGAAGGGTTACTGTGAGTTTCCATAGCAACGAGTCCCTCAAGGGAAGTGGGCTGGTCCTCTTCCCATTGGATTTCTAAATTGGACTCTTCCTGTTCTGAGGGTTGGAGTCACATTTCAGCTCTTGGCCTCTGTACAGGTGAGGTGAGCTCATTCAGTTCCAGGCTTGCTTTCTAAGGTAATTACTGAATTATTTACTAAATGCAGTTGTATAAGGTGATCACAGCCGCCCAGTCAATTCCTACTCAGACCCTATAGGACTGGGTAGAACTGTTCATGTGTAACCACTATGCTACCCGCTGGTTAACATTGGGCTGCTAACCTTAAGGTCAGCAGTTCAAAACCACCAGCCACTGACTGATTGGGAGAGAGAGGAGATTTTAAACACCTGTAAAGAGTTATAGTCTCAGAAACCCACACGGTTCCTAACCGGTCTTGTAGGATGTCGGAAATGACTCAATGGTAGTGAGTTTGGTTGTTTTGTTTTTTGGGAGGGTGATCCTGCAGTTGTGTTGTGTTGCCCTGATTATTCATTATTTCCCAGACGTTGCACTGAGTACTTGCGTAACCAGTTTTCAAAATGAGGTGGATACGTATTTTTTAAGCAGATTTCCCTTGGGATACACCAGTGTAAGAGCTGTATGCATCATTTCTCTGAATTTGGAGGGTTATGTTTTCCTTTTTTAAATGGATTATATTTTACTTTTTAGGGCATTTAAAATGTAATACAGTAGTTTTCAAACAGGGCTACACAAAACACTCAAACAGGAAAGCTTTTAAAACATCCCATGTGCAACCTGCATCACAAACAGATGCATCACAATGATTAAATAATAATTTCAAACCCCCCATGCAACAGACTCTAATGTGCAGCCTTCCTGTGTGGGAATCACTTGGGGGTGGAGGAGGAGGCAAGACTGGTTTAATAACGTTACATTCAGTTTATAACTACATATGCTAAGGAAGTTTTCATAACTTGTGGTAGAAAGGTCGTTAAACAGCTTTTAAATAGTTTTGATCTCAGAAAATGCTAGACATTATAACAAAAAGGTGTGCTGTGCTATACTTTTGAAACAAAGGAAACACTTTTAGTCTAAAAATTTGCCTAACCCTTAACCTGTCCCAACAAACACAATCACACATACATTAGTTTTAATTATTGGTCATTCTTTCATGCCGAACACATATTTTGTAACCATTGAAAGTCATTTTGCCTTGCTAGAACTGGTTCTGAATAAAGTAGTAGCAATATATCATTTAAGTGTCTTGGGCTTTTTTCTTTCTTTTACGTAAGCCTTTCAAACTTTACCGTGTAAGCACTCATCAGAATTCCGTCATTCCAAAATGTGTGTACTCCCAGTGATTCTGACTATATATTGAGAGCTGAAGAGGCTTCCCTTACTATCATGTCCTCAGTAATATGCTAGTTACATTTCAGTAAACAGCTACCAAACAAATTCTGTTAAACTAATTCACTTTCTCCTTTCACTCTATGAGAAAGGGACATGGTGGAAAACCTAATTTGAAGGACCTTGTGCTGCTAACATAGTGACCTCCCCCCAATCATAACCGTTTACCATCATACTTTTAACATTTTAATGTTAAACTTTTTCAATTTAGTGTTCTCTGCCATAGTCACTCAGTAACAGATTCCTTGAAAGTGTATTGATGTGTAAGTACTGCTATCTCCTTCTCCCCCCAAATTAGAGTTGGAATTTCTACCCTTTTTTAAATGGTTTTTAAACATTGTAAAATAAAAATTAGTTCCTATTGTTGACATTTTTGGAATTTCTCAGAAAAAATAAAAATAAAAATCACATTCATGTGAAAGTAAGATGACTTTACGTTATTTGACAGCTGAAAGTCTCAGGCTCTCCTGTTTGCACCAACAAGATTTATTTGCAGTAGCATTCTTGGGGGCAGGAGTAAATTCTTTTTATGACTCTTGAAGTATGTTGCCATATTACTTATGCTCTAACATATTTTCCATACCGTTCCCACGAGTCCTTTGTTCAGTGTTTCCTAACTTTTTATAAAAATGTAATTTAATTTTAATATATACAGTTTATAAGTTGAGTCTTGGTTTTCATTTTATTAGTTATTTGTTCAGATACTTTACCTAGTTTATTCTTTTTAAAAATTTTTATTTTTCTGATTTGAAATAGCTGTTTTGTATAAAGCATTTTATCCCTTTTTAATAGTGATCCCTTTCTCCACCCCTGTCCCCCCAACCTCTTTTTTGTGTTTTAATTTCCTTTCTGGTATATTCTAAGCAACAAAATATTTTTGTTTTTATGTGTGCAGGCAGGTGTGTTCTTTTTCCTTTGTGCTTTTTCCTTGTAAACATTTATACTTAGGCCGGAGATGAAGTAATAAATGAAACAAATGATTGGGAGTATGTTTGCCTTTTACATTTAATTTTGTTTCATCAGTAGATATGAATTGACCTAAAACCTTTTCCTTCCCCAGTTAGCTAATTCCAGCACCATCTGGTAGTCCATCCTTCTTGGTTTTTGGCCTTTCTCTATTTGTACTTTAAGATCTTTATTATCTGAGGTAGTTTATTGTGCCAACCTGGCTGGTAAACACATGTGGGGTTAATTGAAGGTGAGCCTCGCCTTTCAAGTTCTCTTGCTTTGTGATGGTCGGACCAGGGTGCAGCTGCCTTAGCCAGGTCCCTGCTTCAGCTGGCAAAGCTCACTTCCTGCAAACATCTCTGAGGAGAAGCCACATGGACCTACCCTGATGCAGCCCTGGGTGCTAGAGCAGCCGTGTGGAGACCCCTGCCAGCGCTGAGATGCTTACACATTCACTGATTCAACTTTCCTCCTGCAGTCGGCATCATTGTGTCTGTTTTGTGAGCTGGAGGAGGACTTTGTGGGTTGGTATTGGACATATGAGTTAAAGGGTTAATGTTGGACTTGTGGGCTTGGGCAGCACTGGGTTGGGATGTTTTCTTGATGTGCACTTAACCTTTATATAACCTCTCGAATACATGAGTTTCTGTGGATTTGTTTCTCTAAAGTACCCAGACTCACACATTATCTTTGGGTCTGTTTCTGTTTGGGATCTTACCATCTATACATTAGGAGCTCTGGTGGCATAGTGGGTCACGTGTTCGGTAGCTAACCTCAAGGTCAACAGTTTGAAACTGCCAGCTGCTCACAGGAGAAAGATGAGGCTTTCTATTCCTGTAACTGGTCCAGTCTCAGAACCCCCCGGCGGCAGTTCTACCCCATCCTTTAGGGTTGTTATGAGTTGGAATCCACTCAATGGCAGTAAGTTTGGTTTGGGTTATCTGCATTGATCTCTATTCTTAATGCCACACCTGTTTTTTTGTGGCCTTCATTTATCTGTAAAAGGGTGTTTGTCTTTTGTACAGATGAAAACTAGGGGGCATCAAAAAGTTCATGGAAAAATGCTTTTTGTTGGCTTTTTAAAATTTTCATATAAATGAGATCAGTATTTGCTCTGTTGGGATTGACATCATTTAACAGTGTTTTCAAGGTTCCCTCATGTTCTAGCAAGTATTAGGACTTCATTTCTCCTTATGGATGAGTGGTATGTAAGTATTACATTTTGCTCATCCAGTTACCTACTGGTGGGCATTTATATTTCTTCTACATGTTGGCCCTTCTGAATAGACACACGATGTGCATGCGTCTGTTTTTGGTATTGCTCTCAGGTGTCTGCAGAACGTACCCAGGGTAGAACTGTGGGATCATATGGTAGTTCTAATCCATGAGTGATGTAAACATTTAAATACTCTACTAACCAAAAGATGTGTGGTTTGAACCCACGCCTCTGAAGGAAAGACAGCCACAGCCTAGAACTATGGAGCACACTTCTATTCGGTAACACAGAGTTGCCAGAGCTCAGTGAAGTTGATAGCAATTGCATTGTGGTGCTTTTTCTTCTTCTAGTAGTTCACTTTTTGAGGAAACACCACTTTTCCGCAGTGGCTATACTCTGATGATGCCATGTCTTTTTAATTACGGATTTAGAATACATAGAGCGAATTCCACTATTTTTAGAAACATTGTAATTACACTCACCTGCCCTTATAATGTTCTTTCTAAGTGGAAGCGTGCACACGATGGTAACAGTCTATAGCCCAGCTGTACCTTGTTGAAAGACGGGCTTGGTTCCATTCCACTGCAGTCAAGTGAGGCGAGGAACTTGTGTTTGGTTTAGTTACGTTTCCGTCATCAAGTGCAATGGCATTACGGAAATGCTTGAAATAGAGTGAAAATGATCAAAATGTGGCATGGACGTAGGCTCTTCGGCAAATGGCAGCGATAGATGTGTTAGCCACAGGGCGGCCACAAACCGTCCATTTGGTAACCACTGCCCTATCTGCAGTGCAGTCGAGCAGTGGCAATAAAGAAGTGACACCTGTACTAAAAGGCTTGCCAAGTAATGGCTCCTCATCCACTTCCTTTCCTGTTTCCTCTTCCTGAGGCCATTTTGGGCTGCTTAGTGTTTTTTACTGTCTATTGGCCTGTTTCTTAGGTGTTTTCACTGGGCCTTTATTCATGGGGTCTTCTCTCTTGAACCGATCAGATTCTTTCAGAGTGGGCCTCTGGTGGTCTGCCCGGCCTCTTGTGCCAGCTTTCATGGAGTCTGTCCAGGATCTCAATAGCCTCTGTGCTAAGAGATACTTGTAACAAGGCCCTTTGCTCTCACGTCCTAAGATTGGTCTGTCTTCTCCCAAGGTTTGCTAGCACAGTAGGTTAGAAAGTTTGAATGTGTCAGCGTGCAATCCCTGGGTAGTGTTCTGTTTTCTGCCCCATGTGGCAGCTGTGGGTCAGAATAGACCCAATAGCAGTGGGTTGTTTTGCGGTTTGTCTTCTGAGAACACATCTCCAACCATGCTGGGCTTTGGGATGGTTGACCAGTGGCCTTAGGTAAGGCGGTAAGGCAAAAGATCTTTAAACACACACACACACACACACACACACACACACACACACAGCCTTAGGTAAGGCGGTAAGGCAAAAGATCTTTAAACACACACACACACACACACAGCCCCCCCCCCCCCAACGCCACCCCTTTTAAAACAAAACAAAACTCAACCCATTGCCATCCACTGGATTCCAATCCACAGCAACTCAGTGTAGGTTTTCAAAGCTGTAAATCTTTGTGGTAGCAGACTCTTCATCTTTCATCCTGCTTTACCCATGGCTTCTGAGTTTTTCTGAATTCTGCTGAGTAAACTGGCGTGCTTCTCCTCTTTCCCTGGTTTTAACATTGTTGTTTTTTATCTGAGTGTAAAAGTAGTTGCCACTTGTCCATTTGTTTCCATTTATTGATGTGTTGTAAACTCCTTTCTAGTTCTTCAGGTCCTTGGCTCCCTCTTCTAGAAAGAGCTCTTTGCTCTCACTTTAGTGGGTTATAATCGGATATATGTGTTAAATCTGCCATCTAATGTGGAACACTTCAGATGAATGCTTACAACTGAAAACCTGAGCTGCGTCTTGGTCTCCCGTCAGTGAACGCTGCCTGAAGAGTCTCGTGTTCCTATTAAGGCAGATAAAAGGTGGTTCTACGCTTTATGCCCCTCAGCTGAGTGTGATCAGCTTCATCTAAGTGTTTACATTTCTTGTTAGGCTCCTTCGGTGTTTATATTGTTACTGTGATGGCTTCTTCAAATTGGCTATTGCTGGTATGAGAAAGTGACTTGATTCCTTTCATATGTTCATTTCATAGCCAGCTCTTACTCTAAGAGCTGTGCAGTTTATCTCTTTAGTTTCCTAGTTATATATAGACAATGATACGTGTATCTGCTTCTTTGTAACAATTACACCTTTTATTTAGGTCTTATGGCAGGTTGCCCTAGAGTTATAACTGGAATGTTATAACGTGCTTTTAGAATATTATCAAGCTTGCAAACTCGTGTTATTTGAATAGGATAAACAGTAGTGCCATGTTGGCTATTGCTGGCCTGTAGTTCTCTAACAGGATGACAGAACTCTGTCCTTTATTTCCAGCTTACCTAGAGGTATTATTTTGGTTGTTTTTGAGAGAGAAAAATTGAATATTAACAAGTGACCTTTTGTATCTGCAGTTTATCGTATTATTAGTTACTCTGCTGGTGTGATTCTCAAATATTAAGTTGATGTAAACTCATCCTTGTGGATAATTCTTTAGAAAAACAATTCACATCATTAGAAGATTAAGTATAACATCATATTCGGTGCATAATCATGTCTTGGGTGAGGTGGGTGGAACAGTTAGAACAGCTTTTTAAAAATATTCCCAACTTGATAAATCCAACTCATCTTCACCTGTTGGCAGCACTTGCTGAAAATGGACATTTCCTCGTACTTGGTACCGCTGCTTGCTTTTTCTTCTACATCACTGGTCTATTTCTTTTTATTTTCCAAAAAGCTTTTCCTTACTCACCAACTTTTAAATTACAGTGTCCCAGGGCTCAAGCTTTGCTTGAATCTTGTCACAAAGTTACCAGCTTTAATAAAATATCAGGTAGCTACTGAGGACTCCCAAATGCCTGTTTCTAGCTCAGACATAACTCTTAAACGCCTGACTCCTCTGTTTATCTTCTTCTTCTTATTTTTAACTGAATTTGTAAAAGATACCTCAATTTTAGTAGGACTTACCCTGCAGTCTGACCTTCCACAGAAAGGATACTTCACCCACGGCCTGCCCACTTAGGTTAATGATAGCCCCATTTACCTGGTTATTCAAGCCAAAGTGTTTCAGTTATCCCTGCTCTGCTCCTTTTCTCTTGAGATCCTGGCTGTCATCACTTTCTGTGGACCTACAAGGTGGAGTCAAAAGTGTTTTGACTAATTCCGTTACTTTTTCCATCTATTTCCTCCACAAATTTCTTGAAGCCCCCTCATATAGTCAAAATGAAGAATCTTGCGTTTAAACTCAGTCAGCCACTTTTACCGCTTTTATCCTTGGCTCTAGCATCTCTAGCTTGGACCATTGCAGTGACACCCTGAGAGTGAATTGTCTCATTTCTCCTTCCTTGGCTTCCTTTAATTTGTTACCAACATAAAAACCAAAGTGGTCTTTTAACAAGTGTGAAGTCATTTTAAAAACCTCCAATGGCTTCAAAGGTCAACCAGAATAAAAGCTAGATAGATTCCTTATGATTCACAAAGCACCGTACAATCTGTTTTGTACTAACCCTGGCTCCCCCCACCACTTTTCTTTCCATTTTAGCTATCCTTAACTTCTATCTAGATCATGAACATCTGAGTCACATTCCTGTTTTTATGCCTTTGCAGTGGTGATTTTTCCCCATCTGCCTGTATGGGGTTACTATAGACTTGTTATGAGTCAGAATCAACTTGTAATGGCAGATTTGTAATATTCCTACTCCACGCCTCCACATATATTCATGATCAAAATCCTAACACCTCCCACAAGTCTTAACTAAAATACCTTTGCCAGTGAGGTTTGCACTATAGCTAATTGCAAGCTGAACCCCTGTATCCATTTTACAGTGTTGTCTACCTTTTGACTACCCTCCCCCCAACCGCAGTTAACCTGGATTACCTTCTCTTCCTATAGAACACTGTGAATTGCCTCTCAACACAAGGGCAAGTACTTCATCTGTGTGTCTCAAGCGCCCAGAGCAGTGTAGAATAAGTGCTCAGTGCATAGCTGTTGGATAAGTAAACGTAATCTGCCTTCTCCATTAAAAAAAATCTTAAAACTACATATGCAGAGTCTTTTGGTCCTTGGGCACTTGTAAATTTATGGCTCTAACACTGATGACGTAGCTACCAGTACACAATGGAGAAGTTCCAGAACATGTAGTAACACAGTGCAGATAATAATACACAGAGTGCGTATGACCATTAAATAAGAGACATTCTGTACAGGGCTAACTTGACGCAGGTCATTTATTAACTCAAGAATTCCTAGCCAGTTGCTTGTGTTCCCATTTGAATGATGTCAGTTGTATTCTGGGCTCTCTTTGTTTTTTGTTTTTTTTTGCATTTCAGTGTTCAACCAACGAGTGGGTTGTGGAATCTCCTGGGATTTTTTCAAAATATTTTTATGTCTGTGGTCCCTGGTAAATATCAGTGATATACTCATACTGTTTTGTGTTTCTTTCGTTTTATTAGGGGCACTGACTACTCATAACAATCCCTACATCCATTTTGTCAGGCACATTTGTATATATGTTGCCATCATCCTTTTCAAAACATTTTCTTTCTACTTGAACCTTTGGTATCAGCTCCTCAGTTTTTTCCTTCCCTTTCCCACCTTCCCACCCTCATGAACTCTTGATAAATTATAAATAATTATTTTCATATCTTACACTGCCCGCTGTCTCCCTTCACCCATGTTTCTGTTAGTTCGTCACCCTGGGTTGTGGTGGTGGGATTATATGTCGATCTTTGCGATCAGTTTCCCCCTTTGCGCCACACCTTCTCCCTACCCTCATGGTACCACAGCTCTCATTGTTGTACCCGAGGGGTTTATCTATCCTGTATTCCATGTGTCAAGAAATCTTATCTGTACCAGTGTACATGCTCTGGTCCAGCCGAATTTATGAGATAGAACTGGGGTCATGAGAGTTGTGGGGAGGAAGCATTAAAGAACTAGAGGGATGCTGTATGTTTTGTCAGTACTACACTGCACCTTAGCTGTCTCGTCCCTTCCTTGTGGCCCTTCTGTGAGGGGGTGTCCATTTATCTATAGATGGTCATTGGGTCTCCACTCCGTCCACCCTCATTCGCATTAGTATGATTATTTTGGGTCTTCTGAGGCCTGATACCTGATCCTGTCAACACCTCATGATCACACAGACTGGTGTGCTGTTTCCATGTAGGCTTTGTTGCTTAACAAAAAGTCTGTTTTGTTGGCACCTCATCAGACTCAATCAGAAAACATTCATAAAGTTCAACAGATAGGCCTGGAACTATTTATAGGATTTTTCCCCCTTAATGTCTATCTATATAAGATTTGCAGGATAAACAATCCCAAAGAGAAAACAGTGGAACTGACGGTTGGGGTATGGGGGCATGGGAGTGAGAGTGAGCTGGGGGAAAGGAAGAGGGGACAGCAAATCTAGGGGCAAGGGAACAACAAGTAATCTAACATCGATAGCGAAGAGGGGGCAGAATGCATGGTGGGGTTTGATCAAGTGTAGTGTACCTGAGAGGAATTACTGAAAGTTGAATGAAGGTCTAAAGTAAAAGGAAAAAGAAGAAAGAAAAAAGAGGCAAAGGACATTTATAGAGGTATAAATACTAGCACGTATGTATGTAAATATATTTATATATAAGGATAGGGACATAAAAATATATATATGTATATGTATAAACCTGGGCCTCTACGCAGGTACTTCCTCAATACAAGAACACTTTGTTCTAATAACCTGGCATTCTATGATGCTCACCTTCCTGACAGGATTGCTGAAGACATAATGGGTGCATAAGCAAATGTGAAGGAAGCTGATGGTACCCAGCTATTAAAAGATAGTGTCTGGGGGTTTAAAGGATTGAAGATAAAAAATCTAGCTGGGAAGCAACAGTGCTCTTACTGTTTTTAACCAATTTGAAAGTGCTTTTGTTTTTAACGTGGAAGATGACCATTTGTTGTCCATGTTTTATGCTTTCTTGCCATTTCTCTTGTTTCGTTTTTCTCTTTACTTCCTCTCGTCTAGGCTGTCTGTAGTTGCCCGTTGCTTGCCATCTAGTTGGTTCTTACTCGTGGCAGTCATAAGTATCGTGTGTGCATAGTAGAACTGCCCCTGACGGTTCTCATGGTTGAGATGCTCCGAAGCAAAACTCTGAGCCTGTCTTTTACGGCACCTCTTAAGGTTGTCATGTCATCTCCTTCTCCCCCCTCTCCTCCCAACCTTCTACCCTCCTCCTTGCCTACATGGTGGTAAATTCTTGAACTATGGATCAGATTGTGCCAGCACCATCTTACCAAGTATGTATCAGGCTTTTGCTTAACAATCTCCAGTAGTGTAGATCCCACTGTCGCTTGAATTAGTTTATCCCATCCCTGTGCAGTTCTGATTAATGAAAATGTTCTTTATGTTGAAATTAGTTGAAATAGTCAGTTTTCTTTCTTTTTTTTTTTTCTTTTTTAACATTTTATTAGGGGCTCATACAACTGTTATCCCAATCCATACACACATCAATTGTGTAAAGCGCA
>NW_022109491.1:38695144-38733959 GCF_000313985.2 Echinops telfairi
TCCCCCGCAGGGCCATGGGCCAGTGAGGAGCATCTCGTCTCATAGTGGGGCTGGCCATGTGGTCCTCTCTGTGGACTGGCTGCTCGAAATAGTCAGTTTTCTTCTGACCATCCTGATTCTGTTTTGGTTTGATTATCACACAGCATGTTTTATTTGTGTATTTCATATCACCTTCTGTGTTACAGGCACCTCTCATGTTACTTTTATAAGATGATTTTGAAACCATCAAGAGACACAGAAAGGGACCTAAACTATATGGGATTCTAAATCCACAAAATCGGGAGCTCTCAGTCCTTCATCGTCCATTCCTATACGAAGAGTACATTGCAGCCATCACCACAGTGTGATTATAGCAGACAATTTAACGTCTGTTTACAGTGTGTCTGTACTCTCTTTTTGTGTCTTTCAAATCCAAGTATACTTTAAAAGCATTGGAATCTTTCTTTTTTAATAGAGCAAGATGTATTTGTAAGCATAATTCTGTTAAAATTGCAGTACAAGTAAATTATGCCATTTGAAAATAAAGGATGATTATTTTGGAGATAGTGTAAACCACCAAATATAGAAAATAAATCACACCTATGATGTCTTTCTCTGTAGAAATGCCTAAACCTGTGGCCTTTTGCCTTGTTTTTTTTTTTTTTTGGCAAACCAATCCTTACCACCTCCAATCCCCGTCCACAGACCCAAACAGCCACCTGCTCCTTGGGAGAAAGACTGGACTTTCTACTCCCGTTAACAGTTACGGTTTCAGAAACTCACATGGGGCAGTTCCACCCTGTTTTGTAGGTCACTGAATCAGCATCTACTCCATGGTCGTGAGTTTAGTATTGGTATTTTTAAGCACTAAGGTGTTAGTTACCTTTGCCCTGGTTGTCTACATTAGAGGCTTTGCTACCTTTTTCCTGGGTTGATTTGGCATTTCCTAGTAAACTGTAAATAACGTGATTTAACCGGCCCTGCACTGTAGCTTAGCCTGTGATTGGTGTACACATTGTGGGGTTGTCAAAATACCTTGGTCGTTGAACTCAATTTGTGCCTAACGTGTAAGAACGTCGAGGAATTTGAGATATATTTTTCCTGGACATAATAGAAAACTAAATAATTGGTTCTCAAACCTAAAAATTGCACTTAGGAATTCATTTGTCCAGGTCTGCAAATATCATTGATAGCGTTAAACTTTCTTGCTTAGCTTATCACTGTCTTGGATATGCTATCTCGAGACATTGAATTGTTTCTGATATATCCAAATGTACAGTAACTTTTAAACCTCTGATGATCTGGGTTCTTTGTTTTGTGACTAACGGTTTCACACCTTTGCTATGTTAGCCACTTTAATCGCATTTATTTCTTTTCAAAATGTTCATAATGTCAACTTACCCATGTTGTATCCAGCCAGCCATCAAATCAGACAAGCGTTGACCTGATTCAAATTTTGCAACGATTTCTTTCACTCTATCATGGTGCGCGTAGTTCTCCTTTCTGCTCTGCTGCTGGTATCACTAGCTTTCTTTGGAGCCATGGTTCCGATAATCTATGCAAATGAAGCACCAAAAAAAAGGCATAATGATGAATGTTTTAAGGCACTAATCCAAGCACAGTTTGTTATCCAAGCGAGAGTGACACTTAGACTGAAGCATTGCCTCTTTGCATCCACAAGTGGCTCATGACAAACTCTTGGCCTATACAGGTTTTATCCAAGTCGGATTTTTGATACAACTGTCAAACAAAGTTATGAACACCGAGCAAATTATTTTTGAGATTTTTCTGTTTTAGTAGTGGAAAGTTGGAACTTTGAGCGGTCCACCACTAACTACCCGTGGCTGTACTGTGCAAGTAAAATGACTGTGGCCTATCTAGGGGATTGGTCAGTTTGGGGCCTGGGCTGGGAGGAGCTATGGCTTGAAATTGACAAGGAGTTGTGTATATGAGGGGGTACCAAAAAATCCGCGGAATTGTGCTAGGCAGAGCGGAGCTTTCATAGTATGCATTTTTCCTGATAGGAACTTGCATCTGTGTTCGTGCACCCAGTGGTATCACCCGGGAAGTTTGTCTCTAGTAACAGTGAATTCTTTCATAAAAGCAGTTTTGCTCAAGGCTGGCTGGTTTAATAGAACAGCGTGAGGCTGTGAAATTTTGTTTCCTGCTTGGGAAAAATGCTGCAGAAAATGTTAAACTCAAATGTATGAGTGGTTTTCTCGGTTCAAAAAAGGTGACATGTCAATTGATGATAAACCTCATTCTGTATGTCTGTCAACTTCTGAACGGAAGAAACTCATAGGGCATTTGGAGTTCTTTCCAACAGGTCAGACTGTTAATCAAGCTTTCCATTTAGAGGTAGGTTCTGAAAAGATTGCATAATAGTGTGCGAGAAAAAAAAGGAGGATTGATTTATGGCAGAAGGGGGACTAGTTTTCCCACCATGACAATGCACCTGCTCACATAGCCATCTCAACATGCCAACATTTGGGAAAAAAACTGCATGCCTCTCATGCCCCATGCACCTGACTCACCTGACCTCGCTCCGTGTGACTTCTTTTTGTTTCCGTGAATACAGAGGGAAGAGGGACATGAAAGGACAGCAATTTGATGACATTTAAGAGGTGAATTAAAAACGGGTGTGCAGTCAGCCATCCAAACTGATGAGTTTCAACAATGTTTCCAAGAATGAAATTGCAGATTTGACAAATGTATTAAGTGTAATGGAGAGTTCTTTGAAGGTGATAAGCTTGCTTTGTGAACGCATTTAAATACGTAGCTTGAAAAAAAAATTATGGTTTTGGGGGATACCCCTGTATAATCAGCCAAATCCACAGAGGCCTTTGAAACAGAAAGAAGTGGGAGAGAAGCAGAAGAAAGGAGGGAAGTAGCAGAGGGAGGGGTGTGTGTGTGTGTAAGGAACTTTATTTAAGGGGCCATTAAGATGGATCAAGGACTAGTCTTTGAAGACAGAGAGAAGCCAGAAAGTGGGCCTGTGGCAGATTCAATAATGACAGACTACAGGGTCAAGAGCAGCCTGCCTTGGACGGGTCAAGAAGGGCCTGCAGGCTTGCAGGCAGAGAGCTAAGAGGAGCTGAGACCATTGTCCTTACACTGATGAAGGAAGGCATATTTTCTTCTCTTTGAGGGGGGGGGGCACTAACAAACTGCCTGTGTGCTTCTTCTGTGTTGAAGCTTGTTGCTGATACTGAGTTATACCCCATTACTTTCTTAAGAGCCAGTTAGCTGTAAGTATGATCTGTGAGTTCTATATAGCCATTGCATTGGAGTATCAAACCCATCAGCGAAGTAGAGAATGCCAGGGAAGCTATGATTGGTTTCAGAATTAGAACAATGATTAGAGAGGTGGCATCTGATCCCCTTGTAGGGAACAGCCTTAGGCTGATTTTGATTCTCATACCCACCTCCACCACCCCGGGAGTTACGTAGGCTCAGGTGGTGCTATTGCACGCATTTTATACCCAATATCGGGTTCTGAAATATTAAAACATTCTTTTAATTTATGCCATTCTTTTTTTCTCTCTCAAAGTGTATCTAGATGCTAAGTGATAGTTTTTATCTCTACTAATTCCTCTTTATTAGTATATGAAGCATGAGCAGTTCACGTATTCAAGAGAATGTAAATGTCTTTGCCACAAATACTTCTCATCTGCAGGTACTACCCATCTGTCAGTGAATCACCAAGATTCAAACCACAACTGATCATTGGGATAGTTACGACTGAGCAGTCTTCCTCCATTGTATATGGGTCTACCTTTACTCAGGGCTGGGGATTGTGGGTGGGCAACTCAACGACAGGTAATGCCACCACCATTACCACCACCACGTTGCATATTAGAAGTACAATTTCATAAGCACCGTTGGTTTAAATGCATCCCACTCGATGAATGTGCCTTGTCTTTGAAGTGGATTATTAAAGTTATATGTGTTACTTGTTCTTCTGAAGACTAATTCTTTTAAAAATAGCACTGATAAAAATTTATTTTACATTGAATTTCGTGCTATTGGCTAAAGCTGAATCAAAAGCACGGACTTACCACAAGAATTGAGTCACAAGCATTCCCTCAGTTTAGGCAATTAAGAATAGCCTGTTGGAAAACATCTTGTTTTTAATAGCTGTATACCTGTTTTTTCTTTTTCTTCCTTGCTTCATTTCATCTATCTAGTTTTATTTGGAAGTAAGAAGTCTCGCTTACTTATTGGAGATTGATTTAGCCGTCAGCTATTAGTATACTTCAAGGTCTTGTGGATACCCAAGGGCTTATGTATACAGACTACCACCTGTCTTTATACATGGAAAATTTAGTGAAAAGTCATATATAATAAAATTAGACCACTTGTACATATGTTGAGGAGAGTGGCATCCACACTCCTATAATATCTGAAAAATGATTAAAAATTTAAATTAGGCATACCGCTGACATGTCTTTCCCAAATAATCTTATTACGTTGAGAAGCTACCCAGAAACACCTCATTCTGCTCCAAGTGCAAGTTCAGGAAACCTCCAAACAGCTGTCAGAATTCTTGCTTCTCTTGCAGACTACCTCCTAACCTCAAGGTACCAGTACTGAGAGGGGGCACTCCAGAATGTGCCTGCCTTTCCTGTGGTTTCCTTGCCCACCCTCTCTTGGACTTTGGGAGACAGGGTGCAGAAGTGCTTGAAGCTCGGGTCAGTTGATGGATAACCTTTGACCAAGAGATTGTTGGACAATGGAAGGATCCAGAGTTTTATTCCAAGGAAACTGGGTGGATTCCAACTACCAGCCTTATAGTAGCTAAACACTTAACTCTTTGCAACACACTCCCTCCCTCTGCGCCATCAAATGCATCCTGACAAATAGCAACTCTTAGAGCTGCCCTGGGGAGGGGAGTTTCTGAGACCATACTCTTTACTGGAGTTGAAAGCCCTGTTCTTTTCCTGAGGAGGCATTCATTTCTGGTTGTGAAATGCTGACATTGTGGATTGCAGCGCAACTTGTAACCAGGGCTCCACAGGGACTTCATGTTACTGCGAGCTGCTGTTGGTAGATGCTGTTGGCTCAGTGTTTACTTACAGTGACCCTGCGTATGACAAAGTGAAACATTGCCAAGTCCAGTGCCTTCCTCACAATAGACATCACAGTGTGTGAGCCTGTTGCTG
Source organism: Echinops telfairi (assembly GCF_000313985.2). Taxonomy (NCBI): domain Eukaryota; kingdom Metazoa; phylum Chordata; class Mammalia; order Afrosoricida; family Tenrecidae; genus Echinops; species Echinops telfairi. The sequence continues at coordinate 38,700,286 of NW_022109491.1, forward strand.
CAGCCACTGTATCATCACCTTGTTGAAGGCCATCTTTTTTCGCTGACCCTCTACCAAGCATGCTAGCTTTCACCAGGCTCTAGTCCCTTCTGATAACATATCCAAAGTATGTGGGCGTAAGCCTTGCCATCCTGACTTCGAAGAAGCATCCTGGCTGTACTTCTTGCAAGACAAATTTTTCTGGCAGTACATGGTATTTATTCTTCTGCCAGTGCATGGTAATATATTCAGTGTAATTCAATGACATCAATCCTTTTGTCTTTCGTATTCATTGCACAGTTTTTTTCCTGCATAAGAAGTCATCAAAAAAGCACGGTTTGGTCAGACAAACCTTAGTCCCCAAATGGTATCTTCGTTTTTTACATTATAGAGATTTTGCCGCAGATTTGCTCAGTGCAATATGTCATCTGATATTTTTGATTGCTGCGTCCATGAGCATTGATGATAGATCTGCGTAAAATGAAATCCTTGCCCACATCCGTCTTACCGTTATTTATTACGATGTTGCTTAATAACCCGGCTATGAGGGGATCCTTGTTTTCTTTATGTTACGCACAGGCCATGCTCATTACTGCCGTCTTTGATCTTCATCAGTCAGTGCTTCAGATCCTCTGCACTTTAACAACAAGGTTTTTATCTGAACTCAGAGGGTGTTAATGAGTTAATGAGCCTGCCTCTAATTCGGTTGAAGCATTCTTCCTGTGGTCCGGCGTCTCAGATTCTTTGCTCAGCATACAGATTGAATAAGTATTGTGATATGTTTTTGTACAATATAAGCTTTCCTGTACCTTTCTTGGTTTTAGACTATGGAGTAGCACTTTGTTCTTGGTCTATGTACCTGTTCTGTAGGCACATAATTAAATTCTTTGGAATTCTGCTTTTCCATAGTGTTACCCACAATTTGTGTGATCTACGTAGTTGAATACCTTTGCATTGTTAGCAAAACACAAGTAAATATTGCTTTGGTATTCTCTCCTTTCAATCAGGATCCATCTGATCAGCAGTGATATATGATATACTTTATTTTGTGTACTTGTCTGAATCTGGTTTGAATTTCCTGTTGTATTTTGGCAACCAATTTTTCAATCTAGTCAGGAAAATTTCACTTGCATATGCCCTTGCTCAATTATTTGTGTATTCTGTTGGACCACCTTTCTTTGGAATTGGAACAAATATGGATCATGTCTTTCAGCCAGCTGGCCAGGTGAGCTGTCTTTGAATTTATTGGCATAGATTAGTAAGTGGTTCCAGTGTTCCATCCATTTGTTGAAACCGCTCAGTTGAGATTCCATTAACTCTTGGAACTTTTTGACTAATCCTTTCCGTGCTGCTTAGACGTCTTTTAGTATCTTTGGTTCTTGATTATATGCTGCTTCCTGAAATAAAAATTGAGTGTTGACCAGTTCATGTTGGAATAGTAACTGCTTTCTTTCCGTCTTCTTTGGATACTTAACATCGTTCAGTATTTTGTCATTGTTTGCGGCTTGAACTTTTTCGTCATTTCTTTCAGCTTGAGATTTCTGACTGTTTTCCTCTCTTGGTTTTCTCACTCCAGGTCTTTTCGTGTTTCATCATAATACTTTATGTTCTTGAGTTGTCCTTTAATTCATCTTTTCTTTCATTCACTTTAGCTACTCTACTTTCAAGGGAAAGTTTCAGAGGCTCTTTCTTCTGTTAATCACTTGGATCTTTTCTTTCTTATGTTTTAAATGTCCCTTTGCTTTCTTCATGAATGTAGTCCTCGATATCATCCCCCAACTCCTCTTGTCTTCAGTTATTGTCCAGTGCGTCAAATCTATTCTTGAGGCGGACTCTACATTAAAATGAGAACTATGTAAGCTCTTATGGTGAGCTGGTTTTAATGTTCTTCAGTTTTACCTTGAACTTGTATATGGCCAATTGATGGTCTGTTAAGGGGTGATGTTGTACTTCAACATCACTCTTTCCACACATGTATCCACTTTGATCGCTGTGTATTTTAGGAAGCGAGGTCCACATGGATAGTCATTGTATGTTGTTGGAAAAAATATTTTCAATGAATAAATATTTGGTCTTAGGAAATTCCATCGTGTGATCTCTGGACTCATTTCTTTCACCAGCATACTATTTTCCAAATTTTGATACTTCATTGTTTATAACTTTCACATTCTAATCACCAGACATTAGCAGTTTATCTTGATTGTCTGATCGATCAATTGCAGACTGCAGAAGGTGGTAAAAAATCTTTAGTTTTTACATCTTTGGTATAAATGATTGGTGTGTAAATTTGAATAATAGTTAAATGAACTGGACCGCACTTTTGGTGTATGACTCTTTTCCTATTCCATCAAGATAGATCGTGAAATGTTCTTTTTGACAGTGGATGCTGCGTCATTCCTCTTCAATTATGCCATTCTTAACATAGTAGATCATATTGTACAATTCAAAATGGCTAATACCACTTTGTTTCACCTCACTGATGCCTAGGACAATGGCCTTTATACATGCCATTTCATTTTTAATGATTTCCACTTTTCCTCTATTCCACACTAAGGTCGTTAGCAAATGAAGCGTTCTCAACTTTGTTCTGTCCACATCACACAGGCTGACTCCCGTTGGAAGAGGGAGCTCTTCCCCAGTTGTATTTGGAATGCATTGGGACCGGAAGGGCTCACGTTCTGGCCCTGGATCCCACACCGCTTCTGTGTTATTGGACAGATTCACACAGACTCTCTTCCGAAGGAGATCATCAGGTGGTGTGAGGGCTTCTCTGAACCCTGCCCCCCCAGGGTGACCCTGCTGCTTTTTGAAATGTCAGTGAACGACGTACAGCACCACGGCAACACGCCAGCCACCACAGTCCAATAAACTGGCACACTGATGGCACGCTATAGTGCATAACTTAAAAAACAAACCCCACAGACGTACAGTTGATGCTGACTCGTAGTCACTCTATAGGACAGGGTAGGACTGTTCCTGCAAGTTTCAGAGATTACACCCCTTTACAGTAGCAGAAAGCCTTGCCTTTCTCCTGAGGACCAGCAGGTGGTTTCCAACTGTGAGCCTTGTGGTTAGCAGCCCACGGTGTAACCAGTACATCACCAGGGCTCCTCATTATCGTGCATAGTAAAGTTTTAATGTTGTGTAGTGTTAAATGCTATATACATAGGAGATGGTACCCTCCCCCCAAAAAAGCAGGAATTTTTTTTCTCCAAAGCCATATATTTTTTTTCTTTTCTTTTTTTTACAAAACAACCTTATCGCCCTCAAAGGACTCTTCCATTACACGTAATACATTTGTCAAATCTGTGATTCCGTTCTTGGAAAGATTTTTCAAACTCAACTATTTGGATGGCTGACAGCACCTCTCTCATTTTTTCCTTTACCTCTTCTACATTGTGAAATCGCTCTCCTTTCACGTCCCTCTGCATTCGCAGAAACTAAAAGAAGTCGCACAGAGTGAGATCACGTGCATAGGGCAAGAGAGGCAGGATGTTTTTTTCCCCAAAATGGCATATTGACATGGCTGCATGAGCAGGTGCATTGTCATGGCAAAACTAGTTCCCCATCTGCCACAAATCAGGCTTTTTTTGTTGCACACTGCTACGCAATCTTTTCAGAACCTTACTCTAAATAGAAAGCTTGATTAACAGTCTGACCTGATGGAATGAACTCCAAATGCACTATCTCCCTCACATCGCTGTGACCAGAGAGAACCTTCCCAGACAACTGAGTGCACTAACTCAGAGCAAGTTGCTCTGTGCTAACCTAGCGGGAAAAATAGGTAGTATGAAAGCTCCACCCACTGGAGCTTTATTCCGGGTTTTTTTTGTGTGTCTGTGTGGGGGGTGGTGGGGGGTGGTAATCTCTCACTAAAAAACTCACTGCCATCGAGTTGATTCTGACTCATAATGACCGTCTAGGGCAGGGCGGAACTCTCCTTGTGGATTTTTAAGACTTAACTCTTTACAGGGTAGAAAGCCTCATGTCTTGTCTTTCTCCCACCAAGCCGTTGGTGACTTTGAACAGCTGACATTGCAGTTAGCAGCCCAGTGCATAACCAATATGCCACCAGGGCTGCTTTCTTATCCATATATCTAAATGCTATCAAGTCATTATCAACTCATAATCGCCCTAAAGGACAGGGTGGATTTGAACTGCTGACCTTATGATTAACACCCCAACACATCACCACTATGCCACCATTGCTCCTTCAACATATATAAGAAAGTTTCAATAAAAGATGTCGGAGAGTATTAATTTGCTCTTCTTTGGGTCACTTACTGGACTGCTTAACCACAAGGTCAGCATTGGAAACCAGCCAATCAGAGGGAGAACGTGGGGCTTTCTGCCCCTGTAACGAGTGAGTCTCGGAAACCCACAGGGGCAGGTCTACCTTGCCCCCTGGAGTCCATATGAGTTGGAATCAACTCGGTGGGAGGGAGTTTTAGGTTTTGATTCTGCGTCTCTTTAACCAAAAGAAATAAATGAATTTAAACTTTGGTGAACAGGCTTTGTATGAAAGATTAGCAAAGATTGCTACTTGTAATTCTCCTAGGAAATGTGATATAGGTGAAAAGTCAGAGATTTGCGTCAGGTTTGCGTCTTTCTCGTTGATTTATGTAAAGTTTCTAGGGATACTCAAAATGCATTAAATTTTTCTAGCACATTCTTCAGAGAGGATGTCAGCTGGTAGGATATTGTTCCTTATATTCCATGTGCAATCTGAGGTTGGGCCATTTCCAAGATGCTGAACAATGCCATAGAACAAATGGAGTTTTTATCTCCTTGACTACTGTTAATTTTCATATTAGGAATTGTCACTTTTTTCTTGTGGGTCTCCTAGCTTTTTTTCCCCATTAAGGGTTGAAAATCAAACTCTTTCCCTCTGGCTATTGTGAACCAAAAAGCAGATATGTGTGGAAACCCAGCCCTGCTTATTAGTAGAGTTCTCTTTCTTGTTTTTAACAGAACCTTTTAATTACATTCCTCTAGGGACTTACCTTTGGATTTGCAATAAAATCTAAGCTCCTTTTGACGCCGTGCCTCAGCCTCTTTCACAGCACTCCTTGTCAGACCCTTTGATAAACTTTCAGAGAAACCCAGCGAACTTTTGATTTTATGAGCATTTTATTTATCAGTCTCTACTGGAGTAGAAATAAAAGCAAAATAAAATTAAATATTGATGTGTTTACATAAAAATAAATGTTTTTGTTGATGTCTATTAGGGAACTCTGGCCCCACACAGATATGTAGCTGGAAAATGAAGCACTTTAATAGCCTTTTTATATAATTGTGGATATTTTTCTTCGATACCTCACAAACACTTGATAGGTGGTATTTTTTAAAGGTTAATTGCCACATGCATTCTAAAACTATGCCAGTGAAATTTTCATACTGCAGTTATGTTAAAACCTATTGGTATATTTCACATTTTAAATGGATCTTTTGCCCATGCATAATTTTGTAATGGAAATGCATTGTAATTAGAAACATTTGTTTACTGAGCTATGCAAATCTTCCAAATGTTGACTTGTTCTTTATTCAGTACAAAAAAGCTACTCATTTAACATCACCACCTATCTTATCAGAATAGACTAAGTATTGGGAAGCTGTCCAGCTTGTGGTACAAAGTATCCAAAATTTGAATTTTTGCTTGATGGCCTGAATTTTATCATCAGCAGTAAATGTATACTGTCAGTTTTTCTGGTCAGTAGCAAGGTCACTTTATTCATTTTTGAGAAAATATCTGCCAAACACAGTTTGAATAAACATACTCTAGTAGTTGTTCTTTCAAGCACTCCGGGTTTTCTCCGAAAAAAGTGACTTAGCTTTCTGTTAATGTGATTAGTGTACAAGTAGTTATTCTTGAGACAACTATTTTATCTTAATTTCACCAGAAACACATTATACACACTTACCATCTCTCCCCACTGAATATTAAGATGTGTACTTAGGGTCAAGATTTAATGAAGTCAACAATTTTCACAGCTGTGTCTCCTAGAGATTCCCCTGAATCAATACATTGATTATAGCAAAGGATTGCACAGCAGCTACTTGATATTCACCCTAGTTGTCTCATCACTATTCTTAAGTCCACTCTGGGGGGTGACTTGATATTGCCCTCTTGTCATGCTCCATTTGTCCATCAAGTCTAGTGAAGTGAACGTCAAGCAGCTTAGGAACTGACTCAAACCAAGCCGACTCACTGCCGTAGAGCGGTGTGTCAACTCACTGCGACTGTGTAGGGAGGATAGAAATGCGCCTGTGAGTTTCCGAGACTAATTCTTCACGGGAATGAAAAGCCTCATCTTTCTCCTGAGGAGCTGCTGCTGGTTTCAAACTCCTGACCTTGCAGTTTAGCAGCCCAACATGTAACCAACTGCCTGGGCTACTGATGGCCTCCTTATTGAAAAGGGGGCAAATAGCCTTGGACCAGTGGGTGTGCTTTGGACCTGCTGGAAAAAACAAAATGAAACTTCCCTTTCCCCTTTGGAAACAAATGACGTTTCCATGAGGGTTTTGATCATAAATTGCGACCATCAGGTACGTTGCTGGGTGGGCAGCGAGGTTCGAGAGCCATTCAGTCATGGATGCCGACTTGAGTTAAAGGCTTTCTTACTCCGTGTAATTTAAAACCTCTTAAAATATGTCATTAAAAAACCTGGACACTTCAAACATTAAATACAGCATAGAATGTAGTATTTTTTTATCTTAACTTCCAAAAGGCAGTTTCATAACCAGTAAAATTTATTTGACAAGCGTTTTTTTTTCTTTTTCCCCTTTTGCCAACCCACACACCATCACTTGCAAACAGTTGGCTGCATTGTCAAGCCTGTCGGTGGACTTAAAGGTCACTGGTGGTGGGAGTTTCCTTTGGTAAACATACCAGCCCAGCAAAGATTTTCCAGCTATAGCCAGACCAGTTGCTATTCTGCTATTGCTATTACTCTCTTCATTTATGTGTATTTCAATATTGTGATGGAATACAGAGGGAGGGAAGTTGAGATTTCTTTAGCTTTGAAATAAAAACCAAATCTTTGATAAAAGTACCCTTTTTCAGGAACGTGGAGACACGCGCATAGGTAAGAAGAGATCATTTCTACTCATACCCATGCTCTGCAGTAATGGGAAATGCCACCGAGTCTGGCAGTGCGGTTTGTTTGTGGGGTGGGCATGCGTGTTTGACTGCTCGCTCATATCCTCAGCCACGTACACACAGGCTGCTTTATTACTTTGTTTGAAGATTGGGGTGTGTCTAATGTAGTGGAAATTCAGCCATTCAATTTTAAGTACAGGCGACACACATTTCAAAGCCACATATTTAAAAAAGCCTTTTTAATTACCCATTTTTAAAAATTGTTCATGTGACTGCTCTCCTTCTTTCATGTGAATTATTGAGAATTTATCATACTTTCCAGTTCATTAAATCATTGAAGTTCTCTATTGGTGCTATAAATAAATATGCCACACCATGAACTGAGAGATTGATAAAGGCAGCTTTGTCCGGGTAACTGAGTCTTGTTCCTGGTTAACCCATACTTTTCTGGATATATGAATATATTATTTATATTGTAGGTTTCTAATGAAGCAAAACCTTGCTTTGAGCACATGTAGAGGCTTGCTTTTAGTTAAGCTGGAGTATTTTTAGTTGGCCTAGCTGCAAGATGATTGCCGTATTCAAATACCGCATTTGTGTTTTGACATGTTCAGCAGAGCCCTGGGACATATTTAATAGATGTCTGGGTCTTTACTACTGTACCCCGCCCATCCTGTATCTCAGACAGCTAGAAAGAAACATCATAAAGCTCTGAGTCAGGGAGCATTTTGTCCTAGGACCCGGAATGCAGTGTCAGGTTCTAGTTGTATTTGGTAGTTTGAGCTTGACATCAACTGTCTGTTATATACTGGTTAGAACATGGGCAGTGATTTGGGAACTGTTGCTAACTCTTGCAGAAGATCCATCTGCTGAAAGCACGGGGAAATGTCCTTGCCGAGGGATGGTTTAGGGTTACAGTAGGGAGGATTGATTGGCAGGGGAGAAAGACTTGGAAGATGACTTGGGTAAGAGCTGTAGGCAATGGGCCACATTTACAATGTGTGGATGTGTGTGTGTGTGTGTGTGTGTCGGTGAGTGAGTGAAAGATGGCATAGTGGCTATGAGTCGCATCATTACTATGATCCACAAGGGCGGCAGTCCAAAACCACCAGCCACTCCATGGGAGAAAGTCTCAGAAACTCATCGGAGGGCAGTTCTACCTTGCCCTTTTAAAGGGTCACTGTGAGTTGGCATCAGCTCATAGCACTGAATTTGGTTTGGGGGAGTAAAGGAGTCACAGAGCTGATACGGAGTTGAATCTAGGTCATTGAGATCCATATAGGAAGCATTACAAGGCTTCCTGTCCCCAAGAAAAGTGAGGCAGGACCTTCTCTTCTACTTGGTATGTGCTTCCCTGATACTGCTAACATCATAGGAGAGATCATTCTCCGTTCAAAGTGGAAGAGCAGCACAGAATACAAGTCATTAATACTTGGCCATATGCCATTGAATGCATATTCCTGATCTCATTTTTGATGTTAGAAGGTATTCCCTGATCTCCTGAACTGGAACACTCAGTAGGCCAGTGCCTTTGTAAAGCTGGCCAGTAAACTTTCTGTAGAGATCTGACTCAAGTGCAAAGTTTGATCACCATTTTCAGACACCACTCTTCCTTTGTCTAGTCCCACATATTCATTCCCATGATCCTGCATGAAATCCCGCAGCTGTTAACGATGGTGCTATGCTTGCTTCCTTGTGCCTTAGTAAAATAAGGTATAGGCAGTCGTGCTGCCATTTTTGAAGATATAGTTTGACTTTAGTCTGCTCATTATATAAAGTGCAAATGTAAATACAATCTGCCTAGTACTAGATGCGAGAGGGGAAACCCAGATTTAAGACCTTTTGTCCGTGAGTTGTTGGGTACCCGCGAGTCAGTTCCAACTCATATGGACCCTATGTAACTCTGTCTGGTTCTGTGCTTCCCTCACGGTCATTGCTGTGTTTGAGCTCATTGTTGCAGTCACGGTGATAGCTGAACTCATTGAGGGACTTAATCTTTTGCGTTGACCTTCTTTTTTTTTTTTTTTTTTCCAATCCACAGATTTTTTTATTTAGTGGGGGCGCTATGAAGCTTACTGAACTTTCACTTTTTTTTTGAATCTGTCGTTTTTGTTTTATTTATTTATTTTTATTTTTTAAAAACATTTTATTAGGGGCTCATACAACTGTTATCGCAGTCCATACACACATCAATTGTGTAAAGCGCATTTGTACATCATTCTCAAAACATTTTCTCTTCACTTAAACCCCTGACATTAGGTCCTCATTTTCCCCCTCCCTCCCCGCTGCCCCCTCCCTCATGAGCCCTTGATAGTTTATAAATGGGTATTTTGCCATATCTTGCCCTGTCCGACGTCTCCCTTCACCCACTTTTTGGTTGTCTGTCTCCCAGGGAGGAGGTCACATATAGTTCCTTGTAATCGGTTCCCTTTTTCCTACCCATTCTCCCTTTACTCTCCCTGTTTCGCCACTCATACCAATGGTCCTGTAGGGCTCATCCGCCCTGGATTCCCTGTATTTTCAGTTCCTGTCTGTACCAGTGTACATCCTCTGGTCTAGCCAGACTTGCAAGGTCGAATTCGAGTCGTGGTAGTGGGAGCGGGGAGGAAACATTTAGGAACTAGAGGAAAGTTGTATTTCTCATCGTTGTTACATCGCACCCTGACTGGCTCATCTCCTCCCCGAGACCCCTCTGCAAGGAGATCTCCAGTGGCCTACTAATGGGCTTTGGATCTCCACTCCGCACTCCCCCCATCATTCACTATGGAAAGATTTTTTGTTCTGAAGGCATTGACCTTCTTTACCATGTTGTCCTTCTCTAGAGACTGATACATCCCGAAGACATGTCCAAAGTACATGAGATGAAGTCTTAACCCTCCTTGCTTTAAGGCAGTAGTTCTCAACCTTCCTAATGCCATGACCCTTTAATACAGTTCCTCAAGTTGTGGTGACCCCCAAACCATAAATTTATTTTTGTTGCTACTTCATAACTGTCATTTTGCTACTGTTATGAATCAGGCGACCCCTGTGAAAGGGTCGTTCAACCCCCAAAAGGGTCGCAACCCACAGGTTGAGAACCACTGCTCTAAGGGATATTCTGGTTGTACTTCTTGTAAGATAGGTTTGTTCTTCCGCCTGGCAGTTCATGGTCTATTCAGTATTCTTTGCTACAACCATAATTCAAAGACATCAAGCTTTCTTTAGTCTTTTTTTTAATTGTCCAGCTTCCACATGCATGTTAGACCATTGAAAATGGCAGGGCTTGTGTGAGGTGTACCATAGTCCTCAGAACAACATCCTTGCTTTATAACTCTTTATAAAGTGGAAAAAAAAAGTATTGCGACAGATTTATGCAGTACAATAAATACTATTATTGTTTGATTTCTTTGTTTGTTTGTTTGTTTGTTTGATTTCTTGACTGCTGTTTCCATGAGCATTGATTGTGGACCCAAGTAAAATGAAATCTTCAACAAACTGAATCTTTTCTCTGTTTTACTTATCGGTCCAGTAGCGAGGATTTTTATTTTTCACACTGGCTAGTCTATAAGCTCTCCTGAGACCTGTCCACTGCTAGTACCTTGACACTGCTAGTATCAGAAAGAAGCGTGGCATGGTTCCAGCATGGCAACAACACATATCACCACAGTAGGACAGTCTGACAGATGAATGGTGGTTTGTATGAATAGTCTGGTTGTTAGGAGTTAGACTTTTTTGAGTGCTGTTTTTTAAGATCAATTAAATGATTTTATTCTATTCTGTTGGATGGTACAAGTACTGACCTACTTGTATAGTAGCTCTTAATTTAGAAAAAAAAGACTTGCTTAATATATTAGTAGAAATGAATTTTTGTTTGGAGTACCTTTTTTCTTAGTTCTGACACATGGGACCAAGCTAAGTATAGAACCTCCTCAACTCAGCATGAGTGATGGAAGTGAAGGGGAATACTTCATCCGTGCCAAATAATTATTTCTTAAACCAAATGGAAGAATCTGAGTCTGTGTTTCTTGGTTATGTTAAGATTTCTGGATACAGTTAAGGTTATGGCAGCATTCGTAGCACATTAGTCCCCAATTCCTGGCAGGATTCTCTTCCAAGGACTCCTTTATAAGTTGGTTCTGATGTAAGTTGAATGGCTATTTTTTCATTATTATAGTATTTAGTGTACGTATTTTTAAATCTGATCTTTGAACACCTATGAATGAATATCTGAGAATAACACCATTAACGTACACACTGTAACACTGTCGTGCATAGTACTAATGACAGATATCCAAGACAGCCATAAGTGCGATTTGTTGTAACTGGAATCTCTGGTAAGTTGGGGCTACCTTTATGGTATGTTTTTGTATTGTAGCTCCTTAATGACTGGCATGGTGAGTTGTATACTATAATGCTAATTAAAAGTAGCATGAAACACACATGTACTTCTGTACACACAGGTTGTTGTTAGGTACCATTGAATGAGTTGTGACTCATAGCGACCCTATGTACAATTAAACACCATTTAAAAATATTAATTATTATATAAATATATTATATATATGTATATATATAGTGGCTGAACTAGCTCTTAAGAGTTCGGACATACAGAAACTTCCCATTTTTGGATTTTCATTGAATAGTCTGCCATATCAGCCGTTGCCATAGTAGCAACTTCAATTGAGAATTATAATTATATATTTTTAGAATACTTTATATACTTAAGTGAATATTTGATGAAAACTTGATTATTTTAATATAGTTCAGCCAGAATTCTGAACCAGGGCTTTGACTAGTTAGAGGAATACATAACAAACTTAAAGAAGAGATTATTTCTTTTGAGTTCTATGATTTATTTTGTATTTTACTGGGTGTGTGTGTGTGTGTGTGTGTGTGTATTTGCTCCCAGGCACAGTTTACTTCACAGTATTTTTTGCTAAAGATTACAGGTGTTGTGGTGGCACAGTGTGTTATGTGTTGGTCTGCTAGCCCCAGGGCCCGAAGCTTGAATCCCCAGTCAGCCACTCTGCAGGAGGAAAATGAGGCTTTCTACTTCTGTAAAGGCTGACAGCCTTGGAAACCAAAGGCGCAGTTCTACCCTGCCGTGCAGTTGCTGTGAGTCAGAATTGACTCAGTGGCAGTCAGCAAAGTAGCTCTTAAAACGTACACATGGCATGGTTTTAGGAACCACCAAGAAAAAAAAAATCACTGGTAACTATTACTGTGAGATGCCATCAATTAAGAGATACAACTGAATTTGAGGGATGTTAAGATGTGGTGCAAAATCAGTACGAATTTAAGGGAGCTTCCAAAAGCTCATGGAATTCTGTAATTAAAAATAACGGAATTTTCCCATGAACTTTTGAAAGCCCTTTGTATAGTGTGTATACATACGGAGATACATACGAACAAACACGGGAAAGTGGGAGCAATTTAGTTGGGTACTGGTCATAATTGTACTACTAAATTATTATTTCTGCCTAACATAAATTATTTTTATCATTGGAAAAGGTAGGAAATAATATAGTGAATACTTTTACTTAGGAGGGAATTTACTGTGAAATCTAGGGTATATAATAATTTGAAATTCATTACCTGGTTTACTAAATTATGATGAACTTTACAAAAGACTTCACAGTAGCCCTCCTTTAAATAGCTCCCTTTGGAGTACAGGTAGACTCCAACTTAGCCGATGACAATGAATCACCCTTACACTGTTTATATATATATATATATAAATATATATATATATATATCACAGTTGGTAATTACATACAATGTTGCAATACATAATTTGCTGCTGTTATTCTCGTGTTCACTGGCAGATGTTTATATGTAATGTGTCCAACCCCCCAATGACAAAGATTTGATTTATAAAGGTAATAAAATACAATAATAAAACTAAAAACAAAACGAGGCATTCATTTGATATCAGCACCAATTCATGATGAAATCACTGGAATTTAGAACCCTGGCATAAGTTAGGGTTACATTTTATATATTGATTTTCAAGATAATCAGATTTGATGTGTGGTAAAGAATGATTTGGAATAGTATTCTAGACAAACTACACAATAAAGGAGAGTATTTTTATAAGCCACAATCATCAAATCATGTGTTAAATGCCGTATAGAATTTTTATAAGACGCATTGTTTCTGCCTTTGAAGACTTGTCACATTCCAGCTTGGGGTTCTAGATGTACAATTTTGTGACCCTTATGTAGTGACAAGATGGTGATTTGGGGACACTGCCTATGAGTCTCATCCTTGTAGATAGTACTGAGCTATACTTTGCTCAACTGCTTGTCTTAGGTATGAGTCTTGGTGCTAGGATCCAAACAGGCTCATAGTTGAAAGAGGCACATTTAGTTGTGTGCACATATAGATGTCACTGGGTGGCTAGACAGACCCCTTGGCCGCTTTGAGCTGCTTCATGATATGCGCACAGCAGGACATCAGCCAGCAGGGGGCCTCACAGAAATGTACTGTCCCACATGGCAACTCTGCTGCACTGTGGGTCCTAGAAACAGGATTTCAGAAACAAAGCTGTAGGATTTAGGCATTGGATAGGGACTTTATCACAATGTAAAACATGGATCTTGATGATTGAATTTTATTTGCAAAAATCCACAGCAACCTTGGACCTGCCTGGCAATTCCAAAGCTTTTAGAAGGGATAAAATGATACTAAATATAAAGCCTGGAATAGTATAGGGTATTTTGGAAGATTGAATCACAAATGAAGTTTCTTGCTTTAGTTACAATAGCTAATAGTGAGGGTTTACCTCTGTAAGGTGTTTTCAACTTTTATCAAAGTGCTTTCAACAAACATATAATCTTGAGTTCACAATAAATCTAAGAAGGTGAGCGGGTATAATTATCCCATTTGGCCTATGAGGAAAATGAAGCTGACTGACACTTACTAAGTAACTAACCCTACAGTTACTCGCTATTAGCTCTTGATTCTTCACTATGCTATACTGCCAACGCTTGACTCCATATTTATGTTCCAATTTAGAAAGCATGTCATTTCTGTTCCAGCAGCTGCTGCTGCCTTTAGGCACTGCCAGCATTTTGTGGTTTATCATTTAAGCTACCAAATCACAAATACAGCGTTAGTAGAGGAGGGAAAAATAGAGCAAAAGCAAAACACTTTGTCATGGCTGTTCAGGTTAAACTGTCCCTGTCTGTCCATCTTTGGAATTGGTGCATACTTCTCTCCCCTGTTTTAACCTCAGTTGACTTCAGTGTGCTCTACATGCTAGGTGCCTTGTGGTAAACCATGTACAAGTCCAGACAAGGCATCTAGCATTATAGCAAGTTAAACAAGAGTTACCAGTGTTGGAACCGCGATGGGCCTTGTTGACATAGAATTTGTGGGCTTTAGCCATGAATGGCTTCTTTTCTAGCTTTCAGTTTACCCAGAGAACCTCTGCTGTTACACTTTCATGTTCCTCGTGAGAGCTTTCCTCTCCATTTCTTTCCATAAAACGCCCAGTAGCCTGCTTTCCTGCAGTGTGCCTCCTGCAGGAAGGTGGGCTATAGATCTTAATGGTTCTCAACTCCTTGATTTCCGCACATACATTTATTTTAAAGTAGATTAGAAACATGAAGATAGATCATTATGTGGGGGTAATTACTGTGGCTGAAAATTGGAATAAATAGAACAAACAGAACTGGGCAATGCATCAGGAAATCTGCATTATAGTTTAGGTCTTACCCTTCCAAGTAACCATGGCCGTAGTACAAATCCCTTCATCTTCTGGACACCATTAAGACAGAATTGCATTAAAGGATTTCGAGAGTCCCTTTCAGATTAAACCTTATTGTCATCCCCGGACAATGCACAGATTATACGAATTAAAAATAGGGGGACTGGAAAACCTAGCACTGAAAAAGGATAATTTAAGTGAGTTTCAATTCTGTTACTAATAAACGAAAAAAAGATAAAGCAATTAGAACTTTATGGCAATAATTAAATCATTTGAAATCCATTGTGGTTAGTCAACCTTTTAAGTTTGGTTCCTAATATGCTGCATGATCCGAATGTCATATTTAAAGAATACTTCAAAAAGGATTGATGGCTTTCTTGACCCATTTACTTCAGTAGAGTCCATTAACCATGTCTCAAAACAGCTCTAAAAATCCAGGTGCTGCGGGAACAAGTGATAGAACCCTCCTTGGAAAGAAATTCTAGAGGAAAAAGTTTGACAACTGTTAACAAGTTGATATTCCTTATCTTTCATCTCCATAGATGAAAGACTTGATAAATAGAGTCTTAACTTTGTATTTTAATTTCAAGGGGGAAATGGAACCAAGTTTGGACTTCATTTACTAGATTATAGAAATAAAGGCTGTGTTAGTCTGCGTAGACTAGAGAAACAAATCCATAGAAACTCATATGTGTATAAGAGTTTTATATAAAGGGTAATTGTACATTAAGAATGCATTCCAACCCAATCCAATCCAAGTCCATAAATCCGATATTAGCCCATATGTCCGACACCAATCTATAAAATCCTCCTCAGACTCACAAACCACATGCAGTGACACTGAATGCTGGACGATCCCGGGCTAGTGGGTAGCATCTCAGCGCTGGCTGGAGTCTCTACGTGGCTTCTCCAGTTCCCAGGGCACGGAGTCTAGTAGTGCCGTGTGTCTTGTCTCAAGGATGTCTCCCAGGAAGTGAGCAGAGAGAGAGTCTGTCTCCTACCTTCAAAGAGGAAATCCAGGAGTTCCCAGAATTCTCAGAAGAAGGCCATGCCCACACAGAGCCCTCTTTGACTATCATCTAATTGACAGACTAGACTCCACCCCTTTACGTAATCCTGTCAAGTCCCAAATTGACACTACATTATGTAACTACCAGAAAGGCAAAGAGCAAAGTGGTACGAATGCTTTATATATTTACATAGCATTTTTTTGAGTTCTGACTAATGGGATAATATGAAAGACAGATGAAAAAGAAATGATCTTAGAAAAATCAGTACATACTGCTACTTTTCTATGATTTTTAGTAGGCCACATTGCAGTCTTCTTTACATTTGTATTTTTTAATCTTTTATTTTTAATTAAAATGATCTGTCACACCCACCACCACCACCCCCTCCACATCCCCTCCCCGCCCCCGAATGAACAGATCCATCCACTTGAACCCCAGAATTTTGACATTTGGGAGGTACAAACAGTACGCCTCAACTGCTAACTAAAGGCTGGTTGTGTGAATATACCTCGTGTAGGTTCCACGGAGGAAAGGGCTGGGGAGCCTGCTCTTGTAATTATCACAGCCAAAGAAGCGCAGCAGGTAAACCCCGAAGCACCTGGGGCCAATAGGAGTCCACATCTACATGACAGCAACAGCAGCCACATCAGAAGAATTTCAGAATGAGCGATGAAGGATTGGATTGTCACTTACATTTTATGTCTAAACCTAAGTTAAATTTCTTTTAATTTTTTTGTCCATTGACTCGACAATTGAGTGAAAAATTTGACAACAGATGTTGATAGTGGCTCAGTGGGAAAGACTATACAGTTCTTCAGTTACCAGTATTAGATTTTTTACCAACTTGAATGACCTAAAGGCTATTGTGTTTTATTTGATCATTTTATAGGGACTCGTACAACTCTTATCACAATCCATACATATATCCATTGTGTTAAGCACATTTGTTCATTTGTTGCCCTCATCATTCTCAAAACATTTTCTTTCTACTTGAGCCCTTGATATCAGCTCCTCATTTTTCGCCCTCCCTCCCCGCTCCCCTCTCCCTAATGAACCAAGGCTATTGTTTAATGCTGAGGATTCTGACTCAGCATTTGGAGTTGAGGCTGACTGACATTCTACATTTCTAACAAAATCCTAGGTGATGTAGCACAAGGAGCCTTGGTGGCATCGTGGTTACAAGTTTGGGCTGCTAATCACAAGGTCAGCAGTTTGAAACCAGCAGCCACTCCTCAGGAGGAAAAAAAAAGGGCTTCCTACTCCGGTAAAGAGTTAGAGTCTCGGAAAGCTGTAGGGGCAGTCCTTCCTGTCCTTAGGGTCACTATGAGTCAGATCTGACTCGGTGGCAGTGAGTGAGGAAGGTGAGGCTGCTGATTCATGGCCCACGTTCTGAGTAGCACGGACATTTTAACACCACTGCGGGGATCAGAAAAAGGGGCTTTCAAGTTTTCCATGGGCAGGATTGGATTAAAAATTTCTCTGTTTTTTAGATTGGCTTAGCAAAATGGAAATAAATTCCTTCTTTAAAACAAAGCAAGCCCACAGGATCTCTTAGAGTGAAGAACATATTTTTAAAAGCGACACATGTTACCCCTACACATGAGATCAGCAATGCCCTTTGCAGCCCTGTTCTAGGTGACTAAGATCTGGCACAATTGCATGTTGGGCTGCTAACCACAAGGTCAGCAGCTCAAAACTACTAGCTGCTCTGAGGGAGAAAATGGAGGCTTTCAACTCCCCAGAAGAGTCCTCAGAAGCACAGAGGCAGTTATACCGTGCCCTGTGGGCTCGCTGTGAGTCAGCACCAGCTAAATGGCAGTGCGTTTGTGTAATGTATCTAGTATTTTGAAGCTTCTCTACAAAATTTAATTTTCTAAACATCTGACATTTTCAATTTCAGTAAGGGCATTTTCTGAATTATGATTTTAGTCTTAAAAGGAAACTATTACATGCACTTTTTTTTTTCTTTAACGTGCTGTCAGAACCACGGTTATGCAGCTGACTTGGGATTGTTGAGAGGGATGCAAAATCAGTGCACACTCCAGTCCTTTAAGTTTCTGTATCTTCTTTAGTGCTGCTGCTTTTTGTACATGTCCAGCTGCCCATATGTCTGTCTCCAAATGGTTCACTTCCTTTTGATCATCACTGACTTTGTAACTTGAAAGGTCAGATTAGGTTTGTTGGAAATACATTGGGATTACTCCCAGCCTGAAGGGGCTGCCCAATTTGGGGTTTTCCTAAGAAGAAACCAGCCAGGAAGCTAAGTAGCATTTGAACGGGAGAGAAATCCTTTGCTTTTTAAAGCATATTCTGAATAGTTGAGTTCCTTCATTTATTCCTCCTGCCTAGCCTCACTTTCTTTTAAAAACTTTGATGTAGCAACGATGAAAAATACAACTTTCCTGTAGTTCCTAAATGCTTCCTCCACCTCCCACTATCATGATCCCAATTCTACCTTGCAAATCTGGCTAGACCAGAGGGTGTACACTGGTACAGATAAGAACTGGAAACACAGGGAGTCCAGGGTGGACAATCCCTTCAGGACCAGTGTTGTGAGTGGTGATACTGGGAGTGTTGAGGGAGAGTGGGCTGGAAAGGGGGAACCGATTACAAAGATCTACATGTGACTTCTTCCTTGGGGGATGCACAACAGAAAAGTGGGTGAAGAGAGATGTCGGACAGGGCAAGATATGACAAAATAAGAATTTATAAATTATCAAGGGCTCATGAGGGAGGGGGCAGCGGGAAGGGAGGGGGAAATAAAGAGGACCTGATGCCAGGGGCTTAAGTGGAGAGCAAATGTTTTGAGAACGATGAGGGCAGTAAGTTTACAAATATGCTTTGCACTATTGATGTATGTATGGATTGTGATAAGAGTTGTATGAGCCCCTAAGAAAACAATTAAAAAATAAATTAAATAAACTAAAAAAATACTTTGATTTAGAGCTCTTTCTCTAATGCCATGTTTTAGTGTGTTTGAAGGTGATTTGGAAATGTAGATATGTGTCTATGTGGTAGCCCTGCGAGTAGGAATACAATAATTGTATGAAACAAGCAGCATTTTAGGGCCTATCTAAAAAGGGGGTGGACAACCATGTGCCAAGCATGGTTCTTGTACAGTACATCTTCCCAGTGACTTTGCAGATAGTTTAAAGAGTAACAATAATAACATTCTTCTTCGTGACTTAGATCCTAAGGGTGCAGAGACGGGTTTCTGGCAGGTTACCTCTAGGAGATGAGCTGGCACAATCACAAGAGGAGTCCAGTTGCGGCGCTGCTCGCAGTCGAGGCACTCATCACTCAGGACTGTTGTGCAACAAACAGGAGTGTGTGGTCTTGGAGGGTGAATTAGATTGGAGTGGGTACAAATGGCTGCTTGTATTGAACAAATGATAATCTAAATAGGGAAGCAGGGGGTGGTGGGATTACATCTCTCATTAGTCCCTCTTTATAAATAAATAAGCATGTGTGAAATCTGCTACAGGTGTTTTTGTTTTCTCTTACCCACTCTAGAAATACATTGTTGGAGGATTCTATCGATGGGAACCACATAATACTTTATATTCTTCTGACTCAAAGCAGAGAGAACCTGTTTGCATTTTAACCAGGCAGCATCAGAGCATATATTACTTTGAGTAGCTGTATCATTGGTTTTGTATTACAGAATGTGAATTACAGTCTTTAAATTTATGACCAACCCAAAATGCAGCCATAACATTTCAAATGGGCTTTGGAACTCTGACTAAACCTAGTCTGACGTATTTTCAGTGAATTAAACCTTGTAACACCTATTACTAGTTTTCTCTCACTTGAATCTTACTTTGCATCAAAAATCGGTCTTCTATTTCAATGTAGCTCTGCATACTGATAAATCCTACTTTAATTAACATTATTTTTGTGATGGGAGACGCCTGTTAAAGATCATCATAGGAAGGAGACAATGCAGGGAGGTAATCTGAATCCATAACTCATCTCTTATTTTGTACTAACACATAATGTACATTCAAAGAAACTGGAGTAATTAAAAACATTATCACTCCTTTCAGTCTGTAATAGATGTGTTTAGTACGGTTTTGCTATAAGCTGTCCTTTTTAGCCTTAAAACTGGAAACATTCTAAACTGCTGCTGATTAAGAGATTTTACTAGAAACGTAGAGTAGCTATCAGCTTCTACCCTTGGCTGATTGATCCAGCCTGCTTCACTGGGTCAGTAAAAATGTATGTTTACAGAAGATGAATCTGTGAGCATAAACTCTTCTAATGCTGTTCTCAAATGTGTTTCATATGTTGTTTGCCCTATTTAACTATGCAATAGGCAAGAGTGCAACTGCTGTTCCTTTAATATCAGAACTGTGCACATTACAATAGGTGTCACTGTTTCGCTTGGTCCAATCATGATCGGTGACTCCAGCTATTGGCTCAGAGCACTGGCTGTCTGACTCCATCTGCAGGGCTGTAACACCTACTCTCCGATCCATTCAACACATAACTTCAGCAGGCAGAGCCGACTCCGGCGGCTCCAGCAATATTTTGCCTCTAAGCTAATTCAGAAAACAATTGCAGCGGCTCTGTGCCTGTCCGCTTCGCTCAGTATAGCGTTTCCAGGTGATCTAGGAAACTGGGTGATTCTTATGAACAAATAAGACAAACAGGAATCATGATGGGGATGTATTTAACAGATCAAATACTGGATAAAACTTAAGCCAGTTTCTTTTCCACTTAGTGAAAAGGTCACCTTGCCTGGCTGAGAAAAGAAGCAAAATAACAGCTTGTTGGTGTCTGTGAACATCTTAACGCATGCTAGCCTCTTTTCCTTGATGTCCCCACCGATTTGAGATACCTAGCTAGAGAGAGAGAGAGAGAGAAAGAGAGAGAGACATACTGTACTCATGGTAGATGAAAAGGAAAAGAACATGAAATGTCTCACCTTCTTCTTGATGCTTCCAGAGACGGTAAAGAACAGGTCCAAGAAAAGCCCGAAGAAAACAAATACCACCAGCAGTAGCAGCAGCAGCGGCAGCGGCAGCGGCAGCAGCAAGTTGCCTCCAGTTTGCTATGAAATTATTACCCTGAAGACTAAGAAGAAGAAGAAGATGGCTGCTGATATATTCCCTCGTAAAAAACCAGCCAGCGCCAGCACCACCACTGCCCAGCAGTACCACCAGCAGAATCTCAGCAACAACAACCTGATTCCAGCCCCAAACTGGCAGGGTCTGTACCCCACCATTAGAGAAAGGTAAGTGCCGGGCCAGCGTGTTTACTTTAGAAAGTTTTCCTGTGTTGAAGTTTCTGCTTTTGCACAACCTGTAATGTATTTTAACACAAATCTGTGTTTCCTCTTTTCCCAGAAGCTTTTTTGGTCATGGAAAACTGCCTTGTATCTTTTCCAAAACGGTCCAGCTGTTTTCCTACTAGATAAAAATGTTTTTGCAAGCTGTGACATTTAACTGACAGGGCTGGGCTCTCTGTGGGCCGTAGAAGGTGGAAACATTTTATTTGTCCTTAGCCTTGTGAAAAGTTTGGGTAACTTTTCCTTGTTTCTTCTTCTTTAAACTTTATACGTCCCATGTGTTTGCAATGATTACAAACACAGTTGTTTAGTTAGAACCCTTATTTGTTGTTTTGCCCTGAAGTCATTAAACTGTTGCTTAGCTCTCAAAATCTTTTGTGGGTTTTGTATGTGGGAGAAGGGGCCCGTGAAATGCTGGCTGCTGTGAATTAATGACTTGCCTCTGTTTATAGAAATGCGGTGATGTTCAATAACGATTTGATGGCAGATGTACATTTTGTGGTTGGCCCACCAGGTGGGACTCAGCGGTTGCCAGGACACAAAGTAAGCAACAGCTGCATTACTGGCTTAGACTTGAGACTTAAAAAGAAGGGACCCTCTTTGTGAGCCTGGAACTTGGGGTGGGCAGCTTGCTGATGGCAGGCAGTGCATGTGTTGCCCGGTCACAGAGAAAGCTCGGCCTCTTCAGAGGGTTTTGGCCACACTAATTTTTCCTTTGTCTCCTTTATATCCCTGCTTTATATCCCACACAAAACCATGCCCCCCTCAACTCTGCTGTCAAGGAATCAGATCTCAGGAAGTTGGTGTGACAGGTTAGAAAAGTCAACGATCTGTTACCATTTGCTAGTCACCGGTCCGGGAAGCTTTTTATTTCATGTCATTTTTACTTGGTTTTGTACTGAGGGGGATTGCGCATCAATCCTTTAAAGCTTTGAAGTAATTAGCAGCACAGACACTGTTTGGTGTGGCTATTTTAGGCTTCCACAGCAAGATGCGCTGTCCCTTAGCTTTTGTGGAAGGAGCTGGTTTAGTTGGCTCTGTGCATAAGAGTTGTTTTTCTGGATTGATTTGCTGAAAATGCGTTTCAGTTTAGTGCATGAAATAAGATTTCCCTTTTTTCACAGTATGTTTTAGCTGTTGGGAGCTCTGTGTTCCATGCAATGTTTTATGGAGAACTGGCTGAGGACAAAGATGAAATCCGTATACCAGATGTCGAACCTGCTGCTTTTCTCGCTATGCTGAAGTAAGCATCATGCATCCGGTGGGAGAGAGTCGGCGTGTGCTGTACTTGTACTCTGTGGGGGCTCACGGGTAAAGAGGAGGGCTGTGTCACAGTATGGGAAGCGCCGAGGACGAAGAGGGTGCTGCTTCCCTGCTTAGTGTTTTTAAAGAAACTACCGTGCATCCTTCAGCCGAAGTGTATGGAATGATGCAGGCTTTTATAATCACACCTTGCCATGGGATTTGGGGACAAGTAGAATGAAGAGTGATTTGATTTTTAATGATTTATAATGAAAGAAAAAGAACTTGCTGGTGGAAACATCGTTTAATAGACCAAGCTATCTCTGAAAGCACTGTGGAAAAGTCTTGAAATAAATTATATGTTTCCATCACAATATTATAAATTATATGTCGAGCCTAAATAGGACCAGTTAGGATATTTCTCAGTATTATAAGGACTGCTATCAACAAATGCAAAACTTATCTGTTGACATAATCTGATCACTGTGTACACATGTGCATCCTCTTTTTTGTTTTTTAACTATCTCGTAAGTGAAATCAGACATTTATTCTCAAGAATAAGAAACATTTCATCGTACAAAAGAAAAATTTGAAAGCTGTAGATTTCTCTAGTTTATATGTGATTATATACAAAGCTTTAACAGAAAGTATGAAATGCAAAGCTAAAAAATAGGGATTTATTTTATGCATTGATAAAGATTACTTTTAAACAAGGGAGATTTAAAAAATTGATGGGTAAATTTCATTATCTTTTTTCCATGAACTTTTTGAAACCCTTTTACGTCTAGTATGGCTTTTCTAAAATCTAATAAATGTTAACCAGGTAAATCGAGTCAGCTATTTTACCAACTGTGGGTGCTATACAATATAACAATCTGCAATTTGAGTAAAATCCCATGATTATTCTCACTACTATGAAACAGCTTTTCTTAGTCTTTACTCATCACAGGGTATCAACCACAGTTCCAAGTTACATGCTGCTGTAAGACAGGCATCAACTGCAGTGCTTGTAAAGAATTTAACTCAGGGATCAGTAAAACTGGGCAGTAATTCTTCTAAGCGTGTCTGCTACCTGCTAAACATGTTTTATAGCTAGTTTTAGAATATAAGTGTATTTAATCGTTTGTGTGTATCCCAGTTTTGGAATCTAATTACTACCAGCTAGAACTTTCACCATGGAGCCCTGGTGGTGCAGCTATCTGCTTGGCTGCGACCCAACAGGGCCACTGTCTGAACCCACTGGAGGGAGGCAGGGAATGGAGGACAAGCGGATAGCAGGTCAAAATATAAACTAAGCCACATTTTAAAGCAAAACAGCACTTCCTGACCTGTGTAATGCTTTAGAAATATATGTGTACAGCAAACAGTTTGAGGTTTGTGTGTCTTTTTTCAGTGAAGTCACAGCTGTGTGTGTGTGTGTGTGTGTGTGTGTATGTAATGTTATCTGTGGCTGAGGTCAACACTAACCCTAGTGTAGCACCTTAGTTTCACTGTAGTCAAGGACAGTATTGAATAATTTCAGATATACTTGTAATTAGGAAACGGGAGCAAGAATCACCCAAGTTATTATTTTACCCATCATTGGACTTATCATTTAAAAAGTATCTTGTCTCACAGACATAATTTCTAGGATACATGCATTTTAATATCCTCACCATGTACAGGAGTAAAGATCAGAAATGTAATTGGAAAAAAAAATCAGAAGCAAACTGCTGCTGTGCTGGACTTGGTTCCTTCCACTGTCATCTGGGATAGTGGTGGCCAGAGTTCCTCACTCCAGCAGTCTGGAGGTACAGGCAGAATTCCTAGAAAGGGGGCTGCTGAGAAAAGGCGGGGGCTTCTCCCTTGGTATTTACAGGGAGATAGCTACAGATTGCTGACAGGGCTCCCTGGTCCTCCCCAGGGCCCTGGCGCTGCTGTTGGAGCACCAGCAAGCTGCAGGAAGGAGTGTTGTGGATGCCCGGCCAGTGGTCGCTGGCTCAGCCTATAGGAGCAGAGAAAGGGCTTCCGGGCAGAAAACCTGCAGGTTCCCGTCGTGATTGTGGAAAATTTTCTCATCGCTGCCCTTGTGGTTTTGTCCTTTTAGAAGTCATTGCTCACATGAAAGTGAAATATAATAATTAGAGGTAAAACTTCAGAGCAAGTAGTTCTACACCTTCACTAGAAAAATGTTCAAATGCAGCGTTATCAGTATTGATCTTTCACGTGCCTTCTTCTCATTGCCTGACTCTTGGGGCCGCGGAGCAGTGTACAGGAAGCCGATGATTGCTGACTTTATGTAACATCCTGGGAGTGAGCCCTAGTTCTTTAAACGCACAGAACTATCTCTTCTCAAGAAATAGGGACAGTTCACAGCAGTACGAAAATAGGTGCACACTAACGGGTTTGTTTATTAATTAAACATGCCTGGAAATGAAATATTCTCTAATTCTAAAGGTGGACGAATGTTTGACAGACAGGAAGGTGTAAATTTTCTTTTCAAAAATGATTAAAAAAAATCCTGTGTTGAAGTCTCTCCAAAGTTCGCTGGAAGATAGCATTGAGATAGTATATTTGATAATCTGTTGAACTTGAAACAACTTGCTCTGTGGGTAGAAGAATTCCGTGTCACACTTAAAAACACCAAGGTATTTTTTTGGTTCTGTATGAATGTGCAGAAAGGTTTTAAGATAAATTAATGCATCTTGCTACTGAGACAAACGAGGACTATACTTTGAGTAAATACAAACGCAAACCTACAGCCATCAAGTTAATTCTGACTCATCGGC
Source organism: Echinops telfairi (assembly GCF_000313985.2). Taxonomy (NCBI): domain Eukaryota; kingdom Metazoa; phylum Chordata; class Mammalia; order Afrosoricida; family Tenrecidae; genus Echinops; species Echinops telfairi. The sequence goes on from NW_022109491.1 coordinate 38,725,364, forward strand.
AAGACCTGATGGGTTTTTTCTGGGACTGGAAATTCACATGGCAGCCGGTGACCTCTGGTTGTTTCAACTCTGTTGTGTGGTTCACGGCCCATTGCTGCCCCATGTTGCCATCAAGGCTCCTTGAACATCATACAGGCAACAGGATTTTCCACGTATTTTCTAATGCTGCCTCTGATAAGCAGTTTTCTCGAGCTCCATCTCTGCCATCCTTTCTGAGAACCTACTGAGTGCAAATTGTAAAATAGAGGTGAAAAGGCAGCAGAAAGCTAAGGTCTTGAATCATGCAGACGTAGCACCGAGTTCACCCATCAGTCATTTATGTGTTTCTCTTATTTCTGAGCAGTTTTTGCTAAGAAGTCTCCCTTAAGGTCCTTTTTTTGAGAACTTGAACGTAGTTCCTTCTTTCTTGCCAGATGAAGAATCCCGCTGACATGCTGTGCGCTTCCTTTCAGGTATATCTATTGTGATGAAATTGACTTGGCTGCTGACACTGTGCTGGCCACCCTTTATGCTGCCAAAAAGTACATCGTCCCGCACCTGGCCAGAGCCTGTGTCAATTTCCTGGAAACCAGCTTGAGCGCCAAGAACGCCTGTGTGCTCCTCTCGCAGAGCTGCCTGTTCGAGGAGCCGGACCTGACCCAGCGGTGCTGGGAGGTGATCGACGCCCAAGCTGAGCTGGCCCTCAAGTCCGAGGGCTTCTGCGACATTGACTTCCAGACGCTAGAAAGTATCCTCCGCAGGGAAACTCTGAATGCCAAAGAAATCGTGGTCTTCGAGGCCGCCCTCAACTGGGCGGAAGTCGAATGCCAACGACAAGATCTAGCCCTGAGCATCGAAAACAAACGGAAGGTCCTTGGGAAAGCGCTGTACTTGATCCGAATACCTACCATGGCCCTGGATGACTTTGCCAATGGTGCTGCGCAGTCCGGAGTTTTAACCCTGAACGAGACCAACGACATCTTCCTCTGGTACACTGCGGCCAAGAAGCCGGAGCTGCAGTTCGTGAGTAAAGCCCGCAAGGGCCTTGTCCCCCAGCGCTGCCACCGCTTCCAGTCCTGTGCCTATCGCAGCAACCAGTGGCGCTATCGGGGCCGCTGCGACAGCATCCAGTTTGCAGTTGACAAAAGAGTGTTCATCGCCGGCTTCGGCCTGTACGGCTCCAGCTGTGGCTCTGCCGAGTACAGTGCCAAGATTGAACTCAAGCGCCAGGGCGTTGTCCTGGGGCAGAACTTGAGCAAATACTTCTCAGATGGCTCCAGCAATACCTTCCCCGTGTGGTTTGAATACCCGGTGCAGATAGAGCCGGACACCTTCTATACAGCCAGTGTGATTCTCGATGGCAACGAACTCAGCTACTTCGGCCAAGAAGGCATGACCGAGGTGCAGTGTGGCAAAGTGACCGTGCAGTTCCAGTGCTCCTCAGACAGCACCAACGGCACTGGTGTCCAGGGCGGCCAGATCCCCGAACTTATCTTCTATGCTTGAGAACTCATTTCCCCGTGGTGGAAGCTGTTAGGAGGTGCATCTCTGGTTCTGGCTTGCTTGATGCTCAGCTCATCTGCAGATGTATGCTCAGCGCAAGTGATTTGCAGCCAATGAAGCTGTCTGCAGTTTATAATTTCTTTCAACCTTCTAATTGTATACAGGCAAAAATGCAGCATTCCGCTTTTAAGTGTATGCTTAAAAGAACCGAGCCCTTGCTTTTAAAGTGTATGTGTACTAGAGACCTTTCATGCCCTTCCATCTGCCCTCTTGACCCCTGCCACTTTTGTGCTTTTTAAGAAATGTTTGGAGTCATCTCATCTCCTTTTGGACTTTATTTTGATGAGTAGAAAATAAATAGCTTAAAATAATAATGACAACAGTTGCTTTAACCAGAGCTCTGTACTCCGCCCTCATTAAAGAAAAAAAAAAAAGGCAAACTTCAGTATACAATTTTAAAAGACATTTTGTTTGAATTTTAGAAAATCGACAGTAGACATATTTGGCTTTTATTTCAGTCCTTTTAGATTCTTTTTTGGGGGGGCTTTGCTTTCTTTTGAAACCTTCAAGTTATAATGTTACATATTGAACCTTACAAAGTGTCAGGTTAAAGCCGAAGAAGGAAAATAAGAAAGTGAGTATTTCTCTTGGCCATGACTTCTGTGTCAAGCAGATTTACTTCCACTTAGTTTAGAACACTAATTGTTGAAGCACATAGACTACTTTTCTTTGAAGAAACTAAGTTGTGTATATATCTTAAAATTCTGCCAATAGAAAAATACTGCAGGCCTATTAAGTTGAACTAAAATAATTTGGGGAGGGAGCCTGAAAAATTCCATCCACAAATAGATTGACTAATGTCACATTAAAACACACACATTGAAAAAGCCTCTCTCTCCACTTAGCTTCCTATCCCCACTATTTGCTTGTTTGCCTCGAAAATGGAATTCCTATTCTTCCCCATTAAAAGAGGACCAAACAGACAAATAGAATAGCATTTACTTTTGTAGTACTATATGTTTGTGGAAGACACTTTATTCACAGATTTTTTTTTTAGTCTAAAATTGATTGACCTATTTTTGACTATGTACTATCTTAGTTAATTATAATTGTCCTGGATGCTAAATTCTGGCCTTTGGCTACCGCCTTAAAGTGCCAATATATGCCTGCAGGGTTGTAGGGAAAATGGTCGGGAGTGACACTAATTTATACCTAATATTTATTGCATCAGCATCACATCCCACTCACCAAGACAATTCTCTTTCATTGATGGCTTGTGATGGTTCTGTGCCTGTATCCCTGGCAGTGCCTAAGGTGCCCACTGCCAGCTGAAGTCTCCATGTGTTTCTGGGCAGCATTCCTGCTCCCTGTGATCCTGAGAGCGCTTCCCCCACCACCCAGAGTGTGGTCCCTGGCCGCCTCCTTCTCCTGCCCTTCAAGCCTGAAACTGGCTTGTCTGGAGCCAGGGGTTAGTCCTGGGGTGTGTGTGTGTGCGTGCGCACCCATGCGCACACAAGTGCGTTTTGTGGACTCAGGAATTGTCTCCTCCCTGTCTGGTGAGTGAGAGGTGGGACAGAAATGATCCCCCGTGGCCCCAGCAAGTGACTAACCTTTCCTTGTTCACTGTGCTTCTGGACCACTTCTTCCCCTATAGATGTGGGCCCTGTGGCCAGCCAGCTTCCCCGATGGAGGAGAACACTGGATTATGGGAAATTTCCCTAATCACCTTTGCCATTACCTGACTCTGTACGCATAGATGATCAGAAGCTGGTAATTATAGATGAGGACTTCTTGGACAAGGTACCAAAATAATCAATCAATTATTTCCTTTGAGGAAAATTACAGATAGTTTTGGCAAAGGATGAATGAAACAAAGGTACATTTCCCATTTCAGAAAATACTTCTGTGAAAGGTTATGCTTTTAAGTTGAGCATTTCAGCAGCTTTTATAGCTACCATGCCGATCAGGTATATTCTGACCAGAAGGCACTCATTTTGAAGCCAGAGGAGAGGATGCTTTATTTAGCACTAATTTCATCGTTTGAGATTCTTGAGGTGGTGTGATAGCCTTAGAGTGACGATCGTTCATTCCTGTAACACTCCAGTCAGTGTTCCTGTTAACTCGCTGACCTCCGTGTGGTGAGGGACCTGCTAGGTGAAACCCCGGATGAGATCCTTATGCTCTAGGCTGGGCCGAGAGCTTCATGTTGTACTAATTACTCTCAGCTAGAAACGAAAGAAGAAGGCCCCGCCGACATCTGGTTGGTGCCAAAAGCTGTAGGTTAAATTTGCAGATTGTTTTTAAATAAGAAATTTTATATTTTAAACCCTATCTTTGATTTTGTATTTTTGACAAAATGGAATGAAGGCTGGTCGGCTTGCTTTGTTTTCTTTGGTTAACTGATTTTGTAGCTTTTACAACTAGAGGCTCTTATTCTGACAAAGCAGGCCACTCTGATCTATAAGCGCAACTTTATTAAGGAGGATATGCGGTAGATTCTTTTCTCAGTGTATCTGGCCTTCTTTGTCATTGTTAATACTGGGGACAAAGGGAAACTAGGTTAGCCGCTCTAATGTAACATTCTCTGAACATACAATAGTATTTAAGTAAACGGTCAACTTTCTTATATAATTATTGCACTGAACTGTCTTTTGTTTGTTTTTTTCAGGTGTTTAAATAAGCTCAGCTAATTTCAGGACACTAGTCATTTGTGCATCAAGGTGCTTGAATTTAGTAGCTTATAACATTATTTATGAAGGAAAAATCTAAATATGAAGTACCTCATGTTGAATGTTCTTGTACTGTATTTTTAATGTAACAGTGCAGATCTTGTTAGACATATGAATGTGTATAATCCTGTTAAATGCAAATAAAAATAAACCTGCTTCATAGATTTGTTTCTCTTAGCATTTTTGTAGTTCCCTTGAAATAGTGAAAAAATAATTCTGGCACTTCTGGTGCTTCTGCATTTTACATAGATCGTTTCACCGGAGCAGTTGTTTACGAAGTATTCAGCCATCTTTGATCCCTCAAGAAGTAAAAAATTGAGGCAAAAGCATAAGAGAACAATGAATATGTTAATCGATTGCATTGTTCAAAGCCTGACTGTTAAGTTAATGAGAGGGAGTAAATTGGATGCATTTATATTCCCCTGATGGAATTCCTGGTTGGCTGGCATTCTGCAAAATCTGGCTCGTGCCATCTTAGGGGTATTGATACTAAATGACATCCAGCTTTAAATGTGAACGGTGCTGCTTAGTCCTGCTGTGCTGTAATGGCTTAAATCTAGGAATTAAAAACAAATGTCATGTGAGAACTTTGAATGTAATTTTTGTGTACTCATCCAGCTCTCTATTAAATTTCCCCTTATCGAACATGTCTCATGCATAATTTTGTCCACACATGCTCCCCCCGCCCCCCCTTTTTTTTCTATTGCTTTTCTACTAGAGTTTATTGTGGGACTCCTGTGCAGTCATCAGATTACGACTGGATCCATTCCTAAGTCTGTCTGCCAGGCAAATGTATACACAAGCCCAAACAGGTACAGTTGAGATCTACTGTCAGCTAATCAAATTTTGGCTTAGTATGAAGCATGAAGTGTTCTTTTCTATGTATAAAAAGTATTAAATACTTTGCAGATACACGAAAACATCTTTAACATAAAAACACAGCAATAATAATGTTTTGATGCACATCACAAAGTAGTACTTTGTGAACCATTATTCACACACTTAAAAATCAAGGTACTGTACATGCAATGGTTCACAAACATGTTAACGATTGCATGTTCATTGAATTTTTAATGTCATGGGCATTGTGGGGTTTGACTTGGATAGTTTCTCAATTAGATGTGTATAATTCAGGGACTGCCTGTCTATTTGCTTACCCACTTCATCTACTCAGTGCTTGTATTTCTACAGCATACCTGGCCAAAGGCTTTTGAGTTTTGCCAAAGAGTAAGGGAAAAGGATTCCCACGCCCCCACGCCCCCACCTCCCCACCAATTCTCATCAGATTAATCAGACGCAACCTGAATTGCCAAGGTTTTTAACCTGGGGAATGCTTAGCCCTTAACTCCTTTTTGTTGCTATTAAGCGTAGTTCACATATATATCTGTTGTCCTCTCCCAGGACAATTGGGAATGATGTGATTCCATTGTTGGGCCTCCTGGATGAACTTGGCACTGAGACAGCACTTTGATCCCAGTTGACTCCCTGGCTTCCCGTGAAAGGTGTAGGCTTGGACTGGGGAGAAAATGGGAAGGAGGAAAATGTCTTCCTGAGGAATTCAGTGGTATGAAATACAGAGGCTGATGTTCACAAGTGACTCTGAAAACTTGTGGTTATTTTTAATGTTTTATCATTTTTCCATGTACTTGGTTATTAAGAGCAATTTTAATTGCAGATGTTGCAATTCAATGCTCTGCCTTGGGAAACTCCCTCCTCTCCAGATAACCAACCAGTTAAACAAAACAACCTAATCTTTTGTCAAATATGTGCTTTAAGTGAATTTGTGTTTAGGACATAATTGAAATGCAATTACCTACTAGATTAGAATATTGAAAAGGATGTGAACTGCCAGAAGAACAAACAAATTTGTCTAGAAAAAAGTATAGCCAGGACGCTCCCGAGGAGCAAATGTGGCGAGACATCATCGCAAGTATTTTGGACATGTCATCCGGAGACACTAATTCCTGGAAAAGGATATCAGGTTGGATAAATGAAGGGTCATTAAAAAAGGGGCAGACCCTTGATGAGGCGGATTGACACAATGGTGGGGCCTCAACAACATTTGTGAAGATAGTGCAGGCTTGGGCAGTGCTTTGCTCTGTTGTATATGGGGTCTTAGGAGTCAGAATCAACCTGATGGCACCTACCATAGATTACATTACCGGATATACTCAAGTACAAGCCAACCCAGATATCAGCCGAGGCACCTAATATTACCACAAAGACGGTATTTAAAATGTGCTGAAAAACCTGGCTTATACACGAGTATATATGGTAATTCACTCTTAGTTACTGATTTAAAGCTGTGGGTGGTAACCAGGTTAAGTTGTACCCAATGGGAGTGTGTATGTTAAAGTTTAAGGATTATGTCGTTTTTATTTCAATATACAGAAAAGCATTTCAAACTGAAGGTATGATCTCTTTGCATCAATTTAAAAAACTGAACTTATGTCTGAAAACGCATACTAATAGGCTTCCTAATTTTAACGTGAACTCAGTAAATCTTCTGAGCCACATATATAGCAAAAAGACTTGTGAGAAACTAGTAAGTCTGAGGTAATGTTTTGATATGCAGCAGCCTTTATTGTGACTGTAAAATTTGCATTTTCTTCCTAAACTACCAAAAGAAAAACAACACAATATTCAAAAAGAAAGATAAATGACAAAGGAAGCTACAAATAACCAAGTTGTGAGCAGAGTGTCCCACCTGCTCTGCGTTAGAATGTGTAAAAAAGTATTCTATACATATATTGTTTTGTGCGTGTTTTAACCAGCTATAAATTTTCACTAAATTCAGCACCCCTTAGTATATTATTGAAATGCTCTGTGCACTGGACTTTAACAAATCCAGAAGTCGAAGTGTTTAATTCCATAGAAAAATTCACCAGCCACTCCTTGGGAGAACGATGAAGTTTTTCACCCCTGTAAAGAGCTAACAGTTTCAGAGACCCACAGGGGCAGTTCGACTTTGTCTTGTACCGTGGCTTCTCAACGGCATAGAGTTTTGTATTTTGACAAGAATACCTGCAGACATCACGGGCTGAAGAATATGTATAATGTTTTCTGGAATTTTAGTTGCTCTAAAAAGACAGTGGAAATTGAGGGAATCTTTCAAAGGATTAACTAAAAATTCTTTCAGTCCTTCACCGTAGATCTCTTGTTCCATCCAGGCAGAACGTAAGGTGCTGGGAACTCAGAGGTCAATAAGGTAGGGGGTGTGTGCTCAGGAGCTTAGGGTCCTGGGCAATGCTTCTAGGCAGTTGGCATATAGGAGAATTTTTTAAACTGCTGGTCTCCAACCCAGAGATTCTGATTTAGTAGGTCATAGGTGGAGGTAGGGAAATTGTGTATCCGTAAGCTTGCACCTGGTGTTGATAATCACACTGATTTCCAGTGAGTGCTGATGTAATTCATTAGGACTAAGAGGTAGTGGCAAATGAGCTTTGACTTTGAGCCCAAAGGAACACCAGAGATTTGACAGTTCACTTCTCAAAGATTGTGGCCTTTAGAAACCCATTGGACACTTTTACTCAGGACCCTGGTGTATCCTGGTTCCAGGTTGGCCTGCTAACCAGAGCGCATTCCATGGGAGAAAGATGAAGCTTTCTACTCCCTTGAAGATCTGCAGTCTGGGAAACACACGGAGGCCGTTCTACTCAGTCCCACAGGGACGCTATGCGTTGGATTTGACTTGCAGTGAGTTTTATAGGCTCACTGGCTGTGAGTCAGAATGGTCTCCACAGTCATGGCTTGGTTTTTGGCTTAAAGGGATAATGGAATGTCGGGGTTAACTAGTGCTACCTGCTACATAACAGAAATGGACGTAGGTGGATTTAGCAAGCAGGAATATATATTCTCACAATTGTTGGTGTTGCTTTTGAGTGGTGCAGAGAACGATTGCCGAGGGTTTTCCACGTGGTTACCTTTTACCTTTCGGAAGTAGATCCCCACACCTGTCTTCCACGGGTCCTTCGGGTGTGTACAGATTGCCAATTTTTCAGCTAGGAGTTGAGTGCCTATGCTACCTATGATGCAGTGACATTTCTTTCTTTTTTTTTTTTAATCGTTGTATTAGGGGCTCATATGACTCTTATCACAATCCATACGTACATCAATTGTGTAAAGCATAATTGTACATTCATTGCCCTCATCATTCTCAAAACATTTGCTCTCCACTTAAGCCCCCGGCATCAGGTCCTCATTTTTTCCCTTCCTTCCCCGCTCTGCCCTCCTTCATGAGCCCTTGATAATTTGTAAATTGTTTATTTGGTCATATCCTGCCCTGTCTGACGTCTCCCTTCACTCACTTTCTGTTGTCCGACCCCCAGGGAGGAGGTCACATACAGTTCCTTGTAATCGGTTCCCTCTTTCCAACCCACTCTCCC
>NW_022109491.1:38735248-38762835 GCF_000313985.2 Echinops telfairi
ACAGAGCAAAACCAAGCAACGATATACAACAAAACAACAACAACAAACTTCTGATGAAGAACAAAACAAAACACAAGAAAGAAAAGCTTGTAGTTAGTTCAAGGATCGTTTGTTGGCCTTTTGGAGTGTTTTCCAGCCCAGTCTTGGGGCACCACGCCCTGGCCCCAAAGTCTGCCTTCAGCATTCCCTGGGGATCTTGCTGCTCCATTCCCTTGCTGTTCCACTGCACTCCCCCAGTGCTTTGCTTCTGTGTGGCGGGATCAGATCGGGTGCAATTCCCACACTGTGTCTCTGGTACTGTTCCCCGCAGGGCCGTGGGTCAGTGAGGGGCATCATGTATCATAGTGGTGCTGGCCATGTGGTCCTCTCTGTGGACTGGCTGCTCTAATTGGGGTCATTTTCCTCAAGGCCTGGTGGGCCAGGATGTGCTCCAGTCTCTCCTCCTTCCCCGTCATCTGCACGGAGCAGTGACATTTCTTTTTAATATGACTCTGCTCCCCAGATCTCGGTAACTCCCACCAGATGATCAGATGGGACTTCAAACAGGGCATGAGTGACCCGAATAGAGGGGACTGGTCACTTTTCATAGCAGCCGTTTGTCTATAAAGATGGGCCATATTTGAAGCAGCAGCAGGAAGAAGTGGCAGAGGCTGCCCAGAGACTGGCCTGAGATTCAGAGCAGCAGCCCTGAGACTGGGGTAGCTTCTCATCTGGTCCAAGACTGTGAGACTGAGACACACTAGTAGGATGGCTTCTTGGGCCCGTGGAAGCAAAGACCAAAGCACAGTGTGACTGAGAGACTGAGCACCAAAGAGAGACTTGGCTCCTGCCTGGAGAGAGGTGTTGCTGTTGACTGATAACTGTATTCTCACTGTTTGCTGATCCTGCCTATGGTAACCTATTAACTTCCCTAATAAGCCCTCGTAACTGAGTCTTGTCTGTGCGTTGTGTGCGGCTGTTGCAACAGATTGCCAAGTGCCGTGAGGAACATTGGTGTCAGAGCGTGTCAAGAAAGCTAGACAATGGAGCCATGTCTTGACCCCTGCCTTGTGGCAATGGAGAAGGCAGAGGTGGTCAGATATGTCCACCCCCATTGCTGTTGTACTCTACAGAGAGTTGAATGGGTAGAGTCCAAACTTAGGCTGTTGGCTCTAGGGAAAGGCTTTGTCTGCTGTGGGGGGTAATCCTTGCTCGGCTTCTCTTGCTCCGGCATTCCTAGGGGAGATGGCATTTTTCATATTACGTCTCTCTCCTCACATTAGTACTTCTTTGTCTCTGAGCGTAATCTGCTATGTGTGTGTTTGCCTTTTTTTATAAATTGAAAGAAGGTTTACAGAGTAGATCATCTATTTTACATTCAACAACTTATATACATTTTGTTTTCATCTCATTACTTGAAATCTCTATCTGAAAAGTGACTAGGTTTGAGATACACCCTACACTGATAAGGCCTCATTAACACAACAAAGAAAAACCTATTTCCAAATGAGATCAAATCCACAAGTATAGGGATGGGGATTCTGTGGTAGTTACATAATCTCGTGTCAATTTTAGAGGATTAAGAGTGAAGGGGTGGAATCTGGCCTGTCAATCAAGATATAACCAACGAGGCCTTCTGAGAATTCTGGGAACTCTGATATTTCCTTCTTGGAGGCAGGAGACATTTCTCTTTCTCAGCTCATTCCTTGGAGACTCTCTTTCTGCTCACTCCCTGAGAGACCCTCGACTGACAAGACACATGGCACTACGATGATAGACCCATGCCCTGGAAACTGGAGAAGCCGCATCGAGACTCCTGCCCGCGCAAGATGCTTACGCCGCCACTGGACTCACAAGACTTCACTCCACTGGCTTCTGATCCTCTTGCATTCCGCATCATTGCATGTGAGTCTGAAGAAGAATTTATAGATTGGTATCGAACATATGGGCTAATATTGGACTTAGGGACTGATCTGGACTGGACTTGGATGTTTTCTCAATATTCAATTTTAGTCAGGGTACATTAGAGAAACAAATCCGCAGAAACTCATGTATAAGAGAGAGTTTTATATAAAGGTTAAGGGCACATCAAGAAAACATCCCAACCCAGTGCTGCCCAAGCCCACAAGTCCAACATTAACCCATATGTCCAACACCAATCCACAAAGTCCTCCTCCATCTCACAAACACACACTATGATGCCAACTGCAGGAGGAAAGCCAAATTAGTGACCATGCAAGCATCTCAGCGCTGGCAGGGGTCTCCACACAGCTGCTCCAGCCCCCATGGCTGCATCAGGGTAGGTCCATGTGGCTTCTCCTCAGGAATGTCTTGCAGGAAGTGAGCCTTGCCAGCTGAAGCAGGGACCTGGCTAAGGCAGCTGCACCCTGGTCTGACCATCAGAAAGCATGAGACCCGAGAACTAGAAAGGCGAAGCTCACTGAGCCATTTATCTCTCCGCCCTTCAATTAACCCCACATGTGTTTATCAGCCAGGTTGGCACAATAAACTACCTTATATATAAACCTTTTTCTTATACACATATGAGTGTCTATGAATTTGTTTCTCTAATCTACCCGAACTAACACAGATTCTAACACACATTAGCTGGTGTGGGGGGTGGGGGGAGGCAGTTCAATTCACAACATGGAGAAAGCCCTTGGCAGCTAAAGGAGCATTGAAGAATGGCCTTGAGGTGGAGCATTAAGTTTCTTAGGAGAATGATTCCTGAGGAGCTGTGTTTTGAAGCCTGCAGTAGAATGATGTAGATGAAGATGTGTGATGCAATGGTGGGGATGGGGGTGGGGTGGGGTGGGGAGGAAACTTTATAAAAGGAGCAGCAGGGGAGATCTAGCTTGACAATCAGCTCTATGTGGCTCCCGTAAATGGTGCGTGTGGGTGAATGAGACCATTTACTGTGTGCCAAGCATAGAACAGGTAATTGGGCTGGAGCATAAAAATGTCTGTCACATGTTAGGTTAAATTATGTAGCTTTTAGCCTCGGAATAAAACATTGGCATTGAGGAGAATGAGTATAAAAACTCAAAAATCCACTGCCATCGAGTTGATTCTCCCTCACAGAACATTCTACCCTATAGAACAGGGAGAATGATTGAAAAGAAGACAAACGTTTGGTTTGGAAACATCTTTTTGAACTTTTGGAAGGATAAACTGTATTAGACTGGGCTTCCAGGTTGTAGATGTGTTGCTGTGGAAGTGGGAACAGTTAGGAGGCTGAGAGTCAGGGGTGTCAGCCAGGCCTGAAGGGGGCCTGGGAATGGAGAGAAAAGTGATTCTGGAATTGCGGTTGAGGAGAGCGTCCCAAGATCCAGAGCTCTAACATCCAGAACGATATAGCAAAAGAAGGCTGGTTGAAGCTGGAACGGACACACTTGCCTTAGACTACTTATCATTACAAAAAGGAAAACAATACGGTTTTTACCTTCCTCTACTCTAGACAGAGTCTTGGCTTACAGATACCTACCTTGATCTTTCCATAGACTCTTAGAAAGAAGGTAAAACAAGAAAGTTGTACAAAGTGTAGTTTGCTGGCTCAGTCTCTGTAGTTTACTGGCCTGACTAGATTTGAAACTTTGCTCTAGATGTGTGACCTCAGGCAAGTTCTTTAACCTCTCTGAGCCTCGGTTTGTCCAGGAAAGATGGCGCAAATAATAGTGCCTTCCTCCTAAGGTGGTTGTGACTTAAATAATCTACCCAAAGCACAGAGAATGCTGTAACAAGACGACGATTGAGTCCCTGTGATTAGACAAAAGGTAAAAAGCCACACCTTAAAATGTAACACAGGTTTCTCGTACAGTATATGCATTTCTGAGGATCAGTTTGCTTTTAGTTCACATATACTTTTAATACGTTGTTCACGTAGATGATTACCAAACAAAGATAGATTTCTTATATTGCTATTATCTTAAATCACTGCTGATACTGTGATGTGGTGTTACGTATGATTCAGCAACTCTATGTACACTGGAACAAGACACTGCCCCAACCTGCGTCACTCACATAGTAGTTGCCATGCTTGGTTGAGCCTCCTATTGCAGCCACTGTGCCATCTATGTAGTTGATTCATCCTCTGAGTTAGGCTGAGTGGACTAGAGAAACAAATCCAGAGACACTCATGTATGTGTAAGAAAGAACTTTATATCAAGAAGTAATATTATATCAAGAAAATATCCCAGTCAAACTCAAGTCCGAAAGCCCCAGATTAGTCCAGAAGCCCCTCTTCAAACTCATGCAGCCACAAGCAATGATGCAGAATGCAGGAAGATCTCAGGCTGGTGGGTGCAGAGTCTTGTGGATCCAATGGTGGTGGAAGCATCACAGGGCTCTGGCGTCAACCAGCGTCGGCCAGCAGGAAGGTGAAGTCAGAAGGGCAGGTTCCCAGAACCCTCCGTATGAGAAAGTCACGTCCACAAAGAGTCACTGTGACCTAATTGACAGGCTAACCTCCACTTGTATTTATCTTCAAGTTGACATGAAATTATATAACTAACACATCCTCCTTTTGACTTTACTAAACACAATGTCCTCCAGGGACTGGTTACTCCTTCCTTCTAAGGAACATTCTAACTGCATTTCTTCCAAGACTGATTTTGTACTTCAGGCACTCCATGTTGCATTTCGTATTCTTACCCCAAACCAGAATTCAAATGCACCAATTCTTGATTCCTACCCATTGTCGAGTTTTTGCATGCATATACCAAGCCATATTCACTGCCACAATTTTATTAGGACCCAATCCAGACACCATACCATTCCATGGGTTAATCATATTAAGCAGTGTTGCACAATCAGTACCACATCAGTTCTAAGATTTTTTTTTTTTCCTTCTTGAACTACCTAATATCAGCTCCCCACTACCTCTCCATCTCCCCTGCAGGAACCCCTAGGAGCCCTTATTCTAGTTGTTTGTATAGATTCATCCATCCCAGGTTCATATACTGAAAAACAGAGAAAAACATGTAATAGAGAGTCAAGAAGGCTACCACCAATGACAAAACACAAAAGAGACGAACCCCAATATGAATTTTAAAAAATCCATAACAAATACTAAAAAGCAGATCCATAACAAGTACTAAAAGGCACAAAATGTATCAAAAGGGAGATCAAGTGATAATGTTTTAATAGTTTAATAGTTCAGGTCAGACTTATCATTTTAATCTACTAATATACTATAGTCATCTCTCCAATACTCTGTCTGATAACCAAGCTATTCTCATTCTCAATTATGTATGGTTCAAGGGAAATCATTGGAGGTTTATTCCCTGTGTAAATCCTGCACATGTATGGGCTTCTACTGTTATCCATAGCATACCAGAATCTCACAATTTAAGCTCATATGATCCCCTCCGTTAGATTTTGATTACATAATTTACATTCCTTGGATTATGGGTGTCGTGGGCTTAGTTGACATCTCAGATGGCTGCCTGTTTGAAAAGAAGCCTCTAGTATTCCAGATGGCATCTGCCTGATAGCATCTGCCTGATAGCATCTGTCTGATAGCATCTGCCTGATTGCTGGGCACCATCTAATTTCTATAGCACTCATGGCTAATGTGTTTCCATCGTGAGGGGAAGTATCAAGCAGAGCCATGTCGTAAGAACGAATTGTGCTTAGATTGAAGCTAGGATTACGTGTGAGCCCCAAGTACATTCCTGAATCTGATCTTTTATAGTAGAGAATCTTACCGATTGTCCCCCTGGAACTTAAGGGCCTTCTGTTTACAGTGTCCTTGATTAGCCATTGCACTAATGTTTAAAATACCATTGAGAGTTGGAGCTTGAGCAAGTGTAAGCTAACTACATATTGCACAATATGGATTATTCACCTGTACAGAATAAGTCCTTAAACAAGTGGCTGCTATTTGCACAAACGATGGGAGCGGATAGTCAGACAAAACTTAGAATAATATTCACTGACAAATCAGATACACCTCTGCCAGAATACTACATATCCTGATATAGCAAGTAGGGCAGTGAAGTATGAATTCAGTTAGGCCACCTACGGACAGACAGTTCAATACTCTTGTATAGCTGTCTTCTGCGTCTTCACACACCATGTAATTTCAGTCTAAAATCCTCAGGTTGCAGGTATGTTGGAGGAGAGCCTAGTTCACCTAGTGGGGTTTTCACATAGCATCCCCCTGGCATGATCTTTGGAGAGCGCTGTGCCCCTTGAAGATCCAGAGTTCAATGGCATGTGGCCTCGTTCCCCAGGGTTGAATAGGAAGGTTTTGAGGACCCCTCTGGAAGCATTTTCCATCAGGAGGCTTTTTTCCCCAGGTGATTCCAATAGAATCTGATTAAGATTTTGTTTGTTGAGATTTTTATTTAAACTAGTCTTTTACACTTTGGATATAACTTCTGTAATTATTTTAGGAGCCCTGCTGGTGTAGTGAGTTACACATTGTGCTGCTAGCTGCAAGGTCAGCAGTTCGAAACTACTCACCACTTTTTGAAAGACAAATGAGGCTCTCTACGCAGAAATCCGACTTTGTCTTATAGGATCACTATGAGTCTGGATCAACTCAAGGGCAGTGTGCCTTTTTTTTTAATAAATAATTTTGAATTATAATCAGTTTAATATTGAAGTTATTTGTAATATGTTGAAAGGAGGTAAATCTGATGAGTGATGTGACTATGATCGAATATTTGAATGGCCACTTGTTTTGATTCATGCAATCACCCGTCTGCCTGAAGTAGGGGCAATTTTCAGTGCATGCACCCTGCTATTGTTGACTCTTTACCTCCAGGCCACGACTTTCTCACCAAATCCTTGAGCCAGTGCTGCATTCTTACTTGATGAGGGCCCAGGCATCCTGGACTTTCAACTCAAGGAAGCTCCAGAAATGAGCAACACGCAGTCTACTCCACTCCCACTGACTTGGTCCTGACTCATTGCAATCACATATGTTACAGAGAATTTTTCCATACAGTTTTCTTGGCTGAAATCTCTATGGAGTCATATCACCGGTGCTTTTTTCCCCCTCATGGGACTTCTGGGTCTGTTTGAAACACCCACCTTTAGGTTAGGATCACTAATAGCCCCTTGCATACCCAGGAACCGTAGAAACTGGATTGCTGTTAGGAGCTGTTGAATCAGTTCCAACTTTGAGAAGACTCACGAACGAGGGAAGGAAGCACTGCCTCGTTCTTCCCCACCCTCACAGTTGTTACCATGCTTGAGCTCCATGCTGTAGGAGCTGCCACATCAATCCACATCTTTGGGGGTTTTCTTTTTCACTGACCTTCTGTTATACCAGACACATGTCCTTCCTGAGATGAAGTCTTACCATCTCACTTCTAAGGAGCATTTTGACTGTACTTCCAAGAGAGGTTTGCTTGATCTTTTGGAACTTCGTGGTCAGAAACAGGCAATGCAGGCAACAAAAAATCAGGAAAGGATTGGGGAGAGAGGGAGCCCCTCACCTTTTCCTCTGTGGTAAAAAGCTTTTGAATCAGACACAAGTGATTCTGAATAGTGACTGATGGCTGGCCTTAGGGGTGACGGCTCCACTAGAGCTCCCTGCTCTACCCTCTGTAAAGAGCCTTTGTGGGTTTGCCAAGCTTTTTAGCCAAAGTCCCATGACGGCCATGCTAAGGTCTGTTCCTTGGGGGCTTTTCAGCTACTGGGCCTCAAAATATAAACCACAACACAGGTCATTCAGGTTCAAGGCAGAGATGAGAAACCTTGCCACCCTTGATTTCTTTTCACCAAATGCTGCCCTTCAGTCTTGCAGCAGGTGAAAAGATACAGACTTTGTCCTTGACTAGAAAGAACCCCATCTTGCTCAGAGGGGTGATAAACATACCGAAAGTGCACAGAATCATGTCCACATTTTTGTACTCTCTGGCTCTGACCATCTCTTTGCATCGGACAAAGACATCCTCACAGAGGCCCTCGTGGATTAGTCTGATTCCTGGCCTTTGTACATTCTTTTTTCCATGGCCTCACCTCGCTGCTGCTTTCTGGCCTCCAGCCTTGAACCTGGGCAGCCCACCCCAGCTCCACCTCCATCGTCTCAGTAAAGAGGCTGAAAATGAGGGGACCTTTCTCTTGCCAGAAGCCATTCAGCTTTTGCAGCTAAATACACACACACACATACACACCTGGTTAGAAAAAAAACAATCACTGTGTGAGGTCACAATAAAGCCGTATAGTCAGTCATTATCAAAGCGGTTTCTTGTCTGATTGGGAGCAGTGCTCAGACATTCAGAATCTCCTATCAGAGGAGATTTGGGTTTTGTTTTTTATGTTTCTTTTTAAAAAATCATTTTATTAGGGGCTCAGACAACTCTTATCACAATCCATACATACATCAATTGTGTAAAGCACATTTGTACATTCATTGCCCTCATCATTCTCAAAACATTTGTTTTTTTAATGCCAACTCAGAGATCTTTCTTTAAAGTTTAATTTAATTAATTTGTTGTTTTGAAATACTTCTATTTGGGGCTCTTACATCTCTTATCACAATCCATACATTAATCCAGTGTGTCAAGCACACTAACACATATGCTGCCATCATCATTTTCAAAGTATTTTCTTCCCACGTGAGCCCCTGATATCGGCTCCCCTCCCTCCCCAACCTACCCTTCCTTGATAGGTTATAGATTATTATTTCCATATCTTACATCATCTTCCGTCACCCCCTCCCCCACTTTTCCGTTATTTGTCCCCCTGGTAGGGGGTTCTAGATTATCCTTGTGATCAATTCCCCCTTTCTCCCCAAAACATCCCCTAATCCTACTGGTATCTCTACTCTCCTTGTTGTCCCTGAGGGGTTTATCTATCCTGGATTCCCTGTGTTGCGGGCTCTTGTCTGTAGCAGTGTGCATGTTCTGGTTTAATCTGATTTGTAAGGAAGAATTGAGGTCAGGATAGTAGGATGAAGGGAGCACAAAACAGCTAGAGGAAAGTTGTGTGTTTCATCGGTGCTATACTGCACCCTGACTGGCTCCTCTATCCCCTGTGACCCCTCTGTTAGGGATGTCCAATTGTCCACAGATGGCCATTGGATCTCCACTCCATGCCCGCCCCCCTCCAAATTCACCTTTGGTATGGTTTTGTTCTGGGTCTTAGGTGTCTGATACCTGAACCCATCTACACCTCATGATCACACAGGCTGGTATGCTTCTTCCATGTGGGCTTTGTTGCTTCTCAGCTAGATGACCGCTTGTTTATCTTCAAGCCTTTAAGACCCCAGATGCTCTATCTTTTGATAGCTGGGTACCATCAGCTTTCTTCACCACGTTTGCTTATGCGCCCATTTTGTCTTTAGAGATCATATTGGAAAGGTCAGCATCACAGAATGCCATATTGTTAAAACAAAGTGTTCTTGTGTTAAGGGAGTACTTGAGTTGAGGCCCAATGTCCATCTGCATCCTTAATTCTTAACATATAGATATGAGTCATAGTTCTATTCCCCTCTCATTATATATGCATTTACATATGTACATACCTGTATTTAGGCCTCTTTAAATATCCTTTGCTTCTTGTTTCTTTCCTTTATTTCCCGAGGAAGTTTTTAAACTGATTTCTGCTGTCTTGTCATTTTGTGCTGACCTCAAAAGCCTGTGTTAAATGGATGCCATCTCTCCAATTGCTCCTCAGAAATGTTTTCCTTTTGGGTTGACAATGGAAGCATTTGCACAGTAACTGTAGGGGAAGCATGGCCCAGCATGAAAACAAGCAACTGCAATGAATGAATGTATTTGTCTGCAAACGTCCTTCGGGGCAGGGCCCCTTGTTCTGGAGAATACAATGAAGAAGGCTCCTTCTCATTCAGGTAGCAGGATAAATAAATACTATACAAGAAATAAAAGTGATGCAAACCTAAAGGAAATGCCATTGCTCAATCGAGAGAGGGATTCAATTTGGGACTAATGTAAACACGGACAGACAACAAAATAGAAGAGGCTGTTGATAATTATTGAACTTGGTGAGGGGAAGATGGAGTCTCATTGTACACTTGTTGTTTTTGTATGCTTTAAAATTTTTAATGGTGGTAGGGATTTGATTAACGAATTCATGTATAATATGTATTCCTGGAAAGAGACCACTTTTTTCCCTCCAAAATCAATTTCCAGTGTTATCAGTTCCATTGTAATAACTCATAAAGAAGAACAAGCTTTAAAGTAAAGGCTGGATTTTTTAGGCACAGATGCCCAAAGTGTCCCTTGACCAACCCACTTTCAAGTATCACAACATAGACTTAAGATTTTTCCAAACATTAGACTCTTGGATTTCAAAGTTAAATTACTAAACACCCTTAATGCAAAGATATGCATTTATACTTAGCTGTTTAAAACAGACTTCTATCTCATAAAATTTATAATTGAATGGAAAAGCTATCTCACTTCTGTTTTATTAATCATCTCTGAAAGAAGTCTGGAATTTAAATGATTATTCTCACAGTTCTCCTGGTGGTAACATAATCTAATCTTAGCAAATCGTAACGGAAAGTGCACTGTGGATTTATGCTGGCTCTGACTTGAGTCTCATTTTGGCTTTTGAAAGTGGTGTCTCCATTTCTCTTAAAGCCATCCATCTACCATGCTTAGCCCTGGCATGTTGTATTAGGCTTGGTTGACCAGAGAAACAAATCCTGAGACACTCATCAAAGTGACAGAAAGAGCTTTCTGTCAAGAAGTAATTACATATCCAGAAAATATCCCAGCCCAGTCCAACTCAAGCCCGTAAGTCCCTCTTTGAACTTATGCTGCCACATGCAATGATGCAGAATACAGAAAGATCACAGGTGGTTGGTGCAAAGTCTTGCGACTCCAAGGATGGCGGATTCATCTTCAGGGCTCTGGCAGCAGCCAGGGACCTTCAGCAGGAAGGTGCAGGCAGAGTGATAAGGGGAAGTTCCCAGGGTCCTCTTTATGAGAATGCCACGCACACAAGGAGGCATCATCAGACTGATTGATGGGCTGAATACCACCCGTACACTTTTATATATCTTCAAGGTGACAAGGCATTATGTAACTGCCATCCATGTTTTAGCATCCAACCCTGAAAAATATGTTTTTATAATGACTTGGAAGGCCAGGTTAAAATTTTGAAATCTAGCCCTCTCAGCGTTCTCCACCAGAGAGTGGTGTGTGAGGAGAGCTGATCATTGGATTGAGTTCTGTGAGTTATCTGTGAGTTCTGTGTGCCCCTTGCAATGAGCCCGGCATAGGTGTAGAATAGCATGGGATGAGCAGTTTGTGTCAGAATAGGTAAGGAAGGATGGATCATGCTGACTTGTCTGACCCTTTCCTTATGGCAACCAGAAGAGATGAGACTTGTCCACCTCCACTGCCATTAACTGCATCATCATTTGGAGATAATGAGGATGAATAAGGTGTGGCACTTCTAACCATGACTTTAAATTGTTCAAGGAGCCCTGTTGACGTAGCTTTAGAAACCTACCAGGCCAGTTCTACTCTGTCCTATAGGAATGCAATGAGTCAAAATTGACTCAATGGCAGTGAGAGCCAAATCCGCGGGTATTCCCACTCAGGTGGGTAGATTGCCCAGTAGAAGTAATGTGGTGTGACTTTGAAGCCCAGATCATCCAAGGCCTTCCAGCCTGTGACCGGGTCACTGGCAATGCTTCCTCTTGGAGTCTCAAGTAACCATGTTTTGAAAATGACTGTTACACTGGAGCGGTCACACGTGCACATTCTGGTTGAGGCTCCAGTGGAGCACATCCTTTAGACTCCGGACCAGTCAGATGGGTGCGGATGTCACTCTGGGAGGTAGGATCTGTCAGACCATGTCCTTCCAGCCCCTCCCAGCTGACATCACAGGACAGAGAGGTTTTCCCCTTACTGTGCCTTTTCCAATGCTGAAGCACAGAATCTGTGAACCTCATAAAACGATTGTCATTTTATGCCACTAAATTCAGGGACAGGGTATAAAACCTAAGATTCACATTGGTAGGATCAGCTGCCTTCTCACAATTGCATTTGAATCACTAAATGAGCATCTCAGAATTTCCATTTTCAAGACGGAAGTCTTATTTACCATTGCTCCTCAACCACAACCACAACACCCCAAACCAGTGTGTTCATCATCTATTTCCACAATCCTAGTAACAGTTACCACCCCAACGCAGAAGGAATTCTTTTTTACAATCAATTTTCACTCCTAATTCAGTAGCAAATCTTGTTTTAACGGAGAAAATATCTCATTTCTAATCCATCTAATTTTTCACAACGCCACTATTCATATGCCAGCTCAAACTACCATCATTTCTTTCCTGGACAGCATCCTAATACATGTTCAGTATCCAACCCGAGCTTCTGGCCGTTGGCATTTTACACAGCATCCAGAGGAGTAATTCAGAAATCTAAGCAGGGTGTTCAAGGCATAGTGGTGCAGTGAATGGACACTGCAGTGCTTCCCAAACCCTCTCTCTACCTCACTTCTTTAAACAAATAGTAATGAAGTATTGACACCCCTGTCAAGAATCAACAAGTGCCTGGGAATTCCCGATATTAGCCTCAGGAGCACACCATCTTGGTCTTCAGCTCCAGTCAAACCTTCAGATAACTGCAGGCTCAGCTGACATTATGGCTTCAATTTCATGAGAAATTCTAAAGCAGAATCAGTCACTCAGCTAGGTCATACACAGATTTCCAACTTTACAGAAACTCGGCAAGATAATAAATGTTTGTTGATTTTATGGTCTAAATGTTCAAGTAATTTGTTAGGCAGCATAGGTAACTAATACTGATTTGGTACCAGAAATGAGGTCAGAGTACAGGTACCCCATGGATTATGAAGATATGTCTTTTCACAGATTTGATGGATTCAAAATCCTCATGAGGTCAAATTCCACTCGATTAGAGATGATTCAATTCAGCCTCATATGGCTCTAGCAAGCCACTTTGCACTTGTAAAAATGATAGTGCCAGGACTCTAGGAGAGAAAGAGAAAACACTTTTTTTTTAAGTCTCTATTTATGTCAAGTGTTCCTGCCCCATTGCTAAAGGAAATCACATGACCACATTCAGCATCATTTGACGGTAATAATCAAAGGCATGGGTACCTAGAATGGTGAAAAATTGGAGTCATTAATATAGTTAAAGTACCACAGCATTTACTAAAGTCCCCTTAAACATGTCAAATTATAGGAAAATGTGCAAAATGACAAATCCCTTCATACAGGCCCTCTTTTCCACAACTGGTTAGTTTAGTCTACTACATTTTCCTTCATTGCTAACGAGTGATTCCTTAGGTTTCCATGGAATTTTTAATGTTAAATCTTCTCCAGTCTGTCTGGCCAGTTCAGTCAAAATCCTTTGGAGTTGCCTTATTTTGTGTGCCTCTAGAGGCTTCTCCTAACCTTTGATATGCTTTGAATTATGTAATAAAATCCTGAACACTTAAAAGTACTATCTTTAAAATGCCATTAAATTGTTTCCTTAGGACAGCATATCACTTTCTCCAGTGCATACACTCTTTTTTTTTCCTTTAAGAGCAGAAGTGGGATTCAAAAAGGAAAATCCAGTGCATGCTTGTGTGTTAGGAGACACTTTCTAAGTCTCTTCTCCTCTGATTGAAGGGAATACTGGTTCCTTTTCTCTCTTCTGTTGTCTGTTTGTTTTATTATAGTTAAAATAGATTTAACAAAGAATTTTCCAATTCTATGTTTTTAATATATACAGTTAGGTGGCATCGATTCTGCCTTTTTTTTTATGTTGTTTTACTGACATGTAATTCACATGCTATGCAATTCAATGGCTTAAACGTATTGAAAAGGGTTGTGCAATCACCACTGTCTCTCTGCCATTTGAAGTACATCGCTCATGACTGATTGGAGGCTTCTTTAGCAGCATCTACACTTGTTGGGTTAGCATGCTTCTAAGTCTATTTTTGCTTGGTTTCTTTTACCCTGCCCTCTTTTGAATGATTATAATCCAGTTCCAGTTACAATTTTTAAAAAGTTCCAAAACCCAAACCAAACTCACTGCCATCTAGTTGATGCCAACTCATAGCGACCCTCCAGGACAGGGTAAGACTGACCCTGTGAGCTTTTGAGACTGCAAATATTTATGGGACTAGAAAGCCCTGTCTTTCTCCCATGACACAGCTGGTGGGTTTGACCTATGGATCTCGCATAGCCACTATTCTAAAAAACGTACATGAAAAACACACATACACACACATTTAAGGAAAACGGCAGTGTTTCTAAAGTTGTGAAGTGATTCCATTGCATTGCTTTGTGTTATAGGAGGAATCCTTCATTTCAGAAGGCACAAGGGGTGGAGGTGCTTTGGATATGTGTTTGAGAGAGTTATGAGCCTCAAAAACTTACATTGGTTACTCATGGGGAAAAAATGAGCCTTTGAATAAGGGTCACTCTCTCGAGTTGGGCCACCCAAACATTCTCATCTCATTCCGTTATCACACACCCAAAGACTCTCATGAAGAGACAGTTGAAGTCAGGTTGCTTGACCACACTAGTTGACTGCATCCCCACTCCTCCCACATCTCCTTTCTCGGTCCTAATAGTCCTTGATGTTCATTCCAATTTCCACTTCTTTGCTTGGGGGCAGGTGGCATTGACTGGATCCAGTATAAGCCTCTGTCCACTGTGATTGGCTTAAGGGTAAGCAAGTAACTTAAAACAGTGTAGTCAAAACAACCTTAGAAGGCTTGAGGGTCTGTCAACTATTGCTATGTATAGGCCATTCCAAAACTCAGTTGCTTCAACCAGAAAGCGTTTGCTGCAATTCATGACTCTGCTGTCTAAGTGAAGTGGTTTTTCGGATCTCAGTTGTGAAGGGTGTACGGGTCAGGAAATAGTTCTGTGGCTCTAGGCTGAGTCCGCATGTATTTTTCATGGCTGATTGCAAATTGGTCTAGGATGGTCTCATCTGCAATGACTTGTGTCTGCTCTACATGGTGTCTCATTCGATCACGGGACAGTCTAGGATTACTCTTATCAGTACACTAGAGGCAGGGTTACAAAAGAGAGTGGAAATGCACAGTTCTCTTCAGGTCTAGGCTCAGCATTACCACCATGTCATTTCCACTCTATTCTCTTGGCCAGTTCATATATTTATGAAGCCAGCAAGATTTAAGAGGTGGTGATATACATTCCACTTTATGCGGAAAGGAAATAGAAACTCACATCGGGAGGAAATGAATTAAGATGAGTTATGGATATAATTGTTTCTTCCTGAATTATATGTTGGATTCTTAGCCCTTATGTGTGTGAATTAATCCAGTTGTGACCAGTACACAAAGGAAATATTGAAATTATCATGGATTTCATCTTGCTTGGATCCAGTGCTCATGAAACCATCAGTTAAGAAATCCAACATCATACTGTATTGGGTAAATCTGCTGTACAAGGTCTCTTCACTGTATTGAAGGGCAAGGATGTCACCTTTGAGGACTGAGATGTCCCTGACCCAAGCCATGATGGGTTCCATGACCTCATATGCAGGTGAAAGTTGGACATTGAATAAGGGAGAGTGGAGAAGGATCAATGCATTTGATTTATGGTTTTGGTGAAGAATATTGGAAGTGTCACGAATCACCAAAAGAACAAACAAATCTATCTCAGGAGAAGTACAGCCCAAACGCTCCTTTGGCCATGTTTTCAGGAGAGAGTGATCCCTGGAAGGATGGACATTGTGATTGGTAAAGTAAGACCCTTGGCAAGATGTATTGACACAGTGATTGCAACAATGGACACATGAGCAATTGTGAGGATAGCACAGGATGTGATAGTGCTCTGTCCTGTTGTTCACAGGGCCCTTATGAGTCAGAAAGGACTCAGTGGTGTGTAACAACATTCCTGTGGATACAGGCCCATTTTGGAATACAGTTTTTCATGTTGTGTTAATGAGCCATATCAAATATAAGGTGTGTCCTAAACCTAATCACTTGGGAGTGATAAAAAGAGCGTATAAGACATCAAATTAAAAAATCACTACAAGTGGGTTCTGACTCAGAGTAGCTCTGTAGGACAGAGAAGAAATGCCCATGTGGTTCCTGAGACTGTGACCCTTTATGGTAGTAGGACACCTCATCTCTCTCCTGAGGAGTGGCTGGTGGTTTAGAACCACTGACCTTATGGTTAGCAACCTAACATATAACCACTATGCCACCAGAATGCCTCAGATTAAATAAAGATATATGTAAGCACAGATGGAGGAAGCGAGATCAATGTGATAATCATCAGGGAGGTAAAAAACTTCAGGGATACTGAGAGTCACAAATCTTTCCCAGATCCTTCACACAGAGGACCTTTTTCTGTTTCTGGTACCCTGAATTTGTTCTTCTAGTCACCTAAATTGTGAGAAAAATGGCCCTTCTTTAAACTCACTTGTGGTATGTGTTAAGTAAAAAAAATGTATTGCTCCAAGGACGCTCATTTATGCATAATGGAAACACAATTGGTTTGAACATGTTTCTACAATCAGTGGCTGACTGCAGACAAATTCTCTCGGTGCTATGCTTGTCTTGGTCTCATGAGCATGCCTCAGAAAACCAAAGGTCCAGTCACAACAGTGTTTCCCAAGGGGATCTGCCGGGCAGTTCAAGTTAAGTCAGAGAGGTCAGCTCAGAAGGTTGTATTGAATGCTTCTTGAGATCCCCAAAGGGTAATCTTGATAGCTTTTCTTGAAGGACACAGGATGATCATGAAGGCTTATTGTTAAAAAGTTTAAAGAAAATTGAAAACTGCATTGGTGAGAATCAGGCCAGGAAAATTGCCTAGGGAATTGTGTTTTCCATGGCAAACTTTTACATGCTCCTTCTCTGTGAGTAGCAAGTGCTGTCCCAGGAAAATTTCACTGAGTGACCTTAACCTTACTCCAGCCACCGTACACACCTAGTCTTTCCCCTTTAGGCTTCTTCTTGTTTTACAGACTCAAAGAAAACTTAAGAGTAATCCGAATCCCCCAAGAATGAAACAATTGCCATTTTGATATGTTGCAAAGAACCCAGAAGTCTTGGAAGGGTCAGAAAGATGAAAACACTCTTTTGTTTCATATGAAGGATATGTTGAGAAACAATAGCTTCATGTTTTAGTATTTTGTTTAATAATGGTTTCTATGATTTTGTAGCAATATTTTTGGCTTGAGAATGACTTTTGGTAGAAAATACTTGGGATAGAGACGTGGGATCATTTCAACAAATCTAGGGTAGTGAGTTATTCATTGGCGGTTCAAGCACACCACCTACTCTGCAGAAGAAAGATACAGCTGTCTACTCTTGTAACGATTTATGATGTTATTGTAAATAATAAAATCCAAATACAAAGAAGGCAGTGGTATCAGAGCTCAAATTATGAATGCCCGGTTTTCAGAAGGCTACAGGTGATCATGACTCCCCACATGGATGAAGCCTTTGGTGAATCCCCTCTGACCATGGTCAACTGATGTGAACTGCCTTGCTATCCGACAGAGAGCATTATGAAGTCCGTATGGCAGATATAGTTAGATTAAAATGTAATACCTTATCATTTGATTTTTCTTTTTGACCCATTTAAAAGTTATTTTAGTTTTTAATATTTTTTTGCTTTCTTTTTGATTGAGGATTTTCTCTGTTTTGTGTAGTCATTGCAAGTGGGGGAGGGGGGTTGTTGTTGTTTATTTACTTCCTGCCTGTGTTTTGAATGGTTTTATGAAATCCAGGAGAAGTAAATCTATAGAGATAGTAACTGGGTTAATAATTACCTACAGGCGACTTCCCAGGATCCGCCCTCTTAAACACGTCCTAAAACGCGCTTCCGTCCTCTTCTCCGTCTCTCAGTTTCTCTGCCATCCTGAGTGTGGTGTTGCTCCGACTTCACCATGTCGTCTCATAAGACTTTTAGGATCAAGAGATTCCTGGCCAAGAAACAGAAACAGAATTGGCCCATTCCCCAATGGATTCGAATGAAAACCGGTAATAAAATCAGGTTCAACTCCAAGAGAAGACATTGGAGAAGAACCAAGCTGGGTCTGTAAGGAGCCCCCTGAGGGATGGCACGCATGACCGCATTTTCCCAGTCTCAAATCATGTTGTGTTGCATTAAGACTTTTGTCCCCATTTGATCAAATGAACTTTTATTGGCAAATCTGATTTATTCCTTGTTTTTTTTGCTTCCTCATCAAGTCTAACAATAAATAATATAAGGCTGTTGGTTTGAAAGAAGAAAAAAATTACCTACAGGCATGGAAGAGGAGGTTTGGAGGAAATATGAAGCTAACCCTTGTGATTACAAGAGGATAATTTTCTGAAATTGATTGACACAAATTTTATTAATGTGATCGAATGATTAGATGATATGATATCTGAAGTATATGACAGGAGCACTATTTTAAAAATATTTAATCTATTGGAAACTCAAAGATCAGTTATCCTTTGTCCTGTAGGGTTGCTATGACTCAGAATCTATTTCATGGCAATGAATTTGACCAGAGATTGAGTGAAATGCCAAGATTAAGACCAAGTCTTTCTGTTTTACTTTTGCATGTGTATAGGAATGTGCGTGGCAGCCCTCTCACCTGCTGGCATCCTTTTTGCTATCACTAGGAGTTCTAGCCGATAGGAGTGGTGGTAAGATTTTATGTCAACTTGTACCTGGATGGGGAACCCTGATGATGCAGTGGGTTATTTATTGGAATGTTAACCACAAAGTCAGCAGTTCAAAACAACTAGCTGCTCTAGGGGAGAAAATTGAGGCTCTCTACTTCCATAAAGGGATACAATTTCAGAAAGCTACAGGGGCAGTTCTATCCTGTTCTATGGGGTTGTCTTGAATCAGAATTGACATATGGGAGCGTCATTTTTTTTTACACTTGGATGAAAATAGAGTTCATGTTATCAGGTCACAGCCTGATGAGCAGGCCATTGGTGGTGCGGTCTTTTTTATAAGAGAGACATTAGGAACCTCTCGCTCTCTTTCATTCTCTTGCCTTTCTTCTTCCTGCTTGCTGGAATTCTGTGTTTTCCTCCAAGGGTGGCTTCATGTATGCTGCTGACCATGGGAGCTTTGGGTGCCCTGGATTGTTCCCACTGACCTTGGATGCCTGCAATTCCGCACATGCTGCCCTGTGGTCTCCCTGCTTCCCACTTTACCTGTCTGCTTCAATGACCTGTGGCTTTGTGAGGCTGACGAGGCACCCAGCTAGCACTGGACCGTGGACTTGAGTGGAACTGAGCTAGGACACATTCTTGATAAAAAAAGACTCCATGATATAAAGCTCTTTCGTTCATATACATGCATACATATATCTATCTCCCTGGTTTTGTTTCTGTAGCAAACACAGCCTAATACGGTAAGGAAGCTCGTTGTGAGAATAAGGCCGACACTGGAAGACAGAAGCGAAGGGATTCAGAAACATGCCGCAGTCATCATGAAAGGGCGCACACCCGGATCAAGCCCACACTCCTCCTGCAGTTTTCGGATACTTAGTACATTCTCATATTTTTCAATCTAGTGTGATTAGAGTTTCTACTACTTGTAACATAAAGAGACCCAAATTACAATGCAATTTAACAGAACTATAGCTTTTTTCCCCCTCCCTTCCTTAAAATTGCCTCTATAAGAAATTAAACTGCTGTTGCTTTTATGAAAGTGATGCAAACATACAAAGTTTAGAGACGGTTCTTAGTCAGAAAATCAGAGTTTCAAATAAATTAAAGAGTGAAATTTCTTACTCAACAGAAGTGCACATCTGTGATTTTAATCCTATATTTATGGAATATTGAAGAGCCCAGAAGGGTCATTAAATTTTTTTCAGTTATAATTTACTGTCTCTTATGGATAAGATTACATGTTTTAATAGACAGCCATTTGCTCAAGCTTTTAAAAAAGTTTTAAAGCTTATTTTTTTAGCTTATGTTCTCTCTTTTCTTCCTAGTCAAGGTTTTTGACCTTTACATTCTACAGCTTACCTTGAAAGTAGTTTTGGTATATTGAACAGGTTTTTATCAAATCTGAATGACCTTTTCAGATCCCAATAAATCTTTTTAGGAGGGCATTGGGCTCACACAGCCTTCCCACCCTGTTTGAGAATTATAGCCAGACTGATATTCATAATGGACTAGAGACATCCTCCCCAAATGACAAGAATCACCTCTCTTCCCTATTCATTCCATTAAGCAATAAATTGACATATCAACTTTAATGTAGTTACTGTTGATATAAGCTAAAATATTTATAAGTTTAAGTTCAGTGGAAAGAACCATGTGAATAATCCTATGCTTAGTCCTACTTGTGAAGCTTGTCTAATAATCTACACAGCACATAGCAACCCATGTAACAACTTTTTTGACAGTTACTTTGTTGATATAATCAGAACCAATACTTAATCTATATCTACCCTCAGACTTAAAGTCTAAGTACAGAATACAAGGAAGTGATTTTGATTTGACTCGATGCAAATTTAGAATATAACATTAGCAATAAAAGTCGCAGTGAAGCAGGGTGTGACGCAATTCTGAAGACAAAGGACACCGTTCCCACTTCCACTGTGTCCTGATGGGAAATCAGCCACGTAAGGAATCATTCTTAACAAGCATGGGAAGGCCATACAAAGCCTCAAATTTGTCCTAATTATTAGGAAGAAAAAAATGAGTTGTTGAAAAGGTCATTTCATATTTTGCATCAGGATTACATTAAGCTTAGTCTAGATAAAATAATGTTTCAAAAACAAATATCTCTCTATGGGAGTCCACATTAGCTCATGAACTTACAAGTGCTACAAATATCCACCGGAATGTGAAATGTACAAAGTATGAGTGAAGAAAATTAGAATCGATTAAGAAATGAAACATGTTCACGAAGAATGATATCCTTAGCATTACGGAGTTGAAATGTGTTCATACTGATGATTTTGAATCAGATAAACACATGATCTCCATCAGGAATTATACATTGAGGAGGAATGGCATCACAACCATTGTCAAAATGAACATTTGAAAGCCTGTCCTAAAGTACAGCGATGTCAGTGATAGGAAAATATCCATCCAGATAAAAGGAAGACCAGTTGCTATTACTATTATTCAAATTTATACACTAACCAGTAGTGCCAAAGACAAAGACATTGAAGATTTTTACCAACTTTTTCAGTCTGACATTGATTGAACCTGTACATTGATAATTATTGGTGATTGGAACATAAAAGTTGGAAACAATAAAGAAGGAGCAATAACTAGAAAATATGGCCTTTATGTTAAAAATTATGCCAGAGAGTGCGTGATAGAATTTTTCAAGATTTATTCATTGAAAATATCCCTTTTCAACAAAATTAATGACAGCTGTACATATGAATCACACCAGATGGAGCACACAGGAGTCACAGCTGTGGAAAGAGACTATGCAGAACTCAGTATAGTCAGAGTAAGGCTAGGAGTCACCTGTGGGAACGACCATCAATTGCTCATCTCTAGTTCAAGATGAAGCTGAAGAAAGTAAAAGCAAGACTTTGAGAGCTAAAGAACAACCCCGACTACTGCCCACCTTCATTTCGACCTAGAGTTAGAAAGCCAAAGGGAAGCACACATTCCACATCTCTCAAGCGGAAAAACTGAAGTCGAAAGTTAAGGCAGCAATATTGAAGCATTCGATGGTCAAAATGCTGTGTAGTACAAGAAGCATCAAAGGAGTCATCATACCAAAGAGGATTAGCCGGAGTTCAACCATTTTAGAAAGCAGCATATGATCAACAATCATTGATACTGAAGGAAAATTTCCAAGCTGCACTGAAAGTACTGTAGCAGGCTTAAGGAATTGTTGGGTCGACAGTGGAGATGTTTCAACAATTAGATGGATTGCCAAATGCACTCAGCCCTCTATACCAAGACATTTGGAAGAGTATTACCCAGCCAGCCGAGTCGAAGTGATCCACACTTGTGCTCATTCCAAAAACGGTAAACTAACAGGATATGGGAATTACTGAACAATATCATTAATATCACATACAAGTAAATTTTGCTGAAGATGATTAAAAAAACAATGGCGGCAGTACATTAAGAAAGGACAGTTAGAAAGTCAGGTCAGATTCAGAAGAGTTCATGGGTTCAAGGTCATCACTGCTGATGTCCGATCTTGGTTGAAAGAGAATATATGAAAGATACTTACTTTTTTATTGACTACGAAAGTTTATTTGACTGCTGGGATCATATCAAATTATGGATAACATTGCAAAGGATGAGAGTTCCAAAAAACTTAAATTGCGCTCATGAGGAAATTGTACACACACTGTGAGGTAGTTGTGCAAACAGAACAAGTTTTATCCTTTCACCATAATTATTCAGTATGTTTGCTGAGCAAATAATCCAAGACACTGGACTATAGGAAGAATGGTGTGTTGTTTTTGGAGGAAGACTCAGTAGTAACTTGTGATATGTAAGTGATATAACCGCTCTTGACGAAATAGGAGTTCTGGTGTTGCACTTGGTTACTCTTTGGGCTGCCAATCACAAGGTCAGCAGTTTGAAACCACGAGCCCCATCCGTTGGTAAAAGACAAGGCTTTCTACTCTCGTTATTGAAACTCTACAGGGGCAGTTTTACCACGTCCTCCCTGTTGGGGGTCACTATGACTTGAAATCAACTCTATGGCAGTGAGTTTTGTGGTTTGCTGGTTTTCTTGCTGAAAGAGAAGAGGATTTGAACACTGACTGATGGTCAGTGATCACAGCCTCCAATAGGGGTTACGTCTCAACATAAAGAAGAAAAAAATCCTCCTAACTGCATCAATAAGCAGTTATCATGATAAATGAAGAAAATATCAAAGTTTCTAGAATTTTGTTTTACTTGAGTGCTCAATGTCCATGGAACCAGTAGTCAAGAAATCAAACAACATATTGAGTTAGGGATATCTACTGCCCACGACTTCTTTAAAAGATTAAGCAAAGGACTTACCGCGTGAGACTAACATGCGCCTGACCCCAGCCCTGGCAGCTTCCATCTCCTCATGTACATGTGAAAGCTAGATGATTAATGAAGGAGACCCAAGGGGAATTAACACCTTTGAGTTATAGTGTTGGTAAAGAAAAATGGATATGTTATAGATTTCTGTGTCATTAACTGGTTTTTACTTATTTTCGTGTGCAATGGGTGAAGGTTTACAGAACAGGTCCTCGGTTTCATATTCAACGATTCATACACATTTTGTTTTAACGCATCTATTACAATCCCCACAATGTACCATCATTTTTCCTATTTCCTCTCTGTTTCCTGTTCCCATTTCTGCTTCGTTCCTGACCTTCTGTACTTTTTTAAAAGTCATTTTATTGGGGGCTCTCACAGCTTTTTTTTTTTCTTTAAAATTTTTTTAAACTTTTTTTTATCTCACAGCTCTTATCAGAATCCACACATACATCCACTGTGTCAAGCACATTTGTACATTTATTGCCATTATCGTTTTCAAAACATTTTCCGCTTACTTGAGCCCTTGGTATCAGCTCCTCATATTCCCCCTCACTCCTCCCACTCCCTCCCTCATGAACCCTTGATAATTTATAAATTTTTATTATCTTTTCATGTCTTATACCATCTGATGTCTCCCTTCACCCACTTTTCTGTTGTCCATCCCCCAGGGAGGGGGTTATATGTAGATCCTTGTAATTGATTCCCCTTTTCTCCCCCACCTTCCCCTTACCCTCCTGGTATCGCTACTTTCATTATTGGTCCTGGGGTTTTTATCTGTCTTGGATTCCTTGTGTTTCCAGCACTTCCTGTATCTGTGTACATGCTCTGGTGTAGCCGGATTTGTAAGGTAGAATTGGAGTCATGATACTGGGGGGAGAGAAAGCCTTAAAGAACTAGAGCAGTGGTTCTCAACCTTCTTAATGCCATGACCCTTTAATACAGTTCCTCATGTTGTGGTGACCCTCCCAACCTTAAAATTATCTTTGTTGCTACTTCATAACTGTAATTTTGGTACTGTAATGAATCGAGCGACCCCTCTGAAAGGGGCGTTCTACCCCTAAAGGGATTGTGACCCACATGTTGAGAACCGCTGGACTAGAGGAAAGTTGTATGTTTCATCGGTGCTATACTGCACCCTGAGTAGCTTGTCTCTTCCTTGTGACTCTTCTGGAAGGGAATGTCCAGTTGTCTACAGATGGACATTGGGTTTTCACTCTGCACTCCCCCTCATTCACATTGATATAATTTTTTGTTCTGGTTCTCTGATGCCTGATACCTGATCCCATCGACACCTCATGATCACACAGGCTGGTGTGCTTCTTCCATGTGGGCTTTGTTGCTTCTCAGTTAGATGGCCACTTGTTTATCTTCAAGCCTTTAAGACCCCAGATGATATATCTTTTGACAGCCAGACACCATCAACTTTCTTCACCACATTTTCTTATGCACCCATTTTGTCTTCAGCAATCCTGTTGGAAAGCTGAGCATCACGGAATGCCAGGTTATTAGAATAAAGTGTTCTTTTGTTGAGGGAGTACTTGAGCAGAGGCCCAGTGTCCATCTGCTACCTTAATACTTAACATATAAATATATGTACATAGATATGTTTTCCTATCATTATATATAAATATATTTACATTTGTGCATGCCTGTATTTAGACCTCTATAAATGCCCATTTGCCTCCTAGTTCTTTCCTCTATTTGCTTTTACTTTCCTCTTGTCCCACTATCATGCTTGACCGTCATTCGGGCTTCAGTAATTCCTCTCTGTTACATTGCTCATGATCAAGCCCACCAGGCAAAAATGGATAAACTATTGACTGCTAGAAAAATGAACAGATATGTCTTAACGGGTATACAGTGGGCAACTTCCATAAAATCTAGGTTGGTGAGACTTTATTGTGTAGAATTTGGACATGGTATCAGGAGAGATCAATCCCTGGAAAAGATATTAGGCTTGGTAAAATAGTGGGTGAGCTTAGGGTTAGGGCTAGGGTTTAAGATTTAGGGAGTAAAAACAAAACAAAAACAAAATAGTGGGTGAGCAAAAAAAGAGGACGACCTTCAACAAGATGGATTGACACAGTGACTGTAACAATGGGCTTAAATATAGCAACAATTGTGAAGGTGGCATGGGACCAGGTAGTGTTTCTGTTGAATAGAGCATCACTCTGAGTCAGAATCAACATGAAAGCACAGAATGAAAACAGAGAACATTGTCAATGCTTTAAGCTTAAAGACTAATATTTATAAACATGTGTCTAAGAATTGTTACACCAGCTCAATAATTTACAACTTTCCACTTAAGCAAGGTATCCATACATATCTGCGCAGTGTGTAGGCTACACAATGCTAGGGTGTATTGTTTACCTAGACTGTCTTGTGAATGCTGCTGGGCTTATCAAGGCACAATATGCCACAACTATGTACTCAAACATTTTGTATCATATGTTGATTAGGCGGGCATACGTTCTATTCCATTTCAGAAACTCTGGAGTTTCATTCTCAGTTTTGTCTGTTTGCCAAAGCTTTTTCTTTTCAGGGAGAACATGGACCCAGGTTGTCATTACTCCTTAGGTCTCCCAAGCCTAAGGACCTGATCCATGGAGCTTTTTTTTGGGTCAAGCCTCTCTTAGGGAACAGAGGACTGAATAAGGAGAGAATCACACATTCAATATCAGCTGTCATCAGCCAAGTGATATGAATCTCTCCTTTCCCAGAACTATGCTTTTTATCCTTCATCCCAATAATGGCTGTCTGCTTAAATATTCATCAAGCCTCTTCCATTGTAAATAATTCAGCCGTACTAATACCCATTAAAACTAATAGAATCTCTTTTTTTTCCACACTCTGTCCTCATTTCGTTCACATAAGACACATGTAAGTTGTCTTTTAATTAATAAAAATAATGGGTACATACTATCATTTGTTGAGCATGTACTCAATGCCCAGCATTGTACTAAATGCCTTACCAATTATCCAACTTTTTCATAGGAAGAAAATTATTTCCTTACCTTCTCTCCATTGAAGTCAGGGAGTCAAAGTTCAGAGATATTACACATTAGGTCAGATATGCTCAAGATCCGGTATGTCTGTCTCCCAAGCCATTGCTTTCAGCCATGTCACTAAGGATTTCATAACTCCGCCATGGCTTCCAGAGCCCCGGTGGTGTAGCAATTATGCCTTGGCCTGCTATGCAGCAAGGTCAGCACCACCAGTTTGTAACTACCAGCTGCTCCTCCAAAGACAGATACGACCTTCTGCTCCCATAAAGAATTACAGTCGCAGAGATCTTCAGGGTCAGTTCTACCCTGTCTGCAAGCTCACCATGGTAGAAATTGACTCCATGGAAGTGGAATCTAGGGCAGTGTTTCCCAAAGTGGGCTATACCATTCCCCCCACCTCCCTACCCAGGAGTGCTGAAACAATCCAGGGCAGCTACAAAAGCAGATGCCTACACTTTCATTGAAAAGGGAGTGCTGGGTAATTTTTTTATTAAAGGGTACAGTAGTCCAAGAAGTTTGGAACCTATGGCCTATTGTGATGAGGAAGATTGGAGTTGAAAGGCCCCCTAGATTGTTCCTATACCTCCAGAGATTTGTTCCACACTTTGGGAAGCACTGCGATAGACTCTCAATGTTTATGCAATATTTGAAGAATATCATGTTGAAAGAAACAGATTATGAGCTCACCTGAGTGGTCACATTTCCTGGTTCCCCTCTCTGCCGGGGACCTGACAGGTTTATGCAATCCCCAGTGACGCAGCTGAGAGCAAAGGCTTGGGAGACAGACATATCTGGATCTTGTTCCATTTCTGACTTAACATCCCCAAACTTTAAGTTCCTTAACACCTTAACCAGTAAAGATGCTTGCTGGCCCTTAAACTGTCTAAAGATACTTAACTCTATCTCTCACATATCTTTCCAAATGAAAACTCAAAGCCCCGCAGTGATCAAGCCTGAGAACACACGTTAGTGAATGACAGCTTCATTGTATGAATTGCCCACATTTATTCTCTGCTTGCCATGTGACCTACTTTGGCTGATTGGTCAATAGCCAATGGGACATATGCCGAGAAAAGCAACTGTACATTTCTACTACTTCTCTTCAATTCCTACTATTGCCATGAGAACAAGCAAGAAATAACCTGCGAGAGGGATTGGACAGACTTGGAGCAGAAGCAATTCATCCCAGGTTCAACCAGTTCAGAAAGCAAATGCATAAGCAAGCCGAGCCAAGCTAATCAAAACCATCCATCCAATCCATACATTTATGAAACATAATGAATGGTGCAGGATTTTCAGGTATGA
Source organism: Echinops telfairi (assembly GCF_000313985.2). Lineage (NCBI taxonomy): Eukaryota > Metazoa > Chordata > Mammalia > Afrosoricida > Tenrecidae > Echinops > Echinops telfairi. The sequence goes on from NW_022109491.1 coordinate 38,762,431, forward strand.
TATTTAACAATAGATGCTGATATTGTGACCATAGGTTATCGGACTGTAGTCATCAAACTATTCTTCTCCAGTGGCTCTTGGATCCGTACTGAGGCCAGAACAGATACTTATTTAAGAACAAACTACAGCAACCAACACCACCATATAATGGGCAGTTTCTACCTATGGAAGCAGGGTGATTAGTGAAGCTGCACCTTGTTGAGGCCCGGATGGCATTTGTATGGTCCACCTTGCATATGATTAAGGCTGTGCCTTGGTGAAGACCAAGGGCAGCATCTTTGATAAGGCAGTTCACTTCACTCACAGTTTTCCATCTATGAATACATCTACAGGATTCACCATGAACTAACCTCCACTTGTCTCTCCGTTACCTCGAGCAGCTTCTTTTTTTTTTTAAATCATTTT
>NW_022109491.1:38763764-38770711 GCF_000313985.2 Echinops telfairi
TTGAGGGAGTACTTGAGTGGAGGCCCAATGTCCTTTTAGCAGCTTACTTCTTGCTGTTCTCATGGCGCTAGTAGAAATTCGAGAGGAATAGAAATATACAATTGGTTTTCCCTGCATATGTCCCAAATAACAAAAACATCAGTCTGGCTAACCCACAAAACAAAAAACAAAGCCATCACCATGGAATCACTCCCTGACTCATGGCAACCCAATATCTCACAGAGTAGAACTCCTCTATAGGGTTTTATTGGTTGCAATCTTTTGAGAAGCAAGCTGTCAGCTCTTTCTTCTGCAGTACTGCTGAGTAGATTTGAACTTCCAACCTTCATGTTAGTAGTCAGGCACAAGCTGTTTGTGCCCCCCTGTTAGACTGACACCATAGATGTAAGGTCACCTACCTGGTCACAGCAGTTAATGTCTCAACTGCACATTGATGAATGCAACTTGCTATGTCCATAGGCATCTGCACGTCTGTATTGTAGGCTGTCCCTAAGCTTCTAGATTTGTTGTTATGGTCCACCAATTTTCCTCTGGGCTTCTGGACTAATTTGCCTGTTGTTACAGTTTTTGAAGAGGGTGCCAGTAAAGAATATCTCTTTCCCCACCCGAGCTATGAGTCAACTGAGAAGTGAGATTAAAAAAACAGAAGATGTAGGTGGATTGTTTCAAATAAAGTTGTACTGAATTGCATGACTTTTACTGTGGTAAACTGGGCTCCCAGAAAATAAACTCAGACAGACTTATCCAGATCATGTCAGGATCCACATCCTATTCAAGGGGCTGAACAAGGGGCTTGTTTTAAGTAGCTTGACCCCAGGAAAGACTGGGAGGAATGGGCTGGGTGGGGCATATTTCGTTTCTGCTCCACAAACCTGATTGCTGAAAGTAAAAAGGGCTTGGAGCACTAATAAAGATCAAGAACAACAGCTTTCAGTATGGATTATGTATAATATCATATATATTATCATTTTAATCATTTTATTGGGAGCTCTTATAGATATTGTACCAATCCATAATTCAATTAGATCAAGCATAATTGTAAAATTGCTGCCACCATCTGTTTCAAAACATTTTCTTTCTTCTTGAACTCCCTTTTATCCTCTCCCTCCCAACCCTACCCCTCCAGGAAACTCGTATTATTATTGTTATATATTGCCATATCTTAGACTATCCAATGTATCCATTCATCTACAATTCTGTAATCCATTCCCCTCATGTGGGGTTATGCAGTCATCATTGCTATCAGTTCCTTCTTTCCCCCATTCTTCTCCCCTCCCCGCCCCCTCTTTTCCTGTAGCTTCAGGGAATCATTATACTCATTATTGTTTCTGAAGAGATACCTATCTTGGCTTTCATGCATTGAACTATCTTAATCATACAAATGAACCTATGCAAGTCTAACAAGCTTAATGAGGTAAAACAAAGACCATACTAGTAAGGGGAGGAAATATTAAAGAACTAGAGATAGTTACCAATTTCACCAGTGCTATACTATATCCTAGCTATATTATCCCTTCCTTGTGGCGCTTATGGGAGGAACTGTCCAATTATCTTCCAAGTGGGTTTTGGGTCTCCACTTTGTCTATTGTACTTCATGTCAATTTTATTTCTTGGTTTTGAACTTCTGAGACCTATTCCGATTGACACCTCATGATGACACAGGCTGGTGTGCTTAATGTTAAAACAAAAAAAAAATAAAAATCTTCCCAACTGGGCCAATAAGCAGCATCATGATAAACAGAAATAGTTAAAGTTGTCAAATATTTTATCTTACTTGGATTCATAATCAACCACATGGTGAGAACTCTCAGGAAATCAAAGTGAAAATGTCACTTTGCGGATTAAACTGCACCTGACTCAAGCCACGTGTTTTCCATCATCTCATAGAAATGCAAAAGCTCGACAGTGAAGAAGGGAGCCTGCAGGAGCGCTGAAGCGTTTGAATCATGGTGCTGACAAAGAGTGTGGAATACGTCATGGGCTTTCAGAAGACTGGACAAATCTGTCCTAAAGGCAGTACAGCCAGAAGGCTCCTTAGAAGGAAGGTTGGCAAGACTCCTTTTCGTGTCCTGGAACCATTATCAGGCAGGGCTGGGACCTGGAGAGGAGCATTATGCTTGCTCACAGAAAAAGAGGAAGGCTCTCAAGGAGATGGACCGGCACAGTGGCTGCAACCAAGGCCCAAGCAGAGCGATGCTTCTGAGAACGGGGCGGGGCCTGGTACTGCTCGGTTCCAGTGCCATAAAGAACGTTTAACTTGGAACTGGCCGTGAGGCATCAGCAGGTCCCACAAGCTCTTTACCACTCTTGGTGAGGGAAGCCTCATGGCACACTGGTGGTTAGTCTCCCCACTGCAGGAGACATCTGCGAGGAGAGAAACATCCTCTTAGCAAGGAACGGTGGTAAAATGTGGGTGTGTGTGTGCATGCCATATGCATATATCTTAGTTCATTTTCTTTCCATGGATGTTTTTTGCCATATTTTCCAAATTAGGGCATTCAGAAATGGATGGCCCATGTCTCTGAACAGAACTGACCTTTCCACAAGTCATAGCCAGGGCTTCCTTCTCAGAGATCAGCTTCTGTATCTCTGCAGCGGGAAGACAGTTGAAGACTTTTCTACAGGAGTGTAGCTTTTGATGTGGAACACACTGCTTACGATTTTTTCATGATGCGAATGATCATTGTCACAAATTACATTGCTTAGTTATTGATTTATTTACTTAATCTGTCCTCCTCACTAGAATGTAGATTAGCTCCATTAGTGTGGTGGCTTGTTTTTCTTAATCCTAGAGCTGTCTGAGTACATAGCAGACATTCAATAAATATTTGTGGAATGAATGAATGAACAAATGTCTTTCTCCTTGTAGAACAGAAATGAGAGTCTCTGGGAGAGGATTTAGCCCACCTTATTCCTCATTTCTGGGGCCAAGGCCAAACATTGAGGTGGTTAGTGTGAAATATACTATAGTTTGCTCCTTTCTAAGAGTCAAGCCAACTATCCTGTCAAACATTCAATTGCTCATTTGATAAATATGTACTGAGCCCTGTCCCCATCCCACAACTAAAACTTGTAGTTTTCGCTCAGGACTTGATATAGATGAGACTTAGATGGTTTCCAAGGATTTGATTGAAAAGGTAGAATATAGGGAAATCTCTTTGATAGAGCACATTTGAAGAGGCAAGCCCCTCTCAGAGTGAGGTTCCACTGCAGTAACACAGAGCCTGCTGAAAGCACGACACATACCAGGTACTCAATAAATGTCTATTGACTGCTGAGTGAGTGGAACATGTTTGTCTTCGCCTGACAAAAATTCCAGACGCATATAAGAAGAGAAGGATGTGTAATTTCGCAGAAGGGAACTCTTGTGAAATGTTTTAGTAACATTTGGTTCCACATGTACTTATTTTATGATGACAAAGAGTCATTAACAAGCCGCTTTTAAAATGCCAAGGACCCCAACACAAACATGTCATCATCCTTTGAAAGCAAACTCATTAAAATGACACAAAGATATAACATGTATCAGGTTTTTGCTTAGAGATGGATATGTGCAGTCTTAGCATTTCATTCTGGGCAATTCTCTGGAGAAGCTGCACTAGGGAAACACTTTGTATCTTGTTTTGTAGTTATTGTTTTTAGACAGACAGGGTACTTTGAAGTTTATGGGTTGTACACTCCTGAAAGGCTCTGATTCCACCTCTAAGGACTGTATCAGATCTGAAGATTTCAGTTTGGTACATTGCATGTGATTTACTACCCCCTCCTCCATATTTACATGTCAGGCGATACCAAACCTCTCGTGTTGTAAGCAAGTTAGGATGCTGCGAATATCCCTGAGTTGATTGTGCTTGGATGTTATTAGGATATGGAGAAAATGTAGGCATGTCACCAGGAAGAGAGAAAGCACTGCATCATCATTTGAGGATGGAAGGAGTGTGAATAATTAATGAGACTGCTTTATGTTTTTTGTGGGTTTCTATGTTTTGAGCTCAATCTTGCCCAGCCGCCACACTCAGGAAAGGTAAGGGGAGAGGCCTCACCAAGTCTATTTTTAGAGAGGGAAAGTATGTTTTTAAAGAGCAAATGTTCAAAGACATAGGCCATAGAGAGAGGACTGCCCATGACTCAGGGAGGGAGGAGGGATGAATCGGTAGAGCACAGGCCCTTTTTCGTGCAGTGAAGTAATTTTCTGTGATACCATCATAGTGTGCATGTGACAGTATACATTTGTCTGTATAACACAGAAAGTGAACCCTAATGGAAATGATGGGCTTTCGTTAACCATAAAGTATCACTCTGGGCTCATCTGTTAAAATAAATGTACCACATAAGTACAAGTTGTTAATGATGGGAGAAATAGTGTGCACTGGGAAATGCTGGGTGTTTTTTTTTTAATAAACCTGAAAGTGCTCTTAAAAGGGGATGCATCAATCAGAATAGTTACTGAATAAGGCAAAGACACCATAGTTACTGACTTACTCTGTTCTTTTGCATAGCACTTTTTGCCATAGTGAGCTTTGGTGGATCCAAATGCACAGACCTCTCTGGATCCAAAAGGACCTTCATCAAAGAAGCGGTGACTGAGATACAACCAGCACACACGCAGGCAGATAAGTCAACAGCAATCCCAAGAGAAGAGTGCTGCGCCTTTGTGGTAGAGTTGGGTAGACTAGAGAGACCAATTCATAGACACGCATATGTGTATAAGAAAGAGGTTTGTTTACAAGAGCAATTGAACATTGAGAAAACATACAAGCCCAGTCCAGGTCAAGTCCGTAAGTCTGACATTAGCCCATACCAATCTATAACGTCTGAGTAGACTAGAAAAACAAATTCATAGACACGCATATGTGTATAAGAAAGAGGTTTATATACAAGAGCAATTGAACATTAAGGAAAGATCCCAGCCCAGTCCAGATCAAGTCCATAAGTCCAATATTAGCTGATACCAATCTATAAAGTCCTCTTCAGACTCACGAAACACATGCAATGATGCTAGATGCAGGAATATTACAGGCTAGTGGGTTGGAAGGCTTACAGGTCCAATGGCTTTGTAAGCACCTCACTGCTGGCACGTGGCTTCTCTGGTTCCAGAGGTCTAGCTCTATCAGCCTCATTTCATGTGTCTTCTCCACAGGGATGTCTCACAGGGAATGAGCCAAGAGAAGGGTTTGTCTCCCTCCTCCAAAGAGGAAATCCAGGAGTTCCCAGAATTCTCAAGAGAAGGCCATACCCACACAGAGGCCACCTCATTGGCTGTGACCTGAATGACAGACTAGACTCCACCCCTTTACTCTTAATCCTATCAAGTCCCAAATTGACACCAGATTATGTAACAACCACAGATAGCAAATTAGTTTCTGATCTCTGGACAGTCTCCACATTCAAACTTTGTTCTCTTGTGCCATTTAATTCGGAATCACTTGTTTAACAGTTATTCCCTTCCTATGGGAAGCAGTGTAATGTAAGGGAAATGACACAGGTGTTTAAGTTAGAACCTTCTGTTTCCCAGACTCTGAGTTTCAGGTCCTGCTCTATACATTAGGGCCAATCACGGCTGTATTATAGAATTACTGTGAAGATCGAATGCTATGATGTATGTAAACTAACTTAAAATGGTCTGCCACAGAGAAAGGCAAACAAGCATCAGTCACCTGTCATTACTTTCATGCGTGTGTAAAAGATTCCTAGAGGCCAAAAGTTGGCATAGTGTCTTGCATTCCAGAGGGTTTTATGAATATTTACTCAATAAGTGAATGCATGAATAACCATAGGATGCAATTGCTTATTAATCAGGTAACTCTAGCTGCAGAAACAAATCTTTTTCGGTGGCTTATCAAATGGAATATTATTTCTTGCTCAATTAATGTCCAATTTGGGTATTCCCATCAGCAGATGGGTTCCCCACAGGTTGATTCATGGTTCCAGGCTCTGTCCAGTTGACGTATCTTGGGCCTAAAAGTCTTTGTATATCAGTCCAATTTCTCCTTAACCCTGGAAGGGAAGGGACATTCATCATTTCCCATCATATTCCACTGGGGAGACCTAGTCATATGAGAGGACTGGATGAAAAGACATTTGGGAAATAAGATCTTTTATTAAGCAGCCGTATCTAAACTCCTGTATGGAAGAGGGAATTTATTGTTTCTGCAAAAATAATTGTTGGTTTGCCTACCTGTATGAGATCGGCATGCGAAGCAAGACCTAGGAGAAAGAAACAGGACCTCCCGTTCTGGAGGGACTCCAGGGAAGGAGGAGGTGGGTGTGTGTGTGGAGGGAGCGGTGAACAAACAACGCCATAAAGAGGGGAACAACTAGGGAATTAAAATCAACAACAAGGAGGGTGTAGAGATCCTGGGGTGTTGGAGCAACAATGATCTAGGTGAGAGGAAGTACTAAGAGGCAGAAGAAGGGCAAGTGTGATGGTCAGAGAGGAGGAAGGTAAAAGGAAACATAGGAAAGACCTATGTTTATCCCCCTTCATCCCTGTACTTGACTCACACCAATTGGCTGTTTCCTGGAGACACTTGAGTTTGCCAACAATTAAAAGATAACTCTTGCTAAAGATATGTTATGGAAGTGCCTTCCACTCAGCTGATCGCCACATGTTCATCCATCTCTAGGTCCCTAGTTCTTTCTTTCTTGATTATCTTTGCAGATTATTTTCTATTTGAGGAGAGAAAATAGAAGCACACAGCCTCCGGGGCTGATGTACTTGTTCCTCAGTGTCCTCAGAGGACTTGCTCCAGGAAGCCTCCTAGATAACAAAATGTGCAGCTGCTCAAATTTCTCATGTAAAATGGTATAGTGTCTGCATGTAACCTATGCATATTCTCCTGTATACTTTAAATCATCTCTAGATTGCTTATAATACCTAATATAATATTCATGCTCTACAAATAGCACCCTATGCTCCTTTTTAGCCTTTGAACACTTAATTGCCT
>NW_022109491.1:38770811-38835825 GCF_000313985.2 Echinops telfairi
GTTACACCCATGGATCCAGAAGGACTATATGTAGATTGATCATAGCATCACATCTAACATATTTTTAGGTTAAAGCATTACACAAGAAAGGTCCAGATTCAAGCTATCATGAAATATACTCTACTTTTTAAAAAATTCTTCTCCAGCACAATTCAAATGCATCGGTTCTTCTATGGTGTTCCTTATTCAGTGTTCAACTTTCCCATGCGTATGATGCATACACTCGACTTCTTCGTGGTAAGTTATTAAGGGTTAACTTGTGCCTCTTCCCCAAATACATTCAAGTTCTAATCCTGGGTACCTATGCATATTAATTTATTTGTTTGAAAATTACATTTCTTGCAGATGTAGTTAATTAACATGAGGTTTACCGGAATACGGTGGGCCACAGTCTAACATGATGGATGCCGCTATAAGAAGAGGAGAGGAGACACACAGGGAACAGCATCTTGTGAAGACCAGATACAAAGGACAAACAGTTGTGTCAAGAACAAGGCAGAGACTAGAGTGATGCTGTCACAAGCCTAGAAATACTGGAGGCTACCCAAAGCTAGGAGGCACAAAAAGGACCTTCCCTTTGAGACTTTGGCCAAACCATGGTTTGCTGATACCCTGAGTTTGACAACAAGAGCCTAGAACTTCAAGAGAATACATTTCTGATGTTTTAAGCCACTCAGTTATGCTAGTTTTTTGTTTGTTTGTTTCTGTGTGTGGAAGCACTGGGAAATGAATACAGGGAAGCAGCAGAGACATAGATCAAAGGGAGTATATAAACATTTTCTTGCAACTAAAATACCCTGAGTTACCAAAAATGCAGTAGTAAACTTGAAACATCAGTCAGAAAAGAAGGCCACATGCCAATGATGATAACTTTCTAGAACAATTTTATTCACCAAGGGCCAACTACACCCTCATTGGGTTGGGCAAGAGTCAGGGAACAAGATCAGTTATGGTCGATGTCCTAAACAACCTGCGGTCAAGCAGAGATTCAAATCCAAGACAGATGCAAGTAGGAGAAAATAATCCTCGCAGCAATGGTTCTGATGAATTCATGGAAGGAAAGACCTTGTGGGAAAAGGAACAGGGATAGCGCATTCAGAGCCACAGAGAAATCCCCTGTGTGTGAGCTGGCGAGAAGGACTTCCAAGTCCTGTCGACTGTAACCAGGATTAGAGTGGTCAGTGGAATACAGCCTGGGTCTGAAAGCAATCGGAAAGAAAGCGGTGCCATAAAAAAGATCTGGGTAGGCACGGTAGATGTGTGATGGCCCAAAGATGCCCGGCTCTCTGGAACCTGTGATTCTGTTACATTACAAGGCAGAAAGGATTTCACAGATATGCACAAGTTAAAGATCTGGATATAGAAAGATTATCTGAAGAACCCACGTCAATATCATCCCAAGAGCTGTTACAAGAAGACGGCAGAGCGGTCTGAGTTGGGCATGTGTCTCCAGAGCAGTGAATGCAGGAAGCAGAGAGACGCTAGAAAAGGCCAAGAACAGAGTCTCCCCTAGAGATTTCAAAAGGATACAGATTTTTACTTTGGTGGTAAGACTGTTTTCATGCTTCTTTCCTCCATTACGATCACATAATAAATCTGGGTTATGCTATTAAGTCTGTAGTAAATTTTTATAGCAGTAATAGGTAGCTAATGCACCATGCCATTTCAACTTTGCCATTCATATGCCCATGGGATGTCCAGAGGCTCTCTCTAGGGAAAAGTAGGGGGTGTAGACATCTTCTCCCCCAAGGGATTGACCTTCTAATGATAGACCAGAGAAAGCTGTTTGGGAGTGAAAGTGAATTCTGTTAGTGTTCCTGTCCCCTGCCCAGGAGGCCCTGGCCATACTGCAAGGAATGGCAAGATGGGATAGACAGGGTTTTTTATATAAACCTGGATCCCAGGAGTTCCTAATCATAACAATTAACTTAAATAGGAGAAGGGAACTAATTTTTAAAAGTGCTATGTTTACTTATTCATTTATTAAATATCTTTTTACTGTGAATTAGGTGGAGGGGGGAATTGATTTTCCATTCAACAATTTATACATGTTTTGCTTTATGACATTTATTGCAATCACCATAAGAGACCTGTATATATATATATATATATATATATAATTTTAACGATTTTATTGGCATATAATTCACAGTTATAGTTAGGTCAAAATGTGACTGACACCTTGTCATTGATCTCCCTCTTAGCCGATGAATAATTGTTCCAGTTTTTAATATTTTTTTCTTGGTTTTCAATTGAGGTTTTTCTATTTCACTCTACCATTGTTGTTGGGTCATTTTTATTTTGTCTTGAATTTGTGTCTTTTTTTCTGTATATAATCTATATACCCAGATTGGATAAGCCTATAGGTACAACAACTAGATTAATAGATTCAAAGGGACATGCCGAGGAGGCTGAGGAAATGGGAGCTAACAATAACTAGTCTAAGGAAGAAGCCATGCCCCGGAAGTGACGGTGGTGATGGCAGCACAACTCTTATGAATGCAATTGGACTATTGAAATCTATGACGTGAGAATTGTATGTTTGTGACACTGTTCAAAAGAAACAACCTAACTTAACAAAAGAAAGCGAAGAACATGACAATGAGAAGTGCTGAGTTCCTGACGCTTGGAGAAATTGTGATGGTCACCTACAGTTAGGAAACAAGTTCACTGTTTATGACAGTTCAGCACCACTAATAACTGTAATAACAGTGTTGGGGGGAATGATAGTCACGGTCTTCCAGCTGGGTCCCCAGAAGCAGAGCCTGAGGCAACGATTCACATGATTTATCAAGGAAGGGAGAGCGTGGGGGAAGCAGAAGAGAAAAGGAGAAAAAGCCAAGCAAGGGATGAAGTACAGGCAGAATCCTAGAGGCCACTGGATCCTGAAGGGAGCCCTAGTGTAAATGATACGTCAGTTTGTCAGCATGAGACAAGAGAATCAGGCTGTGGAACACCTCTCAGTGTCTGTCAGCAATGGGCCACTTTGCATCACACTTGGCACTTAGGGTTTCCTGCCTATGCAAAAATAAAATAAAATAAATAGGAAAAATAATGGAAGCAGTTCGACACTGCCCTTTATGAGTTAGAATTGACTTGATGGTAGAGAGTCTTGGCTTTTGGAGCGCTGGTGGCATGTGGACTAGCACTGAGCTGTTAAGTTCAAGGTTAGGGGTCCATGCCCACCACATGCTCCGTGTGGCTGTCTGTTCCAGAAAGATTTATGGTCACTATGAGCTATAATCTGTTGGATGGCAGTAGGGTTGCTTTGGTGGGTCCCCACGTGCTTCAGACTAGACATGTTGTCCCCAAGCAAAATCCAAACCAAGCTCCCGACCGTCGAGTCAAAGATGACTCTTAGCAGCCCCTGTGCGTTTTTGAGACTGTAACTATTTAGGGGAGTAGAAAGCCCAGTGTTTCTCCTGAGGAGCTGCTGGTGGTTTCGAACTGTTGACCATGCAGATTGCAACTGTGTTCCAAAGGATGTCAAATCCTTTCTTTGAGGCACCTCTGTCTGATATATTAACCCTCCAACCTTTACATAGCAGCTGAGTGCTTAATTGTTTGCTCCACTTGGGGCCTGCAAAAGGACTTAGGTGCAAGTTTTTAGCCAAAAGTGCACACAAAATGGGGGATGGGTGCCCAGAACAAACCCTTGGGCTCTCTAAGGGCTGGGCACTGACAGTGTCTGCTGTGGCTGTGCTAAACTCTTAGTTCATGCTAAGCACTATTCTCAGGAGTTTCCCCCCCCCCCTAATCCATTATACAAATGAGAAGCCTCAGGCACAGGAAGATTAAGTAATTAGACTAGCAGTAGTGACACTGTAGGCTGGGCTGGAACTCAAACCAAAGCAGTGCAGTGCAGTAACAGCCTTCTTTATGTCCTTTGTGCTTCCCCTGTCCCTGGGGCCACACTCGGGCCTCTTCCCCTGCCTCTCGGCAGGACCAACACTTGTTCAAGGGGCGGCAGCAGGGTGGTTTGCTAAGTTGCCAGGAGACTCAAGTGAAGCTTATGAAGAAAGGGAATTTTTCACTAACCAAGAATGAAAATCTCAATCTATCTGTTCAATTAGGTCAGATACTCATTTTCTTCTGAGTCTCTTCTAGTTCCTTAAAATCATAGGGAACTCAGCACCTAAGATAGTGTGTGGGGTGGGTGGGGAGGTGGGAGAAAGAGGGGAGTGTGGGGGTACTAAAAGAATTGAGAGGAATCCTCTTACACACGAAAAAGAAAGATCAACCCATCAGTCGTCTTTAAAGGTTGAATGAAGATAAAGTTAGTTATGAACCTTATCAACGTAGACACAAATGCTTCAAATAAAACTAGGGCAGCCCCCCTGCAGGAGGGAATACTTGACATCAATCGGAAGACTTTATTTAACTTGCTAAATGCCTCGCTTCCCCCTAGATTGCTAAAATATGACACATATCTTCAGTCAATCCGAAGGCTCCTTGGTGATTTAGATATTTTAGGTAACGCCGAAGACCCAAATATAGATTTAGAAACTTCAAAGGCAACGTGAGGGATCCATGCAGTGGGGCAGGGCATGCTGCAGAGGGAGCACTGAAATGGGGTCAGCGGGTCTGGCTTTGGCGTCTCCACTCCTGATGCTGCCTAGCAGGGGACCCAGGAAGCACTGCCCAGTAGCACCTGCTGTGGCACTGGAGGTGTTCGGAAGCTACGCTGTCCTTCGAGGAAATCACTAGCCACATGTGGTCACTGAGCAACTGACATTGGCCAGTGTGACTCAGGAACTGAATTTCTACTTGTATTCCATTTCAATGATTTACATTTAAGTTTAAATACCACATTCAACTACTGTATACTGCCCTGGACCATGCCGCCCAAGGGTTTAACTTTGTATTTTGAAACAAAACAAAACACACCTGAAACACAAGATATGTATATCCTACCTCTTTGTTGTGCAGATGAAGAAACTACATACATGAGGAAGAATTTGCTAGAGAGCAAATAAATCAGTGCTGTAGACTTTGACTTGTGGTGAGCCCATGTGTGTCAGCATAGAGCCGTGCTCTGTCTGGCTCTCAGGGCTGGAGTTTTCAGAAATAGATCGCCAGGCCTTTCTTCAGAAGCACCCGTGGGCGGCATGAAGGAGCCCTGGGGGCGGCTTAGGAGGTGATGCGTTGTGCTGCTTACCGCAAGGCAAAAGCCATTCGAACACACCAGCCACTTTGAGGCAGAAAGCTGAGGCTTCTGCCCCGTCAAGATTTTCGTCCTCGGAAACCCACAGGGGCAGCTCCGCTCCGCTCTCTACTGGGCCACTCTCGGTCAGAATGGACTCGACCGCAGGGACGCTGCTGGGTTTGGTTGGAGTGGAGTGGAGTGGAGTTGCCAGCGGTCTAGTTGGTAGGCAAGCATATTAACCACTTCTTGGGCAGTAATCTTCCCTCCTCGGTGTTGACTCTCAGGACCTGCAGTGTAGTGTGTGTCAAGGTTAGTGCTAGACTTGAATGTGAGCCAAGTGGAAGGAGCCCTGCATTTGTTCTGCTCTCTTGGGCCAGGTTAGGGGTGTCAAACTGGCAGCCCCCGAGGTAATTTTTTGTGGCCCGTGATGCTCTGAAATAAAATGAAAATAGGAAAAGTTGTTATGAAGAAAATAGCGCTTGGGGGAGATTGAGGCAATACCATACACTCAATTCCCTCGTTAACCCTTTAGCTACTGAAGACAAGTATACAGTGAACCCTCGCCACTTCGCGCTTCGACTTCCGCGGCTTCACTCTATCGCGGTTTTTGCGTAACAGCGCATGCTCTGTCATTACTGCCACTGATTGGCTCATACTGTACATGCTTGATGCCACAAATAATATAATAAATAATAAATGATAATTGTAACGTCCAAAATGTTTTACTGTATTTTCCCTTTTTCATTTAATAAATTGGGTAATACGAGTGTAATGGTGACTAAAGGGTGTTTTTTCATGTCCTCTATGCTCTAACTACAAAAATATTTGAATTACAAATAAGGAATCCTACTTCGCGGAATTTCATTTATCACGGTAGGGTCTAGAACCGATTAACCGCGATAAACGAGGGTTCACTGTACATGTGGCCCAGTGCCTTTCCTGGGGGCTGTGGACCTGTATAAATGCGCTGATGCCGTTATGGCAACGCTTGGAAGCTATGTGTCTGCCACTCTCAGTGTCACGTAATGTAGACAGATCCCAATAGTGAAAAGGTTAAAAGAGTGCTCTGGGCTGTGCTGTTATGAATCATACCTAGCGGCAGCGCTCGTTCACATTTTTAGAGGGGAGTCATTACGATTGTGCATCACGTTTGTCAGCTGTCCAACATTTTGTGGTTTTTATTAGTTATTTTGTTATATTTTCCAGTCACAACATAAGAGGTGAGTGAAAACTAGTAGGAGGAAATTGCTGGCATAATTTTAGTTTTATAAATACATAAAATAAAATAAATGTTTAAATAAAAGCGATTATATCATGTTTTAATGATCCTATCCCTATTCCTGAATCCTCACTTCAAAATATAAATTTAACAAAAGTTGTAAATGTGATGTGGCCCACATGAATCTTGCCTGTTGCACCAAATGGCCTGCATTGTAATTGAGTTTGCCCCCCCTGGGCTAGGTGCCTTTCCAGCTCCCCTCTTGGTATACTTTTCACTTCAGCTACATAAAAAGCTGGGTGGCAAACGTGCCTGTCAGACACATCCCACACGAGCAGAGGGTTCCTCTGTGCTCAGGTGGAAACACCTGTGGAGGCTAAGTTTTCAGTTGCAGTCTTCAAGCAGTTATAGGGAATTGTATGGAACCAAACTAACGAACAACCCCATCTTCCCAGGAGAAATGGGATCCTGGAAAGCTGGACAAGGGAGGGACAGCAACTGAGCCAGTTATAGGCAGAGCCTCACCTCAGTCATGGGGATTCTAGAGCGTACCCTGGGTTATAGGGGACCACCTCCAGTTCCCCATGCTGATTAGAAAGCACCTTTTGCTCAAGAGCAAACCCCTTAAGAGGGTCACGGGGACAGGCCCTTAATAACAGAGCACCCCCATGCTGGGGAGTGAGAACACGGTATCAGCAGAAGAGATCCTAAGGGACGTGGGTAGGGCAGTAAGAGTAACGGTCATGCCACCTTCATCTGTTTACCCCAAAGTCAGCGTCTATCTGGGCAGCTAGGGTGCACGGAAGAGAGGACAACCTACATCAGAGAGGTCCTAACCCACCTGCTAGCTGATCAGAGTAATGACCGAGCCCAGAAAGCTCAGTGAAGCTCAGCCCAGAGCAGCAGAGCCACTGCTGATAGTTGATAGTTGTCGCCAATTGCTATCAAGTCAATTCTGGTAATGGCAACCTCATGTGGACAGAGTAAAGTTATAGGGTTTTCAATGGTTTTGATTTTCCCAAAGTAGACCACTAAGCATTCTCAGAGACATGTCTGCAGGGACTTGAACTTCCAGTTTAGTTAGTCGCCAAACATGTTAACACCCTTCATGGACTTCAGCCACTTCATTGACCACAGAGTTGTGAGCTAAATAAATATTGTCTTAAATGCTTACAATTGAGAAGGTTTTATATACCAACAGCTATCTGGTTCATAGGGAAGGGAATTATCTAAACTCAACTTAGTTTTATGCCATAGGTAGGGTTAATAGGTAGGATCTGAACAAAAGATTAATATTAAAGTTGGAATCTGTCTCCTTCCAATTTTTACTTTACTTTTCCTTGTGGTTATATTGAATTTCATGAGAGACCAGATAGTTCAGTTTGGAAGGGGAAATAAGTATAATGTCTCCCCAGTTATTACTGAATTAATATTAGACAACTTACCGTCTTCTTTCAAATTCTCCCCAGCATTGCATTGACTCCCGAGTTTTAATCTACTGTCTTGTCAACCTTGAGGTCGCTGTCACAGTGGAATTTCTCCACAAAAGATAAATTAGCTTATTTTAAAAGGCAGCAAATCATATAAAGAAGGAAAGAATTACATAGGATGACATGGCTAGGAAAAAATTGAGGAGGATAAAAGAAAGAGAAAGTAATTGAACTATGCTTTGCTTGATGGTCGTGGAAGACAATTTTTATACAGTTAGGATTAGAGTCGAGAGATTATGTCAATACCTCCTTTCTGCATATGTCTAGACCTCAGGCATCTCCTGTGCCTTTAATCAAAGCTATTGTTAAGCGTCTGAAGGGCCCAAATATAAACTTAGTTCAATGTGACCTCTCTTGAGAGCGTTTGCAAATTGGGCATCAAGGGTCTATCCTATTCTAGTTTGACTCAGGTCACTATCACTCGCTTGACATCATTCTTTTCCAGAACCACCCTATTTGCATATACACTAATATGAAGTGTGGTGGGACACTAGGCAGATGGAAGTCTTTGACTAATTAGTT
Source organism: Echinops telfairi (assembly GCF_000313985.2). Taxonomy (NCBI): domain Eukaryota; kingdom Metazoa; phylum Chordata; class Mammalia; order Afrosoricida; family Tenrecidae; genus Echinops; species Echinops telfairi. The sequence continues at coordinate 38,779,189 of NW_022109491.1, forward strand.
GGAAGTGGTGACAACTTTGGAGACACGTTTCAGAACAGATTTAGTGGTGACAATGCTCTGAGAATATGAGAACACAATGTAACTTTCGCAGGAATTTGGAGGGCGAAGAATACCAGGTTCGGAGAGTCAGCTGTCCCGACTTTGATGAAGGAGCAACTGCAGGGTAGTGTGAGGTCGCTCAGGGTTCTGCAGGTGCCTGTCTTCGATGGAGAGCCCAGAATGCCTTTCTAGGTCTTGTCAGCATCCTTCCTTTGTCCTCGGACACTCATGACCCCTCTGGCACGGAGCGCTGATGGCTCTGCTTTCCCACAACCACAGCCTCTGTCCCTAACATCGGTGACTCCTTGAACATCGTATACCTGTTCCCTCTGGACTATTTTGCTGTAAGAAGAGAAGTGTACGAATCATTTGAGGTGTTTTGCTTTTTGTTTGTTTTTTTAAGGAACAGACGCTTCCCAGAGATTTTGATGTCAGATATCTGCGGTAGGGTCTGAGATTCTGTATCTCCCAGGCAATATTGACGTTGCCCGTCCAGGGACTTACCTACAATAGCTCTACCCACAGGAAAGTATACCTTGATCTAAGCACAGTGTTGCAAACTGGCCACCTGCAAGGGAATTCCGCCCCACAGATAAGTTTTTCTTGGTAGTGTTTTAAGGAGAAACTATACATAGATATCTAGATATTCTGTCTTGTGAAATAAAAATGTCTGACATTGTCCATGACAAGAAGTTTCTATAACAGGACATATATTCCTCAGGTTGCTGTAGTCCCTACCACCCATTATTTTCCTATACTGGGAGCACCTGTATCATTTTTATTTTTTTGCCTTTATTGGTCCCTGAATCTGTGGCCCTTAATAAAAGTTTGTGTAATACAAATTGATTACATTAACCCTTACGGGCAACAAGGAGCCCTGGTAACTCTTGGACAGCTAACACTAAGGTAAGCTGTTGAGGTACTTAGTTTATTGTGCCAACCTGGCCGATAAACACATGTGGGGTTAATTGAAGGGCGGAGGGATAAATGGGTGGTGAGCCACACCTTTCTAGTTCTCTGGTCTCTTGCTTTGTGATGGTCGGACCAGGGTGCAGCAGCCTTAGCCAGGTCCCTGCTTCAGCTGGCAAGGCTCACTTCCTGTAAGACATCCCTGAGGAGAAGCCACATGGACCTACCCTGATGCAGCCCTGGGTGCTGGAGCAGCTGTGTGGAGACCCCTGCCAGCGCTGTGATGCTTACAAGTTCACTGACTCGGCTTTCCTCCTGCAGTCGGCGTCATTACATGTGTTTTGTGAGATGGAGGAGGACTTTGTGGATTGGTGTCGGACATATAGGTTAATGTTGGACTTGAGGGCTTGGGCAGCACTGGGTTGGGATGTTTTCTTGATGCGCACTTACCCTTTATATAAAACTCTCTCTTATACATGAGTTTCTGTGGATTTGTTTCTCTAAAGTACCCAGACCAGCACAGCTGTCCTAACTCAGAACACTAGCTGCTCTGACAGAAAGATGAGGCCATAAAGAGTCATAGTGTCAGAAGCCCTGTGTAGCATCTCTGTGAGTCAGAATTGACTTCTGACCCACAGTGGATTTATCAGGGACTATTTGCATTTGTCGGAAAGCTTTGTTGCTATAATATTTATTTCAGAGGTGTGATACTGATGGTGGAAATCTCAGGTTGCCATAGCTGGCTTCTGTAGAGAGTTGCTAGGGCTTCTTAACCCCACAGAGCAGGTTACCTGCTATGCCTTCAAGAGGAATTTAACCTTGTTTCCCAAGAGTCATCATTTAATAATGTGGAAAAGAGATGGCAAAATCATATGCCTTCGTGGGAAGGAAAAGTCTTTATCAATAACAGGACTTATTACTACAAGAAATCCAGAATAGAAAAATGTTAAGTCAGGCAAAGTGATGCAAAAAAATGCACTAGGGTCTGCTTATGAAAATTGTTGTCTCATGTCACAAACAACAACCTTTTCTCCTTTTTCGGCCCCCTGGTAGGTCCGAATGTGGTTGATTGAAGGTATGGCATCCTGCCTGGGATCAAATTCTGACTTGGCAATTTACTTTCTGCATTGCCTTCGTTAGATTACTGAACTCTGATGTTCTTAGCTTCTCCAGCTGTAATCAAACCAACCTCGCAAGGTTACATGTGATGATTAAAAAGTGTGGCTTGTCAATGTGCTAGAGTAGCCTAATGCCTAGTGAATGCCTGATAAATGTTACTAATTGCCATTACCATCTGCTTCCAAGCACAGAAGTCATTGGCAGAGAGATTAAGCCAACTGAAGTTAAATTCCTGCACCACGACATACTGACCATTCAGGTCCCTTTTGGGAGGACATCTTTCCTCTCTTACACTAGTGGTATCACTCATGGAGCCCTTATAAACATTGAATGAGGGAATCAATGTAAAATGATGCACACAATGCCTGATGCATGAGAAGTACTTACTGAAACTAGACTGGATCACGTAAAATTGCTTTTTCGTTGTTGAGTAAAACTTGGTTGAATATTGAAAACTCCTTTTGTTCAGTTTCTATAATTCAAAAGTTTCACCAAAGATAATCCAAAACCCAGTTGTAGTAGTATATCCACAGGTGAGTTAGTCTGGGTAGACAAGAGAAACAAATCTATTGAAACTCATGTATATAAGAGAGAGTTTTATATAAAGGGTAATTATACTTTAAGAAAGCATCCCAACCCAGTCCAGTCCAACCCCATATGTCCTATATTAGCCCATATATCTGATACCAATCTGTAAGGTCCTCTTCAGACTCACGAAGCACATGCATACAATGATGCCAAATGCAGGACTATCACAGGCCAGTGGGTGGAAAGTCTTTGAGTGGCTTTATAAGGATCTCAGCACTGGCAGGGGTCTCCATGTGGCTTCTCTAGTTCCCAGGGCACAGGGTCTATCAGGGTAGTGCCATGTGTCTTGTCAGTAGAGCATCTCCAAGGGAGTGGGCCAAGAGAGAGAGAGAGATTGATTGTCTCCCATCTCCAAGGAGGAATACAGGAGTTCCCAGAATTCTCACGAGAATGCCATGCTCACACAGAGGCCTCATTGGTTATGATCCGATTGACAGACTGTACTCCACCCCTTCACTCTTAATCCTCTCAAGTCCAAAATTGACACCAGATTATGTAACTACCACAGCAGGGAATTGTTAGAAATGAAAACGGGAATCAGAAAATGGCATGGGACAAGGGGTATGAACGCTGGTGTCAGGTGAAAGGTGAGAATCTCTGAAATGTTTATCTGTATTGTAATGACTATTTAAAGGTATCTGACTATGTGGATCATAACCAACTATGGATAACATTGAGAAGAATGAAAATTCCAGAGCACTTCATTGTGCTCATGCAGAACCTGTGTGTATGGACCAAGCGATTCGAAGAGAACAAAGGACTACTACCGGGTTTAAAATCAGGAAAGGTATGCATCAAAGTTGTGTCATTTCATCATACTTATTCAATCTGTTTGCTCATGAGTAACCATGTCTTTAGTTGTGCATACCAACTGTATATATATAAGTACACATGTTTAGTTTTACAAATATGTATAATTTTCAAAAACAGATCTCCGACAAGCAGTGAAAAGCTCTTAATCTTCCCACGATTAGACGCTCTTTCTTTTCTCCTCTTGGGTTTCTTCTGGGGTTGTCGGAGGCTTCCGGGCGGAAAGTCCTTGGGGGGCCTCAGTCAGCCCTTGAGCAATTCTTTCTTCTTACCTTACCTGAAAATACATGAATCCCCTCTGCTAGAAAAGAGTAACTGCAGAGCAACTTAGTGGTTTAACCCAGCACTCTTACTGATGAGATAAACAATTTCCTTTGAAACTCTTTTTATAAAGAACTTCTAAACACCAACAGGAAATTTAAAGAAGCCATTGTTCAATGCATTGCGTTCACATAATAAAGAGGGGGAAATCTGGCCTCTTCAGTTTTTAAGATGCACTTTTTGTAACGTAGAGTCATAAAGACTTTAGGCAGACTTCCCAAATTCTGTACTGAGTTAATCAAAGCTACATTTGCTATGTCACCTTGTACATACCTTAATCCACTTTATTCTCTCAACATTCTGATGTAGGTACAAATATTACCTATTTTAGTGTTGTAGGGACAGGAGTGAAAGTTTCAAAAATGACCAGACTTCAGCTCAGCAGGCCTTCCCTCTCTCTTTTTTTATATTTTATTTTATTTATTTATTTTTTAATAGTTTTATTGGGGGCTCATACAACTCTTTTTTTTTCTTTGTTTAATCATTTTATTGGACGCTCTTACAGATATCATACATTACATAGTGTCATCGCATCAAGTATTATTGTACCATTCATTGCCACCACAGTCAGTTTCAAAACATTTTCCTCTTCTTGAACTCCTTGATATGGTTTTTCTTTTTTTTTTTTTTTAAACATTTTATTAGGGGCTCATACAACTGTTATCCCAATCCATACACACATCAATTGTGTAAAGCGTATTTGTACATCATTTCTCAAAACATTTTCTCTCCATTTAAACCCCCGACATTAGGTCCTCATTTTTCCCCTCCCTCCCCGCTCCTCCCTCCCACATGAGCCCTTGATAGTTTATAAATGGGTATTTTGTCATATCTTGCCCTGTCCAACTTCTCCCTTCATCCACTTTTCGGTTGTCTGTCCCCCAGGGAGGAGGTCACACACAGTTCCATCATACAACTCTTATCACAATCTATATATACATCAATTGTATAAAGCGTATTTGTACATTCATTGCCCTCATCATTCTCAAAACATTTCCTCTCCACTTAAGCCCCTGGCATCAGATCCTCTTTTTTTCCCCCCTCCCTCCCTACTCCCCCCTCCCTCATGAGCCCTTGATAATTTATAAATTATTATTTTGTCATATCTTGCCCTATCCCCATGTCTCCATTCACCCCTTCTGTTGTCCGAGCAGGCGCCGCCCCCCCCCCCCCCCAGTATGTCCTTGGGCCACTCTGACACGGCTCTGCCAGACCCATCTTAAATGCTTCCTGTGCCCTCCTGTTACCAGAGTCCTTGTATGGTAGGTAAGTTAGTGGCATGGTGTTAATGGTTTCTGGTAGCCACCTCATTCTAAATATGAAAAGTTCCCCCAGGACATCCTCACTCAGCAGCCACCACTGGATGTAGTTTTAGAATGTAGTCCTAAGTCCTCCCCCGCCCCCTGAGAAGAAAATGATGTCTCTCATCTCAGGTAGTCTCAGATCTACAGGCACTCATGTAGAGAAAGTCTTTTCTCCTCATGGGGTTGTGTCCTGACAACAAGCTTAGGAAAACAGAGGAACAGCAAAGTTAGTAATTCGCCCAAATTCACCCAGCGGAGAAGTGGGAGAGTCAGATTTAAATGGAGCCACTCTTAGGTTGGGTGCTATTTAGTTAACCATAGGCGATTTTACATCCAGTTGATGCTAGGACTCTCTCTAAACGGAGCCCTGGTGGCATTATGGTTACGCTCTGGGTAGGAGAAAGAGGGGCTTTCCTCATCTGTTAAATGTCAATATAAAAATTAGAAATTACCCAGCCTTAGTACACAGTAACCTAATTGTGTGTGTCACTATACAATATCATCAGATGAATACAATGTACACAAGTGGGGGAAAAATTACAGTCTCGTAACCCCCACCCCCACCCCCGGGGCAGTTCTACCCTGTCCTTTAGGATCTCTGTGACTCTGCGTTGGCTCAATGGCAGTGAGCTTGCATACTCTCTCTAATCAAAGATACTAAGTTTATTTTCAGTTCTACTAAACATCCAGAGGTAGATTGCAGCTCAGTATAAAAGTGAATAAATATTCTTAATTTAAGAGTTGCCTTACACTTGTTTTCAAACAAGCAGTCATCTAAGTGAGATGACAACCAAGCCCACATGGAAGAAGCATACAACATCCATGATCCAAGGAGTCTAGATCGTATAACCCAAATGTGAAGGAGAGAATATATCAGAGCTTAACATGTGAGGTTCGGGTGAGCAGAGGCTGTGGGTGACAGGTGAAAACTGAAATATATTGGCAAGATCTACACAGGGATCTACTCCAGTGAATCCCCTCTGCCCATAATTGGCAGATGGGATTGATCCGGTTTTTAATATTTGCAGTGTTTTTTCATGTAGGTGTTTAACTCTGTTGTATTTTTGTCATAGTTGGTAGCTTTCTGAACTCGGTGATGTATGTTTCTATGGTTTTCTGTATATGAAACCCAAGATGGATGAATCTATGGAGACAATGACTAGAATGTGTTCCTAGGGGGCACAGCAAGGGAGGTGGCGGGGGTGGGGGTAATGGGGAACTGATATCAAGGAATACAAGAAAGAAGACAATGTACAATCACTCCAAAATAGGTTTCAAAGCATTTTCTTCTTTCTTGTGCTCCTTGGTATCAGCTCTGTGGGGAAAGAGGAGGCTTTCCACGCCTGTAAAGAGCTGCAGTCTGAGAAACCCACAGGGGCAGTTCTGCTCTGTCCTCGACAGTGGCTCCACGTCAGAATTGACTCAGTGACAGTGAGTTTCTTTTTCTGGACACAAGAGCTTAAGCATTGGAGACTTTGCTTAGATCCTTTACTCCAGTTATTTTCTGTGTGATGGCGGCACAGGAACCCAAGTTAAGCTTCAGCCTCAGTTTCATCATCTGAGAAATAGCAAACAACAAAACAGGGACAATTATAGGTTGCTTCATTAGCTATGGTGAGGATATAGTAAAATATTTAAATATGACTCATGATAGGTATCCAGCAAGGATTCATTTCCTCTTGTCCAACCGAACTAGTAAGTTACCTTATAGGAACAAGAGAGGTCAGCGGAGAGATCCTGATGGACTTCCCTACTAGGAGCTTGTTAGATTTGCAAATTCATGGGCTCTACTCCTGACCTACTGAAGCAGATTCTCTTGCCTGGCTCCTAGCAATGTGTACTCTCCACTTGATTCTTATGACGAGTAACTTTTCCATATACTTACTTTCCATATACGTAGTTTTCATTAGGTGACTTCCAAGGACTCTTGCAGCTTAATTCTGTGGCTTTATAGGTCATCCACACCACTGATCTAATAATTGCTACCGTTTGTTGAATACGTCCTCTGCTCAAACGTGAATAAATACTTTACATGCATTACCTCCTTTGATCTTTATGCCTGTGGGGGTGGGGGTGTTTTCATCGCTCACGTGGAACAAATGAGGAAACAGAAGCTAAGGAATAGGCAGGCTAGGATTCCAGTCTGAGTCTGTGTTGAGCTTATAGCTGTGAAATCCTCGACTGAATGAATCACAACCGAGTATCTGGTAACTACACGAACCCAGTAACCAGTGGCCATCCAGTCAACTCCAACTTTTGCCAACCCCATGGGTGCAGAGTAGAACTGGGCTCTATAGCGTTTTCATGGCTGTGAACTTTTAAAAACAGATTGCCCATGGTTTCTTCTGAAACCCTCTGAGTGAATTTGAACTGCGAATCTTTCTTCTGGTCATCCAATGTTTAGCTGCCCCACACAGGGACTCCTAAGAAGGACCTAAAGGGGAGCCATGCATCTTTCAAAGTCATTTATTTGAATAATAGACTAGAGACGTGAATCAAATACTTCCAGTAAACATCTCAGCGCTGGCAGGGGTCTTCACACGGCTGCTCCAGCACCCAGGGCTGTATCGGGGTAGGTCCATGTGGCTTCTCCTCAGGGATGTCTTGCAGGAAGTCAGCCTTACCAACTAAAGCAGGGACCTGGCTAAGGCAGCTGCACCCTGGTCCAACCATCAGAAAGCAAGAGACCCGAGAACTAGAAAGGCGAGGCTTACCATGCCATTTATCCCTCCGCCCTTCAATTAACCCCACATGTGTTTATCGACCAGGTTGGAACAATTAACTAGGGTTTGTGTGGAAGGTTGCTGCTGATACTTACGGCTAGCAAATGCTGGGGGGTCATGGGCCTGAGAAGGGAGTCAGGAGGCCCTCCCAGGGGAATGCTCAGTGAGGAACAATTTGTGGGTGAAAGTATGAATTTTAGCAGCCCACAACCGAGAAACCAAGCTGTAGATATTTTTTTTTCTGGCTATAAATAAAATGCTCCTTAAGAAGAACAAGGAGAAAAAGCAGTTGGGTGAGCTATGTTCATGGTCTCTCCATCAGCCTTTCTGGATAATAAAAGCCCTAAATCTTTCCCCTCAAAGCCTTTGCTGCTGGTGAGGCCTCGGTAGAGAAGATATCTTAGAGTAGAATTTATGATCCGTTGGAGCTGGTGAAGAGGTGGCTGCACATGTCATCCTCTGTGGTCCTGATGCAAAAGCAATCAACAGTGCAGACACAAATGCTTTCTTATATGGCGGGAGAGGGACCTTGTGTCCCACCATCACCCTGGGGCACCTACCTCCCTGCCGTATGCCCTTCAGCAGGTGACTGTTCGTCCCAGCACGGGCCTTTGCCTGAGTACTGCTGAATGTAGGTGTATTGTGAGATATAGAGATCGTGGTCAAGATTTCCGGTGACTGGAGGATGTATTCACACCACCTCCAGCACCAAAAGTATTTCTCTGGGGGAACAATTCTCGGTTTTGTAAACTAGAAAATAAACCTGAGAATGGAAGCATACTAAGTTCCCCTGACAATTGAACTTTAATGGTAAAAATATCACTGAGCGATAACATTTTATTTGGGTTGGGAAATGAGAATATAGAAGTTCTAGATATGATGCTGCTCAAAGTGAGGCTACCGATCTACAATATCACATCTCTTAGAGCAGTGGTTCTCAACCTTCCTCATGCTGTGATCCTTTAATACCGTTCCTCATGTTGTGGTGACCCCCACCACCAACCATAAAATTATTTTTGTTACTACTTCATAGCTGTAATGAATCGGGCGACCCCTGTGAAAGGGTCATTCAACCCCCAAAAGAGGTCGTGACCTACAGGTTGAGAACCACTGTTTTAGAGCTTCTCAGAACTGCAGAGTCTCAACTGGCTCAGTCTTACAGGATCTCAATCTGCATTTTATCAGTTCCCCTCCTTATTCGTGTGCACATTGAAGTTTGAGGAACGCTAGTCTAGATGTCAGCTAGGGGCCACCAAACCGGCGTAAGGCGAAATGGGAAATCCCTCGAGAGCATCTAGTGGTGGGCAAAGCACATGCATTCAGGGAATGCAGGCAGAGCCCTTTTTGAACATCATAGAGAAGAAAGCATCTGAAAGATCCGGGCCTGCTCTCTGTAAACCCACTTTTAGTTCTAGGTCCAGCAACACTCTTGGTGGCTCCTGGGGGACAGTCTCTTGAGCCTTCCTAAAGGGCAAAGGTAATGATGCGATTGCCTGGCTCGGCCTATTGAGATTGTCCTGTTTATTCACCGCATACAACCACCGACCCCCACTTAAAAGCAACTTTCCCAAGACGTAATACTCACATGAACCTTCAGCCAACATGTAGTGTCCCAGAAACGTTTTGATTTGCAGTCCTTGTTAAATATAATTTAGCAGGTATTTGCCTTAGATGGTGTCAAACTCTGAACTTCTTGGAGTTTTTCCTTGATATCTGTGGCCCTGTGAATCACCATGTTTTTGAGTGTGGAGTTGAAGAAGGATCAGCATTCTGGGCATACAGGTGAAGGAGGGATAAGAGAATAGGGTCAGAAGAATTTGTACCAAAGTCAGGGCCCCTTAGCGAAGTTTCCTCTGATTAGATTAGGTTTAGTCCAGTCTAAACTTTTGAACTATTCTGTGTGGAGCACAATGCTTCTTATGATGATGAATTAGTCACAAAAGCTCGAATTTTTAGGTAGTTTTCTTCCAGATATTATGTCAATATTTTATTAATATCAGTGAAATCTCCAGTGGACCTTCATTGGACAGTGAATTTAGTTCTGAAGTCCCAACTTCTTCATCAGCTCCTTTTCAGCTTTGTCTGGAATGGGCATGATGGGGGTGTGGGCTCCAGGTTACAGGAACCCAGGGCGTATCCTCTGGGGACTTCGGAATTCAAATCACAGGCTGGATATTTAAGGGTTCCATTTTGGAATACATTGGCTTCCATAAAGTGGGAAAACACTTATGAATTAAGGATGATTAACCCAAATGGAAATGTTGAATCCTAATGAGATACATGGAGACTCCTCTGGTACCTGCAGAAGTTTATTGCTAATCACCACCGTGGTCTCTATGTAAACTAGAAATCTCTTCATCACCCTTGCCATATCCCTTATTTATTTCACCCTGTTTAAAATTGTTGAAAATTATCCTCTGACACTGAAATAGTGTATGATTTATAGAGATAAAAATGGATAGTTATATACTAAATGAAATAAAATAGATGTGAACAACAAAATGAGCAAATTCAAGTGAGGCAATTATGTAGCACACAGCTTTGTCAGCTCTAGATTTCTAGGGAGAGGCCACCTCGCTTGTTTATAAGTCAGGTTCTTCTTGCACAATGTTTAATTGGGAAGCTAACAAATGCACCTCTTCCTAGCCAAGGCGCCTTTTCCACAATAAACCCTAAGGTTGTATCTGAATCATGAACCTCAGTCACCAAAATAATAGGTCTTGTTGCCTTCAATTCTGCTCTGCACACTACAGAGGTATGAGATTGACCTTCATCGTTGAATAGGAGCCCTGGTGGCATAGTGGTTATGTGTTTGGCTGCTAACTGCAAAGTCATCTGTCCCCAACCACCAGCCCCTCCACCAGAGAAAAACAAAGCTTTCGACTCTCGTAAAGAGATACAGTCTCCGAAGCTCACAGGGGCAGTTCTGGCCTGTCCCATAGGGTCAGTATGAGTTAGAATCACTCAATGGTCTTGTCTGGTTTGGATCTCGGGTCTTTGTCTATCTTCCCTCCCTTGCCACACACAAGAGGGCTTCAAAAAGTCTATGAAAAAAATAGAATTTAAAGATAATGCTCTCCTGGGGCTTATATTATAGCAAAACAGAAATATAATTGCATTATTGCTTCTGATTTGAGGCCTAGATACATCCCTAATTTCTATCTACAAGGGGGCTTTCAAAAAATGGAATGAAAAGATAATAGAATTTTTAATGAACTCTTGGAAGGCTCTTCGTATTTTCCAGTCTACTTGACAAAGCTCATATCAGGGTATGTGGTCATGATGGTTCTTTGGGGAATTTATGGGTGAGGCAAATAGCTAGTGTACTCAGCTGCTGACTGAACGAGTTGGAAGAAATATGTAGCAAACTTCTTCTGAAAATCCAGCCATTGGAAACCCTATGAAACATAGTTATATTCTGACATATGTGGGACACCATGAATTGGAAGAGATGATTTGATTGGTTTGGGGGCTTTGGTCTTTGATTGGTATGTGGGCAAGTCAGTTTGAACATATACAACAGGCTTTCTTGAGTGTCCCACACTTGGATGAGGGAAATGTAGAGGACTCTGGAGACTGTCTATTTTCAGCCCGGTTCCCGCAGATTACAGAAGAGCATAGGGAAGTTGGGAGCACTTCCCAATACCAACGCGGATGAGTTGTAGAACTGGAATTGGAGATCAAGCTGTCATCGCCAGGTGTGGCTGCTTAAACTCCACACCCTGTTTATGAGGAGGGAGGCCTGCCAATGATTTCTAAGTGGGCAGTGAGCTGATGAAAAGAGGTGATTAAGGGGAAGATGTCAAGGGTAGGCTCTGTGGGTCTGTATTACTTACAGTCTACAGTACATTTCATGTGTTTATAATGTGTGATGAGGTTACCCTATCAAAGTCCTAGCAGGAATTATGAAGTCAAGTCGTGGGGTAGGAAGTCCGTGTCATGCACATCCTCCATCGAGGTTGTATACAATTAGCATGCACAAATGATTTTGGATTGCGCAGAGTGGATTTGTGGGGCTTTTCTCCCAGAGGAGGGAAGTCAGGTATGTATCAAAGATTACATTATAATTCTTCAATGTTTCTCAAGTATGACATACTTAGGAGCAAGAGGAATCCTATTTGCTCCTAATTTCAAGTTCCTGAAGCATTTGTGAAACATGATGTGCTAAAGTTAAACTTAAAATGCACGATGAGTAAATATGGGATAATATTAACTCAGCTTAATGGCACCTATTGGTAGTCGTAACCTGTGTGGGCTATGGAGAGGGTCTTGTGATGAAGGGGGCCCTGGGAGAATTCACACTTTGCTGGTTTGGGAGGAACTAGAGATTCATTATAAGGACTTTTAATCTGCTTCTGTATCAAGCATTGTGTGTAGACTGTTGTTGGTGGCTATCAAGTAAATTCCACTTTAAAGCAACTCCATGTGTGAGAACAGACCTGTCCCAACTGTTTTCAAGACTCTGGCTTGCAGAAGCACATATCTAAGGCTTGTTTTCTAAGGTGATTCTGGGTGGCTTGGAACCATTCTTTTATACAGACTACATAATCAAAATCCAGCGTTAATTGCACGGAGCGGGTTTTGATCTTATACTAGCTATTTGCTGATTTTGTTCATCAGCAGACACTAGAATGTGTTTCATAACGACCCTGCTCGTTTTCTGGAAGTAACACGAGTGACCTCTCATGATAACACTGTGAGTTAGAACAAACAAAAGCACAGATGAAGTGACAGGATGCTTACTGGCCTTCTAGTCTACCCGTTTGCATGGGATCAGACCAACGGACAAAGGAACAGGACCCAGAGAAAGAGGTCCTGCTGGATTGATTTATACTGGAGAAGTAAATTGGCATCTCAAGATTTCAGAAGAGATTCAGGAAGAAAGCAAGGGCTAGAGGTGATGAGCAAATGCAGTGGGTTTGGTTTGATGATGAGTTAGGTTAGCTTTCGGAGAGGGAGGAAAGAGACAGCGAAGTAGCTTCTGTATATGTGAGATATTAAAAAGGAGGACTGTCAGGAAGCAGGATTTTAAATGGTCCTATGTGGACACATGGAATCTACTTTCAAGAAATTTTAGCAGAGATTCAATTTGCATTTCGGATATATTTCCGATCTTACCATACACAGTTACAATGGTTCTGCAGACTCCTTACCCTCTTTCTTCCTACTTGTTCTTGGCTAACCTGTGAGCCTCCGAGGACCACTAGAGTAGTGAGCGGAGGTTTTTGAATGACAAACAAAGCTCATGAAAGACAGGCAATAGGGGGAACCTATCACAATAATCTACATATAACCCCCTCCCTTCCTGGGGGACGGACAAAAGAAAAGTGGGTGAAGGAAGACATCCGTCTGACAGTGTAAGACATGAAAAAATAACAATAATTTATAAATCATCAAGGGTTTATGAGGGAGGGAGGGTGAGGAAGGGAGGGGAAAATTGAGAAGCTGATACCAAGGGCTCAAGTAGAAAGCAAATGTTTTGAGAATGATGTTGGTAACAAATGTACAACTGTGCTTGGCACAATGTATGGATTGTAATAAAGTTGTACCGAGGCCCCATTAAAATGATTAAAAAAAAAGAAAGACAGGAAATCATTGTTAGTTGCCATAAAATAGGCTCTAAACCTCGGTGACCTGTGCACAGCAGAACAAAACAGTTCCTGATCTTATGCCAGCTTCATGACCATGGGTACAGTCAAATATATTGTTGCAACCTCTACACATGTTGAGTGTCTTTCAACCTAAGGACTCAATTTTTAGCTCTGTATCAGACAATAATATTCTGCCATGGCCCACAGGGTGCCATTAGCTATGTTTTAGAACAGCAGTAGATCACCAGAGCTTTCTTCCTAGTCTCTTTTAATTTGGAAATCTACCCACCGTGGATGACCTCAATGGTATTTTAAATACTGTACCACCATCATTTCAGCAAAACACAAGTCACCATAATACCAAAAAAAAAAAAAAAGAAAAATTGACAGATGGATGGTAGAAAGAAAATTAGGGTATTATATTTGCTGTCATTTGGGACAGGAGAGAGTGTTGACCATAATTTGAATGAAACAGCTTGCCACTGCAGATGGCCAAAGCCATTATCAGATGGAGCCAAGGAGCAATGATCACACCAGGCATTCCAATACTAATTTGGAACTGTGGAAGCTCTAGTACTTGCCTGCCAACAATAAGCATTGTGCTACACCTCTAGTCCTGCCAAAATTGAGCACACTATTGATCATGGCCCAGGGAGAGGCAAGGGACCAAGAGAGGAGCCTCTGACACTCTGCCTCATTGTCCACAGAGCCGAGTTTATATAAAGCAGAGGAAACCACAGACTGTGGTAAGTACCAGTGAGTTTGGGGTGAGATTTTCCTCCATTATTTGCTCTCAAAGCACTCTCAAGTTTTTTCTCTCTGCTCTTATTACAACGAGTATTGAGTGATTATTTGCTTAATGTCTTCCTCTTTGGACTCATAAGTCCTGTGAGCAAGGATCGCCAGGGTATGACAATTCTTGTTCATAGCTGTGTCCTTATGGCCCAGCATGATGTCCAGCTCATGGTAGATGTTCAGTGATTATTACTTTATCTTATGAACAATATTCATGATATCAGGGTGTAGTAGACAAGAATTATTTGTAGGCCCACCTGCTGAAATGGATTAACTTACATTTAAACAGATATCTGGTGATGTATGTGCTCTTGAGCCTGAGTAAATAGCCCACTTCCTCATTAGGTAACAGTGAGACTTCTGAGGACACACAGAACAACAGTGGTTAAGGAGCGTGGAGGAAAGAGGGAAGAGGACATCTTCTCCAGTGAAGCAATTACACAATGGATGGCATGTCTACTTTTCAGGTCGAGAAGCCCATTAGCATATGAAAGAACAGGAAGCAATTTAATGTAGATTGATGGCCAATTCTGAAATTGCTATGTGTGAAGTGACAGAGCCAGTGAAGTCATGCCAGGTTGTAAGACCATCACGCTAGGGACACACATGGGGGGAAAGCAATCACACTATCCAAACAGGGAGATGGAAAGGCTAATGTGTAGGTTCCATCAGCACTTATTTTTTTAATTGGTTGAGTTTCAGGGAAAGGAAAAGAAAATGAGCACAAATCAGTGAGCCCCAGAAGGTAAACTCCCTTGTATATATGTCTATTAAAACAGTTGCTAAGTTGATTGCAACTTATAGCAACCCCATGTGTGTCAGAATGGAATTGTGGTACGTAGGGATTTCAACGGCTTCTTTTTCAGCAGTATCTGGGCAGACCTTTCTTTCAAAGTACCTCTGGGATGACTTCAAACCTCCAACCTTTCTTTAAGAAATTGGCTACATGAACTATTTGCACCATCCAGGGACCAGCGGTATATTTTAGTGATATCCTAACTGCCTTGTGAGATTCTAGGATTCTCCATTGTGGAGATGCAGGTAGGAGAGGTGAAAGGGAACCAGAGAAAGGTGCCAGATTTAACCAGAAAAGCTATATTCTTTACAGCTGTATTTCGACAACTGTATTCCACCCAACATTCGAACTATATGATGGGGGTATGGAAGCTTGTGCATCATTTCAATTAGATGAATACAAGAAGGTTTGGCTAGCAGAAACAAATTTAACCTAAATACTTATAAAAATTCATGGGGTATTTTCATACCCACAACAGTCTGATCTCAGACCTTGTTCCTCCTGGGTCCACATGCCATCTCAGTGTTTTTGTTCACACTTAACTCTAGGCAGTCATTAGCAATTAATTTTAAATGACACTTGAAATTAAATTTATTTGCTAATCTGGATTCCAGAAAATTGAAAGAAATGCCAATAATTTCTCAGATCACTTATACTTTTAAGGTGATTTGTGTGGCGATAAGTAGCAAACATCTGTCAATTTGCAAAGCTATTCAACACAGTTCAAATATATTTCCCATGACTGGGAAATAGTTTGCTTTATGAATAATACCTACCCAAGGATGGCTGCAACACACACACACACACACACACACACACACACACATACACACACAGCCTTTACATGTGTTGTTGTTAGGTGCCATCATGTTGATTCCAACTCAGTGATCCTTTGTTCAGCAGAATGGAACACTGCCCAGTTCGGCACCATCATTATGTGCCGAATCCATTGTTGTGTTTGAGTCCATTGTTACAGCCACGGTGTCAGTTCATCTTGTTGAGAGTCTTCTTTTTCTAGTTTTTGCTGACCCTCTAAGATGCCAAGCAGGATGACTTTTTCCAGAACCTGACTCTCCTAATAACACGTCTGAAGTATATGAGACAGAGTCTTGCCATCCTCATTTCTAAGAAGCATTCTGGCTGTAATTACTCCAGGATTGATTTATTTGTTCATTCTAGCAGTCCATGTACTTTCAATATTCTTTACTAACAGTACCAGGCATCCTCAAACTACGACCCGCGGGCCACATGCGGCCCGCCGAGGACATTTATCTGACCCGCCGGGTGTTTTTGCCCCATTTGTTTTTTTACTTCAAAATAAGATATGTGCAGTGTGCATAGGAATTTGTTCATAGGGTTTTTTTTTAAACGATAGTCCGGCCCTCCAACCGGTCTGAGGGACAGTGAACTGGCCCCCTGTTTAAAAAGTTTGAGGACCCCTGAGTCCAACACCATAGTTCAAATGCATCAAGTCCTCTGAGTTCTTCCTTATTCATTGTCTAGTCTTCTCATGTATATAAAGGGTCTGAACATACCAGAGATAGATGCATTTGAGGCCAGGGGGGTCCCTAGACACTCCAGGGCCCCTCCCTTTATTAGAGACAGGCTTAAATGCCTTTCCTGCATGTAACCTGCAACTTGTGACAGGATTTCACAGCGGCACAGTTCACAGTTCGTTACAAAGAAAGCATTAACATATCAGCCAAGTTATTCACAGACAGGTGGGGAGGATAAGGTTGGGAACAGGAAGTAACTGATAAGTTTGCAGACTGTTGCTTTCTGTACCTTTAGTCAGGGAGCAGGAGGAAAATGTCCATTTATCTCAGGTGGAGAAACAGGCCAGCCATTGCTTCAGCATCTTCCACGGCTGATCCATCAGCATTTTCCCACTGGCCATGAGCCATGGAAGGTGCTGGTCCTGTCCCATTTGCCAAGGAACACACAACTTTTGTTCCACATCTCCCCGTTTTTACTTTTCTAAACAGAGTCGAATTGATATGGGTCATAATCACTTCATTGTACAATACAATAATCCAAAGCACTTTAAACACATTTAAATAAAGATGCAAATAATAAGTAAGAAAATTTGTAAGAAAAATTCTTTAACAAAATCCCAAACGTTAAACAAGAAATATTTTCAATATCCGGTGGCCATCCTGACTAACTACTTTGCAGATGAGTTTTGGGTTTTTACTGTACTCCACAACCTTTCATAACTGGGTGTTTATAATCGATACCTTTTCCTTCCACTTATTCAGATTACACATACTGGAATACTTCTTCCAAATGGACTTAGTTGATTCCTTGCTAGAAGGCCGCTTGTTTCAATACAAGCCTCTAAGATGCCAGACACAATTCTGATTGATAGCCGAGCACAATCTGCTTTCTTCACCACATTTGCTTATGCACTCTTATCTTCAGTGATCATTTTAAGAATGAGAGTATCATGTAAGGCCATATTTTCAGAACGAGCCTTCTTTTATGGAGGCTAGCGCTAAGTAGGAACCAAGAGTCCATCCACTTATTCATGGAACATATGCAAAATAAGAATGCTATCTTTATAAAAGTTTACGCAAAAAAAGTTTATGGAAAATGTTCAAAATAAGAATGCTATCTTCATAAAAGTTTACACACCAAGTACTGTTAAATCATGTATACAATCAACAATCCACAGAAGTAACATTAAATGCAATTCATTTCCCATAATGTTTTCAACAGCAAGCCAAAAATAGATTTGTTTCCCTCTAGTATCTTCTTTTGAAACCAGGTTAAATTGATATGAGTCTTTTGTTTGGGCTCCACTTGACTTAATTTCTTCTAGAGGGCCTGGACTCCTAGGAAAATAATAAACAATACAATTATTAATGTGATTGCAGATGGACCTATGCATTGCACTAGACTCTGTCACCAGCCATGAGGGGCCAGACCAGGTAAGCCCTCAGCAATCTGTGAAATGAAATTATCAGCAGGCTCATTCTTAACAAGAGTTTCACTAAAGGATTCGAAGATTTCTTTCTCAGTGACTCAATGTCCAATGTTACATTTTCTTTATATTAGTCAAATGATCACTAATTAAGTTCCAATCTTATTTGCTTTGATTTTATGGGTCCAGTGTAACACAATAATTAGAAACATTCCAATCACATGACAGTGACACTTATTTTTGTAGATATGTAAGTTGATCTCCTGAACACTTCACAGCTCATTGTATGTAGCTCAGTTACATTTAATTCATCATCTGCTAGCTTGAGTAGTCCACATTGCATGAGAATCCTTTTGTCATTTCTGCACAAAATGTTCAGTTTTGAAGGATTCTTGCAGTGCAGCTCCTGCTACAGCTTCAATAGTGGTGATGGCTATTAACCATAAATAGTAACAATTAACATTCAAATAAAACATTTATGTCTTTTTAGCAGTTTCTGCAATACATTAGTTAACACCTTAGTAACAGGACCTTCTTCCCAAGGTTGAGACATCTGCCCTGGCAGCCACACTCCCAGACGAGACTTCAATGTGATAAGACTGTCTTTATTTAAGTTTACCTTCATGGAAGTGTTGACACAAGTATATAATTTAAAATTGCTGCAAGTTACTATTCTCGTTGTTACGTTAATGCTTAAACGTCCAATAGCAATCGTATAAGACAGCTGTACACAAGGGGTTACCTAAGGAGTTTTATTACCTGTGAAGTTGTATCTGGAAGTGAGCGACTCATGCCTCCA
This sequence comes from Echinops telfairi, assembly GCF_000313985.2. Taxonomy (NCBI): domain Eukaryota; kingdom Metazoa; phylum Chordata; class Mammalia; order Afrosoricida; family Tenrecidae; genus Echinops; species Echinops telfairi. The sequence goes on from NW_022109491.1 coordinate 38,797,906, forward strand.
AATTCTCCAGCTTAAGAAGCCATAGGCCAATGGTAATTTCCACAAGTCCTACTTCCCAGGTCCAACAGATGGGAAAAAAGGCCAGGTCCAGTAGGGGCTAGCCCTGCCTCATACCATGCCATCATTTTCTTAGTGTGAGTCCAATAAGAAGACCCGCTATGATTATACATAACATTATGTACATAATCACAAACTGTTGCATTTACATCTTCAGAGAAGTTTGTCAGAAATGTTCCATGAGGACCCCAATCAACAATCATGACAGAATTACTAACAATAATTTCCCATGTGACCTTTCATATGTAACCAATGCTACTCCCTTTGTACAATTTTACAATAAGTGAAAATTACACAAACTTCTTTATGTCCCTTGCCAAGTTGTGTAGGAATGTTTTCAGATTCAGCAAAAGTTCTTCCTGTTGAGGAGAAAATCTCTGATCTGTCTGATTAACAGATAACAAGACATCAACCCTTGCATTTTAGCTTTAAGACAGCCTTTTGCAGATCCCACCCACCATGGAGAAGTGTCATAACCCAAAGTAAAGTTCATAGCACATCCTTCCACTTTAGGAAAGGAACCTCTTCTGTTTCTCCTTGGTCCTGGAGTCCATTGAGTGTCATTGGTAAAAAAAAAACACAGGTCCTGGCAGATGCCATCCAGCAATTGGTAGTAATGGTGGATGAGGAATGGAAGCCCAATAAGAGTGATGTGCACTAACTTCAGATGAAATAACAAGCACAGCCAACATGGCCCAAAGCATACCTTCAGGAGTCTGGCGAGACGTCATTAGGTGTCTGACAGAGACTGTCTTTGCTGGAACCTTGGAGACAAACTGCTTAGTACAGGAACATTGTCCTTGTGGTCAGACACACCAAAAAAAAAAAAAAAATCCATACATTCTTTCCATTAACTGGTGAAATATAAGCATAACTCTTCCCTTGAATGGGCAAAGGTTCTGGTATTGAATTTCCATCATTGTTTTCCCACCGCATCTTAGTACGTCTCAAAGATGTGTGAAGAGAGGAATAAAAATGCCTTTCCACACAAGTGCTGTGTGAGTCTTTTGGCAAAGAAAAAAATGTAAGAAAATAAAGTTAACAATAATAAATTCTTTGGGGGCAGAAACTGCCTTCTTCCCACTTTTTAGTTTTTGTAGTTAGTTGCATCTTCAGGATGTCATGAGCACATTCCAAAAAAGTTTGTCCTTGTGGCTTATAAAAGATTCCGGTAATGTGAGGTGGTCCCCAGGCATGAAATGAATTTTTTTTTTACTAATGTAGGCTGGTTCATTACCTAATATAATGGGTTGAGGCAGCCCTATAACGGAAAAATAAGTCCAAAAATAAAAAATAAATAATAAAATAACATAGCTTTATTTGTATGAGGTGTAGCCCAAATAAATTTAGAAAAAGTGCCCAAACCTAAATATATTGGTGATTTCTGTAAAATATAATCCAGTTTGTGACAAAGCATTTTGTGCCACAATCCAAAATTTAACTTAAAAATTTCTAAAATTTACCTGAAAAATAGTAGAAATCTAATTGTCCAGTATATCCTGGAAAAGCAGCAACCAATTAAAAATTTGTACTAGCAAAATAAATCTGAGATGATATAAGAAAAAAAACATTTGAATAGGATCATAAGCAATTAAATGTATGCATTGAATTCTGCCTTCTGTAATTAACTCTGCTATCTGATCAGGATAAGCTTCTAAGAAAAGAAGACTTAAAAAAATTCTAAGAAAAGAATTCTTAAAAAAAAAAAATCCATTCTAAACGCTCTTCTCCTTGTGCTAACACGCTGATGGGAGAAACAGGAAAAGGAAAAATAAATCAATTAGCCTCTGAGGGGCTATTCAGAAAGTAAATTCCTTTTTGTTCAATAGATTCTAGCAAAGTGGCAAAAAAAATTCTGACAACCATCTTATAATGATGCCTAGATATGAGCATACTCAATTAATATCTATAAAGAACTTTTGAAAATGATTAAAAGTATACAAATCATTCTTTCTTAACTCCAATTTCCCTAAATATTGATAAAGCCCTGTAGTTTGAATTTTCTCTAAGACTGTGTTTAATTCTGCTGCCTGAAGTGCCACAAAGGTGGCAGCCAGAAGTCAAATTGGCATGTGCACTTCCTACCAACAGCTGATACCAGGACAGCTTTCTGCCAATCCATGGAAACTCCATACTTTAGATGTTTTTTCTTTCTGCCCACAGCTCAACCCCCCTTGTTCTCCAATCACATCGTGGCAGGTTGGCAAATGGTAAGAGATGAGCCATGTTCGATGCCATCCAATTGTCAGAAAATAAAGAAATAAACCATTCCATTTCAGCTAAGGAATTTCTCATTGTTATTAATATAAATAAAAATGTAGCTCCACAACTAATTACAGCATGCTTCACTTCTAGCAACAATTTAAGAGAAAAATGATGATGTCTAGCTTCCCTCATCCCATGAGAATTAGTTACATTAGGTAAATGGTTAATAACAGTCACAGGATGCACAAGATTTTTCTGAGACCTCTTCAACGAGAAGAGGTCTTTGTTCTATTGTAAATAAGACTGCTTTCTCCGACCTGGCTATAAAATCTATTTCTGTACAAAATGCCTCTCTGATAGCTCTTTCTCACTGCCTGATAATGTCTAGCTTGTAAGACCCAAGGTTCAAATTTTCAATATGGGTGACTTCCAAAAACAAACTTCTAGCCACTTAGGATTGAAGAGAAAAAAATCTCTGTTGGAATTCTCCCTTTAGGAGATGGGTTTCTCCTTAATCTTACCTTTCTCAAAAGTACTTTCATTTAATTCATAACACACGGCGACTTTTGTACCGAATTATGCACAGATTCGCTTTCACACTTTCCTTATTCTACATTCAATGGTTCTAAAACGACTTCACTGAAGCTTAAAAAACTAAGTGTCACAGATACACACTCTTGCTACTGATACGCAGCGTCTGTGTTGAAAAACATTGTTCCTGCTTAGTTAAGTCAGAAAAACCTTTTAAAATTTAATTGTTTCACCACAATTATTCAGACACTACAATACCTGTTAAATTAGCTTATTTGTATACATACTTCTTTGTTGTGGCTCTCAGCCAGAACAACATTTACAGCTTTTTATTTACCATACCAAGTTCTAAATCTGCTGCTCCCTACCCTGGGAACTCAAACATTCTTTTTAAGTTTCTGCACTGTGCCCTGCCTCCATCTGGGACCAATTATTATGTTCCTTGACCCGAAAAGAAAAAATTTATCTTGGCACTGCCATGCCGCCTTGTCTAATCAAGAGGGAAGACGGGGAAGTGACTGTATGCCACTATCCGTCTATTGTCTCGCTCCATAGCCCCGCGATAGGCTCAGAAAGTTCCCCCTATTGCTTATCCCCTATCCGTCCTGGGGGCTTGCAGACCAGAGTATTTCTTCTACTTCTAGTTTTGGTTGCCCCGGAAGTGTTTTTGTTTTTTTTTTAATTTTCCACCCCTGTAAACTTATGGGGTCTATCCCACGAATGAGATCCAAAATGTAAGATAATACAGAGACCAGTTCTTATCGTACATCACTAATGGGATCAAGATCTATATGGTCTGCAATCAGATAACATATAGATAAGAAAAAGGATAGATGTAGTTGAGGCATGGGTGCCCCTGAAGCACTAGACACTGCAGCGCCCCTCCCTTTATTAGACACAGGCTTACATGCCTTTCCTGCACATAGCCTGTAACTTGTGACAGAATTCCACAACGGGACAGTTCACAGTTCTTTGAAGGTTTACAAAGAAGCATCAGCACATCAGCCAAGTTATTCACAGATGGGAGGGGAGGGTGAGGCTGGGGAAATGAAGTAACTGATAAGTTTGCAGACTACTGCCTTCAAGTGTCCCTGGTCTCAGGGGGAGACAGGCCAGCCTGTCTTCAGTGCTGCATCAGCCCTCATGGTTGAGCCATCAGCATTCTTCCACTGAGCATGAACAGTGGGCCTGTCCCATTTGCCTAAGGAGCAAACACGTTTTAGATTGAGTCAGGCCCAACTTAATTCTCAAAGTGACATCCTTGCTTTTCAACACTCTAAAGTCTTTTTGTGTGCAGCAGGTATACTCAATGCAAGATGCAGTTTGATGTCTTGATTGCTGTGATTATAGAACATAATAAAAGGCAACCCTTTACAACTTCAGTCTTTTCTCCGTTTCTCATGATGTTGTCTATTGGTCCAGTTGTGAGGAACTGGGTTCTTTACACTGGATTGTAATCCATAGTGAAGGCTGTGGTCTTTAATCTTCATCAACCAGTGCTTCAAATCCTCTTTGCTTTCAGCCAACAAGATTGCATTATCTGCATATCAGAAACTGGTAATAAGTTAATAAGGTTGTTAAGAAGTCTTCCTCAAAACATAATGCTGCATTCTTCTTGATTTAGTCCAGTTTCTGGGATTATTTGCTCAGCATTTAGATTGAATAAGTATGGTGAAAAGGTACAACCGAGTTGCACACCTCTCCTGATTTTAAACTAGAAAGTATTCCTTTATTCTGCTTGAATAATGAAGTGTTCTGGAATCTCTATTCTCAATGCTATCCATAATTTGTTATAATCCAAACAGACTAATGTCTTTGAGTAATTCATAAACACATGTAAACATCTTTCTGGTATCTGCTTTCAGCCAAGATCCGTCAGACGTCAGCAATGATAGTCCTTACCCCACATCCTCTTTGAATCCAGCTTGAATTTCTGGTTGCTCTGTGTTGATATACTACTCTAACCAGTTCTGAAACATCTTCAGCATAATTTTACATGCATTTGACATTGATTTTATCATTTAATAACTCTGCATTTTGTGGTATCACCTTTCTTTGGAATGTGCACACATATAGATCTTTTCCAGTCAATGCACCAGAACTTGTTGAAACATTTTCATTGGTTTTTCATTCGTTTTCCTGTGGCCTTAAGTGCAGTTTAGTTTGTTTGTTTTTCCTTCATCCCCATTGATTCTTGATCATATCCTACCTATTGAAACTGTCAAACCCTGACCAATTGTTTCTGGTATAGTGACTTTTTGTAAAGCTTCCTCCAACGTTTAATATTTTACCCATAGATTCCTTCAATGTTTAATGTTCTCCTCAATTCTTTCAGCTTGATATATGCCGAGCATGTTTTTACTTTGGAGCTTTCTAACTCCAGGTATTTGTACGTTTTATTATAATATTCTACTTTGTTTTCTTGAGCTGTCCTTTAAAATATTCTGCTCGGCTCTTTTACATCATCATTTCTTCCATTCACTTTCGCCACTCTCTGTTCAAGAGGAAGTTTCCCAGGCTCATCAGATAGCCACCTTGATCTTTTGTTCATTCCCAATCCTTTTCATATTTTTTTGCTTTCTATATGTGTGATGTTCTGATGTCATTCCACAATGTATCTAGTCATTATGTTCAATGCATTATTTATATTCTTGAAATGGTCTCTGAAATCCGGTGGGATGTGCACAGTGTCGTATTTCGGTTCTTGTGGACCTGTTTTACTATTCTCCAGGTTCAGCCTGGATTTGTGTAACTTGCTGATAGCGAGTTTCTCTGTCATCTCTTCCCACAGATACAGTCAGCATCATTCCTGTATATTCCACGTGCCAAGGTCCATGTGGGTAGTTGTCTTATGTTACTTAAAGGTGCTTTCAATGAAGAAGTAGTTGGTTTTGCAAAATTCTATCTTGTGATCTCCAGCTTAGTTTCTATGACCAAGACTATATTGTCTAACTACTGATAATTCCTTTTTGTTTCAGACGTTTTCATTCTAATCACCAGTAGTTATTAATGCATCCTGATTGTATGTTTGAATCATTTCATACTAAAGAATTTGGTAGAATTTTTCAATATCTCTATCATTATCCATAATGGGTGAAGCATACATTTGGATAATATCGCCATTACCTGGACTTCCTGTAGACATCACAGACAGAACTGTACTCCAAGATGGCTTTTTAAATGTTATTTTTGATAGTAAATAGCACACCATTTTTTGCTGTCATAGTCATATGATTGTTCAACTCAAAATGGCCAAAACAGATACCCATATTTATTCATTCCATTTCATTTTTGACAACATCCAATTTTCCTAGATTCATAGGTCTAACATTCTCTGTTTGCAGCTGTTTTTTTTAATTTATCATTTTCAGTCATGCCCCTTTAGCAAATATAGGTCCCAAAAGCTTACTTGCTCCATCCATGTTATAAAGGTCAACTCTACTTTGAGGAAGCAGCTATTACTCTATTGCATCTTGATTGCTTTTCAACCCAAGATGTTCATTTTGCAGCACTGGTGTTGTTGTTAGGTGTCATTGAGTCAGCTCCAACCTACAAGTGGGCACCCCCCAAACTGGAATTGCGCTGGGTGGAGCGGAGCTTCCAGAGTACATACTTTTCCCACTAGGCGAGCACTGAACAGCTCACTCTAAGTGAGTGCATTCAGTGGCGTCGACTGGGTCGGTTCTCTCTGGTTACAGTGAATTTTTTTGTAAAGCAGTTCTGCTCAAACCTCCCTTTTTTTGTGATGGACAATTTAAGAGAACAATGTGAAGGCTTCAAAATTTTGTTTCCTGCTTGGGAAAAATGCTGCAGAAACTGTTGTGATGTTGAACACAGCTTACAAGGACAGTGCAAGTGTACGAGGGATTTTCTCATTTCAAAGAAGGTGAAATGTCGATTGATGACAAACCTCATTCTGGATATCCATCAACTTCCTGAACAGACAAAAAACGGTGACTCATAGTGCATTTGGAGTTCATTCCACCAGATCAGACTGTTAATCAAGCTTTTTATTTAGAGGTAGGTTCTGAAAAGATTGCATAACTGTGTGTGACAAAAAAGACCTGATTTTTGGCAGATGGGGCACTGGTTTTGCCAACACGACAATGCATCTGCTCATGCAGCCACGTCAGTGGGCCAGATTTTGGCAAAAAAACCCAGCATGCCTCTCTTGTCCCACGTACCTGACTCACCTGAGTTCACTCCATGTGACTTCTTTTTGTTTCCATGAATGAAGAGGCACATGAAAGGACAGCAATTTGATGATGTAGAAGAAGTGGAAAAAAAAAATGAGAGAAGTGTTGTCAGCATCCAAACACGAGTTTAAAAAATATTTCCAAGAATGGAATCCCAGATTTAACAAATGTATTAGTGTAATACAGAGTACTTTGAAGATGATAAGGTCGTTTTGTTAAAAAAAAAAAAACACAAAAAACTTTAAATACACAGATTTGCACAAAATTCCACTGGGGGTGGGCTACCCCTTCGTATAGCAACCCTATGCTCAATAGAATGAAACCCTGCATCGTCCTGTGCCAACCTCACAATTGTTCCTATGCTTGAGCCAATTGATGGCAGCCACTGTTAGTCCATGTCATCAAGGGTCTTCCCCCGCCCCACAGCCCCTCCACTTTACCAAACATGATGTCCTTCTCCAGGGAATGGTCTCCTCTGACAATATGTGAAAAGTATGTGTGGAGTTACATAATCTCCTGTCAACTTCCTAAGGGGTGGAGACTAGCTTGTCAATCAGGTCACATCTTGATGACCTCATTTGGAGGTGCTAAAGAGATAAATAGCTTACTGGAGGCCAGATATGCTCTCTGCTACACATTCCTGTTGACAAGCCACATGGAGTCAAGCTGATGGAGCCTGAGCCTGGGAGCTGGAGGATCCATGTGGAGACCCATGCTAGCGCTAAGATGCTTCCACCACCACTGGATCCACAAGACTTTTCACTCACTGGCCTGTGATCTTCCTGAATTCGGTGTTATTACATGTGTTGCAAGAGTCTGAAGAATTTATAGACTGGTGTCGGACATATGGGCTAATATCGGACTTTTGGATGTGATCTGGACTGCACTGGGATTTTTTCTTAATATACAATTACTCTCTGATATTAATTTCTCTCTTAGACACATGAGTCTCCCTGGATTTGTTTCTGTAGTCTGCTCAGACTAATATGGTATGTAAGATGAAGTCTTGCTATCCTTGCCTCAAAGGGACACTCTGGCCTTACTTATTCCAATACAGATCAGTTTGTCCTTTTAGCAGTCCATGGTACTTTCAATATTCTTTTCCAGAATCACAATTCAAATATATTGATTTTTTCTGTAGTCATTCTTATTCAATGACTAATGTCAAAATACTTGACTTCCCACATCAGAAAAAGAAGCTGCTGAAAACCTTATTTCTAGCACAGTACCTGACACTGTTCTATTTCTTTTCAGATTGTGTTCAATGACTAAACCCTCAGAGGTGGACTGCCTATTCCTTCTAGTTTGTTCCTAGTCTGGAAGCTCTGCTTAAACCTGTTCATCATGAGTGACCCATCACAGTACAACAAACAGACAGATAAGCGGTGGCCTTTACATTTAGACCATCTATTGTATGTGCCTGTGTAAGACAAGATTTCTGACTGAAAGAATGGAGCACAAGGAATCTGGCAATTTACAGGATCTATTTTGGATAAAGGCAGTGGTGAAGCCACTCAGCTTTCTAGGGATCCAGGTTAGCCGTTTTTGCCTTTGGATGCCGATGTCAATAGTGAAAGCTGAAATATCTTCATCTAGCTCCAACAGGAACCAAGTTTTGGCTGAAGTAGATGTGCCCTGTACTTTTGACATTTTTCTTGACTTTATAGCTTCTACCCCCAATACTCTTGGAGAATCTCTGAGCTATGAAATATCCTTTAATGTATTTATTTCTTGCTTACATCACAGTGGGACTTTTTCTTCCCTGTATTTAACAACATAATTTGGTGGCTTGAAACAACAATAAAACATTATTACCTCTCACAGATTTTTCTGGTTAGGATTAACAGAAATGACTTAGTTCAGAGTCTGAGTGTCGAGACAGCAATCACCTGAAGGCTTAACTAGGCCTAGAGGATCCATTTCAACCTGGCTAGAAAGCTGGTGCTGGTCAACTCCTCTCCACGTGGACACTTAGATAGTTCTGCTTGACTATCCTTATGACAGGTGTCTGACTTCACTCAGAGCAAGACATCCATGAGAGCTGGCTCTGCTTGTGTGCTCAGGACCTGGGACCTCTTTTGTGATGCAGCAGCTGAAGAGACTCCAGAGCTCACCATGGCGGCCCAGAAACCCAAGGAAAGAGTCAAGGCTGAGTACAGCGATCATATCAATTTGAAGGAGGCAGGGCCGGATGGTTCTGTGGTGCAGTGTAAGATTGAGAGGCCCACGCCACTTAGTGAACTAATGAGAGCCTATTGTGTACAACAGGGTTTGTCAATGAGATAGATCAGATTCTGATTTGATGGACGGCCCACCTGCACAGTTGGAAATGGAGCATGAAGAAACAATGGGTGTTCCAGCAGCAGACAGGAAGCGTCTTCTAAAGAGGAGCCGCTCCTTTCCTCCAGAACTGTCTCCCTACCAACCAAGAATCCATTCTCTATTAGAAAACCACAATTTGGTTCCACCACAGCCTGACTGCTAAAGTCTAGTTTTCTCTATTCTCTCGTTACCCCTCCCCATTCCTTTATTATACATAAAATACACATGCATGTTGCATTTTTCCCATTGTTTATTTATTTATTTATTTGACTAAATGGTCAGTGGTATGTTTGGATCGACATCAAGTGGAGATGGGAGGGAGAAAATACTGGTTCTGTGAAAGCACTCCCGTCGCCGTGAGCGGCCTGCTCATTCAGCTCCTCTTTATATGCCATCCAGTAAGTTACTTTGCTCTCACTGTTCAACAAAAACAACCCCCAAAGACAAAAAAATCTTTGCGTATCTTGTTTGATTGAAGAATTTTAATGCTTTTTATCATTGTAAAACCAAGGAAAATTTTATAGCTTTTTTGTACATAGCTGTTACATGTAGGGCAATCTGCCTTTAAGAAGGGGTAAATCACTCGCAAAGAAAGGAAGCCTAGATAATCCTCCCCCCCCCCCAAGTCAATTGCCTTTTTGTTTATATCAACTCCTTGCTTTAAAGAAAGAAAGAAAGGAAAAGAGATCCATGAACCCATGAGAAACAAAAGCAGGCAGAAGTTGCCATTTTTAAAATGTCACCTTGGCACCCTCCCTTTCACTAGATTCCACTCCTAGAAACAACAGATGACCTTCAATGATCATCTTAGGGGAGATACCTTTTATGTCCTTTGCTCCTTTATCATTACATTGTCTTTGTGCCACTTAGTTTGCATGCATTTGGGTTGGAATATTCTTACTGGATATGTGGTTTCTGAAGCTGGTATCCTATTCAGTCACTTGTCTTTTCAGCGTTTTGAGGAATAGTAGTTTTTCATTTTGATGAGAAATCACTCATTTATTTTGTCTTTTGCTAGTTCTACTTTGGTTGTTGTGTAGATAATCCATTGTTCAAAGACAAAACCATTATCATTACACTTCATTTTTTCCTAACAGTTTCATGGGTTTACTTTGCACAGTTAGGTCCTTAAGCTATTTTGAATTTATTTTTGTGTATTCTATGGCTCATGTCTCATTTTTCTCTATGTGGAGATTCAAAGCTTTTTCAACACCATTCAAATGGCCACTCAACACATAAGACCCAGAAATATCACTTCTACTTATGTACCCCAAAGCCTTGAAAGCAGAGACTTTGTTCATGACAGCACTATTCACAATACCCCAAATTGTGGAAACAATAAAAATGGCCATCAAGAGATGAAAGGATAGGCAACATCTAATATAGAAGGGCGTACTTCAAAAAATGGATTTTTTTCAAAGCTATGTATTTTTTTTTTTACAAAATAATATTATCGCCTTCAAAATACTCTCTATTACACTTAACACAGTCTAAATCTGTGATTCCATTCTTGGAAACATTTTTCAAACTCATTTGTTTGGATGGCTGACAGCACCTCCCTCTTTTTTTTCCTCTATGTTTGTTTTTTTAAATCAATTTATTGGGGACTCTACAACTCTTATCACAATCCATCCATCCATCCATCCATTGTGTCAAGCACATTTATTTGTACATTTGTTGCCCTCATCATTCTCAAAACATTTGCTTTCTACTTGAGCCCTTGCTATCAGCTCCTCATTTCACTGAGCATAATGTCTTCAAGCGTCAGCCATACTCCAGCACGCATCAAGGCTTGGCTTCTCCTAGTGGCTGCTCCCCCCTCCCTCATGAACTCTTGATAATTTATAAATTATTATTGTGTTGTATCTTACACTGTCTGACGTCTCCCTTCACCCACTTTTCTGTTGTCCATCCCCCGGGAAGGAGTTCTTATGGAGATCCTTGTGATCTGTTCCCCCTTTCTACCCCATGTTTCCTCCACCCTCCCAGTATCGTCACTCTCAACACTGGTCCTGAAGGGATCAACTGCCCTGGATTCCCAGTTTCCAGTTCCTATCTGTACCAGTGTACATCCTCTGGTCTAGCCAGACTTGCAAGGTAGAATTGGGATCATGATACGTAGTGTGGGGGGAGGAAGCATTTAGGAACTAGAGGAAAGTTGTATGTTTCATCATTGCTACACTGCACCCTGACTGGCTCATCTCCTCCCCGCGACCCTTCTGTAAGGGGCTGTCCAGTTGCCCAGAGATGGGCTTTGGGTCCCCAAGAGCTCCTCCCTCTTTTTATCTTCACCTCTTCTACTCCTCAAATTGCTGTCCTTTCAAGTCATTCTGCATTTGCACAATCAAAAAGAGTCACATGGACGAGGTCAGGTGAGTAAGGTGTGTGGGGCAAGAGAGGCATGCTGTTTTTGGCCCCAACCTGGGAAGGCTTCATGAGCAGGTGCATTGTCATGGTGGCAAAACCTGTCCCTTTTCTTCCACAAGTCAGGCCTTTTTGGTCGCACTACGTTACACAATCTTTTCAGAACCTCTAAATAGAAAGCTTGATTACCAGTCTGACCTGGTGGAACTAACTCCAAATGCACTAGGACTCAACATTTTCATCTGTTTGTGAAGTTGAAGGACATCCAGAATGAGGTTTGTCATCAATTGACATTTTTTTTTTGAAATGAGAAAACCACTCATACACTTGAATTTTCCCCCATAGCGCTGTCCTTGTAAGCTGTGTTCAACATTGCAACAGTTTCTGCAGGCTTTTTCCTGAGCAGGAAACAAAAATTTGCAGTCTCATATTGTACTCTTAAATTGCACATCACCAAAAAAAAAAAAAGGCTCAAGTGAAACTGCTTTTACAAAATTTCATTGTGACCAGAGAGAACCTTCCCAGGCAATGTCACTGGGTACACTAACTCCGAGCGACTTGTTCATTGCTCACCTAGCAGGAAAAATGCATGCTATGAAAGCTCTGTTCTGCCCAGCACAATTCTGGTTTTGGGGGTACCCCCTTGTGTGCATATGGAATGTCACTCAGCCACTAGGAGAGGTGAACCCTTGATGCGTGCTGTAGTATGGCTGACGCTTGAAGACATTATGCTGAGTGAAATGAGTCTATTCCGAAAGGACAAATGTAGATGTTGAATGAGCTCATTTATATAAAAAGACAAGTAAATGTCTATAAAAGACCAGCATTTACTAGTGGTTACCACAGATTGGAGAATGGAACACTTCTGATTTAATAGGTTATAATTTACCAGGCTAATCACCGTTGGCAGTTCAAACTCACCGGTGGCTCCACAGGAGAAGGATGAAGCTTTTTGCTCCTGTAAAGATGTTCAGCCTCACAAAACCACAAGGGCAGTTCTACTCTAACCTCCGGTAGGGGTTATATGAGCAGCAATAGCTGCAATGGCAGGGAGTTTGTTTTTGGGTTTGAGGGCTGTTTGAAACATGGTATGCTGTTTTACGTGCTTGTCAGCATCGCTGTTGGCATCATGAGAATATGCTCACACTAGGTTCTTGAAAGATGAAAGACGTGGTGCACCGTCAAATACACTAATTAAATGACTGCATAACAAAGGACTCCAAAACTTCACCATGTACAGCAGCACATTTTACCTTTCACAGTGTCTGCGAGTCAGGAAGTCGGGAGCAGCAAACGATTCTTACCTGAGATTGCAGTCCCCTGAAAGCTTGATCAGAGCTAGAAAATAAGAGAGAGAGGATCTACTTCCAAGATGGCTTATTCATCTATCTGGCAAATTTGTGCCGGATGCGGAGGCCTTGGTTCCTGCCATGTGAGTCTTTGCATAAATCGACTATGTGTATTCCTGACAGGGTAGTTGACCTCTAGCAGACGGAGTGATCCAAGAAAACAACACAGACACCGCAATGACTTTTGTGACCAAGCCTTAAAATGACTTTTGCTTTTTGTTTCTTTGTTTTTAATGGCCCATTAGTTCCACAGTACAGCTCTATTTTATGTAGAAGGCTGTCACCTGAAATGAAGGTATCTACCCTGGAGTGGCACGGCCCATCTTCTGGCTCCATTAGAAGAAGAAGTAGAACTTGGATTAGAAGTTACCACCAGTGAGGAGACCAACAGTGGACCAGCTGTCTTAGTAGCAGCCGGTTTGACATCTGTATTCATAGGGGACATATGCCTTTTACTTTGGAATTTACGCTTTGGACAATCATATTTTACAACATGTTTTGTGAGAACTCAGGTTTCAGGGTAATCATGGTAAACAATTGTTAACCATGAGCAAGCAAACAACCATGAGGTTTTCTCGGTCTGAGGCCAATCTCGGGATATCTGTGTTGACTAGGTAGTAGGGCCTAATTTTTAATCACTAACAGTCAGGTAAACAAGAAAAGACTCTCAGACTCATCTGGCCCTTGTAGGTGACATCCACATCTGGCCTGTTTGTCTTGGAGCAATGTATCAAAATTTGAGAACTCCATACACACTGCTTTAGTACAGGGGATTTTTTTCTAACTACATTAAGTAAAGGAAGTTGGGTTTTAAGGGAACTGACTACAAAGGAGACAAGCATCACATTGCATGGAAGCCTATTATCACATCACGTTGTCGAGCCATCTCACTGGAGACCAGCCTGTATCAACTAACCACTAGCCTAACATCAGACCTGGGAGATGAGCAGAGCCGTGCAGCCAGATCCAGCTTTCACTTGTGTGAGTAATAATTGAGGTTTTGTGGTTGTTTGTTTGACAGCATTACACTGCTGATTCAAGCACATTAGTAACATGGGGAGACAGAGGATTATGAACTAGATTTTCATAGACTGTTCCTAGCCTCAGTTTTCCAATTGGCTAATGCAAAGTTGTACAGAAAACCAAAGGTCTCCCAGCTGGACTAACAGACAACATTATGATAAACAGATAAAAGGTTGAATTTGCCAATGCTTCCATGTTGCTTGGATACACAATCAATGCTCATGGTAACATAATCAAGAAATCAAATGACACATTGCATTGGGTGCATCTTCACAAGATCGCTTTAACATGTTGTCTTAGTCTGGGTAGACTGGATAAACAAATTCATGGACAGTCATATGTGTGTAAGAAAAAGTTTTGTGTAAAATAGTAATTGCATATTGAGAAACATCCCAGCCCAGTCCAGATCAAGTCCGTAAGTCCAATATTAGCCCATATGTCCTATACTGGGCTATAAATTCTTCTTTAGACTCATGCAGCCACACAATAATGCCACATTCAGGAAGATCACGGGCCAGTAGGAGGAAAGTCTTGTAGATCCAGTGGCGGTGGAAAGATCTCCGTGCTGGCGTGGGCCTCCATGTGGCTCCTCCAGCTCCAGGGCTCTGGCTCCATCTGTGTGTCTCCATGTGGCTTGTCAATAGGGATGTGTAGCAGGATGAGAGTGTCTGGCCTCCAGTGAGATATTTATCTCAGTCTCACCCAAAAGAGGTCATCAAGCTGTGACCTGATTGACAGGCTAGACTCCACCCCTTCCTCAAGTTGACAGATTATGTAACTGCCACACATGTTCAAGAACAAGGATGTCACTCTGAGGACTAAGGTGTTTCAGACCCAGAACATACAATTTTCAATCACTTCTATGTATGTGGAAGCTGGCTATTGAATTAGAAAGACTGATGAAAGTGGATTCATTTGAAATATGGTGCTGGCAAAGATTTTTGAAAATACTATGGACTGCCAAAAGAAGAAACAATTCTGTCTTGGAAGAAGTAGAGCTAGAATATTCCTTAGAAGTGAGGATAACCAGATTTTGTCTCATGTAATTTAGCCATGTTATCAGGAGAGACTAGTTCCCCGGAAAGGGACGCCAGGCATGGTAAAGTATAAGGGCAGTGAGAAAAGATGAGGACCCTCGATGAGGCATATTAACCCAGAGGGCTCAGACACAAACATTTAAGAGTGGCGCAGGATTGGGTAGTGTTTTGCTCTGCTGTGCAGAGGGTCATGATGAATCATAGCGACCGCAATACAAAGAGTCACATATAAATAGGATTTCCTTTTCTGAGGACTCAGCCTAATAAATTTTATGTATTTGTACTTTTGCACCATTGATTTGTTTCTTCGACAAAATTAAGTTCAGAGAGAAATGCATGTATTTGCATTTGTTCATGTCGCTCTTGAATTGCTTTGATGTATAGAACTAGAATATTTTTCATAAAATGTTCAAGTTGTCTTAAAATACCAGTTTTATTATATATTCTTTTAAATATAGTCCCTATGTTATGAGCAAGTTCCATTCCTAAGTCTACCTATAAGTCTAATTTTATGTAGCTCAGAAGTTAGGTAGTTCTTATCTAATATCAGTTAGTCAAATGTTTTTCTTAATATATAGTATAAAATATATATTTCTATGCATGAAAACATTAAAGAGACACCTACAGATATATTAGATATATTTACTATAGTAATGCAATAAGGATAATATTAATATTTTGCTGTGTTGCAAAGTAGTACCTGTATGCTCTTATGAACCATTGTATGTACTTAAAATTTTTAATATCACAGGCTGTATAGGGATTGGTTCATAAATGTGGGTTGTACATACATCAGACATTTGTAAGCCATTTTAAACCAGGGACTGCTTGTATAATACAATTCACTGATTTAAAGTGTACGGTTTGATGAATTTAATGAATACATACAGTCGTTTAAGTACCACCATAATCAAAATCTAACACATTTCCGTCACTCCACAAATTTTTGTGGCTGTTAGATTCCAACTCGTGGTGACCCTTGTACAAGGGAACAAAACGCTTCCCAGTCCTGCCTCGTGCTTACAATCATTGCCGTGTTTAAACCCAGTAATGCAACCACAGTGTCAATCAGTCTAAAGGGATTGGCTCTCCCTCCTCTTTTTCACATACCTTCTGATATACCAAGCGTGATCTCCTTCTCCAGGGATGAGTCCCATCTGAAAACATGTACAAAAATAGACGAGAGAGAGCCTTATTAATCTTCTAAGTACAATTCTGCCTCACTTCTTTCAAGACAGATTTGTTCCTCCTGGTAGACCAGCGTATATTCAATATTCTTTGTGAAACTATAACTATATGCACCAGTCCTCCTTCAGTCTTCCTTATTCACTGCCCAGATGTTGCATGCATATGAAACATTGAAAAATATTTCAGGAGAAGAAAAATAAGTGTATGTTTTGGAATTTGAGGGACAGGTCATGAAGATGTTCTAATTATTTTTTTATGTTCTAGGCTCTGCTGTACAATTCTCTTCTCTCTGCCTGCTTTCCTTTCTGTTTCCCACCTTCATTTCCTTCATTTTTTCATATAATTTAAAAGTGAATGTGACTTTCAAAGACTGAATTGAATGGTTCTCAGATGGAGCTTTGTTTTGCCCATGAAAGTGAAGATAAAGTCAAATGATTTTCAATTTGATCCAAATGGCCCCTTTTGCTGGGAAAAAATCTTGGGTTTTCATACACATTCAGGCATTTTTGTTGCTTCAAAATTTTTTTCTGCTTATTATATCTTGCAAGAGAAGCCACAAGAAGCTATAATGAAAGCTGTCGTCGACATAATAACTCACATCCTTTCATCACCCAGGCCTTGGTAGCACTGCCATTAGTGGCAACCCAACATTTCATCTGCCATTGATGATGGGTCCGTTTCAATTTGGGCTGGTCAGGCTGCAAAATCATCTACAAATGGCAGGTTGCAGACTGTTGTTTTATAGAATATAGGTGCTTATGAAGCTTATGGTCCTTTCTAGGGAAGTTATCTGTTCAAAAATTAAATTACATTTTAGCAAAAGGACTAATGGAGGACAGTTCCTTTATATACCACATACCACACGTTTTTTTTAAGGGGAAAAGTAGACATTCCAGTTGTTTCTAGTTCTTTTCTAGGACAAGCCACCAGTTACCCCATTAGAGAAAGGTCATTTCTACACTTAGAACATGTAGTAGGTGTATGGAATCAGTGCCCAGCACCCACCCCCCTGCCCCCCTGAACTTTAAGCCTAGTTTTGCCAAGTCAACAACCTTAGTCTCCATGATGTGGTTATCACTAGTTATACATGGTAGGTCAGTTCAATTGTGCCAGCATGATTCACTTGTGGACCTTCAGGTGGAGCTGGTAGGATGGCAGACTGTATCCTTTCTCTCGGCTCTGTGGCTGGGAGCATGGGACCCTGCAGCTGCTGCAGCCACCTTCTGGGCAAAGTTAGGGTTTGTTGTGAGTGGAAGCCACCCAAGGAAGCAGCGTTTGTGTTATTGACTATACGAGTTTTTCAGGGCTTCTCTACCAACTTGCTGCCCATTGAATGCCTTGTAAGAAGAGACATGTATTGTCTTCCCAGGTCAGAAGTCGGGAATCAGAGGGTTGGCTCTCTGGATTACTTCTGAGGGAGAAACTGTTCTCGCCCAGGTTCCACTGGTGCGCGTGATCCTTAGTGTTCCTTTCTAGTAGCTGCACTGCGCCAGGCTTTGTTCCCGTCATCTTCCTTAAGATGGTCATTTTCCCTCCGTGAGCTTCTCTGGGAGTCTCTTTGCCTTTATGAGGATACCATTCACCTTGGATTGCTGTTGTTGGGTGCTGTGAAGTCCCCAAAACATGGCAACCCCACGCACTGCAGAAGGAAGCTGCCTGCTCCCGCCCCGTCCCCATGTGATCCACAGGGGTTCTATTAACTGACTTTTGAAAGTTGATTGCCACACCTTTCTTCTTAGTCTGTCTTAGTCCAGAAGTGTCACTGAAACCTGTTCAGAATCACAGCAACAGGCAAGACTACATTGAAGTGCATTGGTCAGGAATCAAACTTAGGTTTCCTGTGAGGGAGGCAAGAACTCCACTATCAGTTTCCTGCTTATTGAATTGAGACCCACAATACTCAATATGACCTCCTGTTAACTTTATGACTATCATGTTCAAAGACTATTTCCAAACAATTCATATTCACGGTGACTGAGGTTACAGTGTTAATCTATCTTTTTTTGAGTATATGAGTTAGTTAATTGTGCCAACCTTGCCGATAATCACATGTGGGGCTAATTGAAAGGCGGAGGGATAAATGGGTGATGAGCCTCACCTTTCTAGTTCTCGGGTCTCTTGTTTTGTGATGGTTGCACCAGGGTGCAGCTGCCTTAGCAGTTCCCTGCTTCAGCTTGCAAGAATGACTTCCTACAAGACATCCCCAAGGAGAAGCCACGTGGACCTACCCCGATGCAGCCCTGGGTGCTGGAGCAGCCGTGTGGATGGAGACCCCTGCTAGTGCTGAGATGTTTATTTGTTCACTGACTCAGCTTTCCTCCTGCAGTCGGCATCATTGCCTCTGTTTTGTGAGGTGGAGGACTTTGTGGACTGGTGTTGGGGAAATGGGTTAATGTTGGACTTGTGGGCTTGGGCAGCATTTGGTTGGGATGTTTTCGTGATGCACACTTTCTTTACATAAAACTGTCTTATACATGGGTCGCTATGGATTTGTTTCTCTAAAGTACCTAGTCTAATACAGTATATGATTCAATCCTTAACATTTAAGTTCTGCCTTCCATTTCTTCATTTTTCTGAGGGAAACTGGGGGTGGTGTGTGTGTGTGTGTGTGTAGGTGTGTGTGGGATGTTTCTTCTTCCTTCCTCTCTGTTGTGATCCTATCTAACAACTACAATGGGGAACCACGAGGGCTATAGAAACAGACTGCACTGGCATTTAGGATAACATCAAGCCACATTTGCAAAAGAAATCTACAAATAGCTCAAAATTTTTGAGTCTGTTTCTCACTTCAGTGCAGATTAGATTTTAATGTATACAGGATTTGGTGCTATAATCTCATTTCCTTTGAGGCAGAAAACTCCCTCAATAAGAGTCGTTTGCATTTCTATTTGAGCAGCCTGGAGACAAATATAGTGAAATGAATAGCCTTTTAATTTAATTGGCTTCCTAGAGTGAATCCAAATTTAGAAGGCACAATCCATCTTGGAGTTCCTCTGGAAATCACTGCAGTCCCAAGCCCACCATGTAGGCCCCTAGAGTTTAAGCTGCTTTCTCCCTGATGCCAGATCACCCAAAGAAACTGAGGCAGAGTGGGGGTGAGAGCTAGCCTCAAATGCAGACTTGTGTCCATTTATTATTTATTGGTTGTGAATAATTTTTCTTCTTAAAATACAAACTATGCATGGTATGATTGAGAAGAAAGAAGTATTATATATTTGTATTCTTTTAAAAATCAAGAGAACCAAGGAAGATAAATATTGAATATCGATGGATTATTTTAAAAATGAAAATATGTATGTCACAAAGTGGCTAGAAATGAAACCCTGGTCAAACGCTGCACCCAAATCCTTCTGCTAGCTCTATCTTTGGCTGCTCAGATCTGTTAGTCCTGCTCCTGGGCCTCACCTCGCATTTATATTGCAAGTGAAGGAAAGGAGAGGGGTAGATGCTGCCTGGACTATATGTCCCAAATGTGAACCTTTTATAAAGCTGAAACACCTCTAAGCAAAATATAGTTACCTAGTGGTTGCCCTCAGAACAGTGTTGAGGGAGAGGGCATCTTGTAGACAGCTCCTGATTTCTTTGGGGAAGGGAAGGTGAGCAGTTGTTGTCTCCAAAGGACCTTTCATTGTGCATGGACCCAAAGAGCCACATGTGCCCAGTTTATTTCCAATCTCTGCCTCCAACCCCAAATTAAAATAGATCTCTTAGGCTGAATAACGTCCTGACCCCTGGAGTTCTGGTGGAACCCAAATGCTGAGTAAAAACTATTGATAGCAACATTAGGAATGTTCTTTTGCTTAAAATAAGAGAACACAATTCATGCCTTAGCTGAATCAAGTCTGATCTCTCAGCATGTTCTTCCAAGTGAAAACTTCCCCTGATTTAACATTTTCCTTGCTGTTGGCAAGGCAAGCTATGGTGCAGTAAATTATTTTATAGGGCTCTTCTAACAATAGTCTTTCTAACTCACACCAAACTGGGTGGAAAGATGAAAATAGGATGTGTGAATCTCTAAGGGGGAAGTTGTTTGTTTGGTTCCTTCAGGCAGGAGGCTCATTTGTGGAGGACCAAGGTACTCCCAGGCACTTAATCAGGGAAACTAGGGTGGTTGACCCCTGGAGCTAGAGTGCCTGCAGGCCGAGGCTTATGGTAGGGTACCCTTTTGGGAGTTTCTCAACAGTGGGAAAGCTTTGTAGCACTTAGTTGGGAAGGGCAGAGGTCAAGAAGCAGAGGGAGGTTTCCCTGTGGCCATGGCTAAGGAGAGACACTCCTGACTGGAAGAACTGTATCCTGAGCATTTCTGATCTTGAATTGCAACCTGTTAACCTCCGTAATAAGTCCCAGTATCATAAATATTTCCTGTGAGTTCAGTGTGACCATTGTAATGACTATTAGCGCTTCCTCAAAAAAGACTTGACTCTCTTTCACCCACGTGAAATGAGGGGATGTCAGATGCTGCCTTAATTCCCTGCTTATAAGATTTTAGCCCAGGTTAACTTTCCACACCTTTTGGGGGTCTGTGGTTTTGTTTGCCATCGAGTTGATTGCAACCCAAGGCCACCCTAGAGGATAAATTCTAGCTGCTCCATCGGGTGTCTGCGATGGTCAATCTGTATGGATCAGCTGGGAGTTTTAAACTGCTGCCCTTGCAGTTAGCAGCCCAGTACTTAAGCCACGGGACCACTGGGCTCTCCAAATGTCTTGGTGATTGTGAAAAGCAATCCCTTAATAAGATTGTAGCTTTTTAAACAAGGTCTGCATTTTTCTTTGTATTTACTCCACCAAGACCATGGTCACTCAGCCACATCGTGTAGGAGCCTATGGTGACTTTGGCTTCACTCCCGCTCTGGTTATCTCCAGAGTTCTTGGTGTCTCTCTGTCCTCCCAGTCCTTCATCTACCTCATACCTGTCTTCAGCCTATGTCTCTGCCTATCTTTAGAGCTTTTGCAAATCCTCTTTTTCAATTCTTAGAACAATCTGATGGCTAGGTGATCTTATCAGTATTTTAGGGTACAAAAGAGACCCCAATCACAAATATAATTTAAGGAGAACATTTATTAAGTCAAAAGAGACAAAGACAACATAAAGACACAGCCCTAGCATCTCGATGAGGGAGGCCATTAACACAAGGTCAAGACGGCATCTGAGGACTCACAGCCAGAACCCTAGCGAAATGGGGCATGGCATAAAGGTAGCTGTCACAATATCATGATTGGTGGTGGATCACATGGGTGGGCCTACAGAAGCAGGTCTGGGGCTGTGATTGGCGCACATACATTACGTTAGATAGAAGGGCTTATAAGATTGGTCATGTCCTGTCAGTCTTGCCCTGACTGTCTTGGTCAGAAGGCAGACAGGGTGAGACTGAGAGGACAAAACTCATGACTGTGGGACCCCCTATACTGTCCCCGTACAGTGACTTCCATCAAAGACATACCTAGGCAAAGCCCGAAGAGGAACTAGCCCTCCCTGGGTAGCCTGGAGTGGGTGGAGGTAGTCTGCTCTCCCAGGCAATCTGCCTGCGAGCAAGTTTATCCACATCCGTGGTTAATGATCAGAAAGCATTCGCTGGAGGCTTAATCTACGTGGAAACCCTGCAAATGGACCTAGGACTGTGATTGGCATTCATAACACTTTGCAAACCCGTGTGCTCAGAATTTAAACTCTAAATCAGCAGTTCTCACCCTGTGGGTGGCAACCCCTTGGGGGGGGGTGTCGAATGAACCTTTCACAGGGGTCGTCTAAGACCATTGGAAAACACATATTTCTGATGGTTTCAGGAACCAAGACACCACTCCTCTATCCGTCTCCAGGTGGGTCTGCCCACATGCAGATACCCCCACAGACGAGTACCCGGCATGAAGACTGTTACCCAGGCATGCTACACCATGGCTCAAGACAAAATTTCATTTATTTGTAATTAGAAATAAATACTTCACGATCTATAATTACATTCTGTTTTTGTGATTGATCACTATGCTTTATGTTCAATTTGTAACAATGAAAATACATCCTGTCTATCAGATATTTACATGACAATTCATAACAGTAGCAAAATGACAGTTATGAAGTAGCAACGAAAATCATTTTATGGTTGGAGGGGGGTGTCAGCACAACATGAGGAACTATATGAAAGGGTCGCAGCATTAGCAAGGTTGAGAACCAGGGCTCTAGATCCATCAGTCCCACTTCACAGATGCGGAAGGTGATCCTCAAAGAAGAAGGCGCTGCTCCGCTTTACCACAGCGCTCACATGCTGCTGGGCGGTTTCTAAAGGCAAACAACCGCTCACCCCTAAGGTCTAGCTCTCGTCGAGAAAGTTCAGGTGCTGGAGGTTTTGAAGGAGTTGCTGTGTTTTTCAGGTCAATTCTGGTTAGGCCAGCAAGTTAGTTTTCCATTTGCAGTCTCTAAGGGAAGAAGAGGGATTCCGTTTGGATCTGAGAAGTAGCAATACACTTTGATGCTATTACTTATTAAGAGAATTCAGTGGAGGCTTAATCTATGTGGGGACCTTGCAAATGGATCTTGGGCTGTCACTGCCATCCACAGTCTTTTGCAAACCAGAGTGCTTAGAAATTAAGCGTTAATACATCTAATACAATAAAAGCAGGGACTAGTATCTAATTTTTGCAAAAAGCGAGTCACTGTGTTTTTCAAAAGGCTTGGCATCCTCCCCTGATGTAGAGGGTAGCATGAAAAGGGGCAGTGTTATCTAGAGAGGGGACTAGCACGGACAAAAACCACCTTTCTCTGTGAGCTCTGTCTCTACCACTCCCATTCCCCGTACCTGTTAGCCGGAGGAAAGCCCTGCTGTCAACTCTGGTTTTTGGTTTTTATTTATTTTTCTAATCTGTGGCTTTTCATCAGATGGTTGTAAAGACTCCCATTGTAGTTAAACTTCAGCTTGCTCCTTGTGCACAGAAATTAAATTCCCATGTAATAAGCATGTCATGAGTTGGAAGCCTTTGGCCCCAAAGATTCCCATCCACTCTGCTTTCTCCTTCTGCAGGTTGCACTGTGTCTTTATCTCTCTCACCTTTGGGATCATTGCTGACTTCTTTCTTGGACCATTAATAATTAATAGCACTGGCGTTTATAAGCCAGTGGTAATAAGTTTTGGTTTTTATCATTTCTTTTCATGAATTATGGATAGTATTCAGAAGTGATTTTTTTTAAAGTCAAAGAAGGGAACGAAAGCTGATGGGAGGTCAGAGGAGATCGAAGGGCATGGGAGCTGGCTCCACCATCATCTGGCAGGTTTAATAAATAGGTTTTAACGTGAAGGAATTTGAAACTGCTGGGAGCTCCTGCTCTTTTTCCATGTCTCCCTTCGTGGGTGGGAAGACACAGCTGCAGCTAGAATATAGATTTATATCAGAACCTTAAAAGACTCCATCTGGCAGGAAAAGGATTACCACATTAGGAGGTTTGACTTGGATTTCGTTCAAGAGGGTAAATCCTTGAATTGGTTCTGAATTGAAAAACTCAAAATCGGGCTAGACTCGAGAGCTAAAATCAGAAGACTGAAGTTTCCTAATGACGTTGCCTCTGACCAGCTGTGTCATTTTAAAATAGGCCTTCCAAATAGCCCTTCCAAAGGGCTCCTGGTCTTCAAAATGGTAAATATTACCAGAGATGTCTATTTAGTAAGATTGTTTTCAAAAGTAAAGTGAAATCGAAGATTGAAAACAAAATACAACTTCTGCTCTTTAAAAGACATCATTAGGGACATAGCCAACAAGGGACGTATATGCAGAATACATAAAGAACTCTGGGAGCACAATAATAAATAAAGAAAAAAATCAAATTAAACCTTGAGTACAATATTTGACTACTTTGCAAAAGAATGACCACTAAGCACATGAAAAGTTACTTAACTTCATTTTAGACGTTCTAATGGGCATATCCTAGGCACTCATTATGGATTTAACTTGTACTTAAATCTATAATGAAAGCCTACCTACCACCCACTAAACCAGTAAACATCAAACCAGCTGTCATAGTGCTGGTCCTGACTCAGGGCTACATGTGTGGCCAAGTAGGACCACACTAGGGTTGTCAGTGAGATTGCCAGGGCTTTCTTCTGAGGCACTTCTGGTTTCAACCTCCAACCTTTCAGTTAGTAGGTTGATGCTGAACCATTTGGGCCACCCAGAGACTCCTACTTAGCCATTTTTATTGTCATGTGCCATCAAGTCGATTTGGACTCTGTCCTAAAATCTATTGCTGCTCTAACAAATACACCACAGATAGTTGACTTTTAGAAACATGAATTGATTCTCTCACACTTTAGGAGCTAGGATTCAGAGTGCGGACTCTAGCAGTAGGCTTCTGTTTCTGTCAGCTCCGGAGAAAGTTTCCTGTCCCCTGGTAGCATCTGTGGGCCCTTTGTTCCTTGGAGATCCACATGGGTTTTGGCATCGGTCTTTCCCTGAGCCTAGAAAGCTTTCAGAGCAGAAATACCTGGTCCACGGGATGTGCTTCCCTCTCAGGGACTCTTGCATGCTGGTCGTCACCCCCCTGTTTTCTGTTTGTTTCTCTCTCCTCATTTCACATCTAAGATAAAAGGTGATGGGCACCATAACCCAGGGACACTTCCCTTATGTCAGATAACACCTCTAACTTAAGGAAGGGTTTTGTATCCCACTTGAATCACCTTACAACTGATTGTCTGATCATATCAGGTCACATTAGGGGGATGGTCAAAGCATTTCAAAACAACCCAAAGATACCTTAGCATAACTGACAAGCCAATGAGAGTCATGCTCCAGTCAAGCGGACACATATTGCAGGGAGACACAATTCTATCTATGACAGTGATCTTGTAGGATGGATTGCAACTCCCCACAGGTTTCCTAGGCTTTGATTTCTATGACAGCAGGTTTTCTCTCCCATAAGGCAGCAGGTGGGCTCAAACAGCTGGCCTTCTGGTTAGCAGCTGAGTGTTCAGTCACTGAGGCACCAAAACACCTTATAGTCTAATGTGTACCAAAAAAAATTTAAGACCAATGGCAAGACCAAATGTTGGGAATGAAGTGAATCACAAGTTCTTATACCTGGCAGGGGTGCAAAATGACACAATTTCTGAGAAAAGACTTGGGTAGGTTCCTATAAAGTTAAATATTTCTTGGATTCTCCTAGCAAAACTACTTATAGTTGAATTCTTATCTCAGTGTCTTCTTCTGGGCAATCCTAATTATAACACTCAGCAGCAGTAACTTAAATAGTCAGGCTGCTCAGCAGAGAAGTAGGAACCTACTTGCCTAGTGAGCTCTTCAGTGCCTGCTCATCCTTACTAGTGATTACACACATGAATAATGTAATATCAATGTGTTGGTGGTAGATGTATCAAAACATAACTCATATCCATTGGATAATTTTGGTAGTAAATACCTTTTTAAAAATGCCTGATTACGATGAAACATACAACTTTCCTCTAGTTTTTAAATGCCCCCCCCCCCAACTATCATGATCCCAATTCTACCGTACAAATCCGGCTAGACCAGAGGATGTACACTGGTACAGTTGGGAACTAGAAACACAGGGAATCCAGGACAGATGAACCCCTCAGGACCAGTGGTGAGAGTGGCAATACTGGGAGGGTTGAGTGAAGGTGGGGTAGAAAGGGGGAACTGATTATAAGGATCTACATATAACTCCCTCCATAGGGGATGGACAACAGAAAAGTGGGTGAAGGGAGATGTTGGACAGTATAAGACTTGGCAAAATATTAATAATTTATAAATTATAAAGGGTTCATGAGGGAGGGGAGGGAGGGGGGAAGGGAAAATGAGGAGCTGATATTAAGGGCTCAAGTAAAGGGCAAATGTTTTGAGAATGATAATGTCCACAAATGTACAAATGTGCCTGACATAATGGATGGATGGATGGATTGTCATAAGCGTTGTATGAACCCCCAATAAAATGATTTTTAAAAATCCTAAAAAAAAAATGCTTTCTCAGTAACTGCATTTCCAGAAGCACTGTTAGACTTTGCATGACCAAATTATTTTCTGCTTTGAAATTTTTTGTGGATCTACACATTCTTAATCATGAAAATCATGCTGAGATCAAGGGGAGATATTTTTGAGGTAATATGGATTTTGATGCAATCATGGGGGACACATGTCCTAAAGAAACTACTCTGGTGGTAGAATTGGTGGGGTAGGGCATTTATTCGTATTCACACAATTTTATAAGCTCCCACCAGTTGCCAGCATATGAGTGGGATAGCAACTTCCCAAGAAGCCCGAGAGGCTGAAGCTGTTGGTGGGTACTATATGTTCCATAGGTCACAAAATAGTTAAAGAAATAACATTAAACTCTGTGTAGAATTTGGCTGTGAGATGTTGCAGTGTAACATTGCCTGAAATATCTGAAAAATGGAAGCAACATGGATACATCATTCATAGGAGTATGTGAGAGATTGCACACCCGGGTGATGGAATACTTTATAGTCATTAAAGGGTATGTTAAAGATGTATGTATTTTGATAGAAGGGGATACTGATGGTTTATGTTCGGTACAAAGGCAAGTTATAAAGCACTAAACATGGCCTTGTAGTCAATAAAGGAATTAATTGCTTGAATCTTGTCCATAAGCATTCCTGAACCCTACGTATTCCATATCCTGCTTGAGCATTGAAAAAACTCATCCTGGACCCTATTGTGAGTGGAAATCCAGATTAATGCCCTCCCAGGTGGCATCATACTACAATGATGACCAATTGCAGTAGAGACTTTTCAGGCCTTGTTTGTAACCAACCACAGAATGTCTTTCCAATCGTCCTTTAGCTTGGAAGGACCTCTTTCTTCTTGTCCTCTAGCCGGATCTCACAATGCACAGTAGGAGAGACCTGCTGATTTCCTTCCAACGAGCTTGACTTGTGGAGTCAAACACAATCTAGAAACAAGTGTTTTCTGAATACCTTTCCTACCTATAGCCTCTGAGCCACATCAAACAGGAGGGGACGTCAACAAGCATTGCTACAAAATCATAGAAACATTTATGAAACAAAAATATAAAAATGTGAAGCTATTGTTTCTTGACATGTCTCTATCCAGTTCTATATAATTCTAAAGGCCGTATTTCCACCTTTCTAACCAAAGAATTCTGTGTTGTTTGATTTACACGTGAAAATGGTAGCTTTGACAACCCTGAGGGCCTCGAATAGTATACTTTTTAAATGTTCTTTGCATTCTGAGAACACAGAGAAGTCTGCAGGGGCAAGATCTGGACTACATGCGGGGTGAGGAAGATTTCATAACACTTGTTCAGAGGCCAGCCCTGGCTACCCTTGAAGAATGAGCAGGGGCATTGTTGGATTGGGGAAGAAATTACTCTGGGAACTTTCCTGTCCCTTTCCTCACCAATTCATACTTCAATTTTCTTAAAACGTCTTCTTCATAAGCACCCACGACCATCCTGCGTCCTTCAAGAAAATCTATCAAGGTTAACTCTTTAGAATCCAAAAAAACTATCACCATAATTTTCCAGCCTGCCACCTGCCTTGAGTTTAACTGGCCCTGCAGATCCTTGTGATGCCACTGGTTTGATTGAACCTTAGTCTCTGGATCATACTGGAAAATCCAAGACTGAAGCTAATTGAGATGACTTATGGAATGGATGCTTTATGGAATCCTTCATCCTAGAAAATCATCTTCATAAGCGTCAATCTTTCTAAAAAGATGGATGGAAAAATGAGCATTGAGCTAGTTGACTTTTTTATGCAATGAATTTGGCGCTCTGCACTGAAAGTACTCTGAGGCCAAGATATTTGCTTAGAATTGAAATTGCCGACCTATGTAATAGTCCAGTGCCATAGCCATAGAATAAATGGTAATTCTACCATATTCTTCCACCACTTTCTGTACTTCAACCACAGCTCATTCATTTGTTGAGGTTGATTGTCTTCCTTCTTTTGGCTCATTTTTGAAGTCTTCTCTCTCTTCCCGAGAATGCTTGGATTCATTTAAAAACTGTTGTTTTACATGGGTCTTCAAGCCCATAAACTTGCTGTAAAACTTTCAATGAATTGGGAAGATGCCCACTTAAGATTTGTTAAAAATGTGATATTAGCCCTCACCTCAAAGTATTTTTTTTTCAAGTCAAAGAAAGTATTCTTTTTTTAGAGGGCAAGCCAACCAGGCTAAGACCAGGGCCTTACCGAGAGAAGCTGTCTGAAACCATCCCCTGAATGCAGAGACATATGGGATCCCGTTTTGTTTGGAACCAATCTTCACACGTCTGAACTGGAACCCAGTAGCAATAGTTTCTTACTATGAATAAGAAAGTTCATACTAATGAACCTGAGGTCCTGACCCATGGAGGCAGAGGACTTGAAGACAATCATTTGAACTAGAAGTGGAAACTTTGTGTACAACTTACTTATTTTCTTCTCTTCTCTTTGTGTTGTCTTCAGGAAACAAACACAAGATACCAGGCGAGCAACAAGGATGGGAGTTGAAGAGATGCTTCATCCTTCCCCAAGGAAAGCTCTTCCTTGAGGAAGAGCTAGGGAATCAGAAAAACTTCAGCTTCTCTTGGGTTGACCCATGTGCTCTCAATTGTATAAATGAAGCAGAGTAGTTTGGGCAAAGGCAGATTGGGCGTCTGGTCAGCTGTCTCCAGTGGGTCTGCAGAATTCTCATCTCCCATGTTGAAAGACCACAGTTTGATTCCCAGCCCAATGCACCTCATGGGTGTTGCTATTCTCTGGTTTCCGTGGCAAGTCTAGATGAAGAAAGATTAGGAAGAAAGGCCTGGTAATCTACTTCCAGAAACCAGTCATTGAAAACCCTATGAATCATAAAGGTATGATCCCAACACAACACGGGGGTGGCACAGGACTGAGGACTATATTGCTCTGCTGTGTGTGGGTGGTCCTCGTGGCTCTGAGGTCATCCAGTAGCCCCTAGCAACAACTAGAAGCAGCCTCCTTTGGCTGTTGCCCTTAGGTGCTGTCCAGTTGGTTCTGACTCTCAGTGACTGTGAGCCCAACAGAACCATACAATGCCTAGTCTTGCACCGTCCCCACGACTGTTCTGTTTGAGCCCACTGCTGTAGCCACCATGTCAGTCCATCTTGTCGAGGATCTTCCTCTTTTTCGCTGCACTTGGCCAAGCAGGAGGTCCTTTTGGTTAAAATATCTCCATGCTGGGGATTATGGTGGGGGTGGGTGAGGCAGCCATGCAACTTTATTTACTTTATTTTTGTAGAACAGAGCTTTTATAATCTATTGATTTAAAAGACTTTTATGCCCCCTTCTCTCCTACTTAGCCTCAAATCACAATATTTTATCTGTTTCTAGTAAAAAATAAAATAAAATAAAACCAGAACTGTAGGAGATGCAGACGCCACCGTTTGATAAGACTGACAGATTTTCCTCATCGTTTGTTTGATTAGAGCCTCAGACATGTTGGAGCTCTGCTGAAGGTTTCTTCCCCCGTTTGAATGAAACGCAAAACAAAAGGCTCAGTGCCAAGAAGCAGGTGTGTTTTTATTGATTCTATCTATAGCCACTGTTTACTTTGCTGTTAGGGACTGGGTTTCTTCATACCACAAACTGGACATCCATTCAAAACGATCTTGTGCTGTCTTCTTATCTTTCCACTCGGGCCCTGAAGCTGATTGTGTTTCTGATGGAGGCTCCTTTGCGGGGCCCTGGGGCCCCAGGTTAGAGGTCCCAGAGAGGGGAAGCTGGAGGCCTGTCCGAGAGACCTGCTGATGGCATTAGAGAAAAAATGCTTCTAGAAAAGAAAGCATTTTTCCATAAGGGCTAGAGAGGAAATGCTTTTGGCTTTGTGGCTCATACAGTGTCTGTTACCACTACTGAACTCTGACCTGATAGCGTAAAAGCCGCTCCAGATGAATGAATGATTAGTTATGTACACTGTGTGCACTGTAGTTGTTGACCTCTACGGGGAGTGTGACTATGAGACAGGCGTGTTTGAATCCTATCTTGTCCACTGCTTTGCAGAAGTTAATGAAACTCGGTGAACTTCCCTGACGGGGGCAGTAAAATAGTTAAATCATGGTCTTGTTGATGTACTGAAAAAACGATTGGGTTCAATCCCTAGGCTGTTCTTCAGCCACGTGCGCAAACGTGGCCACGGTGTTTGCATTATGGAGTCGAGACTCCAGACTGGAGAACTGAAATTTGCTTATCCCACCAGCTGCCCCTGAGCAGTTTGACTCAGTGATTCTGAAGGACACAGCAGAACTGTTGCTCCTGACCATGTCTGAGGCCATGACCGTCACAGGTATAAGACGCGCATCTTTCTATCATAGAACACCAACTGGTGGGGTTGAACCTTGGGCTGTGCGGCCCGATCTGTAACCAATTACATTACCAGAGATCC
Source organism: Echinops telfairi (assembly GCF_000313985.2). Lineage (NCBI taxonomy): Eukaryota > Metazoa > Chordata > Mammalia > Afrosoricida > Tenrecidae > Echinops > Echinops telfairi. The sequence goes on from NW_022109491.1 coordinate 38,828,542, forward strand.
TTTTTGTTTAGCACACACGCTGTTTTAAAGATAGTTACAACATCGAATATGAATGCTTTCAACTGTGTTGTGTGGTTTTGGTTAATCCAGTCTGTTCTGGTCTTTGTGGCTTTGTGATTGGCACTCGTCACTTCTTTCTCTGGTTCACCCACTCTCTCTCTATTTCTCACCTGGCCCCTTCAGACACCTAAGTTTGTTACATCCTCAGTGGACAAAGTGCATAGCTGCTTCCATTTCAGAGTTTACAGCTTCTACCACTCTCAGCTGAAGATGTCAAAGGTTGTCTTAGTATCCATTTTTGAACAACAAGCCACCTAATACATAGTGACTTAAAACAGCGCTTTATTATTTCTCATTCGTCTAGAACGGTGGTTCTCAACCTATGGGTCGTGACCCCTTTGGGGGTCAAATAACCCTTTCACAGGGGTCACCCAATTCATAACAGTAGCAAAATGACAGGAATGAAGTAGCAATAAAAATAATGTTATGGTAGGGGGGTCACCACAACACGAGAAACCGTATTAAAGGGTCTCGGCATGAGGAAGGTTGAGAACCACTGCTCTAGACGTTCTTTGTTCCCAGCTGGCGACTCAGCTGGGGAATGCTGGTTTAGACTGGCTTCAGCTGAGATGATTCTGTTGTCCTTGGTTGTCTCGCAAGTGTCTCCAATAAGACCCAGCATATTCTCAGAGAAGCAGGAGATGAAACAGAGACACACATACATTTTCAAGGTTCTCGTTGTGCTGAGTGTGTTACTGCTCACGGGCCAAAGAAAGCCGCATGGTGAAGCCCAGATTCTGTGGGAAGGCATTACCAAAGGCCTAAAAGCATAAGCAGCCATGAAAGCAATAAATCAATCAAATTGTTAAGGAGATGATTTGTATGAGGATAATGAGTGCACCATTGTTCTTTGTCTTTGCTGAAAAAAAAGTTAAAGCTTTCTAAGAGATTAGAATGTAAAAATAACACTACAATAATACACAATACTAATAGTGAGTTTAATGTATGGTGTGTAGTATATTTCATATATATATATAAAATCCCCAACCCCCAAGTTTTGGAGGCCTGTGAAAGCTCTTCTGTTAGGTCTCTTGAGAATGGAGAGCAGAGGATTTTAAGGTCATTGTCAAGTGGGAGACCTCTTTCTAAACAAACAGTGCTCTGGTTTTTAACATCTCAGTTTTGACACCAAGAGCTGACTGCATTCTGAGGATGGAGTGTCCCTTTGAAAAAGCGGTCATTTTTTTTTTTTCTTATATAAGCTAAGGAAAAGTTTCTTTTAAAGGTGAGAGTGAGCAATCCCGAAAATAAATGGATGGGTTATTTTTGCGAAGCAAAAGTTATGAGTTTTCCACAGACTTGTGTTTAAGTGAAGATGGTAAAAGATATGAACTAGTGATGATTTTGCAAACCTTGCATTTTGCATAGTATTGCTGCTAAAGTCCTATGTCTGAGCATCTTAAATAAACCACTGATGGCTAAAATATTGAGGCTGTGTATCACTTACACTCCTAAAGTACAATGGAGACAAAAAACACCTTTTCCCAAAGCTCTGTTGCCAAATTATTTAATGGAGAAAACAGTATCAAACCACACCAACTTTCAAATTATTCTATTAGTTCCTACATTTGCTAAACGCTTTGCAACATAAGCAAATAAGGAGAAAAATTCTACAGCTAAGAAGGTTTAATCAATTGAGGTGAAGTGTTAGCCCTTTGAGGACCTAAGTGTCCTCAAAGTGTGGGCAGCATCAGCATCGCCTGCACCTTGTCTCCACCCACCCTGGTCCACTCAGACCTGTTGAATTACAGTGTGCATCTTATTAAACTCCCCAGGGATTTGTATGCACATCTGCATTTTAAAAGCTCTGGTTTATGCTAAATTGCGTTACAATCTTAGTCTATACTTGGATTTAATTCATGATACAAAATATTTATTTTTAGACTGCTTTGCAACACCCCTGGGCCTATTCTGATCTTTGGGCCTTAGTAGTTTCATCCGTGATATGGAAACTCATGCACATCTCTCAAAGAAGCTAAGGAGATCAACCAATAGTCATAATAATTGCTCTTAAATAAGTAAAGAGGTGCATGTAAGCATTAGGTCTTATTAAATTAAGGAAATTAATAATGACTAGGAAAGCACTTGGATTTAGATACATGTTAGTACAAGTCTTAAAGATTGAAGACTCTTATGAGCTCAAGAAATGTTTTTCATGCTTTTATGAATGGTCAAGCATACACTCTGGGTAACTGGTATTCTAGAGCTGGGAAACATCTTCAATCTTCCCCATTCTATTAGTGCTGAGTCATCATCTGAAAGCCCAGAAAGAAGAATTGCTGTTGAGTGGACTCAGATTCCTGGTGATCCCAAGAGTATCATAGTAGGACTGTGCTCCATAACATTTTCCATGACGGAGGTTTTGCACATAGATCACTAGGCCTTTTTTTCTGAGGCACCTGTAGATTGGATTCACACGTCCATCCTTTTGGCAAGTTGTCCAGTGCATTAAATGTCAACAACTTCAAGGACTCATACTATATAAAAGAAAGGTCTTGACACCTGGCACTTGAATTCCTCTTGGATTGTGTAACTAGAAGTGTGGTCTTCCAACTAGGAATCTCAGGAGGACTGGAGGGCTTTCGGTCCATGCAAAACCTCCAGATCTTTCTCAGCCCTCCCAAACTAGATCCTGCATTTTGATAAGATTCTCAATGATCCTGAAAGCAGTGGGTTTGGTTGAGTTTGGTAGTAAAGTTAAGTGGTTCCCAACTCTGGCTACACATTGGAAACTCTCAAAAGTGTCAGTATTTGGGCCCCATTCTAGGGCAATTAAATTTGACTCTGCAAATGACCATGTGATATAATATTTGAATATACAAAAACACACAGATATCTAGTTGACTCATGGAGACCCTATAGTAGATTTCTGAGGCTTTAACTCTTTATGGGAGCAGATACCCACATTTCTCTCCCACAGAGAAGCTGGTGGATCTGAACCACCAACCTTGCACTGAGCAGAGTAACACTTACCTGGCAGCATCACCAGGAGTCAAATAAGTCTTTCAAATACTTAGTACTTGAAACAAATTAGAGTTTTGCTGTAGGAAGAAAAAAAGAGGGTGATATAAGAAAGAAAGTTGAACCATGTCGAATCCATATTGTAGAAGAATTGGCTGTTGGGATTTGGAGGAAAGCTAGATCCAACATTTAAGATTAAGTTACTTCTGGTTCTGTGATACAGGTAGCTCTATACTTGCTGAATTTTTGTAAATGCAACTGGCATTTGATTTGTGTAATGGGAATACAGAATAGGGTTAAAGTATATATTGGTGTTCTTACAGACCATGTAAAATAAGTGAGGGATGATATTCTAAGGTTGCTCCATAAAATACAAGAGGTCCAATTAAATAGACATTTCAGGAAAACAATTTTTAGTTCAAGTATATCAATGTAATATTTGAAAAACCTAAAATTTAAGGTTAACTGAGCATCCTGTGGTTTCATTTGCTAACTCCAATGATCTCTAAACTCACTGGTGTGGGAGAAACAGCAGCGGAGGGCGAAAGGCCATTGTCATCATTAGACTGCCGTTGAGTTGGCAGAAATCGTGGAGGAGATAGTTGTTCTTCCTTGGAAGAGATGTATGTGCATTTGGTTTGAATTTGAAGAACTATTTTCAACTGTGTTCTGGAGTTTGTTTACTTTCTCATTTCCTATTAGCATTGTTTTAAAAGTGAATTTCTCCAGATTTTGTGTTTATTGTTTTTACAGTACCCTCAAGTTTAAGCAAAAGGAAAAAGATGTAGTTATTCTGAAAGTAAACTCAAATTCATGGTATTTCTGGAACAGCTTTTATTGACTTGTCATCTTCTACTTCACACAGCGTTCAAGATTTGTTCACAAATGTCCACTTTCAAAGCGCTCTCACTCTTCTCTGTTTTGCAATAGACAGTCTTGGGGCAAGAAACAGTGTGAGCTCAGGGTGTGGTGAGAAAAATATGGGGGTGGAGATGAAAACCAACCAGCATAATGAAAACAAGAATTCCCCCCCCCCCAAACCAACCCCCACCAATAACCCTCTCTCTGTCCCTATGCCTGGCACAAAGAGCCTTTTCAGCTGATGTGAATAGGCAAGAGATCTCTCACAAACCACCAAGTCTGTTAATGTACATGTTATTTTCCTTTGGAAACTTTCTGAAGTAGAGCTTTGTGAAGAATTCCTCAAGTACTGCCCCTACCCAGTCCCAAGGTGGGGTGGGAATGGCTGTTCCAGAGGAACAAAGAGCAGGCACTGGGGTGCTCTTTCCTTGCTTGCATGCTCAAAAAGAAAGAAAAGAGAAGATGGGTAGGCCAGTGACTCTCAAACGTGGGCCGAGGAACGGCAGCATGAGCAACTCATGGGCAGTGATTAGGAATGCAGAATCTCCGGCCTCCTGACTCAGAAACTAGCAGTGGGATCCAGCCATCTGTAACAAGCCCAACAGGTGATTCAGGTCCATATTTGAGAACCAAGAGGGTAGAGAGTTCTACCTCTTCCCCTTCACTAAGAGAACTGCTTCCCACCAACATTTTGGGTGCACACGGAGTGTCATCATGTGCAAGCTTGTGTTTTCCCTTTTCCTTTAGTTGGATGCTAATGACAGAACGAGTGTAGGTAAGGATGGAATGAATACGGACAGAAAAGATCCTTCGTCAACTTCACAAAGCTTACGGCATCATGCGGAAGAAAAAGTCCCATTCCTGATTCAGCTACCTGCCTTAGAAAATAAACCAGAGCAAAGAGTTGAACAGAGTTTAAAATGTTTATTTAAATGTTATATGTCTCCATAGTAATAATAACAATAACCAGAAAACTACCAGTCGCCATTGAGTCAAGTCAGAGTGTGTCAGGGAGAAACTGTCCTCCGCAGTGTTTTCAAAGCCTGCATTTTTGGAAGTTGATCACCAGACATTTCTTCCAACATTTTGGTTAGTAGCTTTTCCCAACCCACTGCCATTGAGTCCATGCTGACTCATAACAATGCTAAAGGAGAGGAGAACTGTGCCTTTAGGGTTTCTGAGGCTGTAAATCTTTACAAGAATAGGCAACCTCATCCTGTGGAGTGGCTGATGGCTTTGAATCACTTAATTGTGGTTAACCCAGGGAGTAACCAACTGCGCCACTGGGCTCCATGTTGAATAGCCTCCTGTGTTAATTACTTGCACCGCCTAAGAACTTCATAATGATAATGGTTAATGTTTATTGACAACTGACATGCACTTCACGTAGCTTACTTTAAAATGTAGTCATTTGATGAACTCAACTCTGTCAGTATGTACTATGGTTATTTACAGGATTCTGACTCGGTTAAAGCACTTGCCCATGGATCTACAGTGAAGGATCAGTTTTAATAAGCAGGTTTTCAGAAACTAACTCAACTCAGTACTAAAAGATTTTGGAGGCACCTTGAACTCAGGAAACATTTTAAAAATACAGACCACTTAGGTCTGAGGTACACTCTGAGCATTAGTGTTCTAAATGTGAGCTTACTAGAATTCTAATGTAAAGCTCGTACAGACAGCCATCTTATTAAATCTGTCACTCATCTCTCTTGGCATTTACTTTGGTGGCTCCCGGTGCTCTCTTTAAGGTTCCCTGTTGTGCTACTCTGGGTCAAGTCCATCGGCTGCTCTATGGGGAAAAGGTGAGGATGTCTGTTCTCATGGAGAATTATAGTCTTAGAAAACCTAGGAAGCAGGCTACTCTGTGCTATAGAGTCAATGTGCGTCAGGGGGGGTGTCCTCTTGAAAACATTGGTGCTCAGGGTTCACAGCCATTCCAATCAAGTAGATGTGGGGATGGGGCCCAACCCATATTATTGCTATGAGAACATGAATTTACAGCTCTATCCTTATTCTAAGGCAGAAAAGCCAGGTCTTAATATGGTCTTACCCTGACATTGGAGTCCCTGCGAGGGCAACCAATTAAGTGTTCAACCAGTAGCTGAAAGGTTAGAGGTTCATGTCCAGCCAGAAATGAGTCCTGGTGACCTATTTCAGAGGAAAGCAGCCTTTGAAAACCCTGTGGGGCAAGGTCGACTGCGACACACATGGGGCAGCATGAGTCTTAACTGACTTGACTGCGAACGAACTGGTCCTTGGACCCTGACTTTCCCACTGCAGAGTAAGTCCTCCTGGGAACGGAGACTGGCTTGCTCACCAAGAAACAAAGATTGAATCACAGCAGCAGGCCTCACACCTACTTATCAATTCTTATACTATTGAGATTATATACATGCCATGGTGTGTGTATGTGTATCGTATTTATGTGTATCTATGTCTTTGGAGGACATTAAGATTTGCACATCATGTCATCTCTCTTCTATAGCCTTTTATCACTTTTGCATATTACTTTTTCCTCATGGTTCGTTCCGGAAAGGGCTTGCACTCCTTAAAAAAAAAAGTAAAGCCTGAAAGTCAATCAGATTAGTTTCTCTGGCGTCCCCTCTAGCAAGGACATTCCAGTATCCTCTGGTGCATAGCTGTCATCCTCCTGGAGTTCCTTGACACATTCGAGCATCAGGGAACCAGGACAATATTCTGTATTCCTTCCCGGGAAGAGACCCTCTTTAAGGGCTCCTGGTTCTGATGGGGTGAGTAGTGGCGGTGAAGGTGGTGATAGATGGATTAGTTGGGCAGAGAAGTGGAGAATTATATGTCCTGCAGGAAACAGTTTTATGTTATCCAGAACACATGGCCCTTTCTTCTTTTATTAGCATTTGACCAACAGCCTGAAGGATAACTAGACTAAAGCAATATTTGAACTAATAAGTCTGGATGGGACCAGTCTTCTTACAAAGGCCAAGTTTAGTTAGATGACAGGGAACTCAGACTGCTTCTGAGGACTAGGAACAAATACAAGAAGACTATGAGAATTGATAGCTGTTTCCCCCTCCGTTTTCAATCGCTACCACAATTTTAGTGACTCAGTTGAGATTTGTGGTGGAGAAAGTGAATAAACCTCGCAGATTCTTCCTTTACCCCTCCACCCATCACCCCAACAGAAGCCACATTGTGCTTCTGCACCCTGGTACAGTGAATAGCTCCATTATTTCAGACCCATTTCTGAGTGTGGGGAAAGTTTCCTTAAATGCTGTGGGTTTCCCGCCCTGATTCTAGACTGTATTTTGTTATTATTTTTTTAATATTTTAAAAATGTATTACTCACTGGGAGTTAATACATAATACATATCATTCCATAGTTCATTCATGCCAAGCAGTATTATACAATTGCTACCACAT
>NW_022109491.1:38835925-38843243 GCF_000313985.2 Echinops telfairi
GACCCACCCCACCCGGCCCCCAAACCTTACTCCCCTTGATGTCCCTATAGGCTCATCAACCCTGTGCTTCATATACCAAAAGACAAAAAGATATATAACTTCCAGATGCAAAATACCTCTGAGATTAACCCCAATTATGAACAAACAAAAACAAAACAGAACTACAGAAAATGTTGAAAACCAGATTGGGTCCAGCGTGCATCAGAGCGGGTCAACTGACAAAGTTTGAACTGTTCAATTTTGTTATGGTTTAAAATACTTTTATTGACATATAATTCAAATATTACACAACTTAATCAATTATTCATATTCAGAAGAGTCCTACAATCATCACTGCATCAATTTCAGAACAGTTTCTTCTCATACTCCTTGTTGTTAGCTCCTCATCCATCGCTGACATGCCCCTAGACAGTTATCAATCTAATTATTGTCTCTCTAGATTTACCAATCCTGGATTTCATATACAGAGAATAATACAAACAAGCAAAACAATAACAAAACAGAGATAAACTTCAGTGAAAAAAACCCCAACATAGTAAAAACTGAAACAATTTAAAAGTGGGTCAAAAGGGAGATCAGATGTTTACGGTGTTCAACCAAACTACATCTTTCATAGTCCGCTTTACAGTAATCTGTGTCTGCTAACAAGGCTACACACACCCCTGGACTAAGGGCAGAGCGATTCATCAGAGGATTCATCTGTACGGGGGATCCTGCCAAGGGAGCTTGGGCTTCTGCTGTCGTCACCCATGTTGTGTTAGGTCCTTCGAGTCGGCTCTGTCTCATAATGACCCCATGTAGAGCAGAAAGAAACACTGCCAGGTCCTGGACCATCCTCACAGTGGTTCTTACGTGAAGCCCATTGCTGCTGCCACTGTGTCCATCCACTTTGTCAAGGGCCCTCCTTGTTTTCACTGCCTCTCTCCTTTTCCAAGCATCATGTCCTTCTCCAGGGAGGGCTCTCACTTGACAACATGTCGAAAATACGTGTGTCAAAGTCTTGCCATCTTTGTCTCCAAGGAACATTCAAGCTGCATTTTTTCCAAGACAAATTCGTTTGGCAGTCCAAGGTACATTCAATATTCTTTCCCAGCACCATAATTCAAATGCATGGATTCTTCTTCAGTCTCCCTTATTCGAAGTCTGACTTTCACATCCATATGAGACCATGGAAAAGACCATGGCTTGGGTCAAGTTCAAGGCAACCTCCTTGCTTTTCAACACTTTAAAGAGGTTTTGTGAAGTGCAATACAGTGTTTCATCTCTTGAAAGCTGCTTCCATGAACACTGATTGTAGATCCAAACAAGACAAAACACTTGACAACTTCAATATTTTGTCTGTTTATCATAGTGCTAACTATTGGTCCAGTTTTGAGAATTGGGGTTTTCTTTACATTGAGCTATAATCCGTACTGAAGGTTGCAATCCTTGATCCTTATCTGCTAGTGCAAGTCCTCCTCACTTTCAACAAGCAAGATTGTGTCATTGGCATGCATATTGCAGGTTCTTAATAACCCTTCCTCCAAGTCTGATGATGCATTCTTCTTCTTATAATATAGTTTCTCTTTATTTGCTCTTCATACAAATTGAGTAAACGTATGAGAGTATACAATCCCGAAGCACCCTTTCCTGATTTTAAACCATGCATTATTCCCTTGTTCTGTTGGCTGAACTGCCTCTTGGTCCACGTGCAGGTTCCTCATGAAAACAATGAAGTGCTCTGGAATTCCCATTCTTCTCAAGGCTATCTGTAGTTTGTAATGATACACACAGTTGAATGACTTTACATAGTCAAGAAAATCCAAGTAGACATGTTTCTCCTACTCTCTGCTTTCAGCCAGTTCCATCTGACATCAGCTATGATATCCCTTGTTTCATATCCTCTTCTGAATTGGCATGAACCTCTGGCAGCTCCCAGAAAATGTACTACTGCAACTGTTCTTGGAAGATCTTCATCAAAGTTTTATTTGCATGCGACATTAATGATACTGTTCTATAATTTTAGCATCCTGTTGAATCTCCTTTCTTCGGAATCGGTAGGAATATGGAGCTCATCCATTCAGTTGACCATGGGTCTGGCTTCCAAACTTCCTGGCACAGGCCGGTGGATGCTGCCAGCACTTCATTGCCTTGTTGAAACATTTCATTGGGTAGTCAATCAATTCCTGGATTCTGCTTTGGCCAGTATTTTCCATGTAGCATGAACTTCTTCCTTCAGTATCATTGGTTTTTGCTCATATGCTACCTTCTGAAATGGTAGAAAATCAATTCATTCTTTTTGGTACAATGAGTCTATGCATTCTTCCCATCTTCTTTTGATGCTTCATGCATCATTCCACATTTTACTATCCATAGACTTTTGCAAACCAGGTGTTCACAATTTAAGCTCTGATATCATTTTATCCTTTGAATTTTGATTTTATTATTTATAATCCTTGGATCCAGGTGTGTTTCTTCCATGTAGGCTTAGTTCCATGTCTTGCGACCCCAGATGCTATTCTTTCTGAGAGCTGGGTACCATATGGTTTCTTCATCACACTTCACAATGGCACCCATATCTTCAGTGATCTTTTCATGAGGATCATAAGAACTAATATCATAAGCACTAATTGTTTTAAGATTGGATCTTGAATTATGAGCAAGGCCAAAATTGATTCAATTGATTCATATGGTTTATATATGTCTCTGGTTCAATTTAGGGATATCATTTTATGATAGAGATCATTTGAAATCATCCCATAAGATTATTCTCTTGCTAGTGTCATTAATTTAGATGATGGCAAAGAGTTTAAAATACTGTGGAGAAAAGGAACTTTTACATAAATAGGCTGACTTTTTTAGTCCACAATGCATGAACTGTTGCCTTGTACTGATTAAATGCTTAAGTGACTGTACACAACTTATGCAAATGGCAGAGGTTAATGATGAGCAAAACTTTCAATAGCACTCGTTCACAGAGGTAATACTATTCCAATTAGACTAATACATGTCCTAAAAAAGCAGGGGCAATATCAAAATTGTAAACATATGATAGTCCTGCTCCACCATTCATTAGGCACTCTCAAAGTAAGGGATCCAGATCAAAGCCTAACAAACTCCAATTTCATAACATTAGCTTCTTCTCATAGTAGGGTATTTTAGCCTGAAATCCAAGGGAGTGTGTCAGTTCCTTAAGCCTTCTACAGGTGAGTTTGCTATAAACACAGTTAGTGGGATTTCCATATGGAGTCCTCCCAGTGTGGCCTATAAAGGATGCTGTGTACTTTGAAGGACAGAGTCTAAAGTACCAGTAGTCTATAGCACATGGCTTGGGTCACCAAGGGCTGGATAGAAACTAGGTAAAAAAATGTCAATTTAGGAATGTTAGTTTCTATATCAGTATTGTTAAGCAATTCCCCACCCTCCACCCCCAACTGGATGGGAGGTTTCCTCACCCTGTTTACTCAGTAACAGAAATGAAATTTACCTTTTCTGCGACAGACATACTCCATACCCCATCTTGACTTAAATTTCCAGAAATGTTCATTGGTTAATTTATGGGGGTGTCTGTTGACTTGGGTGACCTTAGCACAAGGTTATATGGCAGCAGCTGAATGTACATCTCCCCTTCCCCACATCTTGAGAAACTTACCCCACCTGAGGTGAGGTCTCCTTCACCAAAGTGGGTTTTAAAATGTACAAATAAAGGGGGTAATGTATGGTTCATGGGCTCTAGGGAGGCTCTCCAACTTGTTACTCCAGAGACCAGATGAGAAGATTAAATAACCCTAAAGCAGAAGCCTGCCCTGGACTCATACAATATTTGTCCTTTTGTGATTGACTAACTTCATGCATCATTATGTTTCCAGGATCATCCATGCCATTAGGTGTTTCATGGTTTTGTAGGGGTACATAGCATTCTATTGTGTGTATGTTCCAGAAGTTCCTTATCCATTGTTCTATTGATGGGCATTTGGCTGTTTCCAACTTCTTGCTATTTTGAATTGTTCTGCAATGAACATGGGAGAGCATAAGTCTGTGTATTTTCTCTTTTTTTGGAGGGTCGGGGGAGGCTATACATCAGCCAAGGTATTTCTGGATCATATGGTATTTCTATTCCAAATTGTTGTAGATATCTCCATACTGCTTTCCACAATGTTTGTAGTTATTTACAGCCACCAGCAGTGTATAAGAGTTCAAATCTTTCTGCACCCTCTTCAGCATTTGTTGTTTTCTGTTTTATTTATTTATTTTTAATTTGGGCTAATCTGGATGTAAGGTGATATCTCATAGTCATATTGATTTGAATCTCCCAGATGGCAAGAGACTGTGAGCATTTCCCCATGTGTTTGTTGGCCATAGAAATGTAATCCCTTGTGAATTGTCTATTTATGTCCTTTGCCCATTTTTTCATTGGATTATTTGCTTTTTTCTTAATGAGATGTTGCAGAGTTTCATACATTGCAGTAATTAGTCACTTGTTTGTTATGTTATTGCTAAAGATGTTTTCCCAATTTGTGGCCCCTTATTCTTTAACAGTCTTTTATATGCATATGTATTTTATTTTCAATAGGCCACAGTCATCTATTCTATTTACCACTGTCTCTGTTTCCTTTATAGTATATTATGTAGTCTAATTATGCATCCAATAGGTCATGTAAGTTTGCCCCAATTTTCTCATTGATGATTCTTATAACTCTGGGATTTACATTTAGGTCTATAATCCATCTTGGGTTAGTTTTTGTGCATGATCAGGGGTATGGGTTTTGTTTCTTTCACCTGCAGATGGAGATCCAATTTTTCCAGCACGATTTGTTGAAGAGAGTATCCCTTTCCCATTTAATGTTTTTTGCTCCTTTGTCAAAAACCAGTTGCCTGGAAGTGGACGCTTTTTATTTTGTGTTTTCTATCCTGTTCCACTTGTCTATGTATCTGTCACTATACTAGTACTACACTGCTTTAACTACTGTGGCTGCATGTTGAGGTATTTCAAGGCCTCCTACTTTCTTCTTCTTCTTAAGACTTTCTTTGCTTACCCTGGTCTTCTTCTTCCTCCATATAGAAAGGTAGAACAGACAAGTCAGGGACCGTCCAAGATGAAACAATTGGTTGACTATAGAGCAATTCTTCTGATCCTGAATCTACGACACTTGACCCCGAGTTCTGCAGATAACTTTTTCAACCTTGGCCTGTTAGCATCTCCAAGAACATGGAATCCCATCAACTGATAAATGATCTGCTTCTGTTTACATAGGGAAAACATTTCAAATCTGGAACCTTCTCTTCTCCTCTGTCTCACCTCTCCAAATTCTCAAGCCAATGTGAGGAGAATTTGTCTATTCAACCAGCATATTTCCTCTGTTCAAGAAGTTTGCCACTTTATCACTGTCAAAGCAAATAGAGGGAGTTACTTCATTCTAAAAGTTGAAGTTCTTGATAGAAGCAAGTATTATTTTTATTTAAGTCTCAAAGTTGCACATTTATTCTTCTCTAAAGTATATGACCCTTTGCTATTTAGTAGGTCATCTTTTTAGATAGAAGCACTTTTGATTTAATTTCCTCTACCTGGAAGGTACTTTTTTACCATAGGAGTTTCTGTGTGATTTCTCATTTTACCCTTGTTGAATATTTCTTTATTTGAGAGGCCTGCCTTGACCTACTGTCAATGTTAGTGGTTATCTCTTTTGCTGTCTGTACTTACCATTAGGCTGCATTTGTCATGGGCTCTGGAATCCATAGTTAGACTATGAAACAGGAAAACTGAAATCTTCATTCTGAACTCAGACAAGGTATGCTAATTAAAAGACATCAGACTCAAAAGTTGAGTCCATTTATATCATATTTTGGAAAAGTCAGAACAATAGGGGGGAAAACAGATCGATAATTGCCTGAGGGTAGGGGAAGGGGTTGAACTACCAAGGACCAGGAGGAAATGTTTTACTACGATGGACCTGTTCTTTCTTGTTCATGATGTTGTTTTCATGACTGAATGCATTTGTCAATGCTTACAGAACTGCACACTATAAAAGCTGAATTTTACTGTATATAATGAATACTTCAATAACTCTGACTATAAAAACTAAGGAAGGAAACAAAGGCACTAGCTCTTTAAAAAACAAAACCCAAGGCAATCAAAATTACAAATTAATTGAACAGTAAGCAAAAAAAAAAACCAAACCCCAAAACTTCACAAAACAAAACAAAAAGCAAACCGCCTCCCTCCACCGAAATCTACTGCGATCAAGTTGATTCCCACTCACAATGATCCTATATAGTTTCTGAGATTGTAAATCTTTATGGGAGCAGACAGCCTCATCATTGTCCAACAGAGTGACTGGTAAGTTTGAAATACTGACCTGGAGGTTCATAGCCCAATGACTAACTCCTAGCTTACATTATTATTAGGTGTTGTTGTTGTTGTTGTTGTTAGGTTCCATGACGTCCTTTTCCTAGATATTCCTTTCTTCTTTTGAGGCTTCCTGCAGTGTTCAACATTTTACTGCTGTTGCTGTTGGGTGACATCAAGTCGGCGACCTCAGAAATCGGGCTGTTCCATGCACAGCAAAAGCAAATGCTGCCCAAACCTGTGCTAACCTTGCAGTTGTTGTTTGAGACCACTGCTGTATTCACCGTGTCAATACATATACTTAACATGAAGTTGCGCCATCCTCATTTCATTAGGGCCATCTGAGTTAGAATTGACTCCATGGCCATGAGACAGTTCGTGGTACCTTTATTATTCTTCACTATCACTATAATTCAAATGCATTCATTCTTCACCAGACTTTGAACTGTCACATGGATATGAGCCAATTAAAATGCTCTGGCATGTCTCAGGTGTGCCTTGTCCTCAAAGTGATAGCTTTGCTGTCTCATAATTTAAAGAGGTCCTAGGCAATAAATTTGCCAATGCAATACATTGTTTGATTTGACTTCTTGACTGCTGCTTTCATGATTATTAATTATGATCCAGGAAAAATGAAAACCTTTTCAACTTTGGTCTTTTCTCCATTTATCACCATGTTACCTATTGGTCCAGTTGTGAGGATTTTGTTTTATTTACATTGAGTTGTAATCCATGCTAAATGCTAGAGCCCTTGCAAAATGCTGTAGAGTTCCTGATCTTCATCAAGAAGTGCTTCAAGTGCCTTTTCCATTTAGAAAACAAGGTTGTCACTGAAGACAAAGCAGGTGAATAAGCAAATGTGGTGAAGAAAGCTGATGGTGCCCGGCTATCAAAAAGTGTAGTGTCTTGGGTCTTAAAGGATTGAAGGTAAACAAGCGGCCAGCAAGCTCAGAAGCAACAAAGCCCACATGGAAGAAGCACACCAGCCTATGC
>NW_022109491.1:38843929-38849006 GCF_000313985.2 Echinops telfairi
TTGATGTATGTATGGATTGTAATAAGAGTTGTATGAGCCCCTAATAAAATGATTAAAAAAAGAAAACAAGGTTGTGTCATCTACAGTTTGAAGGTTATTAATAAGTATTCCTCAAATCCTGATGCCACATTCTTCTTCATATACTCCAGCTTCTTTGATGATTTGCTAAGTATACAGATTGAAAAGTATTGTGTAAGAATACAACCGGAAACAACTTTCCTGATTTTGAACCACTAGTATTACCTTGCTCTGTTTGAATTAGTCGCTTTGTTTATGGACAATTTTTGCATGAACAGAAATGAAATGTTCTGGAATTCCAATTCTTATTATAAACCATAGTTTGTCAAGATCTACACAGTCAAATGCCTTTGCATAGTCAATAATACACGAGTAAACATTTTCCTCCTATTCTCTGCTTTCAGCCCAGATTCACCTGATGTCAACCATGAAGCAGCTCCTTGTTAATGTATTGCTGTACTTCTTGTTGAATTATCTTTAGCAAACTTTTTCTTGCATTATATTAATGGTAATACTTGATAATTTCCAAGTTGGTTGGGCAATCTTTCTTCAGATTGAGTACATATATGAGTCTCTTCCTGCTTGTTGGCCAGGACTTGTCTTCTAAATTTCTTGATGATTGAGTGCTTTCGGTATTTCATCAATTTGTTGAAACATTTTCATTTGCATTCCATCAATTCCTGGAGCCTTCACATTTGCTAATGCAATTTTTCATGATATACTACGCTTTGAAATGGTTGACTGTTTACTAGTTCGTTTGGCACAGTGATTCACATTTACATATGAAAAATTGATGGTCTGTTCCAGTCAGCCAGCACCTGATGTTGTTCTGGCTCTGACATTATGCTTCTCCATTTTCCTTTGATGCTCCCTGCATGTTCAAGATTTTGTCCATGTTGTTGTTAGATACAATCTAGTTAGTTATAATCCCGTGACTCTATGAACAACAGAACAAAACACTGCCCAATTTGGTGCTATCCTCACAATTTCCTATGCCCATTATTGTAGCTACTGTGTCAGTAGATCTCGTTGAGAGCCGTCCTCTCTTTTGCTACACCTCTGCTTCAGCAAGCATGGTGTTTCTCTCCAGGGACTGGCCTCTCCTGACAGCATGTCCAAAGTATGTGAGATGAAGTCTCACCATTCTTGCCCAACTGTACTTCTTCCAAGACATATTTGTTTGTCCTTTTAGTAATTCATGATACTTTCAATATTTGTCTCCAGCACCATAAATCAAATACATCAAGTCTTCTTTGGTCTTCCTTTTCAGTGTGGCTACATGAGGCTACATAAAATATCATGGCTTGTGTCAGGTGCACTTTAGTCCTCAAAGCGACATCCTTGTTTACTGATACTCTAAAGAGGTCTTGTGTAGCAGGTTTACCCAATGCAAGACGGGTTTTGATTTATTAACTGTTGTTTTCTTGAGCACTGATTGTGGATCCAAGCAAGATGAAATCCTTGACAACTCCTATCTTTTCTCCTTTCATCATGATGTGACATATTGGTTCCGTTGTGAAGATTCTGGTCTTCTTTACATTGAGTTGTAATCCACATTGAAAGATGAAATCCTTGATCTTTCAGAAAGCAAGGTTGTGTCATCTGCATCTTGCAGGTTGTTAATAAGTGTTCTTCCCATCCTGATGCTGCATTCTTCTTC
Source organism: Echinops telfairi (assembly GCF_000313985.2). Classification (NCBI taxonomy): domain Eukaryota; kingdom Metazoa; phylum Chordata; class Mammalia; order Afrosoricida; family Tenrecidae; genus Echinops; species Echinops telfairi. The sequence continues at coordinate 38,845,608 of NW_022109491.1, forward strand.
ATATAATCTGGCTTCTTTAATGATTTGCTCAGCATGCAGATTGAATAAGTATGGTGAGAGGATAAAACTTCCCTGATTATAAACAAGGCAGCATTTCCTTGTTCTCTTCACAGAACTGCCTCTTTGCTCTGTGCATAAATTCTGCATGATCCCAACGAGGTGTTCTAAACTTCACATGCTTCTCAAGGTTATCCAAAACCTGTTATGATTCACACAGCCAAATGCCTCGATATCGCCAATAAAACACAAGTAAACATCTCGCTGGTATTCTGCACTTTACCCAAGATCCTTCTGACATCAGCAGGGGCATCATCTGGTCCCTGTCCTCTTCTGAATCTGACTCAAACCTCAAGAATCTCAATATACTGCTGCAACCATTGTTAGGTGAGATTCAGAATATATTACATGTGATATCAATGATATCATTCTATAATTTGAGCATTCTACTTATTCTATGAAAAAGAGAAAGTTTCAGGGTGTTTTCTGATATCCAGTTTGATATTTTCTTTCTTGTCGTTTTTATTTAATGCTTGTCTTTTTAATGACTTTTTGTATTTTTGGTGTATAAAGTTCTTGGTGCCGTTCCACAAATTGTCCAGCCTTCACTCTTTAGTATTCAATGCATCCGCTCTGTTCTTGAACACTAAATGTTCTCGAAATTCAAGAAGGATGTATTCAAGGTCATTGTTTGGTTCTCATAGACCTATTTAATTTTCTTTAACTTCAACCTTAACTTAGATATGAACAATTGATGTTCGGTGCCCCAGTCAGCACCTATCCATCTGGCTGCTGATACTGTTTATCTTTATTGTCACTTCCCACAGATGTAGTCAATTTGATTTTATATTCTGGTAGTGCAGCTGTTATGTTTTATTAAAAATAAAATTCTACATAGCCTCAAAGATTGTCTGAGTTCTTTGTAAGACTATATGAAAATCTTCCCGTAATAACTATGTGTACTTTCTAATTGAGTTAATTAAATCGCTCTGGTCAAAAAGGACACTTTCTTTGTTGTTTTATTTGACTTTGCCGGGTTTTTGCACTTATTCATGTATCTGCACGTCTATCTAGATAAGATGGGTGGGACAAATAATTTGGAGATGAAAAGAACGGGGCCAATGATTCCAGGGGGATATGGGAGAAGGGGAGGTGGGAGAAAGGAAGGGGGTGTAGAGGAAACCAACCAGGGACAAGGGAACAACAAGTAAACTAAAATCAGTAGAGAGAAGGGTGTAGGATGCCCAGTGGCCCTTAATCAAGGGTAGTGTAGCAGTGAGGAATTACTACACCTGAATGAAGTCTGAACACGATGGTGGGACAAGAGGAAAGTAAAAGGAAATAGAGGAAAGAACCAGAAAAGGAAAATAACCAGGAGGAAAAGGACATTTATAGAGGTCTAAATACAGGCATGTACACATGTAAATATATATATAATATGAGAGGGGAATAGAACTATGTACTCATATCTATATGTTAAGAATTAAGGTTGCAGATGGACATTGGACCTCGACTCAAGTACTCCCTTAACACAAGAACACTTTGCTCTAACAATCTGGCATTCTTTGATACTCACCTTCCCTATATGATCACTGAAGACAAAAGGGGTGCATAAGTAAATGTGGTGAAGAAAGCTGATGGTGCCTGGCTATCAAAAGATATAATGTCTGGGGTCTTAAAGGCTTGAAGATAAACAAGCGGCCATCTAGCTGAGAAACAACAAAGCCCACATGGAAGAAGCACACCAACCTGTGTGACCACAAGTTGTCGAAGGGATCAGGTATCAGGCATCAAAGAACAAAACATCATATCATTGTAAATGAGAGGGAGTGCAGAGGGGAGACACAAAGCCCACCTGTAGGCAACTGGACATCCCCTTACGGAAGGATAGCAGGGAGGACACGAGCCAGTCAGGGTGCAGGATAGCAACAATGAAAACTCTAACTTTCCTCTAGTTCGTAAATGCTTCATCACCCACCCACCCCACTATCATGATCCCAATTCTACCTTACAAATCTGGCTAGACCAGAGGATGTACACTGGTATAGATAGGAACTGTAAACACAGGGAATCCAGAACATATGATCCCTTCAGGACCAGTGCTATACTGCATCCCACATGGCTCATTTATTCCCTGTAGGGGGATGTCCAATTGTCTACAGATGGGCATTTGGGTCTCGACTCCATTCCCCCCACCACTATGGTTTGGAGTCGACTCGATGGCAGTGAACTTGGTTTTGTTATTTTCAGGAGTCCATAGTCATATACAACCTTAAGAGCTTCATTTAATTATTTGTTTATTTCAAAGACGTTCCCAACAGTTTATTTGCAATAATCAAAAGTTCTCCTGGTTTAGGTAGTCAGTCCGAAACTGGGAAGGTTCCCTAATCTTCTTTCCTCTTTGCCCTACTTGGTTGATTGTTACAATTGCATTACCAAGCAAATATTTGTAAGTCAAAGAGAAGTGATAGATCATTGAACATATCTATCAAATTCGACATCAGGAATACTGTCAGCATTTGAGTTAGGATCTCTACTTGGATTGAAACCCTAAGGCAAATTCTCCTAGCCCGGACTTGATGCAAGCTAGAAGGCTCAATGTATAACCCAGAGCTTACATATATGGGAAATAGATTTATATCATTTAATTACTTATCACACCTGCCGAAGTAAAACTCAATGACACAAATCCCCAAATTGTCCCTCATTATTGGCAGGAAAAATGGTGGCTACTTGAGGGGCTATAAATAAAGTAACAGTGAAGTGCAACTTTTTAGGTATAATGGAACTGAACAACAGGTGGGTTTGATTCGCTCTCTAGAGGGTATTGTGCCTTTCAAAAACATGGAAGATTACTCCTGGCCACTTATAGATAGATTCCTTTATATCCTACCAGATGATCCAGACCTTCTCTAAAAGGATTGTAGCCTTGTTCCTTTAAACAATGGGGTATCCAGACAAGCTGGTCCCCGGAGGGAATTCATCCCAGAGAACAGACTCCCAACTTTCATTGTTCTCAGGTTCAACTTCCTCTGATTCTGAATCATGAACCAAGCCCACCTCTCCTCTCATTAATGTAGTGATGCAATGGTAGCTCGCTTTCTCAGGGAAGGAATTCACAAGCAGGCAAAATGAGCAGGTATTTTTGAGGTAAAGAGTTGCTTCCTCCAAGGTTTCTATCTGAACTCCTTCTTCCCAGCTTTCAGCACACTCCAATGGCCTCCTGGCTGCCTCTAAAAGACCCCTTTCTCTTTCCCAGGAGGATGCAACAAGGATATATTTTTTAATCGTTTTATTAGGGGCTCATACAACTCTTCTCACAATCCATACATACATCAATTGTGTAAAGCACATTTGTACATTCATTGCCCTCATCATTCTCAAAACATTTCCTCTCCACTT
>NW_022109491.1:38849237-38854061 GCF_000313985.2 Echinops telfairi
GTAGTCACCACTCACTCCTACTTCGACTCCAACCCGTTGGCCCCACAGATTACACTGGAGCTCATAGCGCTGAGAAGACAAGCCGGACCCTAAATTGAAGTCTAAAGAGTTTTGTTCAGGTTAGTGAAATAAATTGAAAATGTAGTAACTTGTGACTGTCAGTATTTCTTTAGGAGGGGTATGCAAGTTTAGGAGATTGATTTAAAAGGTATGAAAGACCAGTGAATTAAAAAATCAAACTAATTAAACTAATAAATAAATAAGGTAATACAGACTTTAGGCTTAAAAAAAACTGGACTTCCTGTATTAATTATGATCTCAACTTTATTACTTACATACATTCCAATTGACTTCTGTTTTCAGACTTCAAATTCACCAGAACTATATAGATAGGATAGCCAATAATAACATGTGGGCATATAAATGTAAATTAATAGCAACTGAAATTAATTATGGCTTGAAATTCAGTATCTAAGTTGTATTGGTGCCATTTCAAGCGCTTAAGAGCCAGAAACCAGGCTACTCTTTGGAGCAATGCAGATTGATAGAATGCGTCCATCATTGCAGAAAGTTCTATTGGACACTACTGCATTAGAAAGGAGTTTCTAATAAATAAATTTATCCCATGCCTCCTTCCAGGCTTTCCTTTCTCAACAACCAGGTGATGCTGCCATTCCTTGGATGGTACATATCATATATAGCTCTCACGGAATCTGGTGTCTTGATTTTTCCTGGTTTCGGAAAAATGTGGTTTATTTTTATTTCTTTCAGCTTGATTATTTGGATAGTGGAAATGCTGTGGGACTGCTGCCAGTCTCTGTTCTGGGTTGTATGTCTTTTGAAATCTAGGAAACCTCGGAAGACAATGAGTCTCTTCTTCATGACCGGAGCAGAGGACCTGTTGGCCAGTCTCCATGCCATGGTTGAGAAAGTTTTCTCAAGTCATCGTAAACCACTCGTATTAATTATCACTCACCTCTAGATGGAATCCTTGGGTTGTCTTGTCTTCATTTGTGTCTCCTGAAGGCTCCTTTACATCTGTGTCTATGTTTGTATTTGCTTTGCACTTAGGGTTCAAGTTATACTGCCCACACTCTTCTGTGAGCAAAACGCCTGCAACATTGTGCTGGCACGCATCTAACAATTGGTTTTCTAGGAATAGTTCCTTGATTTGTAGTGTTTGTTGCATCATTGAATAAATATTTCCACCACCATGGCTGATTGCAAGTTATCAACCCGGAATCACTGAATGCAGAGTTGAAAGTTCTCCATTTTATATATAGCAGCATGTGTGTATGTATATAGCAGTATGTGTATATGTATTATGTTTGTGTGTGTGTGTATATATATATATATATATATATATATATATATATATATATATGCAATACACTAGCTGTAAAAACCCTCAAGGTTTAATGACAGTAATATATAGTAAAGCAATCAGAGCAATGCATTTCAAATACTTGTTTCAGATTGTAATTTATTCACTTAACTTTAACTTTGTAAAATTTAATTTTAAGTAATGACTACATTTAACAAGTAGTCAGACTTCCTGGAAATTTAACAACTGGCTCTTGTGAACTGCTATGAGTAAGCTCCAGCACACCACTGCCCCCATCTATTTACTGAGGAAATATAATTAGCCTTTGGGGAGTGGTCTGTTCCTAGTTATAAACCCTTCGCATGTGAGGCAGACCTTTGGGGAGTACTTTCTGAGGGTACATGGGTTGTAGGAATCTGTCATCTGTAATCACATAGATTATATCTAGTTAAAACAAATAGATTTGCTGTCCATAGGCCTATGAGAGTAAAGATTTAGAGAACTAAAAATGACCCAAGAACAGCAGGTTCTGCATTCTGAGAGGACTTTGCTTGACTTGCGTCACTATTTTATGTGGGCAACCTGGAAGGTTCCAGCTGCTGGATCACTGGGAAAGGAAGACAGATGGAACAGGATCAACTGCTTCTGACTTGTCCAGAGCCATATGACCTTCTGTTAATATTACCTGAGAAATCGAAGCAGTTTTAAATATACACCATTTTCTGTTTTTATTTATATGCCTCGTTATTCTGAAAACTGGGCTTCTCTGATTATACTTCATTGCACTTAACTCTATTCAGTGCCGAAAAGTTGCTTATGAATTTTCTCCTTGACAATTGTCAACTCTTGAAAGTTGGACACAGGTGTCCTTTTGGCAGGTGGTTTCTCCAGGCTTGGAATGATGTTTAGTATAGGAAGGGGGTTCCATAAATAAATACGAAATGAATTAAAGCTGCAAGATTGGAGGGGGTGGATTTAGATTAGGTAGAACATCACTTATTCCATGTTTTTGGCTTACATTGCTGTTAATTATAGGTATGTTATTAAAATTGCAAATACTGAAAGATATCCCTCAAGTGTGCTTTAGCTGTTTTATACTACCATGGATCAAGAAGGGGGAGTGGTGAATCAAGAAAGGAAAACTGTTATAATCCATTGGTCCAATCCCCTTATCTCTCAGGGTTCCATAACTCAGGACCTGTCTACCTAACAGCACTTATAATAGGGCCTATGCACTGTTAAACAGAGGGAGACTAATTTACTCTGGGTCTGGATAACAGTTAGACTTGGAACTGTATGTATGCTCTCTCTCTCTCTTTTACCCCCCTGTGGGTGCCTATCTATATAAGATAGGCAGGATAAGCAATCCCAAGGAGACAGCAATGTGACCAATGGTTCCAGGGGGAACATGGGAGAGGAAAAGGAGAAGGGAGGGGAGAAATGAGCAAATAACAACAGGGACAGAGGAACAGCAAGGGATCTAAAATTGACGGTGAGTAGGGGATAGCATTCCTGGTCGTGTTTGATCAATTGCAATGTATCCAGGAGGAATTACTGAGAGGTGAATGCTGCATACAAATGATAGTGGGGTAGAAGGAAATAAAAAAGAAGAAAGAATAAGAAATTAAAAATTATACACATAGGTATAAATATAGATATGTGTATATGTAAATATATAAAGATATGTTTATTTGTCTCTCTATACATATTTAAATACACCAAGAAAGCAGATGGACTTTCAGCCTCTACTTAAATCTTACCTCAGTACAACAATGATTTAATCATATATATTACTCCCATTCCTGATGTAATCGCTGAAGACATATCAGGTGCATGAGCAAATGTGGTGAAGAAAACCGATGCTGCCTGGCTCTTAAAATATATAGCCTTTGGGGTCTTAAAGGCTTGAAGTTAAACAAGCGGCTATCTAGCAGGGAAGCAACAAAGCCCAAATGGAAGAAGCACACCAGCCTGTGTGATCACGAGGTGTTGACGGTATCAAGTATCAGAAGTTCAAAAACAAGCAATTAGACTGACATGAAGGAGCATAGACAAAGTGGAGACCACAAATCCACCTGTAAGATAATTGGACAGTCCCTCACAGAAGGGCCACACAAAGGGATGATGTATCTAGGGTGTGGTATAGCACTGATGAAACACATAAATATGCTCTAGTTCTTTAGCATTTTCTCCCCTTACTATTATGGTCTTAGTTTAACTCAATAATCTTGTGAGATCTGTGTATGTTCCTTTGTATAATTAAGGTAATTTGATGCATGGAATCCAAGATAGATAAACCCTTCAGAAATAGTAATGAGAGTAATGACTCCCTGAGTGTACGGGAAGAGGGGGAAAGAGAGAATCAATAACAATGATGACTATAACCCCACTTCAGGGGAACAAATAACAGACTTGTGGGTGAACAGATACATTGGATGGTATAAGATACAGCAAATATAAAAAGGGTAAAAATATATTATAGGGTCCCTGGGGGGCAGGTTGAGGGAGGGAAGGGATAAAGGGGAGCTAATATCAAAGAGTTCAAGAAGAAAGAAAATGTTTTGAAAATGATGGTGGCAGCAACTGTACAATTATGCTTGATCTAATTGAATTCTGGATTGTTATTGTATCTGTAAGCGCTCCCAATAAAATGATTAAAATGGAAAAGGAAAACTTCAGAAACTGAGGGTTCTGTGGAGAAATCCTTTGTTTTCTGTTTTCTAGTTGCAGAGACAGTAGGGAACTTATGCCTACATGTTTTTGTTTCCATGGCTGTAACATGGCAGTAATCACCCCTACTTTTCAGATTTGTCCGAATTGAGTGAGATGATGAATACATGTGCTGGCACATGGCAGGCACCGAACATGAATCTTATTTTTTTTAACTATTTTATTGAGGCTCGTATAATTCTTATCACAGTCCATACATACATCCATTGAGTCAAGCACATATGATGAGATTACATTTCCTTTTCTCAATATTGGGTTCCAAGTTATAATCTTTAGAGACAACTTAACAGTATTTGGTTTCTACTTTGACCCAGGGACCGTAGTAACAAGGGTTAATTCACCCTTCATGTACCTTGTGCTATGTGAGATTCTGGGGACAAACAAAAGAGGAAGTAATATTTATTACCTTCAAATAATTTAGAGATCAGTGTGTGTGTGTAATATAAATCCAGTTGATTTTATACACCAGAAACTTTGCCATAAGGAACAGAATTTGAAAGAAAAATTGATTTAGTATTTGGACTATGAATGTTGAGTTATTGGTGGCAAATATTTTTCCCCAGTGTGCTCTGTCTTTCTTGAGAGCCCTTGGCTTTCAAAGCCACATCTCCATTGTAAGTGGGCTGCCTTGTGGCATTTCTTTGGGTCAATTGAAAATAGTGATGCAGCCAGCTATTACAGGGCTTTGTATTTTTTTTTTTTTTTTTTTACATCTCTGGGAAGACTTATCCCATCCACCGGACAGCCTTGAACTTGCTCCTTCAGACTTC
>NW_022109491.1:38854161-38872495 GCF_000313985.2 Echinops telfairi
GCAGACTTCAAAGGTAAATGGGAGGCCAAGAGGGCAGCGCCGAAGGCCCTGGCGACTGCGCTGGCAATGACCCTGACAGACTTTCTCAGGGGGCAGAGGACAATCCCGGGAGCTCATCGTGAAGACGTTTTAAGAAAACAGAAAACTGCACTGATGAGAAGAGGCCACGGAAGTTATACCTGGGGATTTTTTTTATCATGACACTGATATCAGTTTGCAGGGAAGCAAAAACTATCCTAGGAGAACATCTCTGGGAAGACTTATCCCATCCACCGGACAGCCTTGAACTTGCTCCTTCAGACTTCTTGACAAGGAAGACTGCTTGAGTGCCGGAGGGGGGGGGGCAGCGCTGCCAGGCTGGCACGGGGCAAACTGAAGAGTGCCAAGCTCCTCCGAGAAGGCTTGGAGAGCGGGAGGGCTTCAGGGTTGTGTAGACTGTAGACCTACAGGAGGACATGGCAAGGACCAGCCGTGTCAGATTTGGATTGTTTTGTCCAATGAAGGTTTCTCGGGTTTTTTAAATTTTTTATTTTATTTTTTTTAGTGAATTAGAGAGAGAGTGAGTGAGTCAGTGAGTGAGAGAGAGAGAGTGAGTCAGTGAATGAGAGTGAGTGTGAGAGAGTGAGTCGGCTTTGTATCTTAAGATTTGCTACTACTGCCAGAAACAGAATGAAGCTAAGGTCTTACCCCTTGAGGTTGTTAAAATTTTGATTATTTTTGGATAGAGACCCCACTGTTGTTATTTAACCTTGTTGTCCCTCAATTGTGCCACATATCTATATTGCTTCTGAAGCTTCACTTCACAGGACAAAAACCCTCTCTTGCGGAGGTTTTCTGAGAATTTTGTGTAATCTCTTTGTACTTGCCCATTTTGATGGCATTGCATTGAGTGTTCTTTTGTATACTCGTATTTGTAATTTCCAACTTCCTTCCCCATCCCAAGATATTATCTTTTCTACTTTTATGAAATCTGCATTATAAATTCTATAGTTGTGAGCACACAAGTGTATATTTCCAAGGAGACCAAACTTTAAGAAAAAAATAATTAAGCTTGTTCTACTTCTCTTTGTCTGTCCCAGATGTGCTGAGGCCTTCTGAAATACATAAGGAAAAAAAAGTAAAATGTTGTCATCAAATCTGTTTCAACTCGCAGCACCCCATATGTTGCAGAATAGAACAGTCCTCCATGGAGTTTCCGAAGCTGATCACCAGACTTTTCTCCCAGGGCACTGCTGAGTGGGTCTGAACTGCCCGACTTTCAGTTGATAACTGAGTATTTAACAGTTTCCACAATTCAAGGCTAGCTACACGTATAAGAGCTAGCTTTTATTGCACATCCCACATTCACAGAGCAATCTAAGGTGTGCAGGATAGCAGAATCTCCATCTGTGCATCAGTTCCTCTAATTCTAGAACCTTTCATTTTTATTTATGAGAGTTTTGCTATTCATGTATGTCCTAGTAAAGTGAACGCACTCAGAAATATGGTGTCCTCACTTTCCCCAAGAATTGTCAATGGCTGGTAAGATTGTGAGTCTTATTGGCAGGTGACATCAAGTTGATTCCAACTCTTACTCTTAGAGGGTCAGTGGGAGGAAGTGACACAGTGGCTACTACAGTGGGTTCACACTAGCAGCAATTGTGACAGGAACAGGTATTGTTTTTGATCTGCTGCGCATGGGTTGTTATGAGTCTGAGCAGACTCTGTGACACAGACGACAGCTCGCTAAGAGCCAGCAAGGTGTCTGGGCTTGGAGATGACAACGAGAGGGGCTATAAGAGAACAGAACTAAAAAAAGCCTGAAAGACAATTCTCAGCTATTCGTTACTTTAGCTAGACAACCTATAAAGCTGTGATCTTCAGTGTGGGACACTACCTGGGGGGTTCATAGACATGTAGAAATGTGAGCTACTGGTTGGATTTACTAAATCAGAATCTTTGCGAATGGGTTCCCAGAAATCTGTATTTTAATAGCTCTTCAGGTGACCCTGATGCATATTAAAGATTAAGAAGGACTGCTGTTGACTCAAGCTCCTTTTTTTTTTTTTCTGTAAGAACTATGCCTAACTCTAAGGCTACCCCAAATCTAATCCTAAACATAGTTGGGTACACCAGTGACTAAGTTGTTTGTTCCCTGGGGAAAGGGTTAGTGTTTGTATTTGGAGTGCCAATAGGCAATTTTCAGAACTAAAATGTTTCAGAAAGTATTAGAGAGAATATATGAGGGGGTAAATGATTTTTTTTTCAAAGTTGCACATTTAAATATTTTTACAAAACAACTGTATCACCTTTGAAGTACTCTCCATTACACTTAATACATTTGTTACATCTGTGATTCCATTCTTGCAAACATTTTCCCAACTTGTCTGTTTGGATGCTGACAGCACCTCCCTCATTGTTTTCTTTACCTCTTCTATGTTGTCAAATCACTGTCCTTGCATGTACATCTTAATTTATGGAAACAAAAAGAAGTTGCACAGTGAGGTCAAATGAGTAAGGTGCGTGGGGCAAGAGAGGCTTGCTGTTTTTTTGGCCAAAAACTGGTGCACTGAGATGGCTGCGCGAGCAGTTGCATTGTCATGGTGGCAAAACCAGTTCCCCGTCTGCCACAAATTAGGCCTTTTTTTGTCACTCACTGTTACACAATCTTTTGAGAACCTCTAAACAGAAAGCTTGATTAACAGTCTGACCTGGTGGAACAAACTCCAAATGCACTACCCCCCCTCACATAAAAATAACAAATGAGCATTGTCTTGATCTTTGATTTCACTTCACGAGCTTTCTTGAGGTGAGGGAAGGATGGCATCTTCCACTTGCTTGATTGATGTTTGCTTTCAGGGTCCTAACAATAGCACCACATCTCCTCACCAGTAATGACCTTGGGAGGGGTGTGGGGGTTGGGCAAACAGTTTGGGTTGCTTTGGAACTGTTCTTTCAAAGCGCAGCACATTTCCACTGAATTCTCTTGTTGCTGGTCAGTCAGAACCCAAGGCACACATTTTGAAGCAATCTTTCTCATTCCCAAATCCTCCGTTAAAATGTGCTGAACTGAGCTCCAATGTAGTCCAGACAACTTCCTCATCTCTTCAATGGTGCACCGGCAATCTTTGAGCACAAGAGCACACATGTTGCTGACATTTTTGTCCATTCAGGAAGTTGACAGACGTCCAAAATTAGATTTGTCATCCATCATTATTTCACCTTTTTTGAAACGAGAAAATCACTCATACACTTGAGTTTTTCCCATAACACTGTCCTTGTAAGCTGTGTTCAACATCACAACAGTTTCTGTGGCATTTTTCCTGAGCAGGAAACAAAATTTCACAGCCACACACTCTTCTCTTAAATTGGCTATCACAAAATAAAGGGGTTTGAGCAAAAATACTTTTACAAAAAAATTTACTGTGACCCAAGAGAACCTTCCTAGGTGAAGCCACTGGGTGCACTAACTCAGAGAGAGTTGCTTGATGCTCGCCTAGTGGGAAAAATTCATACTATGAAAGCTCTGCCCCACAGAGCTTTTTTCCTTTTATTTGGGAGGCAGTGGGGGGGGGGGGGCGGCGGGGTGCTCCCTCATATAAAAAATAAATTCTGAGAAACATATTCAAGGAGATAATCTAACAAATAAGAAATTACATAAGTCATGATCTTACAAAAAGGAATATAAAAAGAACAGAAAGGCGAGACCAGCAATGGCTCTTGATATATATATATGCTTGATATATGTATTTATATGCTATATATATTAATATATATATATTTATAGCTATAAACAAAGGACAAAATAGCACAAAATAACAGAGAGCAAACAGAAAATAATTTGGACAAAAGAAAAACTACAACAGTTGCTTAAATAAATATAAATTCTCTAAATTATCTTATCAAAGTAAACTATCCTCCCAAAGAAATGATCAGATTGGGAAAATTAAGAAAAATTTGGGGTATGTGCTATTTCCAACTGCGATTGAACCAATTTTGCATCGCTCTGACCCTGCAGGGAAAAGTAGAAGTGCTCCCTGCTGTACCTGAGTCTATACATCTTTATAGGAGCAGAAAGCCCCATCTTTCTCCTGAGGAGCAGTTGGGGCTTAGAACTAACCAATGAGTATTTGTACTCTCCTTTGAATGCTATTTAGAATTATGAAGCATAAAGCAAATGTCAAAAATATATACAAAGTAAAGGACTATCAAAAATATGCCAGAAAATCAAATCAAATAAAGCAAAGGTGGGAATATTAATGGTAGACAAAAATGTAGCAAAAGGAAAAATTCCAGCAAGCAAGAAAAGTGGTAATAATATATAATGGTAAAATATTTCCTATTATTTTGAATTAATAAAAACAATACAACTCTTAAGAAATATATGTACGAAACTCATATCTACCCAGTTAAAAAGCAAAACAAACAAAAGCATTGCTGGATGTATAAGGATATATCTTATACACATATGTAATAGCTGATATAAGATGTTAATAAAACCAAGTTTAAGTATAGTTGCTCCTAAATAGCTTTCTGAATTCCAAAGATCATATAAACAAACAGACAAAAAATAAACAATATATTAAAAACGTCAATAAATAAACTCAATTTTGTGCAAATATATTAGGCTGTAAATATTATACATTGTAAACCAGAAACAGAAAATACATATTCTTATTTTCATGGAGCAAATAGTAATATTGATCATGTATTTAACCTACAAAAAATCTTAATAAAACACCCTAAATAGATATTTGATGGACTATATTTTATAGCTACTCTCAATCAAGCTAGAAATCAGAAATGATAAGGTTAGTAAGAACATTAAATAACTGGCAGTAAAAAGTTTCCTTTTAAATGATTACTGGATCAATAAAGAAATGAAACTAATATAATATTTAAGGTATTGTAAAAATTGAGGACAAAAGTCCTCAGAATTTGTACTCTAACCTGTACTAGGATATACAGCCGTAATATGTAAAATAGAGCTTTATTGGTTTTATTATTTATAAAGGACCATAAACATGTGAACTTGGAGGACAAACAAAGACACCTATAATCAATTAGGAAGAAGGATGCTGTAATCTAGTAGCTTCTGTGTTTATCTAACTGTGTGAGGAGGGGGGAGAATCATCAGCAGGCCAAGGCTGAATCATGAGGTGGATCTCAGACATATCATTACCCCCTTTTTTTTAAACCAATTCTGACACGAAAGGTTTTCCCGCAGTCCTCTCTGTACTTCTCTGCTGGGTGTAGTCATTTGTTGCGAGGGCTGCAGAACTCACAGATCATGTTCATAGCTGTTGGCTTTACTTGGGAAGTGATAGGCTATAACTTGGGTTTAGGATCAACTCAGAAATAATGACAACTCAGGAGACAGCTTCCAAGGAGAATAGCTCTCAACTCTTTATTGCCTGTGCTAGCTAGCAGCCTGTGTTTGGCTTCTGTCACTGAGGCCGACTGAACCTGACCTCTGTCCTGCTCAAGCAAATTTTATAGCTCCGTAGCCCTGTAAACATGTGCCTGGAGGCTCCCTCAACACTCTTGTCAGCAATCTTCTGCTCAAAGGTGTTTAGATCTCTTTCTCTGTGGGTAAACCCATAGCAACCACTGCGCCAGTCCGTTGGGGCCATTTCACTCCAATTGGTCTCCTGGCTCATGTCTTCTCTCTTGATATCTCCAGCTGTACATTCCTCTCTGTATCTGTGGTATGGGGCTTCTCACAGAAGGAGCTCTGGTTCCAAAGGGCATGCTCCACTCCCGTTCATTGTCCTGATGGTAGTGAAGTCCCCTTACCCTTGTGAGCCTAGCAGTGTAACAAAACTAATCAATTCCCTTTGTAGGCTCAGTCACTTAAATTGCATGTCAATTGGCACTCTATACCTCCCCACTGAGTTTTGCATACTTTCTTTGCATAGTAAAATTTCCAGTTCCTACCATGCATAAAGCATAGACCAATCGCAGAGAATTATCTTTGGCAGAACTACAAACCCAGGCCCAAAAAGCTCACATATAAAGAGAAATGTCTAGAGCTGTAGATACCATTACAACCCCCCAAAAGAAATAACAAAAAATAATCATATGTACTATAACATTTAATATAATTCAATTTCACCGAAAGGATGAAAAGATAAACTGAATTTTATCATAGTTAAGCATTACTAGTGAAAAAGGAAGTGTTTTATAACATAAAGGAAGAGAACAACCATAGATCACAGAATAAAATATTGGTGAACATTATGCGTAAACTTATTGCAATAAATTTTATTTCCTAGAAAAGTATAATCAAATTAAATGAATACAAAAGAATTGACCAGAAAATTAATGGTAAAATTATTAAATAACTATTATTTTAAAAGGAGACCTAGTGATGTAGTTGTGAAAAATTGGGCTGTGATCCCCACGGTCAGCAGTTCAAAACCACAAGCAGATCTATGGGAGATAGACTGGGCTTTCTACTCCCATAAAGTTATAGTCTCAGAAACTCACAGGGGATCGCTGAGTCAGAATTGACTCAATGGCAGTGAGGGTTTTTTTGTTTGTTTTATTTTAGTATTTTAAAGGTGTCAAATAGCTTCATAGTCAAATTTAAGCACAATTTTACAAAGAAGAAATTTTCTTAGAAATTGAGTGAATGTAGGAAAATGGTACTCTTAATGCGAAAACTTGATAAAGCTCTGAATCAATTTACTCATGAATATAGGTGCAGATTTTCTAAAATGAGTACCAGAGATGTCTGCTTCCTATTCATCTTATTTCTAACACTTAGAAAAGCTTCGAGGATGTTTCTTTTCCTTTAATGTTTCCGCATTCTGGATTTCTCTTGCCAAAAGATTGGGATATTTTTCAAATACTGCCAGCAAGTCTCTTATGGGTAGAATTTTTAGAGCTTAGGTTAAGGGACCTTTGGATTATAGAGATCACAATTTCCCAAACCCATGTCCATCATTAAGGGATGTTCAAACTTCAGGGGATTATCACACAGCCTTCTTTAAAATCACCACCACTAACTTGAATTAAAAAACCCAAACAAACTTCCAGTGATATGATATATGTACTAACTCCAAATTAATAATAGTGCTTTATAAATATATGAAGAAAAAATATAGCTAACCAGATGAAAAATTATTTAGTCACTTCTCATTTGAGAACTAGACAAAACTGATCTCCCAGTGTCATGCAGCTTGCTACTGCTAGACGAGGGACACATCTATATTTCCTAGTTTCCAGTTCTGTTTCTTTTACACACACACACCTAGTGTAAACACTGAAGCCTGCCTGACATGGCTTATACCTCTGTCTCTTGGAGTCTTAAATGATGGTAATTTCTTCTTTGAAGGTGATTAGATGGTTCCAGAACTGTGATCTCTACCTCCAACACTCTAGTATGAGTCTTTCAAGTCTGAGTTAAATTATCTTTCTAATCAGTCTTGTTAGTCAGAGTTCCTAATACTTCCAACTACGAATGAAAGGTTTTACCTACTAGTAACCGATTAACTACATTGATGAATTAAATGTACACATGGATAGGACCCTGGTAGCATAGTGGGTTGTAGGTTGGGCTGCTAGCAGCAAGGTCATTAGTTTGAAACCACCAGCCACTTTGCAGGAGACAGACTTTCTATTCTTGAAAAGATTTGCCACAGGGGAGTTCTCCTCTGCCCTGTGGGCATTGGTGCATCAGAATAAATGGATGGTAGTGAGTTTGGTGAGTTTTTATGGACCTGTTAGGTTAATAGGGGAAGTGATGGGAAAAGGAATCCCTAATTATTCACTTATACACTATCCTGAGAGATGGCCACCATTTGTCTATCAATTTCTCATATTGAAAGATTCTATGGGGAAAATATTGAATGATGCAGGAAGCATCAAAAGAAGATGGAAAGAATACACATAGTCACTATGCTAAAAAGAACTAGTTGATATTCCACCATTTCAGGAGGTAGCATATGCCCAAGAATCAATGGTACCGAAGAAAGAAGTTCAAGCTACATGGAAAGAATTAGCCAAAATCAAGGCTTCAGGAATTGATGTAATACCCATTGACATGTTCCAACAAGCTGATGAAGCACTGGGAGTGCTCACTGATCTATGCCAGGAAATTTGGAAGACAACTACTTGGCCTACAAATAGGAAGAGATCTACATTTGTACCCATTCCAAATAAAGGTGATTCAAAAGAATGCTTAAAGAACAGTATCACATGCAAGTAACATTTTACTAAAGACCATTCAACAACGGTGTACAAATACATTGGCAGGGAGCTGCCAGAAGTTCAGGCCAGATTCACCAGAGGATGAGGAACAAGGGATACCATTGCTGATGTTGCTGGATCTGGGCTGGAAGCAAAGAATATCAGAGAGATATGTATTTATGTTTTTTGACTATGTCAAGAGATTCAACTGTGTGGATCATAACAAACTATATAAGCTTGAGAAGAATGAGCATTCCAGAACAAGTTATTATGCTCATGTAGAATCTGTACATGAATAAAGAGGCAGTTGTGCCAACAGAACAAGGTATTACCATATGGTTTAAAATCAGGAAAGGTGTGCCAGGGTTGTATCCTTTCACCATACTTATTTAATCTGAATGTTAAGTAAGTAATTAGAGAAGCTGGGCTATGTGAAAAAGAACATGGCATCAGGATTGGAGGGAAGCTTATTAACAGCCTGCAGTATGCAGATGACGCAACCTGGCTTGCTGCAAGTGAAGCACACTTGAAGCACTTGCTGATGACAATCAAGGATTGCCACCTTCAGTATGGATTACAACACAACATAAAAAAGATCATAATGTCACAACTGAAACAATAGACAACACCACGATAAAGGGAGAAAACCTTTTCATTGTCAAGGATTTCATCTTGCTTTGGTCCACAGTCAATGCTTATGGAACCAGCAGTGAAGCAAGTAAAGGACACATTGCATTGGATAAATTGATTGTATAAGATCTCTTTCAAATGTTAAGAAGCAAGAATGTTACTTTGAGGACTAAGGTATGCCTGACCCACATCATTGTATTTTCCATCACCTAATATTCATGGGAAAGCTGGACATTGAATAAAGAAGATTAAAGAAGAATTGATGTGTGCTGGGGAAGAGTATTGAGAGAGTACCATGGACTGCCAAAAGAACAAACAAATCTGTTTCAGAAGATGTACAGGCAGAATGCTTGTTAGAGGCAAGGATGGTGAGTCTTTGTCTCACGTAATTTGGACATGGTATTAGGAGAGATCATTCCCTTGAGAAGGGCATCATGTTTGATAGAGGGGCAGCAAAAAAGAGGAAGGCACAAGATGGATTGACCAAGTGGCTGCAATACTGGGCTCAAACAAAGGAACCATTGTGAGGATGGTAGAGGGCTGGATAGAGTTTTGTTCTGTTGTACATAGGGTAGTGATGAGTCGTAATGGACTCAATGATACCTAACAACAACAACAACAAAATAGATAGGACATGATATTTACTTCATGCTATCCACCTCCTCTTACTACATAGGGTTGGCACTTGGCAGGGGGCGGGGGGCAAGGGGTAGGCGTAAATACTTTTTTGCACTTATTAATTGAAGATAAATACTTTCTCAAATCCTTCTAGACTTTAGTTCAGATACCCAGATGACCCCTGTCAACTCAATGCTCATTTATGACCCCTCTCATTTTTGTCTATTTTCTTGTTGTTGCTAGATGCTATTGAGTTGGCTACAATAGCTAGCAACCTATGCCCAACAGAACAAAACCCTGTATGGTTCCACCCTCATAATTGTTCCAATGCCTGAGCACATTGATGCAACCACTGTGTTAATCCATCTCATTAATGGCCTTCCCTTTTTCAGCGCTCCTCCACTTTACCAAGCATGATGTCCTTCTCTAGGGACTGGTCTCTCCTGACAATATGCCCAAAGTATGTAAGGCAAAGACTTGCTATCGCCTTTAAGGAGCACTGTAGCCATACTTCATTCAAGACAGATGGGTTAGCCTTTTAGCATTTCACGTGACTTCAATATTCTTTTCCAGTGCCATAAATCAAACACATTAATGCATCTTCTATTTTCTTTATTCAATGTTCAAATTTCACATGTATATGAGGCAATAGAGAATACCACAGCTTGGGTCAGGGACACCTTAGTACTCTAAGTAACATCCTTGCTTTTCAACACTTTAAAGAGGTCTTGTGCAGCAGAATTACCTAATTCAACACATCTTTTGATCTCTTGACTGTTGCTTCCATGGGCATTGACTGTGGATCCAAGCAAGACAAAATCTTTGACAACTTCAAACTTTTCTCCATTTGTCATGATGTTGTCGTATATATTTGTGTATAAGCCGAGGTTTTATCAGCACATTTTAAATGCCGTTTTTGTGGTAAAATTAGCTGACTTGGCTGATATTTGAGTTGGCTGATCCTCGAGTATATAGGTAGTTGTTGGTTCAGTTGTGAGGCTTTTGGTATTCTTTACATTGAGTTGTGATCCAAACTGAAGGCAGAAATCCTTGATCTTTCGCAGCAAGTGCATCAAGTCCTCTTCACTTTCAGTGAACAAGGTTAGGTCATCAGCATATGACAGGTTGTTAATAAGACTTCCTCTGATCTCGATGGCCACCCTCTTCTTCATATAAGCCAGCTTCTCTGATGATTTTCTCAGCATAGCATAGAGATTGAACTAGGATGGTGAGAGGAGATAACCCGATGCACACCTTTCCTGATTTTACCGTGCCCTTGTTCTATTTGCACAAATTCTTCATGATCCATGTACAAGTTCCTCGTGAGAATAATGAAGTGTTCTGGAATTCCCATTCTTCTCAAGATTATCCCATTTATTATTGTCCACACAGTTGAATGCCTTGGCATAGTCAATGAAACAGAAGTAAAACTCTTTCTGGTAGTCTCAGCTTTCAGTTAAGATCCATCTAACATCAGCTATGATGTCCAGTGTTCCACATCCTCTTCTGAATCAAACCTGAACTTCTGGCAGTTTCCTGTCCATCCGCATCCATTGTTACATGACCTTAAGCAAAATTTTACTTGTGTGTGATATGAATAATATTGTTCCATAGTTTGAGCATTTCGTTGGGCCCTTTCTTTGGAATGGGCACATGGGTCACCATTCTTTGGGATGGTCTATTATTGGAGTTGTGTGTGCTTCTCAGAGGCCAATGGAGAAATCTATTTCTTTTACTGAATCTTAGAGAAGTTTTATCAAGTTGTTGGCTGCTAAGTTTGACTTTAACCAAAATAAAGTGTTTAAAACTACCCAAGCTTGGGTTCTTCCAAAGGCAGATCCTAAACAAATTAATTATGTGAAAGGAAGGCCTGAGAAAGAGAAGGAAATGAAGTTTTCTTAGGTCAGGTTGAGTAGAGAAACAAATCCAGTAGCGCTTATATATGGATAAGAACAAACTTTATATTAAGAAGTAATTACATATCAAGAGAGCCTCCCAGCTCAGTCCAACTCAAGTCCATAAGTCCATTAATAGTCCATACATCCCTCTTCAGACTCACACAGCCACATACAATGTGCGATGATGCAGAATGCAGGTAGCTCATAGGCCGGTAGGTGCAGAGTCGTGTGGATCTAAGTTCAGTGGAAACATGAAGGGCACCAGCAACTCTCAAGGTGCCTGTGTTAGACAGGGTTCTCTAGAGAGACAAAATCAGATTGCTAATAATTATATATTTATTTATACAGATGGATAGATATATAACACAAGAAATAAACAGTTAAATTATAAAGCAGTATAAATGACTCAGTGCAACTCACTCCCATAAGACAGTTGTGAGACACTGGTAGTCCTTCAAGTCTTGAGGGCCGCCAGGTAGTCCTCTGTAGAGTGATTCAGGCTATCCCAGTACAGGCAGAAAACAGCAAGGCAGGTCACCAACAGTCAGCCAGATGACAGGGTCTGATAATCCCCAGCTCAAGAGATGTAAATTCCAATTGTGTGGTGAAGCACGTCTTGATGGAACCTCAAATTACAGCAACACAGTCCATGGGTTAGGAGTCCCACAGGTAGTGTAGCTTGCAAATTGAGGCACAGAACATGCAAGGCAGCCGCACACTGGTCTGATGATAAAAGAGCAAGAGGCAAGAAAGGTGAGGCTCCGCCCTTCAATTAATCCCACATGTGTTTATCGGCCAGGTTGGCACGATAAACTAACTACTTCAGTGGCCACCACAGTCCCAGTAAGCAACGAGGCAGAATGATAGAGAATATGGATGTCCCCAGTGTCCTCTTTATGAGAAGAGTGCTTCCAAGAAAGCACTATTAAGCTGGGACCTGATTGACAGGTTGAATTCTATGCCTACACGTTCATACATCTTCAAGTTGACATAAAATCTTCTAACTACAGAAGCCAACACAGGATGTGTTCATGACAGGTCACATCATGGGCAGCTGAAACTCATTGCCACTGGTATAGAACACACTTCAGACGGGTCCTGCCTAACAAATGAGAAGCCAAGGAATTCACCGTTCCACTAACTTCCGCTGTTCAAAGGTTGTAGCCTGCTTCTGGGTGCCTTAAAGTCCTGGCACTTATATCCAGCCCTTGGTGATAGGAGAAGAAAGCCCAATGGAGTTTTTATCATTAATGGGTCAGATTCCGTCTGCTCCATTTAGTTCCTTGGGACATCGCTTATGTCCAAAAACTTTATTTCTTAAGTAGGTTCGGGCTTCTAATTTGACCTCATAAAGACAGTTTAAGTATATATTCTTTTTTTTTTTTTTTGCCTGCATACATTTTTATTTTTGTATTTCCATAAAGAAAAAATAATAACCCACAAACTTTTCACAGTGAAAATCATTGTTACCATTTATGAATATAAAGATGAAAATGGAATTTTTTTTTTCTTCCATAGTTCTTTATTTTATTTTATTTTTTTAAAACATTTTATTAGGGGCTCATACAACTGTTATCCCAATCCATACACACATCAATTGTGTAAAGCGCATTTGTACATCGTTTCTCAAAACATTTTCTCTCCACTTAAACCCCCGACACTAGGTCCTCATTTTCCCCCTCCCTCCCCGCTCCCCCCTCCCACATGAGCCCTTGATAGTTTATAAATGGGTATTTTGTCATATCTTGCCCCGTCCGATGTCTCCCTTCATCCACTTTTTGGTTGTCTTTCCCCCAGGGAGGAGGTCACACACAGCTCCATGTAATCGGTTCCCTCTTCCCTACCCATTCTCCTTTTACCCTCCCCGTTTTGCCACTTACACCACTGGTCCTATAGGGCTCATCCGTCCTGGATTCCCTGTATTTTCAGTTCCTATCTGTACCAGTGTACCTCCTCTGGTCTAGCCAGTCTTGCAAGATAGAATTCGAGTCATGGTAGTGGGAGCGGGGAGGAAACCTTTAGGAACTAGAGGAAGGTTGTATTTCTCATCATTGTTACATATATTATGTAACATATATTACATATATGTTACAATATATACATTGTTAAGTATATGTTCTTAAGCAGAGTACAAACAACAAATACATCCAATGATTGGCACTCTCTTAATTATACAACAAAGAAAACATTTTTAATTAAGATTCTAAGTCTTCTTGCTATTATCTGAAAACATTGAGAGTGGCTGGGTCCTGGTGGGAATTCAAAGACTCATGCTGTTCACTCCAATTATGACACTTAAGCCCATATTATCTCATTGGGGGCAAAAATGAGGCTCTCACAAACATTCGCTTTTCAAACTGGTAAGTAATTAGAGCTGACAGGAATAAAAACAAACAGATTCAGTGCATTTGCATCTGGGATGAAAGAAATCACCATGCTTACCCCGCCTTTAAAATTCTGGCCAAGAGGGATAGGCATGGTTCCTTAGATACCTGCTGTGCTGGATTTTTCTCCCTGACTGTCCTTCCTAGAGTTTTACTTCTCAAGGTATTAGACGTAAGAAGGACGACATTGAAACCAATCCTTGACTTCTGCGAGATCCTTCTCTGGTGATGACAGTAATTTTTTTTGAATTGTGATGATTTTCTTCAAATTTGGGCTTCCTCTTATATTATTAGGATGGTACCACATCACACTCGCTGCATTGCAATCAGAGAGCTTTTCCTATTGACTCCAAGTCTAAAATCCTACTGTTTTTTTCCTAGGGTATAAGAGGTAAATGTTATTTATAGGGGATTAAAAAATCACTTTACTCCATTCAATGTACTGTAGAAATTTCAATCAAGGTTTAGTGCTCATCCCCAGTATCATATTGATAATATTTAAAGATTTATTGAATGCTGAAAATTTCATATTTTTGTCTTTTTCAATTTTTTGAGTCAGTGGATCTGGGGAAGATTTTAAATGTGCATAAGGCCATGGGGGTATTTGATGAGTCTCAAATACACAGCACATAGTTCTTTACCTCTTCCAGTTGATTCTGTTGAGGAGTTGCTTGTTAGTGTACATAGGTAACAAGGGCCTGAGCTGTGACATTATGTTGGCCTTTCCATTTAACTGAAAGGGACAGGGACAACCAAGAAGATGGAGTTAATGATGAATGCATTGCTTAATAATGCTAGGTGAACTTATTTAGATAGAAATGGTTATGGAATATGAGTATTTCCCAGATAAACCATTGGTATGTTATTTGTTCCTTAAAAAAATAATTGTGGTGTGTTTTCTTTGGAGTGAAATGCATGAATATTAAGTGCCTAGATTAATGAGTATATATTTATGTAACACATACCCCAATCAAGAGCTACAGCATTTTTATTACCTAAAGAGCCTATTTTTGACTGCTTCCAGTTAGCTTCCCCATCTTCAATCCTCCCCAAGTCAATCACTTTTTGTGTTTTCTATCACTGTATAGCAGTTTTGCCTTTTCATGAGTTTCATATAAAAAGAATCATACAGAAAGTTCTTTATGTGTCTGGTTTTCTTTTATCTAGCATTATGTTTTTTAGATTCATCTGTAAAATTTTTTTATTTGAATTTATATTTTGTGTTGAATAGTATCCTGTTGTTCTTATTATGTGACATTGATTTGATTTGAACTCATAATGACCCTATAGGACAGAACAGAACTGTCCCATAAATTTTAGGGGAGCCTGTCATAATTATTGTTTTTGTTTGGTGCAATTGAGTCAGTTCTGACCCATAGCAAACCTATGTACAACAGCAGAGATGCTGCCCGGTCCCAAGCTATCCTCAGACTTCTTCCCATGCTTGAGTCCATTGTTGCAGCCACGGTGTCAATCCACCTCCTTGAGGGCCTTCCTCTTTTGCCTTCTCCCTCTACTTTATCAAACATGATGTCCTTCACCGGGGACTGGTCTCTCCTGACAACATGTGCAAAGTATGTAAGACAAAGCCTTCCATCCTTGTCTCTCAGCAGTACTCTGGCTGGACTTCTTCCAAGACAGCTCACTGCCATCAAGTCAATTTTGATTCACGGAGACCCTGTAGCACATGGTAGAACCGCCCCTGTGCATTTCTGAGACTAAATGTGAACGAGAGTAGAAGTCCCCTTCTTTCCCCTGAGGAGTGACTGGTTGATTCAAGCTGCAGATCTTGTGGACTGCAGCACAGCTCTTAATCACTGTGCCACCAGGGCTGGATGGGAGCATATTGTGAGGCCTTTTTCCCATGGAGCAGCTGATGGGCTCAAACCACTGGAGCTTTTAGGCTAGCAGCAGAAAGTTTAACCCATTTTCTCTACCAAGGCTCCTTAAATAGACACCTATTTTATAAAGATAACAATTTCTTTCCCAAGTCTCCTGTTGTCAGAGATTTTTGTAATACTTTTATTGGGGGCTCCTACATCTCTTATCACAATCCATACATTCCTTCAGTGTGTCAAGCACACTTACACATATGCCGCCATCATCATTTTCAAAGTATTCTCTTCCCACTTGAGTCTCTGATATCCGCTCCCCATTTCTTCCCCCGCACTCCCTTGCCCATTCGCCTAACTTCCCTCATGAACTCTTGATAAGCTATAGATTATTTTTTCTTTATCTTACATCGTCCTCTGTCACCCCTCACCCACTTTTCCATTATTTATCCCCTTGGGAGGAGGTTCTAAATGGATCCTTGTGATTGATACCCTCTTTCTCTACCCACCATCCCCTAATCCTACTGATATCTCTACTCTCATTGTTGGCCCTGAGGGGTTTATCTATCCTGGATTCCCTGTGTTGCCAGCTCCTATCTGTAGCAGTGTGAATGTTCTGGTCTTATCTGATTTGTAAGGCAGAATTGAGGTCATGATATTGGGGTGAAGGAAGCACCAAAGAACTAGAGGAAAGTTGTGTGTTTCATTGGTGCTATACTACACCCTGGCTGGCTTATCTCTTCCCTGTGACTCCTTTGTGTGGGGATGTCCAATTATCTACAGATGGGCATTGGGTCTCCACTCCATGCCCCACCCCCCAATTCACCTTGAGTATGGTTTTGTTCTGGGTCTTAGATGCCTGGTTCCTGATCTCATTGACACCTCATGATCACGCAGGCTGGTGTGCTTCTTCCATGTGGGCTTTGTTGCTTCTGAGCTAGATGGTCACTTGTTTATCTTCAAGCCTTTAAGACCACAGACGCTATATCTTTTGATAGCCGGGCACCATCAGCTTTCTTCACCACATTTGCTTAAGTACCCATTTTGTCTTCAGCAATCATGTCGGGAAGGTGAGCATCACAGAATGCTGGATTATTAGGACAAAGTGTTCTTGTGTTAATGGAGTACTTGAGATGAGACCCAATGTCTACCCGCAACCTTAATTCTTAACATATAGATATGAGTACATAGTTCTATTCCCCTCTCATTATACATATATTTACATTTGTACATGCTTGTATTTAGGCTTCTATGAATATATAAATGTCCTTTGCCTCCTGGTTCTTTCCTCTATTTCCTTTTATTTCCCTCTTGTCCTACCATCATATTCGGCCTTCATTCAGGTTTAATAATTCCTCAATGGTACATTGCCCTTGGTTGAGCCCCACTAGGCATCCTAAGACCTTCCTTCCATTGATTTCAGTTCACTTGTTCCCTTGTCCCAGGGTTGGTTCCCCCCTCTCCTTCCTTTCTCCCACCTCCCCTTTTCCCGTATCGCCCTTGGAACCATTGGTCCTGTTCTTTTCATCTCCAAATTATTTATCCCATCTATCTTACCTAGATAGAGATTCATTAATAATTACAAAAGCCAGGCAAAGCCAAAAAACCAACAAAGGAAGTCAAAACCAACAAAACAATAACAATAGCAAAAATCAAACACAAAATAACAATAATAGAAAGGAAGCCACTGACAAAAATGGAAAAGTCTATAAATAGTTCAAGGTCTGTTTGTTGGCCTTTATGAGTGTTTTCCAGTCCAGTCTGATGGGGTTTCACACTCTGTCTCCCAAGTCTATTTTTGGTATTCCCCTGAGGTTTCATCAGTCTGCTCCCCCTGCTGCTCTGCTGCATGCCCTCAGTGCCCCAGTGTGATGGGGCTAGACTGCATTATTCCCGCACTGTGTCTCCAGTGCTGTCCCCCACAGCGTCATGGTTCAGTGGTGGGGCCAGCCCTATGCTCCTCCCTGTGCATTGTCTGCTATAAGCAGGAACATCATCCTTGGGGCCTGGTGGGTCAGGATGTCCCCTCCTCCCTCTACATACCTTTGTGTTTCTCCCATGTGCTCTAATCTGATGCACCCCTCTCCCCAAGCTGTAGCCCCAGTGCTGTCCTCTGAAGTGCATTCTTCTGAGGGGGTGGGGATGCCCACATAGTTGGGATTGGGGCCTGCTTCACAGACCTCTCTATTGGTTCCCTGGTACATGCCAGTATGTTGTATTCAGAACTTGGCACATCAGGTTGAAGCCTGGTCTCTCTCTCTCCCTCTCCTGTGGAGATATAAAGAATACCCTCCTCTTGAGTGATAGTGCCCTGTTCGCCCCACCCCCAACCCATGCCTTTTTTTCCCCTTTCTTTCCCCCTCTTATTTAGTTGGCTGCCGTTTGTATCCCTGGATTGGGTTTGGCCCCTGCCATACTTGCTGGACCTCAACCCAGGAATGTATATACAGTGAACCCTCGCCACTTCGCGCTTCGACTTCCACGGCTTCACTCTATCGTGGTTTTTACGTAACAGCGCATGCTCTGTCATTACTGCCACTGATTGGCTCATGCTGTACACGCTTCTGTCTGCATCGCTATGTATCGGAGCTACGTATCAAATGCATTTTTGCTTTTGTACAGTGTACTGTAATTGCAATTTTAAAGAAATTTTATCTAAGCCCTATGCTGGCTCCTAAACGAGCTTCTTCTTCTAAGCCTTCTGACAATAAAAATAAGTGCCAAAGGAAGATGCTCACCATCCAGGAAAAGGTAAAACTTTTGGATATGATCAAAGATGGCAAGAAAATCGTGGAGGTTG
>NW_022109491.1:38874240-38890635 GCF_000313985.2 Echinops telfairi
TCCAAAATGTTTTACTGTATTTTCCCTTTTTCGTTTAATAAATTGGGTAATACGAGTATAATGGTGACTAAAGGGTGTTTTTTAGTCACCCTGTCCTCTATGCTCTAACTACAAAAATATTTGATTTACAAATAAGGAATCCTACTTCGCGGAATTTCATTTATCACGGTAGGGTCTAGAACTGATTAACCGCGATAAACGAGGGTTCACTGTATTTGGAATGTGAGTTGGATTGTGCTCTGGATGTTGCTGGGCTGGTTGTGGGTCCATGAGTGTGGCGCTTCACTGGCTGGGCTCTCAGGAAGCCGTAGCGGTGTGTCTCACAGGGCCTGGAGCTCCTCAGATAGCATGTGGTGTTTCCCTCTGCAACTGGAGTGCCACAGAGGGCAGGTGTGTGCACCTTCCTTGGTGTAGAGGACCGTAGGCAGAATTACCATAGTCAGAGAGATTGCCATCGGGGTTGGGCAGATGTTTCCACACCAGCGTGGAGCACCACAGAGAGTGGGTAGGAGTTCCCCTAGTCATTTGTAGGGTCTAGGGGTGTAGGCTGGAGCCTCACCAGTCATTTGAAATGGAGAACCCCCAGCTGTTTGGGTATGGTAGAGGACGGTCGTGATTTCCCCAGCTGCGTGTAAAGCCAACAAGTGTGTGTGGGAGCTCCCCCAACTGGGCCATCAGAGTTTCCCTAGGCAGAGGGGAGTGGCCTGGTGGCCGTTAATGGCTTGTGAAAGGAAATTGAGGGAGAAGAGTAGAAAAAGAGAGAAAAGAAAACAAAGACAAGATCAAAAATAAAAAAACAAACTAGCACACATGCACACACACAGAAAAATGCAAATACAAAACAAAAGTAAAAAGAGTTGAAAAGAAGAAACAACAAGAAAGGAAAATTGAATCGGCTGAGTCTGTGGTGGGAAAGAGAGAAGAGATAGAAGAAGGGGAAAAAAGAAGAAAACATGAAAGAAGAAGAAAAGAGAGAAGAAAAAAATAAATAGCTGAGCCCCATGCTATGCTGTGTGTAGCATTGCCTCATGACATGTACAGCACTGTCTAAGGGGGCAGGCTGGAGCTCTCCCCACTGGGTGGGCAGAATTGTCCTATCCAGAGGTTAGGGGCATGGAAACCAGCAGTGACATGTGGAAGAAAAGAGAGGGTGAGGAGAGAAACATAAAAGAAGAAAGAAGGAAGAAGAGGAGAAAAAAGAGAGAGAAGAGAGAAAGAGAAAGAAGGGGTTAAAAACAACTGTGCTAAGATTGACTGTGGTGGGAAAGAAAGAAGAACAAAAGAATAAAGCTATAGCTGATCCCTGATTGCCTGAATGTGGGGCTGGAGGAGTTTAAATCCTGCCCCATGGTGGCAGGGTGGTGTTCCCTTTTAGTGCAAGGTTCCACCTGTGCTGGGAGGAATTGCCCTAGTTGGCAAGATCACCATAGAGGCCAGACTGTGGTTTCCTCAGCAGTGTAGAGTACTGTGGAGGGCTGTCACAACTGCCTTGTGTGGTGTGTAGTGCTCCCACAGAGAGCAGGCTGGAGTTGCCCCTGGTATTTGGGTTGAATTGCCCTAGGCGGAGGGTAGTGGCCTGGAAGCCAGCAGTGGCGTATGAAAGGAAAGAGGGAGAGAAGAGGAAAAAGAGAGAAAAATAAGAAAAATAGAAAGAAAAAAAAACAACAAAACTTTGTGCATTGAGACCAACTCCCAATTTTCTGGTCTGGCAGCAGGAGCTCCCGGCAGGTGAGTCTAACTATACTCCATCTTCTTCTGTCTCCCTGTTGTCAGGTTATACTTGAGATGTTTCCATTTTGATTAGTATGAAAAAGTGGCTATAAATATCCTTGTACCAAAATGTTTGTGTATATCTCACTTCAGTTTCTTGAGCAAAGATAGGAGTGAAGTTTCTAGATCATAGGGAAGGTCCATCAGCAAACCCATATCATGGTTTTAGAGTATGTTGTTGTTATGGGCCTTGAGTTCTGTCTGCCTAAACAGAACCTTGTGTACAACCAAACAGTGGTACTTTGCTACTCTCATAATCATTCCTGATTTTAG
Organism: Echinops telfairi; assembly: GCF_000313985.2. Classification (NCBI taxonomy): domain Eukaryota; kingdom Metazoa; phylum Chordata; class Mammalia; order Afrosoricida; family Tenrecidae; genus Echinops; species Echinops telfairi. The sequence goes on from NW_022109491.1 coordinate 38,876,284, forward strand.
CCCACTGTGCCATCCCCTGTGTCAATCTAGTTGAGGGTCTTTCTTTTTGTTTCATTGACCCTCTGCTTTATCAAGCATGCTATCCTTTTTCTTTTTTATGCCATAGAAATGCAAATTTAAGATAGCAAGATTAAATGAAATAGATTTCTGTAAACTATAATTAAAATTTTGATTGTTTATATATATTACACATATACCTATATACAATATATATTAACATATACATAGTATACAACTATTTCTACCTATATACAATGCATTGTCCAGCAATGTATAGCTTACACTTCTTGTTTTATTATCTATATGTGGGTGTAATATACAGGATATTTTGAGGAGCATATGCAGCTGAAATATCCTCCAAATTCAAATTGTCCTTTTGAGCAAGAAAGGCATCAAAGGTATTATTTATTGTACTAACTGATTGCATATTATGGTCTTTTAAGGGAAGAAAGGCACACTTGGGACCAGGTTTTTTAGAAATGTGAAAAGGTGCAGGTTAGATAAAAAAGATGAATAAAAATGAAAAGTCAAAATGATTAAATAGAGTTCAGAATATATTATACTTGATAATAAGACTTTAAGAATATATCAATTTATCATCCATTGAATTTGGTTTCTTTTGTGTGTGCATATATGCTTTTGCTGCCTTGCAAGCTAATAAGTAAGTAAGCACACTCAGATGGGCTTGCATTAGTTTCTGGGGAAACTATATTCTTTTCTGTGGTCCAGCTGGTGCGTAGAAAGATATTGTATGGAACATAGTGTTCCCTCAACAGAGAGGGAACCAGATATGGAAATCATTCTGCTTGGCCCTGAAAATTCATGGCTAGGGCTAATGGTATAGAGAACCTCTTCAGTTTCTGGAGTCTCAGGCTAGAAATTGTATTGTAAAACTCCCATCCATAACTGTAAACAAACAACTTCTGTTGAGTTGAATCCGACTCACAGTGACCCTATGCACAACAGAACCAAACACTGCTTGGTCCTATGCCACCTCCACAATTGTTGTTTGAGCCCATAGTTGCAGCTGATATGCCATTCTCCCTCACTGAATGTCTTCCTCCTTTTAGCCAACCCTCTACTTCTCCAAGCACGATGTCTGCTTTCAGGGACTGGCTTCTTCTGACATGTCTGAAGTACAAGAGACCACATTTTGCCATTCTTACTTCTGGGTGTACTTCCTCCAAGACAGATTTATTTGTTTTCTGGTTGTCTGTGGTACTTTCATTATTCTTTGCCAACACCCTAATTCAGAGACATCAGTTCTCCGGTTTTCCTTATGTATTGTCCAGCATTCGCATGCATGTGTGACCATTGAAAATACCATGGCTTAAGGCAGACACACTGTAGTCCTGAAAGTGACATCTTTATTTTTTAACTCATTAATAAGAACTTCTGCAACAGATTTGCCCCAAAGCAACATGTCATTGATTTATTGACTGATGATTCTAGGAGTGTTGATTGTAGATACAAATAAAATGAAATGCTTGACAACATCCAGCTATCATAATGTCTGTTCATTTATCGGGATTTTTGTATGCTTTATATTCAGTTGTAATCCATAATGAAGGTTGCCTTTTTTTAAATCTTTTTCAGTCAGTACTTTGAGTTCTGTTTGCTGTCAGCAAGCCAGGTTGTGCAATCTTCATATTAAAGGTGGTTAATGAGACTTTCCCCGATACTGATGCTGCATTCTGTTTGGATATTTTGCTCAGCATAGAGATTGAATAATTGTGGTGAAAGAATACAACCCTGACCACAATGTCTCTGATTTTAAATGCATTGACCCCTTGTTCTGCTCAAATGACCACCTCCTGTTCTATGTACAGATTTGTTACCAGCACAGTTAAGTGCTCTGGAGTTCCCATTCTTTGTATTGCTATCTACAGTTGTGATGCACAAAGTCTAAGGCCTTTGTGTTCTCAATGAAACACAAGTAAACATCTTCCTGGAATTCTCTGTGTTCAGTCAAGATCCATCTGACTTCAGCAATGATATTCCGTGTTCCAGGGCTTCTTCTCAATTTGGCTTGAATTTCTGCAGTTCTCTGTTAATCAACTGTTGCAGCCAGTTTTGAAATGTCTCCAGCAAACCTTTATTTGCATATGAAATTAATGATATTGTTGGATAATTTCTATCTTATGTTAAGTCACCTTTCTTTAGAATGGGTGCAAATATGGATTTCTTCCAATTGGTTGGCCAGGTAGCTGTCGTCCAAATATCTTAGAATAGATAAGTGAGTGCTTCCGGTATTGTATCATTTGTTGATGTATATCACTTGATATTCCATCAAGTTCTGGACCCTCGTTTGCTGGCAGTGCATTCCTTGCACCTGGACTTCTTGGGGGAAGGGGTGTACAGATAATCTGTATATTTCTTCAACCCTTTTTCATGTTCATTCAATATTTTGCTCATAGAATTTGTCAATATTGCAACTAGAGACTTGAATTTTTCCTTCAGTTTTTTTAGCTTGATGTATGTTAAACATGTTCTTTCATTTTGGTGTTTTAATTCCATGTCTTTGTTTATTTCATTACAATCCTTTATCTTTTCAAGTTAACTTTTGAAATTGTATGTTCAGCACTTTTACTTTATAATTTATTCTATTTACTATAGTTACTCTATTCAAGAGCAAGTTTCAGAGTCTCTTTTGACACTTATTTTTGCTTATCTTTTTCCTGTCTTGCAAATGGTATTTTACTTTCTTCATGTATGATGTTCTTGATCACATCTTACAGCTCATCTAGCTTTCTATCATTAATGTTCCATGCATCAAAGCTGTTCTTGAGATGACCTCTAAATTCAGGTGAGACATACTCAAAGTCAGATTTTGGATTTCATGGACTTCTTTTGTTTTTCTTCAACTCCAAGCTACACTTCCATGTAAGCAATTTCTGGTCTGTTTCACATTTGATCCATGGCTTGGTTTTGTCTGGTGACATTGAGCTTCTCCATCATCTCTTCTGGCAGATATGGCCAGTTTGTTTTCTGTGTATTCTGTCTGGCGAGGTCCACATGGTGAGGTCACCATCTATGTTATTGAAGAAATGTCTTTGCAATATGGAATTGAAACTGGTTGTGAAAATTCTTTCATGTGATCTCCAGCTTCTATACATTCCAACTATTGATCCTTCCTCTTTCTTTCCAATTTTCACATTCCAATCACCAGTAAATAGTACATCTTGATTGCATATTTGATTAGTTTCAGACAAAATAAGTTGATAACATTCTTCAATTTCTTCATCATTGGCTTTAGTGTTTGGCACATAAATTACAGTAATATGTTACCTGGTGATTGATCCATGTAGTCTGTGCAGCTATTGCTTTCAGTGCTATGTCATTACACATCCTTGACAAGTACACATGACATTGGATTTTTTCATATTTTCTTGGGCAATTTTTCTTGATGAATCAAATGCTCAAGTTCTGTGTTGTTATCGAGACAAAGGTGGAATAACTCTTAAGTTCAATTATTGGATTTCAATCTGGGACTTCTTTCGAGTTTTGGATACTCATGCTACTTTGATAGCATGAAACTTTGTTACTTATCTCCAACTTCTTGTTGACAACTCAATAGGATAAAAAAGTGTCTAGAGAGCATCATTATATGGAATCCTTTTTGATGTTCTCTTGTCATTGGATCCTTGAAGAGATATCTGGATTTCTTGGCCCTCTTACTCAAATTTATATCACTTAAAAGGTAGTTCCAGAGTAAGTAAAAGTCCTATGAGAAAGATTTGGATAGCTCATTACTGCTTTCATTGTTGGAGGGCATAGTGCTGTACTTCTTTACTTGGAGTGCCAGATTGTTGCATATAGAAAATATAGGTTACCCAAAGAAAATGTATCTGTGTTTGAAAAGGTATTAGATGTCAATACCCTCCTTTCCTCAATTGGCAGGGATTGTGGTTTTTAAAATTTGTTGTTGGCTCCTTAGTTTCTTCAATGCATCTTAATGTTGTGATTGTTAAGCCAGATATACAACTCAATGTATTTCCTTGATCATTTGCCACCATATGTCCTCAGTTACCAGGTGAGAATGGTAGCAGCAAGCTATATAATTTGTTCACAGTATAATCTCAGTTCCCTTTGAGTAAGAGCTCTAAGAAGTTGTGTTCCCTAAATGTGGAATTTACTACCAATCTTTCACCACAGTGCCCTGTCTGTCTCAGCTTAAATAGACTCAAACTTTTGGGGTTAGCTAGCAGGTTGGGAATTCTAGGTTGGAATGAGACAGGCTTGAAAAAGTTAAAGAGAAATATTTATTATCTAGAGTTCAAGCTTTTCCCTAGAAAGAAGGGTATATAAATTCACACAAATTTAACTAGTGCTTCTGTTTGAGGCAAAGAAGTAAGGAAAATAAGAGAAGTGATAATAAAAACCCTGAAAATATTCTAAAAGAGGTACAGCGAAAGAAAAGAAACAATAGAGAGGAAAGCAAAGAACTGGGAAAGCCAATAAGTACAGAATCAATCTATTTTCTTGTACATTCCCTCCCATTTTTCTGAAAGTGCTGTGAATCTAGTGGCTTCCTTAATTTAGTGTTGAACACATATATCACAAGACAGTTCTTTGCACTGAAATATTTATTTCCCTTGAGTTGGGCTATATGAAACATGAACTGCCAACTTGGTAGCTGACAACATGTTACGTTCCTTTGCTTTCGTGGATACCTTTGTCCAGGGAATTAAGCCAGCATGGAGGACTGCATCTCTTCACACACCTTGCCCACCTGCCTACTGCCATAACCATGTCCTTAGAACACAGGACAGCAAGCACAAATTATCACTAAAACCATCTGCTATGGATTGAATTGCATTTCCTGATACTATGTGTTGTAAATCCTAACCCCTATAATTCAGATTATAATTCCATTTAGGAATGGGTCTTCTTTGTTATCACAAGAGGCCATATCTGTGTAGTGTATGTTTTAAGTCAATTACTTTTGAGATATAAGTATAGCTGATCAGGCACAGAGAAGCCAAAAGAGGTAAGGGAAGATATATACCATGTAACAGGAAGAGTACCTGGGAGCCAAGGAACAGAAGAGAAACTAGGACTTCCTCTTAGAGTCTATATAGAGAATAAAATATCTCCTGGAACCAACCCCTAATTCAGAGTTCTAGCCTCCTCAACTGTGAGAAAATAAATTTCTGTTCATTAAAGCCACCCATTTGTGACATTTCTTTTATAGCAGCACTAGGGCATTGAGAGACCATCTCACCCTCAAGTGTCTATGATTTGCTCATACATCCAGTACGTTTCCTTTTTTATTTATTCATTTAGTTTATACACTTGGAGAGAGAGCACATTGCTAAGAAGGCTGGCAAAAGCAAAGTGGTTTAATGGTGAACATATTTATGAATATGATTTCACAATAGGCTTCTCAGAAGACTTGGAAATCCTTGCACACCATTGTACAATGGAACTGGATAAAGGCTCAGTGGAAATAGATGCCACAGCAGAGGGTACAAGATATTTTGTGAATCACAAGGCTTCCACCAGCCTGTGCTGTGATAGGCAAATATATCAGCTTTAAAGGAAGATTAAAGAGATAGATAGTTGGACTTAGATACTTAATTAAATATATTTAAATCAATATAAATATATCATTGTTGTGTCTCTCCCAAGTATTGTATGTGTTTAAATAGAAACAGGTCTTTAGGTGAGATGAATGCTTTGTGTTTAACTGCTAACTGAAGTAGGCAGTGCAAACCCACTCATAGGTGGCACAAATAAATGCAGTGGAGGGGATGGGAGGCAAAATTATCAATACTTCTTAGACATAATCAAACTCTTTGAGGTAATGAGTCACTGGTCCCTGGGGAATCAGGACAATAGTCTTAGGGGCCAGCAAGGTCTATCAGCATAACATAGCTCATAAAGACAATGTTCTATATCTTATATGGGTGAGTAGCAACTGGGATCTTAAAAGCTCATGAGCAGCTAGACATCAAATTTGCATCCATCAGTCTCTTTTCATCTAGAGAAAAGAAGAGTGATGAAAATCAAATTTAAAAAATTTATATGGAGCAAAATTAGTCTAATGGACTAATGGAACACACAAAAATCTGTCTCCTCAAGTCTGAGGCCAGAAGAACTAGATGGTGCCCAGCTAACACTACCAACTGCTCTGAAAAAGATCATAGTACAAAATCCTGGATAAAGTGGATAAAAGTGTGGAGCAAAATTCAACATTATAAAGGAGAGCAGCCTTGCTGGCTGGAAAAAGACATGTGGGAACTCTGATACAGTGGTCCTTAGTTACCCTTCAGATCTGGAACCTCTGTGGTTAAAAAAATCAGCCATATCAGGCCAAAAGGAAAGCATTTACCTAATGCTAAAGCTTAAAGTGTTACAAAAAATCGAAGAATGGAAACAGAAAATACAGGGAGAAAACAGAATAGGTGATGGTGCATTGAGGGGATTTTAATAGGTGGATTGAACCAAATATGTATGAATTGTTGACTGTGCAACTGAATTCACAAGTCAAACATTAAAAAGAAAGAAAGAAAGGAACTTACCCAGAGGTAACCCAGAAGAAAAGGTCTGTAGGGTAGAGAAAGAAAATTCTGTAGGGTAGTTCTCTTTAACACGCAGGTCTGCATGAGTCAGCATCAATGCTATGGAAACTAGCAACACCAACATACTTGAAAATATAAGTATAAATCTCCATGTCCATCTACCTTGAAATCAGTCAGCTTAATAGCTGGTATCTTTTCATAGAGCTTTTTGTGGAATTTGAGTATTTACTGAGGCACTGGGGGTTAATGGAAGCACTGGTGGTGTAGTGGTTACATGTTAGGCTGCTGGTGATAAGATGACTGGTTTTTAATTACCAACCATTTCTCAGGAAAAAGAGCTTTCTATGCCTGTAAAAAAGGTGCAGTCTTAGAAACACACAGAGGCAGTTCTGCCTGTCCTACTGGGTTGCTGACTCAGAATGGACTTGACAGCAATGAATTTGGTTTGCTTTGGTTTGGGGTTAATGACCGCCTCTCTTCTCCAAGCAGAGCAGGTCGCCCTTTCATCCCTTGACTGTGTGAAGACAGTCTAATACAGAACTCTCCCCCTTGCACACCGTGCCACATCTGGCTGGAAGAGTTTCATCATTTGTAATTACATTCAGCAAGTCTACTAGTGTGATCTTTATAAGAGAAGGAAATAACCTTCATGCTGAGAAAATTTTAGCCTTCTACTCTTCTTAAGTGACAAAGTCATTCTGAAAAATGACTTGGCCAAGGAAAAAGTGGGGATGTGCCAGAGGACAGGGGAGATGTGGAAGAAGATGAGGAGGCTGGGTTTAGTGCAGGTTAGCTTCAGGAGAAACAGAGAAATAAATCAAAGTCGGGCGGGATACGAGTGGTTGAGAGCAGGGATAAATCTCAGGGGTTAGAGAAAGGGACTAGAGGGGAACTCTAGCTCCTAAATTAGACAGTGCACTGCAGGAGAAAGGATAATGGTGCCTTTTGTCCCTGATCTCACCTCTGGGCTTAGCCCACAGTCTGACATATGGTTGATGTTGTATAAATGTCTATTAATTGATTGAATGAGTCAATGAATTTCACACCTAGAGGAAGTGGGCAGTATACCAAGATTTCCTCTGGGAGTCAGGAAAAGAAGTTTGGAGTTGAAATTTGAACCTCTAACTCTTCACTGGTGTGAGGGTGTAGGCTTGTGTGTTTATAAGTGAATGTGAGGTACAGAGGAGTACATGGAAATATTACAAAGGATGCAAAGAGATAGTGAGGTAAAGATAGAGATATAGGAAGATACATAAAGATAGAGAGAGTAAAAAAAAGAAACAAAGGTATATAATATAACAGATGAACATATCGAATTTCCCCTCTCCTTTATTAATCGTAATAGTACATTTGGGAATTAGATAGTTTTATTTGAATAATTGAAATTCTAGGTACCTACTTGGCTGGATTTTAGAATTAGGGAAGTTGAAATGTGGATAAAAGCAGATGAACAAATCAACGTCAAACTACAGAGAAGTCACCTCCTAAAGAGAAAGCCTTCTTAGTATGAAATGGGGAAACTGTTCAGATTTAGAAATTCAGAGAGGGCACTGAGAACAATCTCAATCCCCCAAACCCATGAGCCGGGGGCTGAGATAAGACCTATGGAGAAGCCATGTTGACGGGGTGAGATGTTTTGATTGAGCTCTTTGCTGAGATTCTCTCATATATTAGTAACCGTGTAGGTACCAGACACGGTGCTTTCTGGGGAAAAAATAACTTATGGATCAAAGCATTAATAAGCAGACACCCTTTTCCGTGCTCTTGCTCATCTGCAGGTGAGAAGTGGGCTGCTTTTCTTCTTGGCTTCTCTGCCCTACCTTGCACATAAACAGAAATAATTATAAATTACCCTGCAGACTGGTCAATAGGAAGCCTTCCAAGTACAGAGTTTAATTTATCGCGGGTGATAGTTCATCTCACACAGACCCACCAGACAGGAATAACTTATTTTAATTGGCCATCATTCGTGAATTGGAGCATGGTCTACTTTAGAAATGACATTGCCACTTTATTGTAACTGGATCTCTCTGACTTACGGTTATCTAACTGAAGGGAATAGACCAATTGCTCATAAATCATAAAAGTTTGTAGAAACTCAGAGTAGATTTCTTTCCCAAATTCTTTTTATCCTGTACTCCAACGCCAGAATAGGAAAGATGTTCACATTTCGTGCTATTCCAGCTGCATACATACTTGACATTTCCCCCAGTGAAGATGGCCCCTGGAGAGCCAGGGAGACAATGGTCACAAGCTGAGATTGGGAGAAGTATTCATGTGGGCTACTCTCCCAGCTTCTTTGGTTCTTTGTTAATTGTCAAGATTCTTGTAGTTCCAGTCAGAATGACTATTTTGTTCTCACAAAATCAGCTTTATTTATTAGAGAGAGCTGTTTAATACTTCATGGGGATGGGAGATTATCACATACAAACAATCCTTAGAAATCCCGTGCCCTACAAAGGACAGGAGACAAAAGTATGCAGAGCTACTGAAAGCATATTGGTGGATGAGGCAGGGTGGTAAATCTGTGTGCTCCTGTTGGAGGTGTCTGTAAGATTTCACAAGGTAGGCAGAAACCTTGCCAGGAACTTCCTGTTAACAGAGGTCCTCCTCTAAAGGAAGGAGCCCTGGAACTGTGTGGTAGCCAGCTTTGGATTACTAACTGCAAGGTCAGCCTACTCAGCAGGAGAAAGGTGAGTCAGTCTGCTCCCATAAAGATCCCTAGTCCCCGGAAACCCTATCCTGGGTCACTGTGAGTTGGAATTGAATGGACGGCAGTGGGTTGGGTTTAGTTGTTTAAAGGGGCTTTGGGAGGGAATGGAATAAGGTACAAGCACTCTGTAAATGATATTATCCTTCTCACCTTAGTGTGATCTGTCTTGCACTGTTTTCTGTTGAGTTTCCTGCTGTGAAGCACAGGAGGAATGGATGTATGCAGATAAGAACTGATACATGGTGTTGTCAGGAATGCAAGGGTGAAGGGTGGGGTATAGGGAGGGAAAGGGGATTTCAGGAGTGAACTGTGAGGGCGGGAAGGGGGCGGGGAGCACTAGAACTAATAGTGATTGCACAGCTCAGTTTGAAGGCAATGTGAGGGTGGGGTTGGGAGCGCTAAGATAGATGTGGTGGTGATTGTACAACTCCCCTTGATGTGATTGAGTGATTGAGCTGTTCACTTGTAGGATATGTGAATTATGTGTCAATAAAACTGTTGGGGAAAACAAAAAAACAAAAAAAACAGCAGCAGCAGCAACAATCACAAAAGAATTTTTTACCTTAATGAAAACAAGATTACTATGGGCAAATTAATCTCAATAAGGTAGTTTATTCAGGTTAATTTTATTCAGGCTCACACTTTCCTTTTATCTGGGTGATCTGCATGGACATAACCTGCTTTATGGTGCCCCCTATAAGGCACTTTTCCCTCTTTTAGCCACCTCTTCTGCACAGGTTAAGGAGTCCTGGTACAGCTGTCTGGTAGGCATTGGACAGCTAACTGCTACATTGGTAGTTCAAATCCACTAGCCACTCCAAGGGATAAAGATGAGGGTGTCTCAGTATCTATATAGGTTTACTAAGCCCTGGAAACCCTATATGGCTTTCCAGGCTCTCTATGGGTCACCCAACAACACTTGTAGCAGTACGTTCACAGGGGGCTTCTAGAGCTTCAGGCCAGATTCAGAAGAGGCCATGGGGCAAGGGACATCATTGCTGATGTCAGATGGATCTTGGATAAAAGCAGAGAATACCAGAAAGATTTCTACTTATGTTTTATTGACTACTCCAAAGAATTAAATATGTGGATTACAACAAACTATATATAACCTTGAGAAGAATGGGAATCCCCAGAACATTTCATTATGTTCACATGGAAACTGTAAATGGGTCAAGAGGTCTTTGTTTGAACAGAACAAGGGAATACTGCAAGGTTTAAAATAAGGAAAGTTGTACAACATGGCTGCATCCTCTCACTATATTTATTCAACCAGTATTCTGAGCAAACAATCAGTGAACCTGCTATAACAACCGAGTGGCTTATATGAAGAAGAATGTGGCATCAAGATTGGAGGAAAGCGTATTAACAACCTGCTATATGCAAATGGCACACTCTTGCTTGGTGAAAGCAAGGAGGACTTGAAGCACTTGGTGATGACAATCAAGGATTGTAGAGTTCGATATGAATTACAACCCAATGTAAAGAAAATCAACTGGACCAATAACTAACATCATGATAAATGGAGAAAAGGTTGAAGTTGTCAAGGATTTTGTCTTTCTTGAATCCATGATCAATACTCATGGAAACAGCAATCAATAGACCAAGAGCTGACTTGCATTAGGTAAATCTGCTGCCCAAGAGTTCTTTATTGAAAAGCAAAGATGTTACTTTGAGGACTAAGGTGCACCTGACCCAAGTCATGGTATTTTCCATGGCCTCATATGCATGTGAAAGTTGGACATTGAATAAGGAAGACATAAGAAGAATCAAGGCATTTGAATTGTGGTCCTGGAGAAGAATATTGAAAGAACCGTGGACTGCTAAAAGGACAAACTGACTGTGTTAGTCTGGGTAGACTAGAGAAACAAACTTATAGAGACATTCATATGTATATAAGAAAGAGGTTTATATACAAGAGCAATTGAATATTGAGAAAACATTCTAGCCCCGTCCAGATCAAGTCCACACATCCGATATTAGCCCATATGTCTTATACCAACCTATAAAACCCTCTTCAGACTCATGAAACACAGGCAATGATGCCAAATTCATGAATATCACAGGGTAGTGGGTTGTAAATATTCTGGATCCAGTGGCACTGTAAGCATCTCAGCACTGGCAGGGGTCTCTACGTGGCTTCTCCGGCTCCAGAGGTCTGGTTGCATCAGGGTAGGTCCATGTGGCTTCTCTAGCTCCCAGGGAATAGTCCCATGTGTCTAATCAGTAGAGCATCTCCAAGGAAGCTGAATCTTGTCAGTAGAGTATCTCCAAGGTATTGAACTGAGAGAGAGTGTGTGTGTCCCACCTCCAAGGAGGAAAATACAGGAGTTCCCAGAATTCTCAGAGAAAGCCATGCCCACACAGAGACCTCACTGGCTATGACCAGATTAACAGACTAGACTCCACCCCTTCACTCTTAATCCTCTCCAGTCCCAAATTGACACCAGATTATGTAACTACCACATTTACCAGTCTAGGAAGACGTACAGCCAGAGAGCTCCACAGGGGCCAGGGTAGCGAGATACCATCTTACCTACTTTGGATATGTTGTCAGGAGATACCAGTCCCTGGAAAAATATACCGTGTTTAATAAAGTAGTGGGGCAGTGAAAGAGAGAAAGTTTCTCAAAGAGATAGATTGACCGAGTGGCTGCTTCGATGGACTCAAGCTTTTGAACAACTGTGAGGATGGCTCAGGACCAGGCAGGCTTTCATTCTGTTGTGCACAATGTGGCTATGAGTTGGAACTGACTGGATGGTGCTTAGCAGCAGCATGAGTAAGAATAACTCACAACAATGTGTTTGGCGTAGGTGTGGGTGACACAGATTTAGAAAGCATACCTACTTCCCATGGAAGGCAGCTACTTTTTGGTCATAAGTTTCTAGATTATAGAAGTAAGAGGTCCCATGAATATGTTAGTCTGGGTACTTTAGAGAAACAAATCCACAGAAACTCATGAATAAAAGAGAGTTTTATATAAAGAATAAGTGCACATCAAGAAAACATCCCAACCCAGTGCTGCCCAAGCCCACAAGTTCAACATTAATCCATATGTCCAACACCAATCCACAAAGTCCTCCTCCATCTCAAAAAATACGCACTATGACGCCGCCTGAAGCAGGAAAGCCGAATCAGTGAATGTGTAAGCATCTAAGCGCTGGCAGGGGTCTCCAAACCCAGGGCTGCTCCAGCACCCAGGGCTGCATCGGGGTAAGTCCATGTGGCTTCTCAGGGATGTCTCACAGGAAGTCAGCCTTGTCAGCTGAAGCAGGGAACTGGCTAAGGCAGCTGCACCCTGGTCCGACCATCAGAAACAAGAGATCCGAGAATTAGAGAAGTGAGGCTCACCGAGCCATTTATCTCTCTGCCCTTCAATTAACCTCACATGTGTTTATCAACAAGGTTGGCAAAATAAACTTTAACTAACTCACATGAATAAAGATTTTCACAAATTAAGGATAGAGTTTTTAAGAAAAAGGAGAAATAAATTATAAAGAGATGTAGATATATGAGTATGTGTGGTTTCAAGTTGCCTTGATTTTATGTAGAGTATAATTTGTTTTATTAAAAATTCTTATTTGGCATTAAAAAGATAAATGTTTAAACAATTACTAAGCAGTGTTGCATCTCTATTCTCACTAATGGTTTGGGACTATGCACTTGAGTGTGTGTGTGTGTGTGTGTGTGTGTGCATAAACCTAGGCAGTTCTGATCAGATAAAAAACAAATAAAACTTACGGCCATGGAGTTGATTCAACTTGTGTTAGGCAGGGTTCTCTAGAGAAAGGAAACCAGGGCACTTAAGATTATATAAATATATAAAAGGATAGGTTTATATAGCAAGAAGGAACACAATAGCTAAATATTTCAACACCGCAGTACAGAGGGCCCAGTTCAACTCACTTCAGTGGAACAATTAATATACTGTAGGCCCTTCAACTCACACTGGCTGCTGGTCCAAGGTCAAGTAAGCAGATAGTGGAATCTGCCCTCAAGCAAGAGAAGCAGAGTTGGCCAAAGACAGCAGACATGGCAGGGTGGGGAGGCAACAGCAGTTAGATGAGAAGTTGAGGTGTAGAGGTGTAACAGAGGCTAGGATGGCAGCAGTGTAGTGAAGCAGCCTCAACTTCTAGCGATGCAAGGCAAGGCAACATGATCCGTAGGTTGGCTTGGTCCACAGGCGGCACAGCACATGGTTGAGATAGAGAAGTTGCTCAGGCAGCAGTGTGTTGGTCTGATCACCAGGGAGAAAGAGAGAAGGAGGCCAGTCTCGGAAGGTCGGTTATCGCAGTCACTCTCCAATCAAGCTGTGACCTGATTGACAGTCTAAACTCCACCCACATGTTCCTACAGGAACCATGTTGGCACAGAAAACCTAACAGTCACACAACTCACGGCAACCCTATAAGCCAGAGAAGCATTTCCCCAAAGTGTTTCCAACACTGTAATCTTTATGGAAGATTACATTCTCAGGCAGAGTTGCTGGTGAGGCTGACCCGCCCGTCTTGAGGTTAACAGCGGAGCACTTCCATCACTGCCACCACGGTTCCATTCCCAGTACACAAACAGCTTGACACTGTTTTTGAGCTAGGTGTTTAAAGTTAAAATGTATTTCCCTATAGAAAAATGATTATAAAAGATAGTCACAAAACAAATAAGCCTAAAAGACGACAGAGCTGTTGTTTACAACACATTAAAAAAAAGAGGTCTCAAATTTGCTTTTTATTTACCAAAAAAGATATTTAGAGCCTTGAATTGAAACACTTCTAGAAATGCTCTCATCTTTACTTTGCAGCCATATTTTTTGAACAATTGAACTTATTTTTCAGGTTCCAATCATTTCAGAAACGAGCTCTGGTGACATAGTAGGATAAGTATTGAACTGCTAACAATAAGGTCAGCAATTTCAAACCCATCAACCACTCTACTCTAAGAGAGAAAGCTGAAGCGATCTGGTCCCGTCACGATGTACAGGCTTGGAAAGCCTCAGAGCAGTCCTCTCTGTCCTACAGCAGTTCTTCTCTATCCTATAGCATTTCTACTCTATCCTATAGCAGTTCCTCTCTGTCCTAAAGCAGTTCTTCTCTATCCTACAGCAGTTCCTCTCTGTCC
>NW_022109491.1:38894003-38897943 GCF_000313985.2 Echinops telfairi
TGTCCTACAGCAGTTCTTCTCTATCCTACAGCAGTTCCTCTGTGTCCTACAGCAGTTCCTCTGTGTCCTACAGCAGTTCTTCTCTGTCCTACAGCAGTTCCTCTCTGTCTATCCTACAGCAGTTCCTCTCTGTCCTATAACAGTTCTTTGTCTGCAACAAACTTGAGGACAGCCGCTCCCCCACTTGGTAAACACCAGGTGCTCCCCATGTAAGGTTTCCACATACAAGTGTGCTTCACAAAGTTTGTGGGGAAAAAAGAATGAAAAGATAATGGACTTTTACTCACATGAACTTTTTAAAGCCCTTTTGCATTTGTTAGGTTGTAAATTAAGTCATGATTTAAACCTAATGAAGATGCCAAAGTATGTTGTACTCTAGGACACCTTTACATTATTTGTATAATATATACTCATACATGTGCTACATTATATATACATGTACAGAATTGTAAATATATCTAATTCAGACCTACTATAAATGTTCAAGAACAATCAGCCTCATGTAAAATATATTTTTTGATTTTAAATATTCATAAGAAAAAGTTTTCTTTAAGAATTCGTGACTTGGAAATATTTTTATACAATTCGCTCCCAGTCATAAATTTCTTTCTTTCTTTTTTGTGCATAAGAGAGAGCTTTATATCAAGAAGTAGTTATATATCAGGAAAACATCCCAATCCAGTCCATATCAAGTCCGTTAGTCCAATACTAGTCCATAAGTCTGATACCAGTTCATAAATCCCTTTTCAGACTCATGCAGCCACAAGCAATGATACCCAATACAGGAAGGTCACCTGCCAGTGGATGCAAAGTCTTGTGGATCAAAGGGCGGCAGAAGGATCACAGAGCTGGCTCAGGTCTCAGAGTGGCTTTCCTGAGGAAGGTGAAGCAGACAGAGAGGTCATTTATTTCTTAAATATTTCCCTTTTCCACTTTCTTCTTAGTAAACGGTACCATTAAATTATGGAAAATATAGAGGAGGAGGGTTTCTTAATTTTAATTTTGAAAAGTTTTTCATCTCTTTGCTGGAGCCCCTGAGTTCTAGAATTGCTGGTTTAGGATTCTGGAATAATTTGTTACGTGAGCTTCCCTGTTGGCACATTTCTAACCACAGTCTGTCAATAAATTGACTTTTGGTCAGTTTGGTTTTGTCTGTCTTCCAGTGTGTCAATTTAGATTTCAAGTGCTGCTCTCTGAGCATCCCTTTGAAAGATGGGTTGCCAATAGATAGACATGCAATTATCCAGCGAGGAATTCCACGAGATCTTTCTGTTCTCTTACGAAGGTGAAGATGTCTGGAAGGCTTATTGCCTTTAATTTGCACAGCGTTTTCCCTCTTTGCCTCTCATCTTCAGGTATTAGGGAACCTTTTAGGGTACTTGACATTTAACTTAGAAATGAATATGCTTTGTTGTTCTTCTTCTTCTTCATAACAACCAGAATAAGTTTTCATAGTAATTTCGCAAATGTCAACCTTTTCTAATAACGTAAATTTGATTTATACACCTGAGCTTGTTAGTCACATTACCTAGAAGCTTCAGATCTAGAGTGACTAGTAAACCAAGGTTCCCACCCTTGTCGCTCACCTTCCGTTCCTGTCACTTCTCAGGAAAACCTATGCCTTTCTCACCTTCCTTTCAGCATTTCTAATGCTGCCTCATTCTCACCGACTGCAAATACTCTATTAGGATGCCAGGGTGTAGAAATATCAGAGTAGTTTTTGTCTTCTTGTTTTTCTTCTTCTGTATCCTGTCCTTATCATTTAAATAAAAGTCTCCTCTTTTAATAATAATACACTTTGCTATCTTTCAATGATGAGAGCAAAATGATCACACAATATGACCCAGAGCTAGGAAATTAAGACTTGTTTGTTGAACACCTATTATGAGTCAAGTCCTTTCTTACCTTTTCCAATTTCTGGTAGTAGTAGTAGTACTCTGATTTATTTTGTAAACCTTCCTTTTTTTTTTTTGGCTCTTGTGGTTAAATGATCTCTAATCCCACCTCTTTTTCATAAATTCCTGCCTGGGGAATTGCAGGCCACCTCCCTTATAGCCCTGCCACTTGTTTAGAGGTAGACATGTGACCCAATGAGAGCCAAAGACAGCTGAAACTAATCATGAATGAGGACCTTCTGCCCCACATGGGTTGTCAAGAAAATTGCAGGTTCAGAATTGTGAATTCCCATTAATGGGGATAGTATATATTAGACAAAAATGTATCTCAGGGGAAATCAAAGTCAAGAAATGGAAAAAGAGGCATCATTCGTATGCATGAGTCCCTCAAAACAGAAATCTGAGTTGTCTCTTGGCCGTGGATTAATTTGGAATGTTCTTTCATTTGAAACGGAAATGACTCTATTAACTGACTGGAATAAATGAACTATGAAATATATTCCTGGATGCATGGTTAATAATATGAGGGCGTGATGTTGATGAGGTGATAGAGACAAATATGGGAGTGCAATATTCCTATGAGTCAGTGGTGTCTGTGAAGGTTCGCATCATGGAAGAGATGAGATTTCAGGCCTGGATGAGTAAATAAAATTTGAGTAGGCAAAGAGGGTCCTGTATCAACTTTTGTTCTTCTTCCCACCTTCCTCCTTGATGCATTTTGCACTCTTATGGAGATCTTTTCCCTCCATTCCTTTCTGTAAGACCCCTTTTCCTTGGGAGTCTGAACTTGGCTTTCACATTCTTGCTAAAATCACCAGACATGGCTCTGGTTGCTACCAGGGTTTGTACATTATTCCCCAATCCATTTTTCCTACCAATACATCAGTTTTGAACTCTACACCAGATTTTCATTTGGTAATCTTTTTCATCTTTAAGTTGCAGAGGTCCCTTAAACTTAATATATTAAAACTTTAAAAGGTAGTTTTATTGGCATATACTTCACATGTCATATTATTTAATCATTCAACTATATAAAGAATAGTTGGGTATTAATCACCACAATCAATTTTGGATAATTTTCTTTTCATACCATTGCTGTTAGCTTCCCATTTTCCCCAGCCTTCCCTGCCATGCCCCTATGCAATTTTTACTACAGTTACTGACTCTCTAGATTTACCTATCCTGGATTTGATATGGAGATAGTCATACAAAACACAAACAAGTAGAAAGCAAAAAAGAGCCAACAACAGTAAATAGAAAAAAAGGGTAGTCATAGAGATTTAAATACAGGCTTATAAAGATGCAAATATATTTATATACAACAAGGGGAAATATATCTATGTACATATATTTATAGGTTGAGTATTAAGAAAACAGATGGACAGTGGGCTCTCGCACAAGTCCTCCCTCAACACAAGAACACTTTGTTCTAACAATTTGGCAGTCTGAGACACTCACCTTCCTGGCACAATCTCTGAAGACAAGGGGTGCACAAGCAAATGTGTTGAAGAAAGCTGATGGTGCCCAGCTACCAAACGATATAGCACCTGAAGTCGCTGAAGACAATGGGTGCACAAGCAAAGGGGGTGAAGAAAGCTGAGGGTGCCAGGCTATCAAATGATATAGCATCTGGGGTCTTAAAGGGTTGAAGATAAACAGGTGGCCATTTAGCTAAGAAACCACAAAGCCCACATGGAAGAAACACACCAGTCTACCCCGACAGGAACACTGAAGACAAAGCAGGTGCATAGGCAAATGCAGTGAAGAAAACTGACGGTGCCTGGCTGGCAAAATATATAGAATCTGAGGTCGTATAGGCTGGAAGATAAACAAGGGGCCATCTAACTGAGAAACATCAAAGTCTACATGGAAGAAGCACACCAGCCTATGAGATCACAAGGCAACGAAGGGACCAGGTATCAGGCATCAAAGACCAAAAAAAATCATAGCATTGTGAATTAGGGGGAGTATGGAGTGGAGACCCAGGGCCCATCTGTGGTAGATTGGACGTCCCCTTGCAGAAGGGCTGCAGGAAGTCGACAAGC
>NW_022109491.1:38898043-38900124 GCF_000313985.2 Echinops telfairi
CAGGGAATCCAGGACAGATGTACCCCTCAGGACTAGTGGAGAGAGTGGCGATATCGGGAGGGGGGAGGGAAGGTGAGGGAGAAAGGGGGAACAGATTACAAGGTCTATATATAACCTCCTCCCTGGGGAATGGACAGCAGAGAAGTGGAGGGGGGAGGGAAGGTGAGGGAGAAAGGGGGAACTAATTACAAGGTCTATATATAACCTCCTCCCTGGGGAATGGACAGCAGAGAAGTGGGTGTGGGAGATGTTGGATTGTGTGAGATCTAACAAAATAATAATAATTTATATATTATCAAGGGTGGAGGGGTGGAGAGGGGAGCAGGGAGGGAGGGGAAAAATGAGCAGGTACCAAGGGCTAAAGTAGAAAGCAGGTGTTTTGAGAATGATGATGGCAACATATACACGAATGTGCTGGACACAATTGATGTGTGTATGGATTGTGATAAAAGTTGTATGAGCCCCTAATAAAACGATTAAAATTTTTAAAAAAGAAAATAGAATGGTTTGAATATTTCACAAAAAAGAAGAAGAAAAGATAAAACAGAAAAAAACCTCAATAAAAGCCCCAAAATATTAAAACTAAAACAGTTTTAAAATGGGTCAAATGATAAGGCATTATATTTTGGCCTAACTACATCTGCCATAATCAACTTTACAACTTCCTGTCTGATAGCAAAGCTATTCATGCCCCTGGACTATGCTCAGAGGCAAGTCACCAGAGGATTATTCCATGTGTTGGCCCTGCAGGCCAAGTTTGGACTATCACTGTTATCCATAGCCTTCTGCAAACCAGGTATTTACCTTTCCATTTCTAGTACCATTCCCTCTATGGGACTTGGATTTGATTACTTAACAACGCCTGGATCATACAAGCTGGTGTGTTTCGTTCACGTGGTCTTAGTTGATAGCTCACTTAGATGGCTGCTTATCTGGAGACAAGCCGTTATGTTCCCAGATGCTGTTCTTTAGTTGGGCATCATCTGGTTTCCTCACACTTGGCTAAAGAATGCATAGCTTCCATGATCTCTTCATGAAGGTAAGCATCAAGCAGGGTCATGTGATAAGAACGGATTGATTGAAGTTAAAATTAAGTGTGAACCCTAAATCCACTCATCTATTTAAGGGTTATATATGTCTCTGGTTCACCTTAGAAAGATCATTGTCATTTTATGTTAGAGAATATTATCAATTATTCCCCTGGAGTATAAGGTGATTCTATTGATAGTGTCATTAATAGGTGATACGTGGTGATATACTGATAGTTAATAGGTGATATATGGTTCACGGGCACTAAGAAAGCTCTCTGCCTTGTGGCTTAGGAGACTGGAAAGCCCAAGCCTGCCTTTGCCTGGCTGTTTATCCTTATAGTAGTGTAGATGCAATATTTACCATTTTGTGGTTGATAAACTTCATTCATCATTTAGTCAATGGTATAAGATTTAAAACACTGTCGAGAAAAGGAAATTATGCACCTATAGGCTGATTTCAGACCACAATACCTGAGTTGTTGACATGTATAGATTAAACTCTTAAGTGATTGGATATTATTTATACAGACAATAGGGGCTGGTAGTAGGGCAAAACTTTCAGTAACAGTGATTCACAAAGGCAGTACCATACCCACGAGAATACTACCTGTCATAAGGAAGCAAGGAGAACATTAAAATAGCAAATCAATGGTAGTTCCAAGCTACCATTCATTGGGCATCCTCAAAGCAAGAGATCCTACCCAAAGTCAACGGCCACCCATTCTATAACCCTGGGATTTTAACAGTCATCTGTTTCTCCTCACACTCGGGCATTCCAGTCTCAGTCAAAGGGAGTAAGTCAGCGCCTTCACTCTTCTACAGGTGAGTTTGAGGGAAAGCCCAGTCTGCTTACTGGAGGGTCATAATACATTCTTCTGGGAGGGCCTATGAAGGATGTTGTGTGCTTGAAAGGACAGAGATAGAGTCTAAAGTCTGAGTAGTTTATAGCACAGGGCTTGGATCATGTAGGCTGTATAGAAATTGGGTCAAAACTGTTTAAATAGGAACATAATATCAGGTATGTTCTCCCCTTTGGTTCTATACAAGTAT
>NW_022109491.1:38900224-38915348 GCF_000313985.2 Echinops telfairi
CTGAGAGAGACACCATCCCCTTCCCTTCACCTTGACTTGACTTTCCTGTAAGGTTTCACTTCTTACTATGGTAGGATTGTTTGTGGATTTGGTGTGACCTCAGCACAATGCTGTCTGACAGCAATTGAATGATGTTCTCCCTCTCTCCCATCTTGAGAAACTTTCCCCAGCTGAAGTGAGTTCTCCTCTGTTGAAGTGGATTTTAAGACGTTCATATAAAAGAGGTGATATAGGGTTCATGGGCACTAGGCCAGCTCTCTACCTCATTGCTTAGGAGACTGGATTTGAATATTAACATGACCTGAAAGTTCAAGCCTGCCTTTCCCTGGGTGTTTATCCTTATAGTAGTATAGATACAACATTTATCTTTTTGTGATTGATAAAATTCACTAATTATACTGATTTCTAGGTGCATCCATGTCATAAAGTGTTTCATCACTGTTATGTGGGAAATATGTATTCCACTGTGCATAATGTACCAGTTTTGTTGTCCATTCTTCTACTGATGGGCATTTGGACTGTTTCTAGCTTCTTGCTATTGTGAGCACTTCTGTAAGGAACATGGGAGAGCATACATATGTTAGTGTTCTGTCTCTGATTGCTTTGGGTTATATGTACAGCAAAGGTATTACTAAGAATATATAAAAACTTAAGCTAATCATTTTCCCTAATCTGATCTCTTACCTCCCTTCTTCATACGACCCATAATATAGGTAAGCAAGACAGTGGCACTGTGCTGTCCAGGAAATAAACTAATGCTATCCTAGATTGCAACCTACATACTCTTTATCAGATTTAGTTTATTCTACTTCAAAATTTCTATGGTGGCATAGTGGTTATATATTAGGCTGTGATCCACAAAGTCAGCAGTTCAAAACCAGTAGCGAGCTCCATGGGAGAAAGATGGGGTTTTCTATTCCTGTAGACAGTTAACAGTCTCAGAAATTCACAGGGACAGTTCTTCCCTGTCCTACAGGGTCAATATGAGTCGGAAAGGACTTGATATCTCAGAAGTGTGTACTATCTTCTCCACTGTTCTGTCCTACGCTAGCTAGTATATTTGCTTGTCATTTATCAGAAGATTGTTGCAAGAAGATTGCAGTTAGTTACTATAGAATATTGGCTTTTCTATGCCAGAAAGTGCATTTTCAAATCTATTGATCATTTCATAGCCATATCTTTCTCTCCATTTTGCCTAAAAAGATTACCTTTACATTTCTTAGTATGGTGTGTAACTATCTTCATAATCTGCTCCCTAAATTACTTTTCTAGCATATTTTAAAATAAATTCCCAATGTATTTCCTGGTTGGAGCCTGATGGTCAGTGCTTAGAATCCAGCCAGAAAGGCCTCAAGAGACAGGTCTGGCAATCTGCACAGCCACGACAGCCCCATGGCCTGTTCTCTGTCCATGGGGCACCAGGAGTGAGAATCAACTCAATGGCAAGTAACAGCAGCAACAATGTATTTTCAGCTTTATCAAAATAAATATGGTTTTACATGTATTCTGTGCAAGACCACTGAATTGACAAATGCTACTGTTAGCCTTAGCTAATCAGAGAAACCAGGCACCAGCCCCATTTGGGTAAATCAAGGATATATAAGACCTCAAGCACAGTCATCAGACAAGGCAGAGAAACTGAGACCTCCAGGTTGGATGGAGTTCAATCTTCTTGGCTACAAAGTCCTCCCTGTAACTCTCATGAGAATAATGAGATGAGATTAAGGCAGAGTCATGGTCGACCTTTAGCAGAACTAACTATCCCTTGACAGGCCTGCTCACTGATAGATGACCAAGGATGTTCCTCCTCTAAGTTTATATGTAAACATCTCTGAAAACACCTCTCCAGAACCAGGTGCCCCATACGAATTTTGGGATTAAGCATTGTGTATTACATTCAAGAATGTCAATCATGAACACAAACCTTGAGTATCCTTGAACTCTCCATGTTAATAATACTCAACTCATAATAATCCATGAACTTTGCTGGTTACTTGATATGTTAGACTGGGTTCTTTAGAGAAGTTCTTCAGTGCCATTTATGCAGGTATATAAAAAGAGAGCTATCAAGAAAAATGGTTCTCACCATTGTAGGAGTAGGTAATTCCAGTCCAGGTCAAGTCCATGGGTCGCATGTTAAGCTGGAGGCTCTTCCTGAACCACGTAAGAGTGTTGGAGAAGGAAAAAGGAAGATAAAGCAGGAAACCACAGGCTGGTGGACTTTAGAAGACCAGGCAGAGTTCAATGAATCCAAGGTTGCAGACTCTGATGGCTCCCAGGCTGTTGGCTCAAGAACAGGAGATCAATGCAAGAGACATGGAACCCAGGTCAGCAAGAAATGAAGCTCTCCCACATCATCTACTTCCATATCAGGAAGATGACTTCCATGAGGGGCTATCATCAGGAACATGGGCCGAGTAACTGCGTGGCTCACAGTAGATCCCATCATGGATTGATTACATTATGTTGGACACCTCAACTACGAACCACTGAGAATCCTGGCCCAGCCCAAATGACACAAAAATCCAAATATTGCACCTAATCATCTCTGGAATCATACTAAGCATATCCTCAAGTGTCCCCTATGGGGACATCTTGCAGATGCAATGACCTTCTCTTCGGATCTTTGCGTGTTATCTACGTCTGATCTACCTTTTCTCTGCCTGATGGATGAATTGCTATTTATCTCTCATAACTCATACAAATGGCATCCCCTTTCTAAAAACGTTTCTGCTATCTAATTGTTATGAAGAGTTCTTTTTATATGCCTGCTGCACATTGTACATTGCCTATTCCACTGTATGTGCTGTGATTGTCTTTTCCCTGGTCATATTTCATTTGCCTTAGCACACTACAGACATGGATAATGCCTGACTCATAGCAGGTGCTCACGAATTGATTTTGAATAAATGGTTGTATGAGTTGAAGGCTGGGCTGAGTCAAGATAACAAACCCAAAGAGTCAAACTCATATAGTTTTCTTGAGTGATATTATTAGGTACATGGTGGAAAATAAGTTGAAGAGATAGATTGCAGAAGTTAACTTTGTTTTTGCAGTTAAACTGTTTAGAATGTATAATATGGATTTGGTAGAATAAAATATGACATCTAACTAAATGCATTATGTCCACATTAAAATGATTTAAATAAGGCTATGTTTTAAATTTAAATATATCATTTAGAGTGTTGATAGATGACAATATTTTACTGTGCTTACTCTAAAAATAACTAGGTATAACAGTCAGGGTAGGCATTTTGTTATATAAAAAAACCTTAAACTCTATTACTTTGATCCAATTGAAGTTTAATTCTTATTCATGAAAATGCTGTTGTTAGCTACTGGTGAATTAGCTTCCAACCCGTCATGAGCCCATGCATAATGAAATAAAATGTTGCCTTTACCGGCACCGTCCTACATTGGGGATTGAACCACTGTCATTCATAGGGTTTCTATTGGTTGATTTCTCAGAAGTAGATTACTAGGTCTTTCTTCCTTGTCCAATTTACTCTGGAAGTTTTGCCAAAGTATTTTCTACATCATAGTAACAAGTGAGAACCTATGGACAGATGGATGGTAGTTACACATGAAGGGCATGAACTGGGGATTAACTCAGGTCTATTGAAGGAAAAGAAAGAATTCTACCACCGAATCACCAGTGCCCCTTCAAATAAATGCAGTGAGGATATTCTCGGCTGGGTAGCTGTGCTCAAAAGGTAAAACAGCCACTAAGCTCTTTGTGCCTTGTGATTGTGCTGTCTTTTCCTTTCATGATAGCCTTTTCTCATCCAGGTGGCAACAGGAATTACACAGAGGGGAGTAAATGCTCCCCCAGAATCTTTATTTTCTGTTCTTCGGATGGGCGTGGTTGACTAGAATTATTTCTAGCACTCAGTTAAGTGGTCTCCCTACACTGCAGGGGGCCCAGGATTCTAGCCTCTGTATGTGGTCAGAAAGAAAATGAAGTAGTTTCCTGGCTACAGTGTGGTATAGTGAAATTTCTCAATATGGTTCTTCTACCCATTTTTCTGAAACTCTCCCCAAATGATTGGGTGGGGCTGTACGGGTAAGGCATGTGTAACCCCAAGAGAGCATTTGGGTCAGTTTTCTTACCACCTCCTTGCCTGTAAGTATGAGCCATCTTTGCAACAACACAGAGAAAAGTCCAGGCCCTGGAAGAGCATGACTCCGATCTCTGTCTGAAGGGGTGGAGGTTGAACCTGGAGGCACCGGACAGTGGCATGGAAACTGTGGGAGTACGAGCGAGCGAGAGAAGTGGTGCTGAGACTTTGAAGCTGTGAGGCAGAAGTCAAGGGACCATGTGGGTGAGTGAGTGAAGACAGAGACTTGGCTGCTGTCTGGGGGTGGGGTGGGGGGGTGTTGTGGACCAGTGACTACATCCTTATTTTTTACTGATTCGGACTGTAGTAACCTGCTGACTTGCCAAATAGGCCCAGATACTTGTGAGTATTATCTGTGAGTTCTGTGTGGCCATAACAATGAGTTACTGAACCCAGTATAGAAGTAGAGTGCCTTGGGGGAAGACAGAGTTGGTGACAGAGTAGATAAAGAAGAATGGAGTGTAGAGGCACGTCGGACTCCTGCCTCTTGGCAATGATGAAATCAGAGGAAGTCAGAAACAGCACTTGTGCCATTCACTGCACAGAATGCTCTCTTCTCTGAACTGAGGAATTAGAGAGAGAGTAAAAGAGTACATACTTAAAGCAAATTGTAACTCAGTGGGAAATGATATTTTTAGTTCTATTTTGTGTATCATTACAAGTCTATTTTTAAAATATCTGTAACATATTATAAAAGAAATGGCATGTCATTTCTCAACTTTATAAATGGTTGATTTATACACATTCAAGTCAAGAGAATAATTTAACAACAGTGATCCTATAGGCATCATCGTCATTATCGTCATCATCAAATCTTCCTTGAGTGCCTAATATGATGTATAGGTCACTGCACCAGGAGAGGATGTTTCAAGGAGGCATGAAGGCCTTTATGATGATTTATAATCTAGTGGGGAAGTCAGGGTAACTACATTTATAACTTATAATGCAGAACTGCATGTGCTTAGTGTTAAACGGGGGGCAGTGATATTATGGAGAAATAGGCTCTCCTGAGACAGATATAATGGACTAAGAAAGATGGATATTGTCTACATCAGAGAATAGACTGTAAAAACTATGAAGACCTTTAGGGATGTAGGCCATCTCTGTAAGTGAGTGTGGTAACTTGCTCTAAAGATGAGCCCACCCCATCCTGGTACAGGACCCTTCTATGTAAGACTTTCTCCTTGCACCTGGAATGGCCCAGTGATTCTCTTTAGACTTAGTGCATATGGCAGAGGTGGAATTATGCCAGTTCAGGGAGCAAATTTTACCAAGGCTTGTTCTCTTTTAATACAGGCATTGGGGCAGCCAGTCACTATGTAAAATGTCTCTCTTCTCTTATCATATTTTGAGAAAGCCCAAGCTAGTTATATTGAGAGGACAAATGAACAGACAGAAAGAGAGGGGTGAGGGGTGTTGGGGGGCTAGCTTCTCAGTTATTCATTAGCCATTTAGCTAGAACAGTGGAGAAGGAAGCAAAACAGCCATCTTGGAGTCCAGCCAGGTTGATCATTCAGATGATTCCAGCCTTAGCTGCCAGATGACTGCAACCATAAGAGAGGACCCAAGTGAAAACTTCTCGACTTATCCCAGTCAGTTCACAGAACCACGAGAGATCATCAGTTATTGTTTTAAGTTAACATATTTTGGAATGGTATCCTATTCAGCAAGAGATAATAGAACACTGAGAAAATGGGCTCCTCATAGATTAAGTGACCCAACTGAGGGGAAACCCTTTTTAGGACAGAGCCTGAGAGTCACAGTGTTCAACTCCAGGGCTTCAAACCAGCTCATTCTGGTTTATGGCCTACTGAGAATTTGCATTTTCACTGCAGATACACTGAATAAGAATCTATACTTTAGCAAGACCCCTAGAAAATTCTTATACATCCCTGGGCCTATATAAGAATCTATGTAGAATCTGACTCATTACATCTGGGGTGGAAATGTAAATTTAAATCAGGGAGTTAGACCAAAATAAACAGATTGGTAGCCCTGCTCATTTACTAAGCCGGTGTTATAAATAAAGATTAAAAAACAAACTCACTGCCATCAAGTTGATTCTGAATCAGTGACTTTATAGGACAGGGTGGAGATAACCCTGTCAGTTTCGGAGACTATACTTTTCTATGAGAGGAGAAAATCCCATCTTTCTCCTGAGGAGCAGTTGGTGGTCTCAAACTGCTGACCATGTGGTGAGTAGTTCAATGTGTAACCACTATGCTACCAAGGCTCCTACATAAAGATCACTACTTTCCAAATGTTAGTGGATATCAGAATTATTTGGGGAGGCTGTTAAAATACAGATTCTGGATATCACCCTTAGAAATTCTGTTTCAGTAGGTCTTAGATGCTTTTAGGTCAACTTGAGGGGGCCGCAGAATTCTCTCATGATATGATCTAATATAGTGCGATCAAAAGAATCAGAAGATGCAAAGAATACAGAGAACCTCTGTACCAAGAAGCATTCAAGAAGTAGCTCATGGTTGAGAACCAATGGTAGCAAAGGAAGAAGTTTGTGGTCATTACATAATCTGGTATCAATTTGAAGATTAAGAGTATAGGGGTGGAGTCTATCCTGTCAATCAGCTCATAGCCAATGAGGCCTCTGTGTGGGCATGGTCTTCTCCTGAAGATTCTGAGAACTCCTGCATTCCTCCCTGGAGGCAGGAGACACACTCTTTCTCCATTCACTCCCTGTGAGACATTCCTGTGAAGAAGACATATGGAGAAAGGCTAATGGAGCCAGACCTCGGGAGCTGGAGAAGCCATGTGGAGACCCCTGCCAGTGCTGAGGTGCTTATAATGCCACTAGATCCACAAGACTTCCCACCCACTGGCCTGTGATCTTCCTGCATTCAGCATCATTGCATGTATTTCATGAGTCTGAAGAGTTTATAGATTGGTATCAGACATATGGGCTAATATCAGACTTAAGGACTTGATCTGGACTGGGCTGGGATATTTTCTCAAAATTCACCTGCTCTTCTATATAAAGCTCTTTCTTATACACATATGAATGTCCATGAATTTGTTTCTCTAGTCTATCCAGAGTAACATAAAGTTCAAGCTGCATTGAAAGCATTAGCCAAAAACAAGTCTCCAGGAATTGATAGAAAACTAATTGAACTGTTTCAACAAGCTGATGAAGGATAAGAAGCACACACTCATCTATGTCAAGAAATCTAGCAGAGCTACTTGGCTAACTGTCTGGAGAAATCCATATTTATACCCATTGCAAAGAAACCCAACAATGCCCAAATTATAAAACAGTATCACTGATACTCCATACTAGTAAAATTTTGCTCCATCCAACAATGATTGCTGAAGTACATTGACAGGGAGCTGCCAGAGGTTTAGGCTGGATTCAGAAAAGGACAAGGAATAAGGGGTATCATAGCTGATGTCAGATGGATCTTGGCTTAAAGCAGAGAATACCCAAAAGATGTTTACCTGTGTTTTATTGACTATAGCAAGGCATTCTACTGTGTGGATTATGACAAACTATGGATAACTCTGAGAATAATTGGAATTCCAGAACACTTCATTGTGTTCATGAGGAATTTGTACATGGATCAAGAGGCAGTTGTGAGAACAGACTAAAGGAATGCTCCATGGTTTAGAATCAAGAAAAATGTGTGTTAAGGTTGTATCATCTGACCATTCTTATTCAATCTGTATGCTGAGCAATAATAAGAGAAGCTGGCTTGTATGAAGAAGAAGAATATGGTATCAGAATCAGAGGAAGTCTTATTAACAACCTGCAATATGCAGATGGCACAATCTTGCGATATGCAGATGGCACATCTTGCTTGCTGGAAGTGAGAAAGACCTGAAGCGCTTGCTGTTGCAGATCAAAGATTGCAGCCGTCAGTATGGATTATGACTCAATACGAAGAAGACAAAAGTCCTTACATGTGGATCAATAGGTAATGTGTTAGTCTGGGTAGACTAGAGAAACAAATTCATGGACACTCATGTGTGTAGGAAAGAGCTTTATATAAAGAGTAATTGTACATTAGGAAAACATCTCAGCCCAGTCCAGATCAAGTCCATAAATCCAATATTAGCCCACATGTCCAATGCCAATCCATAAATTCTTCTTCAGACTTATGCAGACATACAATAATGCCGAATGCAGGAAGATCACAGTCCAGTGGGTGGGAAGTCTTGTGGATCTAGTGGTGGCAGAAGCATCTCAGTGCTGGCAGGGGTCTCCTACAGCTCCAATGGCTCTGGCTGCATCAGCATAGCTCCATGAGGCTTGTCTTCAGGACTGTCTCACAGGGAGTGAGCATATGTCCTGCTCCAGTGAGCTATTTATCTCCTTAGCGCCTCCAAATGAGGTCATCAAGCTGCGACCTGATTGACAACTGAACTCCACCCCTTCACTCTTAAATCTCAGATTGACAACAGATTATGTAACTACCACAGGTAATATCATGATCAATGGATAAAAGGTTGAAGTTGTCAAGGGTTTTGTCTGGGTTGGATCCATAATTAATGCGCATGGAAGCAGTAGTCAAAAGATCAAAAGACAAGTTACATTAGGCAAATCTGCTACACAAGATTTCTTTAGAGTATATCAAAACAAGGATGTTACTTTGAAAACTAAGCTGTGCCTGCCCCAAGCCATAGTAGTTTCAATGGCCTCATATGCATGTGAAAGCTAAACATTGAATAAAGGATACAGAAGAATGGATGCATTTAAATTGAGGTTCCAGAGAAGAATGTTGAAAGTAACATGAACTGCTCAAAGCAACCTCTCTTGGAAGAAGTAAGGCAGGAGTTGTCTTTAGAGGCAAGGATAGCAAGACTTCATCTGACATCCTTCTGACAAGTTATTAGGAGAGACCAGTCCGGCACACAAGGAGATGGGTGGACCCTGTGGCTGTCACAATAGGCGCCAGCATAGGAACAATTGTGAATGGGTGCAGGACTGAGCAGTGTTTTGTTCTGTTATATATACAGGGTCACTGTGCATCAGAACCAACTTGATGGCACCTAACAAGAATACCACCAATGTAGTCAACTCCATGATGCGATCTTCTGTGGAGCGGACAAGAGGTGAACCTGGTTAAAGTCTTCATAGAGTTGAAGTCGGTTTCAGTCAGAGGGTGGCCTACTCGTAGTATAGACTGACACTGTGCAGAAGCCAACTCACTTCTACTGCTGGATTTGGATCCTGCATCCGGTTAGTCCACCTCCTGCTTTATCCCTTGCCAAACCCAGGAGCCATCAGTGCATTGCCAACCTTGGACTTAATAGACTGATCTCAGATTCATTCAGCTTGGCATCCATCAGCCTGTGGTCTTCTTGCTTCATCTTCCTGGTTCCTCTTGGTCAGGCCCAGTAGCTACAGGTGTCAGGAGAAACCTTCAGCTTATATCTGACCTGTGGACTTGAACTGGACTAGACCTATTCATTTCTACAACCGTAAGAACCATTTCTTGATATAGATCTCTTTCTATGTACACACATATACAAGTGACACTGGTTTTGCATCTCTAGAGAACCCAGCCTAACACAGATGGGGTCTGATCATTTGGATGTTTAACAAAGCCCCAGGTAATGTTGATCCTATGTCTGTTGACCACACTTTGAGAAGCCTGACATTAGAAAAGACCAGAGCTCATCTTCCAGCACAAGTTAAGCAAAAATTACCATCTGTTGAGTTGCGGTTGTGTTTCTTCACAATTGTCTGCTTGCTGCATTTCCAGTGAATAATTCAAAAGTGTGAAGTGACAAGCCTTGTTCAGGAAGTGCACAATTGCAGCTGAGCCCATTTCAGCTGAAGAAACCTGTCGGGTCTGTGGGTAGGCCCCGTTGTCTGAGCTCTGCTTTCCCTAGGTATGACAGCCTGGGTTTCATCACCTTGTTACCAGAAGCAATTAGAGGAATCATCCAGATTTTCAGATCCATTTCCCATGGAGACAGATGTTAGGAATCTCCCACAGTGAATTTAATTAGTAGGAAACTTGGCTCAGCCAGCAACCTGCCGTGCAGATAACAGCCATGGCTGCCCAGTGATAACAGCTCCTTGTTTCTTAAAAAATGACGTTTCCTCAAAGGTGGTGATGACGGCCAA
This sequence comes from Echinops telfairi, assembly GCF_000313985.2. Lineage (NCBI taxonomy): Eukaryota > Metazoa > Chordata > Mammalia > Afrosoricida > Tenrecidae > Echinops > Echinops telfairi. Next base: position 38,910,431 of record NW_022109491.1, read on the forward strand.
GCCAGGCACCAGGTGGGACTCTGCACACCCTGATTTCATGTCACCAAGCAACTCACATAGCTTGCTTCTATCAATCGAAAGAACTACCCTAAGCAGAAATGCTGGAGAAGGAGGATAATAGCTTGCAAATGACATTATCAGGCATTTCCCCAGCCTACCTGGGTCTGTGTTGGCCACTGGTATGTTTCTGCAGATGTTTAGGAGGGGATATAGTAATTATATTTGGTTCTGGAATAAAGCTAGTTTAATGAATAGTTGTATACCGATGGAATGGCAGATCCACTACAAATTTCCTTTAGCTATCTATGCATAAAAAGCCCAAGGATTATAGTCTTATATAGTTTTCTGCAAACTGGTGTTTAAGGATGACTTTGCTAAGTATGACTGAGAGTCATAGGTAAATACTTAGCACTCATCAGTGGGTGGATACACCCCTCCCATATAGAATATGCATACATTAACTACAACAGCTATTAGATATAATATAAGAAATTGATCAAATATGCTCCCTGTAATGTAATCCTATATGAGGATTAATGAATATATTAAGTACCAGATGGTATAATTTTGAATTCATTAAAGTTATTGGTAAACTGGGTATTTTTAATGTCCCCAGTGCTTCTGGTTTGAGCTCATTGATTGATGATCAGAATTTAGTCATGGTTTTTGCATTAATGGGGCTCTGTAGCTTGGGGTGGATGTTCAAGGAGGTATGTCATTCTGGCTTTTAAGAGGAGGATTTCAACATGGAAAGGGTGCTACTCAGAGAGTGCCCTTCGTTTCCAAGTATATGCAATCTTACTTTACTGCACTACCATCTTAGAAATATATTTCTTTTTCTTCACCATTGCCGTGATGGAAGAGATTGTTACAAGAAATACTGCTCAGTCTCGCAGTTGAAAATGGCATCTGTTTGTTTCTACTAGCTTTTTCTTGATTAGCAGTGAAGCGATTTCCCCCTTCTGTTTATTGGACATTTGTGTATGTCTCTCTATTGAACCTGTTTGTGAACATTGTGGGTTTTTTCTGATTTTCATTGATATGTTTGCCTTTTATATTTACTAGAAAGAATTTTAAATACAAAATTTTTCTGACCCTTGGCTTTTTGAGCAATGCCAGCAATAAGGGTTTTCAGTGTGCTCAGTCATGGGCATAAGCTACATTACTAGTTAAGCTGGTGGTGTAATAAAGGAGAAAAGTGGGTCTCTGTTTGCTTGGGGACTAAAGAAAGAATATTTGTAGAAGTGGGACTAGCAGGCAGCTCTCTGAAGAAGTTGATGTTTTTGATAATGTATTGCTTTAATTTAAATTCACTTTACAGTTCATGCGCATGAGAATTATTTGGAAGAGGTTTAATTTTACTAGCTGCTGAATGCAGTCAGGTTCCTTGCAACCGAGCAGAAAGAGCTAGGCTGTTTGTTAATGCACTTGATCTGTACGGTAGCCACACAAGGCGGGACTAATGGCAGTGGTGTCAATATGCATGCCGTTTTTTGGCTTTGAAGGTTATTTGCTTTACTGAGCCAATATGTTTTTTTTCTCATTAACAGTTTTCTGTACTGTTCTGTTTTTGCCCATGTTTGAAAGACTTGTAAATACAGCTTGAAATGTGGAAGGAAAAGATACTGCTAACTTCGTCTTGGTGCGTTAAATTCATTGGGTCCACTTATTTTCCCACAAAACCCAAACATGGAGATGGCATGTGTTTGGGGGTCTAGCAGAACAGGCCTTAACACGTGCTTTTTCAGGTACGAAGATTTCTCATCTTCAGTAGTCACCTGACAACTCTTAAACTATCTGAAAAATCTAATTAAAAATTTAACATTATGATCTGCCCAAATTTTGTCACATTGTGAACATTTTCAGTGACATGAATGTTCTGACCATTTCCATCAGCAAAAATACCTTATTTGGTTGGGATTTAATTTGGTACCACTGAGAAATTTGATTTATCTTCTTTTAGCAACCATCTGGAATAAGTTTATTTGTATTACGTGCCATGCATATATTTATGCTGCAATATAAAAATGCTCAAATTGCATCCTTTTGAAATTTTATATATTACATAATGACCATTGCCAACACCATAATGAAGTGATTAGATGACTTTCATTAATGGAAACGTTATGCAATAAAAACATTAGAATATTTAATGAACAAATTCATTTACTGGAATATAAATGCGTGGTGAATAATGAGATGCGTACACTATGAGCTGAGCTGAATCTTCTAACATTAGAAATACAATTACAGTATTGAAATTTCCAGGGTCTTAACAAAAGTAAATAGATACATTGTTATCCAGCCCAAAGCAGGTCCAATCTATTTATGAAAGCTTTTCTTTATTATGCCATAAATATGTCAAATAACTTAGAGCTAATAAGGACTATGAAAAAATATCGATTGTCAGCGTCAGTGCATTGACATGCACACATATATTTTCAGCCAAAGGAGAGGTGTTTATCTGGTTCTGGTGTAAGTAAACTTTGCAGTGTTCGAAGCTGTCTTTCACTGCCCTGCCTGTGTCACTTTCCAGGATGCTCTCCCATTTCTTGAGGGAATCATTGCTCTCTCCTTGACCCTGACACTCTAGCAAAACCATTTTGCATGATCAAGTCTAAGGAACACATTCATATAAAACTATGAACTAATGCCTTTTGTCTTGAGAGGAACACCATCACTCTGTATGGCTGTGGTGTGGCAGATTCCTCCTGACATGGTAGGCATATCACCAACTTTTATAAAATAGAATGTCAATAACATCTAAGTTTGGTTTTTGTTTTTCAAAATACAAATTTTACTTAATAAAAAGACCCACCCTTGGGGGTGTGGCTGGGGCGGGGTGGGGGTGGGGTCAGCTCCTAAGTTTTGATGAGATATTTTACATATTACTCCTACTACAAAGTGTTGTTAGTATATCAGCATCTTTCATTTGCTAATAGCAATGTGATCTTCTTGGCCCAATTGAATAGCTCATTATGTCCTCTTCCCTGTATCGGATAGAATGTCTCAGTTACAATGGCCTGACAGAGACCTAGACGTACCTTTAATCCTAGAGATGGGTGATTTCAGGTTTGGAACAGTGGCTCAAAGATGTTATCAAGGATCCATCTTTCCCAGGCTCCACTTTCCCCATCGTGGTGTGGTCCTTCCGTTTCTTCATGGTTGCCAGATGGCGATGCCGTTCCAGCCACCACATGTAATTACATGTAGTTGAAGAATAATGGTGCTTCTCCTTTGCATTGCATTTCTTTATCAAAGTGAAAAATGTTTCCTGATCCTTCACCCTTGCCCCAGTAGACTTCCCTCCAAGTGTCATTGCCCCCAGTTTAGAAACATACATATGCTTAAGCTTCAAAGAAGGCTGGAAAGTATTTAGGCTAGTTCTCTGTGTGTGACTCTTTCTCTTGCTTGCTCACTTACTCGCGTCTCAAAGAAGGGACAGGCAGTTGAAAAGGCCATGGGAGTCAGGGCCTAATCACTAAAGCATGTACATGAATCTTACTGGTGTAGTAGGGAGATGAAGGGAAGTCTGTGGGAAGTATGTGGCATACGTATGCTTATCAGATCTAGTTTATTTTATGGAAACCTAAAAGAATATTTCACAAAGTTTGATTGTAGGTATTCAACATATACCATAGGGGACAGAGACTGGTTTGAACAGCAGAGGATGCCTTCCAGAAGTTCTTTATTGTACCAGGGGGTGGTTGCTACTTCACACAAGTCCTACGTTAGAGATTTTGGGGGTTATGGGAGAGGGAGTCTTAACTTGAGTTGTGAGGAGGAAAGACCCGTCAAAGGAGTCAGACTAGTGGGCTGCAGCTGGTCAAGGGGCTGAAGAAATGGTGCTGTGTGGTAACACCTTTTCTCTCCTTGTTGACCCTACAGCAAAACTTATGGGATTTAAGGAAAGCAGGCAGCTTTTTCCAGAAAGACTAGCTCTAAATGTTTATATTTGCTTATTTATCTTACAAATATTCATTGAAAACATAATGAACAGGAACTAGAACAGATGCCAAAAGTTTAATGGAAAACAAGACAGTCCTTATCTTCAGGGAATTTATAGTCAAATGAAAGAGTTCGTGAGGGACAGGGAAATTTACTCAATTTAGTTTATCGGGTTATTTCTGTAATATGTTCTATATTATGCTAGGGGTGAGCCAATGGAATATATGTCTGGATTGTGTAGCTCTGGGGGAAAGGATACGCTAAGAACTTTAAATGTTGAGTTGAATTATGTTTCCCCTAAAAATGTACTGAAGTTCTAAACCCTGCTACCTATGAACATGACCTTACTTGGAAATAGGGTCTTTGCAGACATAATCAAATTAAGATGAGATCATTAGGATGAGCCCTAATCCTATATGGCCGGTGTTCTTTTTTTCTTTTAATCATTTTATTAGGGACTCATACAACTCTTATCACAATCCATACATACATCAATTGTGTAAAGCACATTTGTACATTCACTGCCCTCATCATTCTCAAAACTTTTGCTCTCCACCTAAGCCCCTGGCATCAGCTCCTTATTTTTTCCCCTCCCTCCATGTTTCCTCCTCCCGCATGAACCCTTGATAATTTATAAATTATTATTTTGTCATATCTTGCATTGTCCAATGTCTCCTTTCACCCACTTCTGTTGTCTGCCCCCCAGGGAGAAGGTTATATGTAGATCCTTGTAATTGGTTCCCCTTGCCACTCCACCCGCGCGCCTGCCTCCCAGTATTGCCACTCTTACCACTGGTCCTGAAGGGATCATCCATCCTGGATTCCCTGTGTTTCCAGTTCTTATCTGTATCAGTGTACATCCTCTGGTATAGCCAGATTTGTAAGGTAGAATTGGGATCATGATGGTGGTGGTGGTGGTGGAGGCGGAGGAGGAAGCATTTAGGAACTAGAGGAAAGTTGTATGTTTCAT
>NW_022109491.1:38916169-38951760 GCF_000313985.2 Echinops telfairi
TGACTTTCCTCTTGTCCCACTATCATGCTCAGTCTTCATTTGGGTTTCAGTAATTCCTCTTGGTTACATTACCCTTGATCACACCCTACCAGGCCTCCTATACCCTTCTCACCACCTATTTGGATCACTTGTTGTTCCCTTGTCCCTGGGTTTGTTAACACTACCACCTTTCCTCCCACCTCCCCCTCTCCCATGTCCCACCCCTGGAACTGTTGGTTCCCTTGTTTTCTCCTCTAGATTGTTCATCCAGCCTATCTTATTTAGACAGGCCTGCGGACATAATAACATGCACAAAAACAAGACAGAGCAAAACCAAGCAACAATATACAACAAACAACAGCAACAACAAACCAATGACAAAAAAAACACAACAAAAAAGAAAAGCTTGTAGTTCAAGAACTGTTTGTTGGCCTTTAGGAGTGTTTTCCAGTCCAGTCTGTTGGGGCACCAAGCCCTGGGCCCAAAGTCCACCTTCAGCATTCCCTGGGGACCTCGCTGCTCCATTCCCTTGCTGTCCTGTTGCACCCCCTTAGTGTTTTGCCTCGGTGTGGTAGGATCAGATCGGGAGCAATTCCCATAAAGTGTCTCCAGTGTTGTCCCATGTAGGGCTATGGGTCAGTGAGGGATGTCGTGACTCATATTGGGGCGAGCCATGTGGTCCTCTCTGTGGACTGGCTGCTCTGAGTGGGAACATCATCCTCAAGGCCTGGTGGGCCAGGATGTGCTCCCTTCTCTCCTCCTCCCCCTTCATCTGCTCCCATACTCCGATCAGATATGTCAGATATGTCCCTCTCCTGTCCTCTGAGGGGAGGGGCAGGTGTCCACATAGTTGGGGTTGGGGACGACGGCCGGTATTCTTATAAGAAGAGCAGATGAGAGGAAACATAAATTTGTACAGAGAAAGAATGTCATGTGACAGTGGACAAAGAGACTGGAGTGCGGCATCTACAAGCTAACAAATGGCAAGGTTAGTAAAAAACACCTACAGTGAACACGGCGTTTGGAGTGAATTCTCCTCTAGAGCCTTTATGGAGAGTCTGCCCTGTTGCTACCTTGACTTCTGACCTCTAGTCTCTAGAACTACTTAAAAACAAAACCCCCAAAACTCCTCTTTTTATTATTTTAAGCCACCCACTTTGTGGTACCAGAAAATTAATGTAGTGAATGTAAGATGCTAGTAAGGAGACCTGGTGGCTGGTATAGGTGGGCAGTTTGAAACCAGCAGCAGCTCCTCAGGAGAAAGACTGGGCTTTTTAGTCATGTCAACAGGTTCAGTCTCAGAAACCAACAGGGCAGTCGCTATGGATCGGCATTGACTCGATGGCAGTGAGTCTGGAGTTTTGGAAGATGTTAGTATTGGTGGAGAAAGAAGAGAAGATGATCCCAAGTCATGGAAGTAACAGTAAATTCACATTTAGCATTTTAATCCATGCTTTACATCTATTACATCTGATTTTTACAGCAGCCAGACAAAGGGAGTGAGATTAAAATGTCATTTTTCCCACTTATCTGAGGTTTGGAAACATTAAGATCATGTAATTTGTGAGGGAATTTATATAGGAATCTAGGCATGTTTGGCATGTAGAATATTCCCTTTCTACTGACCACACTGTTTTTCCATTGCCCAGGGAGTTACCTAGCTTTGAAAATCATGATTTAAGAAGGGGACATGGGAGATGTTACCAGATTTTACAGAGAAATACTATATCTTACTAAGCAGTATGCTTTTTATTGTAAGCGCTCTCTGCAATAGTGCTCCAAGTTGACACTGGTTTTACTATGTCCAGAGCTGAGACTGGGAATGAATTCTGGAGAAACCAAGCCTCTTATAAATTTTGTAAGATGACTCTTAGAAAATTACAGCTACAATTCACCTTAGAATCCAGGATAATGAGACTTCGTTTCAAACACTTTGGCCATGTTATCAGGAGTGATCGGTCCCTGGAAAAGGTCATCATGCTTTGTTGACATAGAGGTCATTGAAAGAGAAGATAGGCGTTGTCATGTGGCCACAACAGTCGGCTCAAACAGAACAGTGATATGGATGTCCCAGCGCCAGAAAGTGTTTCCTCTTGTCATACATATGGCCATTACACGTTGCAGTGTTTTGTCCCATTGCACGCAGCACCATGACTCAGTGGCCCTAACAGCAGCAAACAGCACTTTGGACTCTGGATAAGCTAGAGTCCCTCCCCTTTGTTGGAACCTTGGTTCATCTCATTGACATCTCAGTGTATGTTGTTTATGTCCATATTGTTTTGCATGATTTACGAGTTTTCCCAACAAAACACAGGTTTTCTATTAAGATCTGGCTTTGAATCCAGGCTTCATAATTTGATATTTTTAGAAACCCATCTAAGTAGATCTCAAAGCCTCAGCTTTCATTACTGGTTAAAAGAATCTTGTATTAGAATTCTCTAGGGAAACAAAATCAGGAAGTGGGGAAGGAAGGAAGGACAGAAGGAAGATATTGTGATTGATTTCAGTGATGGAAGGAGTTGGCAGTTATATCTTAAGGGTCGCGGGGAGGAGACGAGCCAGTCAGGGTACAGGGTAGCAATGGTGAAACATACAACTTTCCTCTAGTTCCTAAATGCTTCCTCCCTCTCCCCCACCCCACCCCCACTATCATGATCCCAATTTTACCTAACTAATCTGACTAGACCAGAGGATGTACACTGGTACAGATAGGAACTGGAAACACAGGGAATCCAGGATGGATGATCCCTTCAGGACCAGTGGTGTGAGTGATGATACTGGGAGGGTGAAGGGAGGGTGGAGTGGAAAGGTGGAAAGGGGGAACAGATTACAGGGATCTACATATAACCTTCTCCCTGGGGGATGGACAACAAAAAGTGGGTGAAGGGAGACGTCAGATACTGTAAGATATGACAAAATAATAATTTATAAATTATCAAGGGTTCATGAGGGAGGGGGCAGTAGGGAGGGAGGGGAGAAATGAGGAGCTGATGCCAAGGGTTTAAGTGGAGAGCAAATATTTTGAGAATGATGAGGGCAATGAATGTACAAATGTGCTTGACACAATGAATGTATGTATGGATTGTGATAAGAGTTGTATGAGCCCCCAGTAAAATGATTTAAAATAAAAAGTATGCTGTGAGGAACCACATCTAAAGATAAGGGCTCTGACCACATCAGGTCTCCAGAAAAGAGGCCATCAAGCCAGTCCGATGGTGACAGAGGTGACAGACCAGGTGCTGAGCCTGGAAATTCTGGCTGTCTTGCTTATTTACCTTCTGGAGGCAGAATTCTTCTTACACAGAAAACCTCAGATTTTTGCGGCGGGGCCTTCAACTGATTGGGTGAGTCCCACCTATGTTGCGGAGGGTAATCTGTTTAGTTCAAGGTCAACTGATTTACATGGTAACCACGTGTAAATTCTGGTCATCCAAATATCTGGACAAAGTTGACTCATGAAACGAACCAGCCCAGGTCTGCTGAAAATACTTTCTTAGGGTTATTCATAGGCTCACCTGAGTTGACAGTGGTCATGTGTCTGGCATAATTTGTTCATTTTTCAGCCTTCTTGAAATCTTTAACCCACCTGCACATTTTTCAACGGTGAATATTTCATGATTCTTAGTGTAACCCAGGCATCAGTTCTCAACCTAAACTACACATTGAAATCATCTGGGAAGAGTTTTTAAAAATACTAATGACCAAACTTCACCCCAACCCAATTGGAATGTGCTTCTGTCTTCAAGTACACTCAGGTGATTTGAAATCTCATGGGCATTTTATGGAAATACAGATTCTGATTGAAGCAGATTGGGGTAGGCTGAAGACTTTGCATTTCTAACCAACTCCCAGGCCATGAGGGGTATTGTTAATACTTGGGCCACACTTTGAGTAGCAGGAGGATTTAGGAGATAAGATTATGTTTGTTGTCAGGAACAGTATTTGCCTTAAGGCCAGGACTGCTGAATAATGTTCCCAAGCCTGGCGAAATCAAAATTTAAGCCAGTGGATTGCTCTTTTCCTTGGTGGTTGCTGTGTGGTCTTACAAGGAGCAGCCCACTCTTTTCGGACTCTCTGGATCTCGCTGTGCTCTCTGGAGAAGGAGAGCGATTGAAGTGAGTGTGCATGACCTCTTAGTCTACCACCCTTAAGGCTTCCCTACAAATATGGGGTCCCTGAGGAAGTCTCCCATTCCTTCCAGAGTTTCTATTGGAGATCTTGGCTTCTCTCCTCTGCGGCCAGTCTCTTTTGGTCCTCCCTACCTGTCCCAGGCTAGTCAGCCCATTTCAGTCCTTGTGCTTCAGGAAACACCCTCAAAGCAAATCCTTCCTTGCATCCCTCATACTCCATGGCTTTGGGCTAATGAAATAAACAAAAATAAAAATACTTATTTCTCATTTGTGAGTTCAACAACTTAAATTTAAAAAAAAATCTGTTTTGCACATGAAAGTTTTGGCTTTTGTAACTACTACTACTCTCTCTCTCTCTCTCTGAAATGATATTCCAAAGGTGACTTTGGAATTAAGACTTGACCATTAAGTGCTTTGCTCTTAGCTGGATTCAATGGTACACCCTATAAGTAACAGGAGAAACAGGTGTAATGGTGGTGGTGGTGGTGGTGGTAGGCAGTGAAAAACATCAACAACCAAAGATTGAATGACATTTCAAACTATCACCCCACTGGCCCCTTGTGTACCATATATCTGCTATTCGTGATTCTTCAATCCTCTTCTCTATCTGTTCCCCACCCCCTTCCTCCCTCTCTTCCTTTATTCTGGGTTCCCTGAGTTTTATAGCTCTGGCATTGGAATAGTAGTAATAATGCCGATGGTATTTCATTTTGCTTCTTCTAAACCCCCCCACCCCCCACACCAAAAGCACCTTAGAGAGCTCATAGTCTCTTTTCTAAATGGTTAATAACACCTGGTAATTTATTATTTATGGTAGAATTTTTTTTCTAAGCTAGAGCAAAGGTAAAAAGTAGGGGAGTTTCTATTTCCTACAAGACATCCAGACATGGCTTTAGATGTCTAGCTTGCATGGAGATTATTGTGACTTTAATGGGGTCTTTTTATGTTAAAAGCTACAGCATGAAAGTAGGCAAAGTGTGCAGTCGTGGAGAGCTGCTCTTTGAAACTCAGCATTTAAGTATGTTTAAAAGATTACGATACAGCTAGAAGGCAAGCTCTATTTCAGTGTGCTGACAGCTGACTTCAAATGCATACAGGTCTGTCTGTATTAAAAAATTTCCACCAGACAGCTGGGGAAAATTGCTGCAAATCTCATGACCAAACTGTAAAGATGCAAGCAGCTGATGGAGAGCACACCAGGGCTCAGGAGTTCAGCCAGGGGATGGGTCATTTAAAGATGTGGGGCTAAGTCTCACAGGATATGAGGGGGTACCCAGAAAAACACAGAATTTTCCCCCAAAGCTATGTATTTCAGTTTTTTACAAAACAACCTTATCACCTTCAGTGTACTCTCCATTACACTTAATACATTTGTCAAATCTTTGATTCCATTCTTGGAAGCATTTTTAATACTCATCTGTTTGGATGGTTGACACCGCCCTTTTTTTTTCTTCACCTCTTCTACATCATCTAAGCACTGTCCTTTCATGGCCCTCTTCATTCGTGGAAACAAAAAGAAATCACATTGAGTGAGGTCAGGTGCATAAGGTGCATGGTGCAACAGAGGCATGCTGTATTTTGCCAAAAACTGGTGCACTGATATGACTGCATGAGCAGCTGCATCGTCCTGGTGGGCAAAACTAGTCCCCAAAGTTTGCCACAAATCAGACCTTTTTGTTGCATATTGTTACACCATCTTTTCAGGACCTCTAAATAGAAAGCTTGATTAACAGTCTAACCTGGTGGAATGAATGCTAAATCTACTACAAGTGGATATTTCCATCTGTTTGAGAAGTTGATGGATGTTCAGAACGAGGTTTGTCACCAATTGACATTTCATCTATTTGGAAATGATAAAACAACTTGTGAACTTGAGTTTTTCCCACAGTTTTCCTTATAAGCTGTGTTCAACAGCACAACAGTGTCTGCGGCGTTTTTCCAGAGCAGGAAACAAAATTTCACAGTCACACACTGTTCCCTTAAATTGACCATCACAAAAAAACTAGGTTCGAGTGAAACAGCTTTTATGAAAAAATATACTGTGACCATAGAGAAACTTCCCAGGCGAAGCCACTGGAGGCACTAACTCAGAGTGAATTGCTTGATGCTTGCTTAGTTCGGAAAGTTGCATATTATGAAAGCTGCACGCAGTGGAGCTTTCCCCTTTTTTTAAAATACCCCCTCTTATTTCATTTGTTGTTTTTATAGCTGGCCAAGTAATCATGTACTTACTAGCATCCTAGAAATTAGTTTTGCAATAGGTTTCAATGTGGAGATTATTTTTCTTGATCCATCTCTTTATATTTCCCATCCCGAATGCTTTCTACCTAACTAATTATTTTTAAAAATTAGTTTTGTTATTGTTGTTTTAATTAGAAGCCAAATTGCTATACTAGTAGTTGAGTTTATACTTAACAGAAAATTTCTGCCAATATAAAAGAGATTAGAATAGTCTGAGGATCCAGGGTGTTGTTCATTTTAATTTCTTGATCCATAATGGTGATTGTACAGATTGTATTGGGGGGAAAGGTTTTAGTAGTTTATATATTTTATTTTCATAAAGCTTGCTCTAGAAATTCAGAAAAAGAATCCACACACACAAACTCCTCTTTATATAGTTTACAGTGGTGAAACAGAGAGTTAAGTACTTGACTAATAACAAAAAAGCTGGTTGTTCACATTCATCCAGTGGCAGTTGGGAAGACAGGACTGGCAATTTGCATCTACAAGTTCACAAAACTGAACATCTTATGGAGGTTTTCCACTCTACAGCACACCGAGTTGTCATGAGTTTGAATTAATGTGACAAACCTGCGTTTTATAGAGACACACAGGAACAAGGGTAGGTAATAAAGTATTGTGACAAAATCAAAGAAACCTTAATTAAACAAAGATATCAAAATGTGAAGCCATTGTTCGTTGACATGTCCATCTGAGGGCACTATTATCATCTCTCTAAACTTTTCTTTAATAACACTGTGATCTTTGATCTATACCATTTTAAGCAGCCATTTTGAAATCCTCTAGGCCCTAGCTAGAGTCTAGAGAATCAAAGTGTGTTCGTTTTCAATGTTCTCTGAGTTTGGGGAACAAAAAGAAGTATGAAAAAGGGGCAAGATCAGTGCTGTAGAGAGACTGGCATAAGATTTTGATGCAAAATTCCTTAGGATAGCCCTTAATACTCTTGTAAAATGAGCAAGTGCATTCTCATATAAAAAAATCCCTCAGTGGAATATTCCAGGCCTTTTTCTCATCAGTGCAGTTTTAAATTTTCTTCAAACTTCTTAATATCTACTTGTGATTGCTTGTGTATCAAGATTGTCCTTTGCTGTTGTTAGGGGTTTATGAGATGGTTCCACTCAAAGCGACTCTGAGCAACAGAAAGAAACACCGCTGGATCTTTGCCATGTTCACAAGTGCTGTCGTATTTGAGCACAGTGTTGTAGCCACTGTACCAATCCAACTCCGGGAGGGTCTTCCTTCTTTTTGTTGCCCCTCTACTTTACCAAGCATGATGCCCATTTCCAGGGATTGCATTTTCTTGATAACGAGCCCAAAATGTATTGCCATGGAGCCCCAAAAGCAAACAGTCACCACAACCCGCTGAGTTGACCTCTTTGCATTGATTTGAACGGCTCAGCAGATCCCCTCAGATGTCACTGTTTTGGTGGACATTTTTTCTGAAGGTGCTCGACGGAGACTAAGCCAAGTGTGTTACTGAGGCACTTTGTAGCCATCCGCTAAACACAGGGTCAAGTTAAACATGCTTTGTTTGGAATGAATCTGTGCATATAAAAACTAGAACCCCACGTGCAATGTTTTCTGACTTACACTTGTATGGGTGCCTATGTATGCAGGAGGTGGTTTCAAAAGTTGATGGAAAAATTCGATCTGCAAGATCAGCAGGTCAAACTCCCCAGCTGCTCATTGGGAGAAAATTGGGACTATCTACTTTGTCTGAAGATTTCCAGCCTTGGAAATCCTGTATAGGGTTGCCAGAGTTGGAACTGAATTGGTGGCGTGGGTTTGGTTTGGGAAGCCCTGGCAGAATGGTGGTGGTGCATTGGGCTGCTAACAGCAAGGTCAGCAGGTCAGCAGTTTGAAACCACCCACTGCTCTCTCTGTGGGAGATAGATAAGGCGTTCTACTCATGTAAGGAGTTACAGTCTTAGAAACCTACAGGGGCAGTTATATCCTGTTTAATAGGGTCACCATGAGCGGAATCAACTTGATGGAAGTGAGTTTGTTTGGTTTCTTTCTTTCTATCTATCTATCCATCTATCATTTATCTATCTATCTATCTATCTATCTATCTATCTATCTATCATCTATCTATAACTATCATATGCCATCTATCTATCTATATAATTTATACAGTACCTATTATATATAAAGGAACCTTGTTGCCACCATTAGGTAAGCTTGGGTTGCGAACTACAGTATCGATGTTTCAAAATAACCAGATGCTCCGAGGAGAAAGGTGAGCTTTCTGCTCCTTTAATGATTGACAACATAGGAAACCTGTTATAGGCTTCCTTTGAGTTGGAATTGACTTAGTGCGTCGTGCATCCACATAGCCTGGTGACACAGTGGCTACAGCACTCGGCTGTTAAATGAAATGTCAGCAGTTAAAACCGACCAGCTAGTCTGGGGGCTAATGGTGTAACAACCTGCATCTGTAAGGAACAACACCTTGGAAACCCAATGGGGTCACGATGAGTCAGAATTGGCTCCATGGAAATTACTTTTGATATATAGTTTCCACACAAGAGCTCATTTCACAGTTAATTAAAAGGGAAGAAAATTCTCAGGGTAAGATGTAAAGAAGCATATTATAACCTCTGCCCTTCATTTTTTCAGTGAGGAAGTAAAGAAGCAGATTTTCAAGTGACTTAAGAAATCCTGGCTAGGAGAGAGAAACCGCTCAGGGCCAACAACGAGAATAGAGATACCAGGAGGATAAGTGGAAGGTGTGGGGAGAAAGGGGAAATTGATCACAAGGATCAACATATAAACCCCTCCCAGGAGGACGAACAACAGAAAAGTGGGTGGAGGGTGACAAAGGATGATGTAAGATATGAAAATAATAATCTATAACATCAATGGTTCATAGGAAGGGAGAAGAGGGGAGGGAGGGGGAAAACTGAGGGGCTGATACCAAGGGCTCAAGTAGAAAGACAATGCTTTGAAAATGATGAGGAAAACATATATAAATGTGCTTGACACAATGGATGAATGTATGGCTTATGATGAGATGTAAGGGTCCCCAGTAGAAGTATTTAATAATAATAAAAAAGAAAACTAAGGATAATATAGAGGAGATTGACCTGTGCTAAACTATAATCCTTTCATTGTGTTGTAAAATTATGAAAATTATTCAAATGAAATGGAAAATTGCAAGGCATTTTCATTAAATAAAAGAAAGGAGGATGGAAAGCTAGATACCTTTAGTCCCTAATTATGAACCTCGCTCAGTGCTCTGTGAAATAGGTACTTTCTGAATGATTTTGTGCTTGCTTTGATGATGAGGTGACCTGATGGTGTAGTGATTATGAATTGGGCTATGATCCGCATGGCCAGCGGTTCAAAACCACTAGTGTTGCCTCGGGAGAAAGACCAGAATTTCTACTCCCTAACCACTTACAGTCTTGGAAACCCACAGAGATTCACTATCATGGGCCACAAAGGAATTGTCTTTGATTGTTATTATTCTAGGTTGGAAAGAAATTCATTTTCTGGGGAAAGTTATTAAGATACTCTAATTCAATTCTTGTGTGAGAAACAAGGACATTGATGAATTGCAGGTGAGCAAGATGAGTGAGTTGGTTTCCCCCTTCCGAGAACTAGTGCAGATTCCCGGTGGTGCCTGCGCTGCTGCCTGTCCTACAGATGATCTGCTATTTGGACGTGCAATTAAAGAAAGATGGTTCTTGGCATAAAAGCAAAAGGTAGTCTAAAAGCCTGTAACTCTGTACACGCATTGCTATCTATAATGGCATCCTTCGTGTGTTAGTTTCTATTGAGAAGGCACTATTGAGGATCCCTGGTAGTGTATGCTTTGGGCTGCTAGCCACGTGGCCAGCAGTTGGAGACCACTGAGAGAAAGATGAAGTTTTCTTCTCCTAGAGGCTCACAGTCTCCAAAACCCACAGGTCCAGTGCTGCCATGTCTAACAGGCTCACGATCAGTGGCAATCCACTTGATGGCAATGAATTTGGAGTTTGGGGTAATTGACCTTTGCTGCAATGCTTACTTGACTCAAACATTTTAGCAATTTATCACAGTCTAAGCTAAGTGCACAAGTAAATTTCTTTCCTTGATTTTCATATTAAAATAGGGCATAACTTTCCTTATACTACTTTGAGCATCTTTTGCTATTTTCTTGCTCTTTTTAACTTTCCAATCCCTCAAGGGATTCTCCAATATTCCATCTTCTTTTCTTTGTGGTCTGTGCTTTCTCTTTCACTAAGCTCATCCACTCCCTTGTCCAGTGCTTCTCGAACTCTAGTGGGCAGAAACTCACCGGAGGAATTTGTTAAAATGCAGACTGTTTGACATTGTTTCCAAGATCCTGACTCAGTCGGTCTGGTGTGAAGCATAGAGCCCCTAATAAAATGATTTTAAAAAAAAAGATATTTTGCCTGAAAATATGTTATTCACTTGAAAATTATATCATTGGCAAAATTACAACTTCCAGATAACACACAGGCAAACATACACATTCTAACAATGCTGACTTAATTATATAGAACCCCAAATGGACTAAAGTTTTATAAATTTATACTTCTTGGAGAGACATCCTCATTTAATATCTTCTAACCACTGTGATTTGGCACCGCTGAGTGTGCCAGCAGATAGGTGCAACAAAAATCTAACTATGCTATAAATGGCCCACTGGTCATGGAAAGATTGAGAGGGAAAGTTCTTGGAGGATACATATATATTTTTTAATAAGTTATGAGTTATATAAGTTTTTTAAATATCATACTATTTAGCAGTCGAATATATCAAGAAGAGTTGTACTATCTCTACCTAATATCTCCTTCCTCTGCCTCTCTTCTGTTTTTTTTTTTTTTAATCATTTTGTAGGATATATTTCTCCCTTTATTTTCTCAACTCTGTCCAACTGCCTTTGAGACCCATCTGTCACTCAGACAGTGAAAATAAAACCACAACTGTGATAGTTAATATTTTCTGTCAATTTGGTTGGGCCAGCATTCTCAGTGTTTTGGCAGCTAAGACAGAGTAGTCCCACGATGAAATCTAATATAATGTAGTCAACTCCACGATGAGATCTTTTATTAACAGCCAAATCAATTGAAAAGACATTTTCTCTGGGTGTGGCCTGCTTCCAATATGTGTACACACTTTGGAAATACTTGCTTTTTGCTGGGTCTGAATCCTGCAGGTGACTTGTCATCTGATCTCCAAACTCTGGTTCTTTGGACTTAAGTCCTATTGCCAGCCAGTCCTGGGAGTCATCAGCAGGTGCATATTATCTGCCAATCTTGGATTCACTAATTTCTGCAGACAGAAACTCACCATCTAGTCTTCCAATCTTTGGTTCATCAGCCTTAGCAGTTATATGAATAAAGAGAAGCCTGCAGCCTGAAGCTTACCCACAAACTTGGTACTTGCCTGCTTTGACAACTGTTTGAATCATTTCTTTGCTATAAATCTCTCAATATATATACATATATAAGCTTCCCTCATTTCATTTCTCTAGAGAAACCAGTCTAAGATAATATTCTAATTTAATAATCTTCTTTAAACAATTTCTCTTGAGTCAGTCTAAGCTCATGGAGATTCATGTGTGTCAGAGTAAATACAAGTTCCATGATGTTTTCAACTGGCTGGTGTTTTGAAATTGGTTGCCAGGTCTTTCTGAGGTTGAATTGATCACTCATCCTTTCAGTTACTATCTGAGTGTGGAATCATTTACAACACCCAGGACTCCTTAGTCTTTCTTATACTGCACGTCTTGGCTCTCTTTCGCAATAGGCTGTTCTTACTAATTACAGCTTTTCCCCCTTAGCTGCTGTCTCCCCCTTGGCTCCCACCTCATGGCAACCCCTTGCACAATAGTTATGGGCTATTGTGATCTACAGGGTTATTATTGACTAATTGTTTGTGAAACAGATCACCAGGTCTTTCTTTCTAGTTTATCTTAATCTGGCTAAAGGCTACAATACACAAACCTCTACTGACAAATGGGTGGTGACTGTGCGTGAGGTGCATTAGTCTGGAATCAAACTTGGGACTCTTCTAAGAAAGGTGTGAATTCTGCCACTGAACTACCACTACCTCTTATTAAATGATTGGCACTCTTGATTGGATCCAAATTCAATGCTCATGGAAGCAGCTGTCAAGGGATCAAATGACACATTGCAGTAGGTGAATCTGCTGCACAAGACCTCTTGGAAATATTGAAAAGCCAGGATGTTACTTTAAGGACTAAGGTACTCCTGACCCAAACTACGGTATTTTCATTTACCTCATAAACTGTGCCAGTTGGACATTGAATAAGAAAGACTGAGGAAGACTCTATGTGTTATAATTATGGTGTTGGTGAAGAATACAGAAAGTACTGTGAACTGCCAAGAGAATAAACATATCTGTCTTGGAAGAAGTAAGGAGCCAGAATGCTCCTTAGAAGCAAAGATGGTGAGTTCTCCTCTCATGTACTTTGGCGACCTCTATATCTAATAGGAAATGTGAGATATTTCTTTAGTTGATGAGGACAAAGTTAAGAGAACCTGAAATGTAAACTGTCCTATAGAATCAAGGTTACATTATACACTCATGAATTTTTAAGATCTTTTCCTTTGAAAGCATGACAGATTTTTGAAACTTTTACTGGACGTCTTTCAGAAACACTTTACTCATTCCTATGCCTTATTAAACAACAATTTTAAATTATGCTGTCTTTTTTATGATTCACAATCATCTCAAAAAAAAGTCACCTTTTGTGTTATGCAGTATTTCCCCCTTTTTTCCAGTTTTCCTTTTTGACATTATAGATGGCTGAGCGGTCTGAAGCTTTGCTGCCCTTAACAAGCAACTGGTTTTCATTGGTGGGGGCTGTGAGAACCACAGAGAACTTATGTTGATAGGCTCAGCATGCTGGGCTAAGAGTTTGTCTATTAAATTGTCATTCCTACCAATTTTAGGTCCTGGTGGTGTATTTAGTTAAGCATGGGGCTGCTAACCAGAAGGTCTGCAATTTGAATTCCCCAGATGAACTTTCTGTGCTCATACAGATTGCTAACCCCAGAAACCCAACAGAACAGTTCTGTTCCATCGTAAGGTCGAGATGAGGCTACTCAATGGCAGTGAGGTGGGTTCTTAGTGCTTGTACTTTATCACAGTCATTTCAACCACATAGAATGACTGGTTTTTGCAGCTGACTTTGGAGTGCTTAGTTGTGTCTAGTACTTTCTAGACAGTTCAGTTTCCTGATAGAAAAAAAAAGGATCGATGACCTTAAATCACATGTTCACTCTTTCATTACTATGTTTTCATTTCTGATATGTATAGAGTGGCTTTACAAAGTTGTGGGAAAATTCCATTATCTTTCCATTCAGTTTTTCCCATGATTTTTTTTGAAGTCCAAGGTAAGAATAGTTACTGGAATTTTGTTACTATAATTTAAAATTTATAGCATGTAATTCTGATTGAGAAGTACTCAAAGCCCAATATTTCATACATCAGCCACATTTGTGTGTTATGTACAACTTTCTTTCCCCACCCCCTCATGAAACCTGTTCAGATTTTATGTGGACATGGAGTACATAGAATAGCAATGGCTATCCCCCCCCCACCCACCCTGAATTTGTAAATTGTGTTAATTGCAAGATATTTTGGATTTAATTAGGAAAGAGAAAAGAGTGGTACTATAATATAGAAATAAAACTATATCATTAAGTACCAATCTCTATTGCTGTTTACATTATATATTGAAAAATGAAGCTTGCTAAGGGCTAAAAATTGATTTGTCCAGCTTCATTTCCATTATAGTTAAAGTCATTATGTGAAACAACAGCAGCTTTTGCAAAGGGTAACAATGTATCCTTCTTTACAGTTAACTAGGAAACTGGCATTTCAGTATTTTAATCTACAGGGTACTTATTGCACAGAATATAATTGTTAAAGGTGTGATATTCTGAAATGGCAAATTCCATCCACTTAAAGTATGATTCTGCATCCCTTGTATGATTATCTAACCACAATATAAAACCGGACTTTTTAGCTAATCATTTAATAAATGTCTTGTGTAAAAGTTAGAATACAATATAAAATTATAACAAAAATCCATTCTCTATCGACAAGGACTTCACTATGTAGCTGAGGGCACAAGAGATTTAGGAGGCACAAGATTAAACAAACAGTGAAGCTAGGTAGGATGCATCAAGATGCCATGCAGGAATTATCCCCAGACTGGCAAACAGTAAGTGAAAACTGAAGTGAAAGATGTCTATGTGGACGAGGGTTGGGGAGAAGTTCTCCTGAAGGAAGTAAGGCTTGATTTTGACCGAGTGCTTTCAGAAAAGGAGTGGAGTCGTAGTGTGAAGACAGTGCAATAGGGTCTTGCCAATGGGGAGGCCCCCTGGGGATACATGAAGGTCGAGGACACAGTTAGTAGGGAAGAAAAAAAAAAGAGAGACCTTTGAGAGGCAGAGGCAAAAGATGTTGTGTGCAGATATAACTCCTGTGATTCGAGAAGAGGGTATTTGGAGTGTAAGTATGTGACTTACATCGGAGTAGGCAAGTCACTCATCAGTAGGAAAAGAGAATGTATAGAGCCAGAGTCATGGTGAATGAATTGATGGATGGCTTGATTTTTCCCCCCAGAAAGCAGAGTGCTTCTTTATTCCAAGAAATGACTTGTGGGTATAAATAGTAAATCTTTCAGTTAGTAGCCCCATGCTTAACCCACTGTACCACCAGAGAAAGAGTCCTGCTTATTGGCCTTTGAGGTAGAAATCACCATCTTCTTATCTGGATAAAGTGATGGAGGACTGCAGGTAAGAAGGCATATTCATCTTGTTCTACTGTTTTGTGTGTGCAAAAGCAAACTTACTTTAATATAATCTAGGCCTGAGGCAGTCAACGCCATACTAACCCAGAATTTTAATATCTTGAGGAGTCAAGGATCAAATTGCTGGTTCAAGAATTTTTAACTTGGCTGTATATTTGAATCACCTGAGAAACTTACACAAAATAAAATAACTCAAAAAACAGCATACAGCTAGATGATTAAACAGCATCTCAGGCTTGAAATGACAGAAAACAGGCATTACGATATTTTTAAATTCACAAGAGACTATAATATATGGTCAGGATTTGACCCACATCATTTAGCTATTGTTAGAATTCAACTCATATGACCATATGGGATAGAGTAGAACTGTCTTATGAAAATTTGAAGGCTGTCAAACTTTCTGGAAGTAGGCTGCCACAATGGTCTTCTTCAGAGGGAATGATGGTTTTGCTTCAGACCTTCAAAACGACTTGAACTTGTTCAATCATGTCTGATGAAGCAGAATCCTAACAAATAAGATTTTTTTTAATTGGATGAAACAGAATGATAACAGGAACAGGATAGGTTGAAGCCCTGGAATGGGAGATGTGGAAGTATAGTGAGTCATTTCAAGAGATTGGATTATTCCCAGGACTGCGAAGAGTGACTGTGGCAATTACGTAATGTGGTGTCAGTTTGAGGATTAAGAGTGTAGCAGTGGAGTCTAGGCTGTCAATCAGGATATACCCAATGAGGCCTGTGTGGGCATGGTCTTCTCCTGAGAATTCTGGGAATTCCTGGTATTTCCTCCTTGGAGACAGGAGACATTCTCTCTCTCTGCTCACTCCCTGGGAGACACTGAGCTAGAGAAGCCACATGGACCTACCCTGATGCAACCAAACCTCTGAAGCTGGAAAGCCACCAAGAGACCCCTGCTTGTGCTGCGATGCTTACAACGCCTCTGGATCCACAAGACTTTCTACCCACTGGCCTGTGATCATCCTGCATTCAGCGTCATTGTATGTATTTTGTGAGTCTGAAGAGGACTTTATAGATGGGTATTAGACATGTGGGCTAATATTGGACTTATGGGCTTGGACTGGACTGGGTTGGGATGCTTTCTTAATGTACAATTGCCCTTTATATAAAACTCTCTCATATACACATATGAGTTTCTATGGACTTGTTTCTCTAGTCTACCTGGACTAACACAGTGACACATATAAAAACAGTGCAGCCAAGTGCTATCTTTGAGTAAGATACCATTGTGTCTCTGGGCAGTCAAGAGATTTGGCTCCCACACATTGTGTATGGTGCCTTTGTTTTCTAAGAGGGAGAGTACATTTCTAGTAGGGTGTTGATATAACATTTTTCCTGTGTTGGTTATCATCACATTTTACAAATTCTGGTCCATTCCAGTTTCACTGCATCAGCCATGATCTAACTGGGAAGAAACAGTTTGAAGTCCTGGTTTTCAGCCCAGCATTTAACCACTGTGTCATTTATGGCTCTTTGTTTCATAACAAACCATCTAGCAATTCAAACCACCTAGAAACATTTATTGTTATTCATGAATCCTAGAGTCAGCTGAACAGTGGATGGTATTTCATGTTTTGTGTGGGCTTTCCATGCCTCTAGGTTCAGCTACAGATTGAGTGGGTGGTTCAGCTAATCCTAGCTGGGTCAGTTTGCTGTGAATTACTCTTGGATGGTGGTGGCTGAGACAACTACTTCACCCAGACTCTCATCCTCCAGGCCAGACCAATATGCTCATATGGTAACTTGGCAGGGTTAAAAGAGCCAGAGCAGAAACATTAAGGTTTCATGGCCAAAGGCTCAAGACTGTCAGGATGTTACCTTCACCACATTCTAATGGTTAAAGCAAGACATAAGGCTATGGCTAAAGCAAGACACAAGGCTACCTGAGATCCAGAAGAGGAGAGAGCGGTGGTGCTCAGCCTTTGTAATGCCACGACTCTTTAATACAGTTCCTCATGTAAAATTACAGTTCCTCCATAAAATTATTTTCGTTGCTACTTCATAACTGTAATTTTGTTACTGTTATGAATCATAATGTAAATATCTGATATGCAGGATGTGTTTGCATTGTTACAAATTGAACATAATTAAAGCATAGTGATTAATCACAAAGCCAATATGTAATTATATATTGTGAAATATTTATTTCTAATGACAAATAAATGAAATTTTGTCTTTAAGCATCGTGTAGCATGAATGACAGTCTTACTATAATAACAGTAGACTACATAGCTACATTTTGAGACAGTATGCATAAAAAAAGCCAAAGTCAGTGTGAAGTTTGAGATAGCTTCTTTCTCATCAGATCAGAAATTCTCAGGGCAAGAGCACAATGAGGATCATCTTCCACAACAAGTCTACTTCTGTATTTATACTTGTTAACCAACAAGCTGTAAAACCCTGTTTCACAAAGATGGGTTGTTAGAAATGGGAGAAGAAGGCACAACACAGTCTCAGACAGAACAAGATATGACTGCAAACACTTGATCCAGAATTTTTAACTGTCATTGTAGAGAAATCCATTCTCGCTGCATCGCTGTTAATAAGTTCAATGAACTCCTCTTGTGCTGTCTCAGGAACATCTTCAGCTTTGACTCTGAATGGGCTTCTGGCAAGTGCAAATGGGGTATCTGGTAGTATGTTAGACAGGGTTCTGTAGAGAGACAAAACCAGATTGCTAATAATTTTATAAAGATACATATATAACACAAGAAATGAACAGTTAAATTATATATAGATAGGTAAATATATAATACAAGAAATGAACGGTTAAATTATAAAGCAGTACAAATGGCTCAGTGCAACCCACTCCCATGAGAGAGTTGTAAGACACTGGCAGTCCTTCAAGTCTTGAGGGCCGCCAGGTAGTCCTCTGTAGAGAGAGCTAGGCTATCCCAGCCCAGGCAGCAAACAGCAAGGCTGGTCACCAGCTGTCAGTCAGGTCACCAACCGTCAGTCCCCAGCTCCAGAGATGTACATTCCAATCATGTGGTCTTAAAGGGACCTCAACTTACAGTGACACAGTCCACAGGCTAGGTGTCCCTCAGGTAGTGTACCCTGTAAATTGAGGCACAGAACAAGCAAGGCAGCTACACACTGGTCCAATGATCAAAGAGCAAGAGACAAGAAAGGCGAGGCTCACCGAGCCATTTATCTCTCCGCCCTTCAACTAGTCCCACATGTGTTTATCGGCCAGGTTGGCACAATAAACTAACTATCTCAGGTAGATTTGGAAAGTACGATGAAATTTCGTCAGCAAGCATGTGCAATTGTTCTTTCACAGAAATGCTCATTGTAATCCTTTTGTCTGGTTCAATGTCATGTTCCTCAAAGAAAGCAGATAAGGTAGGCAACATGTAAATTTTATTTTCTTCCAATTTTTTTGGCCAAAGCTGAAGTTTCATTTGGAATGGTCAGATCTTTTCAGACAAATTGAAGCATGTTGCATTTGATAAACTTAACTCATTTAAGATGGCAAAGATGTCAACCGAGTAAGCTATTTTCTGCAGTTCACTTTTATTGCTGAAAAGTGCTTCAAATTTCTGTCTTGTTTTCTGAATAAAAAACGTTTTGAGTTCATCATGAATCTCAAAAACATGTTTTAAAACTTTTCTCAACAACCATCTCACTTCAGTGTGCAATAGCAGAGCATTATTTGGCGCATCCAACTCGTTGCACATTTGCAAAAACAGTCGACTGTTTAAAGTGCTCACCTTTACAAAATTGACAGAACTTATGATGCTTGTGGCAGCGTCTTCATTGCTAATTGCTGATGAATCACAAAGTTATTTCCAATGACTTTTAGTGACTCATTCAGTACTAAACATTGAAATCCAGAACGACATCCTAGCATAGCTGGAGGACCAACTGTGCAAACACCACAAACCTTTTCCCAAGAGATCCTATGCTCTTTCAGAAATGAACCAACTGTGTCAAATACATCATGCTCAGTAGTTGTAGTTTCAAGAGGTTTGCAAAAAATAAACTCATCTTTTAAATTGCCATCATTAAAATACCTCACGTAAACCAGTCACTGTGAAGAGTTTGCAACATCTGTAGATTCATCAAGCTGGATTCTAAATATTGAAAGTGGAACAGATTTAATATCCTGGATTACCTGATCAAGAATATCAGCAGACATGTCATCTATTCTTCTGCAGACAGTGTTGTTATAAGGAATAAGGAAATTGCACTCAATTTCGTAACAAATTTGTCTCTGATCATAACTTGAACAATGTCTTTGGGTGCTGGCAACAGTAAATTCTCAGCAACGGTGTGAGATTTCCCAGCTCTGGCAATTCCGAGTGCCACCATATATGAAGCTTCAATAGCTTCTACATTTTGTTTGTGGTACTTGCCACCAGTGTCAGGTCTGGCTTTCTTGAGTCCATCAGCTTTGCTTCTAAAATAGTTGGTATCCTTGGTGACAAAGTTTGCTATCAAAATGGAATTTTAGTTTGTTAAGCTTCATAGAATTGGCTGATAGAACTTCACAACAAAAAACCCATTGTGGTTTTTCAATTCTGCTGTAATTATTGAGGTAAAACCATACTGTAAAAAGTCCTCCCGGAGAGTGGATAGGAAAGAGGGAAGCGATTACAAGGAACTATATGTGCCCTCCTCCCTGGGGGATGGATAACAGAAAAGTGGGTGAAGGGAGACATCGGACAGGGCAAGATATGACAAAATACCAATTTATAAACTATCAAGGGCTAATAAGGGAGGGGGGAGTGGGGAGGGAGGGGAAAAATGAGGACCTAATGCCGGGGGTATAAGTGGAGAGGAAATGTTTTGAGAATGATGAGGGCAATGAATGTACAAATGTGCTTTACACAATTGATGTGTGTATGGATTGTGATGAGTTGTATGAGCCCCTAATAAAATGATTAAAAAATAATAATAAAAAAAAGTCCTCTCTATATTTTCTTTTCTTAACGTTCTTCTCTACATGATCCATTGTCATGGGATGGTTTGCTAATGAAAATAACATATAACAATAGCTTTAATAATACAAAAGATGATACCTGGCATAGTTCAGTCAATACAGTTCATTAAAGTTTCCTATGATTTACCATTCTGTGTGTGTGTGTGTGTTTACATATCTGTTACTATCACAAGGGGGTAGTATTAACATCAATCACAGCTGAATTTAAAAAGACCGATCAGCATTCAGGTTAAGTTTTATATATATATATATATATACACACACACACACACACACCCTGTTTCCTCGAAAGTAAGCCATCCCCCTGAAAATAAGACCTCCCCGAAAATAAGGCCCTCCGAAGGTACCTTAACTCTGGACTCTGGACCGTAGCGGTAGGCGCTGCTGCGCAGCTCACTATTGGCCTCAGCGCAGCTGGAGCAGACAGGAAGTGCAAGGTCTCTTTTAATAAAACAATAAACAATAAATGTGTACCGTATTCTTCTTCATGGAAAAATAAGACATCCCCTGAAAATAAGACCTAGTGCATCTTTGGGAGAAAAAATTAATCTAAGACACTGTCTTATTTTTTGGGAAACTGGATATATATATATAGCAGTTGATTATTTTACAGTACATGATTTTTCATTTACCCAGTCATTATAATCCATGAAGTGTTGTTTTATCTCCAATACTGCTAGTTTCAACACAGTAGCTGCTTTTAACAGAGTAACTACTTTCAACACAGCAGCTGTTTCTACACAGTAGGTGTTCTCTACAAGTGTGACTGGTCCGCACAAGTACATTATGGCACCAACCCTGTCACATATACCTGTATTTGTACGGGGCGTATATGATGGGGTTGGCGCAATGATGTCATCATGCCAGGTATTCGTATGTGGGTGTATCTACATGTGGGCAGACCCACCTGCAGACAGATAGAGGAGTGGTGTCTCAGTTCCTAATGTCATCGGAAATATGTGTATTCCAATGGTCTTAGGCAATGCCTGTGAAAGGGTTGTTTGATCCCCAAAGAGGTCGCAACCCACAGGTTGAGAACCACTGCTCTAGGGTCAGCTACGGATTGATTATATGGTTTTGCTAATCCTAGCTGGGTCAGTTTGCTGTGAATTGCTCTTGGATGGTGGTGGCTGAGACAATTACTTCACCCAGACTCTCATCCTCCAGGCCAGACCAATATGCTCATATGGTAACTTGGCAGGGTTCAAAGAGACAGAGTTGAAACATTAAGGTTTCATGAATTAAGGCTCAAGATTGGCAGGATGTTTCCTCCACCGCATTCTAATGGCTAAAGCAAGACACAAGGCTACCTGAGAGCCAGAAGAGGAGAGACCCCAAAGTTAGCAGGCCAACACAGTAAGAAACAAAAATCAACCCAAACTAATCTGTTGCTTTCAAGTTGACATCAATTCAAAGTGACCCCATATTGCTATAGAGTAGAACTCTATAAGATTTTTATTGGATGTAATCTTTATAGAAGCAGATTGTCAGAGCTTGTTCTCTGAAGTTGTACTGGATAGGTTTGAACTGCCAAACAAACCATTTTTGTTACACAAATCTTAGGGCATTGATAGAGGCCAATTATTGAGGCCAATAATAAAATTTAATACTTAGACATAATCCCTAACTTTACCTTAGGGGCAACTGACTCACACTGACTCATCTCAATGGCTGGTCTAAGACTTGGACATTTCATTCAACATTCTGTTCATTTTCTACCCCATAGGCCACTTACAATCATGGACAGTATTTAAAGTTTTGTATTTTGCCATGACATGTGCACATCTCTGTAAAATATTCACGTATTTGTATTTTTAAACAGCCTAATTCACTTCTACAAACTTCCCCATGGTGTACTCCAATAAACTCTGCCCCACGCACAGATGATCCTGCACCTGGCATTGGTGTACCACCTTGCTTAAAGCATAAGAAGCATGCGTTCTTTTAGGCCCATCTTTGTGAGCCTCTGAGCATCGAAAAGCACTCTGTTTATGGGGCTGTGTTTGCTTGTCCTCCTACACAGTGAAGCAAATGTTTACAGATGAGCCAGACTGCATCCTCTAAAAGTCTGCAAACTTGAGGCTTCTTAAACCAGAAGAAAACAAAGTCCAGAAGATCGCATCTTAAGCCTTCTTTCTCCTTTTCCGTTTGTCTGAGAAAACCAACAAAAATGGTATGGATAACAATTCCTCTCTGTATTTAATCATTTGGATGGTGGAAGACTGAGCAGTATTTCAATTGGGGGCCATCGTGGATTAGGGACTGACTTGACATCAGCTAACAGCAAGGAGTTGGCTGATAAATTACTGTGGTAGTTATATAATTGTCTGTCAATTTGAGGATTAAGAATGTAGGGGTGGAGTCTAGCCTGTCAATCAGATCATAGCCAATGAGGCCTATGGGAAGTCTGGGAAATCCCGTGTTCCTTCTTAGAGGTGGGAGACCCCTCTCTCTCTCTCTCTCTCTGCTGACTCCCTGGGAGACACATGGAACTACTTGAGTGCCCTGATCTGGAGAACCACATGGACCTACCTTGATGTAACCAGACCTCTGGAGCTGGAGAAGCCACATAGAGACCCCTGCCAGTGCTGAGATGCTTACAACACTACTGGATCCAAAGACTTTCTACCTACTGGCCTGTGATCATCTTGCATTCAGTGTCTTTGCATGGGTTTTGTGAGTCTGAAGAGGACTTTATAGATTGGTATCAGATATATGGGCTAATATTGGACTTTTGGGCTTGGACTAGACTGGGTTGAGATGCTTTCTTAATGTACAGTTACCCTTTATATAAAACTTTCTCATACCATGAATTTGTTTCTCTGGTCTACCTGAACTAACATATGGGTGTTACATTCAAAAGTTTGGAGAGTCAAGCCACTCAGAGGCACCACCAAGGTGTTGCTCCACTTCAGAACTATCTTTCGTGGAAACTCCGTAGAGTGTAAGGTCTATTCTGACACACATGGGGTTGCCTTGAGGCAGAGTCAACTTGAAGGTACCTAGTTACGTTGACTGAAACCTAAGAATGAATAGAGATGGGAAGTCTCCTAGTGACCTGCCAATATTCTTGTAGGATGCGTAGGACAGTGATTTCCATATAATCAAATATTCAAATGTTGTGACAGGAAAAGCACTATCCAGATGAGTTTGTCTTTGTCACAGCTTCGTGTTCTTTTATTTTGGTTACCTAACGTTATGGCTGAAGAGCTCTGGTGACAGAGTGGGTTATGGGTTGGGCTGCTAACTGAAAAGGCCGTACTTTGAATGCATTAGCTGTTCTTTAGGAGAAAGATGAGGCTTTATGATCCTGTCTAGATTTACAGCCTCAGACACCACAGGGTCAGTTCTACTCTGCCCTTTGGAGTCTCTGTGAGTCAGAATTGACTCAATGGCAGTGGCTTTGCTTTTGAGTTTTGGTAATCTATTGGCTCCCAAAATACAGTAATTCAAAACAATCACAATAAATTATTATATCACAAATTTTCAATTAGTTTAGAGCTAATGGAAAAAGTGAATTTCTGCTGTACATTGTATTTGTTGGAATAATTCACTGTGGGACTGTAGGGTTTATTTTCAAAGTGGTCCATACCTTGATGTTGGCTGACAGCTAAGACTTGACCTCTGTCTATCTCTACCTTGACTGCTTTTCTGTGTGGTAGCTGAGTGGTAAGGGTCAGCAGCCCAAGAAAGAGAGCCAGAGTTTTAGTCCTTCGATGAGTGAGCCTCCGTAGTTAATACATGTCACTTCTGCCATGCTTACCACACTTATAAAATGAGGAAGTCACAAAGGCCTGCCATGTTCCAGGGAAGGAGACAAAGATTTTACCTCTTGATAAGGGAAGGGCACTGTCAAAGCTCTGGCTGATTGTGTGGGATGCGAAATACTGTGTTGGCCATTTTGGGGACTATACAGTCAGTTTCCTTACCCTTTATTATACCTGCAACATTCCCTCATAGGACTTGACCTTTGGCTTTTATTTTTTTCTCGAGTATTCTTAGATTTGTATGGGGCTCACTCCCTCAACTACTTCGGTTCTTTACCCAATATTTTCCTCTCTGTAAGATATTCCTTGAGCATCCTCTGATTTTATTTATGTAGTTAATTAATTAAATGAAAGTAGTATTTTAAAACAACAGCAATCATTTTCTTTTTAATTTGGGAAAATCAACCATCTACAGGTACTTTTTCACCAGGCATCTTCCATTTATCTACAAGGTAACAGAGTCAACCAAAGTGGCTATTCCATTTAGCTCTAACAATGATTCTTCTATCGCCAATTCGAGCCAAGCAGTTGTAACAGAAAGAGGAAAGTCATCAGGGATGCCCAGAGGACAAGCCATGGCCCTGACAGTGAATCTGGGGCATGTGTTTGATACAACTTTTAGTGTTTGTCATTTGGGCCTGCGCTGTGAGTCCATTGGACCAATTTGCTGCAAAAACCCGTGTCTTAGGAAATGGAGAAAAGCAGGATGCCAATTACTTTAGAAATGTCCTTATAATTGCCTAGGTCATTTTGCTCTTCTTGAGGAACGATTTCTACCTTCGATTTCTAATTTCTACCTCTTTCTGTAACAATATCATCGCTGCCTGTGCTTGTTAGCATCTTCTCCACAGGTGTTCAGAATAAAACAGTGACATTCACAAGAGATTAGTAAAGGTCATTTTAACTTGGTATGGTATTGCATTTTACTTAACTATTATTTAGTAGAGGATAAAATGTCTTATCTGCTGGTATACCCTGAGCCTCCTCATCAGGTATACAGCTTCAGAAGTTCAGAAGGGTTCTGCTCTAACGTGGTCTTATGAAGACATTCGCTATATTTAACATCTAGCGGACACTTCTTCCCCACTGCCAAAGTAAAGAGAAAGAAGAGTCACCTTCCCAAACCCTTCAACTCGGTGGGAGGGAGTATAATGGCGACTTAGATGAGCCAATCAAGCCGTGCACGGGGTCACCGCCCATCCTTTCCCGTCACAGTCTTGAACCTGGCAATGTCTGTGGTGCTCTGTCGTACACGCTTGGGAGCGCGTCTAGAGCGGCCTCCTTCTCAAACAGAGGTGACGAGGATGAAAAGACTTAACCTGCTTCGAGCTCCTTTGGAAATTAGGTAAGGAGAATATAAACTATTAATATCATTCATGGGTAGAAGCACTTTGAATATAAATGAAGCAAGCAATGACCATTTTGATTGACATTTATATCTCCTTTTATAGAGCTCACATACAATCGTGTTATAATTCTTGACAGCTTTGATTCTAAAATATATGGGACTTTAAATTCCCTGAAAGAAAGCAGAGATGATTAATATTAATAATGAACAACTAAGTACACAGCAGACATGAGTAATGTATTTTATGTTTATATAGCTATTGTTTTAACTCACAGAGAACAGTGTATGTTTGAATGTTAGGAATGCAGTAATAATAAGATGCTATATTATATAAATGACTTCAAAGAAGACATTCAAGCTAATCCCCAAATCCTATTCATCTCTTTATTCACATTAGAGGAAAAACAATATCCATTTCACTCTACCAGTCAAAAGAATACATTCAAAACAATTTTCCCAATTAAACACTTAGATAAAAATTCACATAGCTCTGTTGAAATGCAGTGAGTTCTGACTCATTTGGAAGTGGCAAGAAAGAATGTGCATCTCTAAAAGAATACAGAGCCAGACAAATCAAAATATAGTTATATCACAGCAATGGGTACTCCCCTGCCCCCCTTCTATGCAGGATGCTGAGTGAAGCAACTCTGGGCGATGTCAGCAAAAACACGAGTCTAATAAGAGTGTGTATTGTTATGGGGAAATTATTTTGATAGAAATTGCACCTATCGTAGATTATATCTAGCATTTGGAAAATTGCAGAATGTTGTACCACTTCTGCTTGCCTCCTCCCTTTCGATGACTGTATCCTAGGCCGGTGAAGGATGGAGAACAAATGGGAAATGACGTGCCTGTGATCCAGGTAGTTTTAAGGTTTCCCTTTACATCAAAATAGAACAAATGGAGAAGGAAATATTGTGCATCAAATCTTAATTCACAGGATATTTAGATTAAAGAAAAATGTAAGTAAAACATGAAAAAATATTAGTGTAAAGTAAAAATTATATAATGCATGGAAAATTTGATCTCCCACAATGACCATATAGGCTTTGTAATCTGTATTATTTTATTTATTTGTTAGAATTAGGATATAAGTTTGGGTCTGATTTTTCTAAACCAGGGAAGAGAAAAAATGCGAACAACTACGTAGTTAACATAACAATGATTTTTTAAAGATCTCTGAAATTAAGTTTTTGTTTTATTTATTTATTTTGGTTTGGTTTTGTCTTGCTTTTTCTATGGACTTTTTCAATAAAATTTTAAAGTTAGACAGAAACAAATTTCCTGTCTGAGTTCTGAGCCATAACATATTGCTGTAGTCTGAAAAACCCCTTTGAGTCTTGTATTAGATGCGGTAACTCTCCACTACACCACGTCTCTCTGATTTTTTATACTTTTATGACACTTAGCCTTTATTTCCAAAAATGTGCCACTTAAACACTTAGTGGGTTAAATTAATGGTCACTTATAGTTATTCGCTCATACCATATATACTTGAGTATAACCTGACCCGAATATCAGCCAGGGCACCTAATTTTACCATGAAAAAATGTGCTGAAAAACTTGACTTATACACAAGTATGTATATATGGTAATTTTGTGAGTTGGCAATTTGGGGAGAACTAAGCTGGCTATTTTCAGTTAGCTTTGTCTAAACTACTCTCACCTGACAGTTCAGGTAGAGCTGGATGAGTGATGATGGTCACATTCATCTTGTGGTTAACAGTTTACATGTTGGGATGTCTTGGTTTTCCATCACTGGCCTCTCCAGCAGACTACTGGGGAATATTCACCTTATTATCTCAGAATTACAAACACAGAAGGAAAAGAGCAAGGCTCGATGAGCATGTACTCGTTTATGTCTCCTTGAATTACGTTTACAGATAGCCCACTGGCCAGACCAAGTCATATGGACAAGCGTATTTTTACGGGGTGAAGAAATCGACTTCACCCTTCATTAAGTGACAATAAAGAGTGTGAAGTTTTTATTTTCTTCTAATGGTAAGTTCAGCTTCAATGCTGCTCTTGTTACCCAGTACGTTGGGGAACAGTTAAGTGTGACTGCTACTTCTTGTATACAATTCCATATTCTATTGGTCAACTGTGGGGATTGTGAAAAACTCTTCTAGAAAAAGAGAAATTTACCTCCCTGGTTATCACGACAAAAGCGGAAACTCAGAACTAAGAGGCATGGGGATGGCAAGGAGAATAGAAATGATGCAGGTGGACACTGCGTGGCCATGCCTGTGGGCATGCATCCAGGCAGGTGAGAGATGAATGGGCTTGTATTGTGGTGGTAACCCGTTCTGTGTTTTTTTGAAAACAAGGAAAATTAATGGGAAAAAATTAAATAGACATTTATAAAAAATTTCTCAGAGGCCACACCAGGTTGTGGGGTAAGACAGAGCTGAAAAACATGATCACAAAGCATCCTTTCTCTGCCAGGACCTTTCAAGCTATCTGTTCTCATTTATTTCTGTCAGGCCCTAGAGAATATTATTTCCGACAATTTTAACCTTCTTACTATCATGTGGTCTTTGCCCTTTCTCTGCTTCAGTTCCCTGCAAGAGTGTCAGCTGCAGAGGCTGCTGATGCTGGCAATGCCCTTTGAGGATTTTCCTGATACTCAGGTGCTGACTCAGGGTTTACCCCCACCCCCACCCCCACCCCAGTGATGAGTGCCAATATGAAAGTCGTCCTTCTGTAGGTGCCCTCTGGGCTCTAAAAGCCTTGCAGTGATT
Source organism: Echinops telfairi (assembly GCF_000313985.2). Lineage (NCBI taxonomy): Eukaryota > Metazoa > Chordata > Mammalia > Afrosoricida > Tenrecidae > Echinops > Echinops telfairi. The sequence continues at coordinate 38,944,139 of NW_022109491.1, forward strand.
TTTCTACCATAGTCACTGATGTATTTTGATGGCTTTGCTGGTTCCTTGATTCAATTGGCTGAGTTCTCTTGCATCCCCCGTCTGCCCCCCACCACCCCCACCACCAATTTTTCACACAAGTAGAACCATGATGGGCACCTTTACAAATTTTTTATATATCTGGATATTATAGCATATTGCCACGAATGATGTATAACTAACAACCACAAGATTTCATGGGTCTACAGGTCAGAGCAGTGATCCTGATCATAATGCTGAGCTCAGCTGAGCTGTGCTACAGATCCATGTTCAGTTGCAAGGTGATCAGGTGGCTTTGCTGATCCTGATAGTGCTTGCTCACCATGTCTTGGAGAGGGTGCTCAAAGTATTAAAATCTTCTGTGGCAGCTTTCAAACAAAACAAGCAATTGCTGCTAGTTGACCCAGATTCATGGAAACCACATGTGTGTTATGCTCCAGAAGCTTTTAATGACTGAGTTTTGGTAAATAGATCACCAGGCTTTTCCTAGGACACAAGTGTGAGTGGCTCGTACCTTTAACTTTTCAGTTAGCAGCCAGTTATTGACCATGTTCACCCTGCAGGGATTCTGTTAGGTGTTTACAAAATCCTGATGTGGGCCAGACCCCAGAGATTCTGAAGTTAATTATTGTGGGATGGGCTTATGCATTGGTGGTTTTAAAAATCATCCAAGTAACTCTGATGTGCAATCAGGACTGAATTCATAAACATTAATGGAGATTGATGTATACCACGAGTAATTTGAGTAGAAAGTGATGTCAAAATCAGGATCCATGCCAGACAAATATAAATATCAGAAGTATACTTTTTCAAACTTAGTAACTTGCTGTGTCATTTTAATAGTTATATATTTTTCTTAACCTGGGGCTTTATGTTATGTAAAAAAGAAAATCACTTAATTTCTTGCCTCAATGCTAATGTCTTAGCATAATTTCTCACCGTGAGTGATGAGATTTTAGATTTTGACTTTCCATGTGCTTTTCAGGTCTCCCCCATTTTTCTTCATTGTGTACCCATTATTTTTCATGCCTGAGGGCACTGTCTTGCACCTACACTGTTGGACTTTATCCTGTTCATTTATAATGTAACGTTCCTCCAATTTGTCAAAGTTACTTAGAATTCTGATCCTGCAGTCCAATATTCTAATTCCTATTACTCAAGGACAGTCCCCAGGACAATTGAATTAAGAATTATATGAACTCCAGAAGGAATCAATTTGAGAGACGATCAGATAATGGAAGGTTTATTATATTATGTACTGCATTAAAGTGTAGAGATGTATGAAAGATAAATGGTCAGCGCATGAATTATACAAAGCATTCCATAAATGAACCTGTAGGTTCAGTTCTTTCTTGGGCACAGTGCAAAATATAGAATCTTATCATTGTCTAAGTGTGGTCCACAGATCAGCAGCTGTTAGAAATGCACAAGTTCAGGTCTTCGAAGCCTCAAGCTGTGCCTTGGCAAGTTGTCCAGGTAAAACGTGAATGTGCTATAATTTGATATGATATTGATAAAGAAGGCACGATTCCTGCTTTAAAGGGCTCACCACGCAGGCTGTTCGACAAGGCAAGCTACAAACCGAATAGATCAGTATTTCTCAAAGTATGATCTGGCAACTAGTCTCGTTCAAGAGATCTTCTATTCCTGGTAAAAAAGAAGGCACCAGCAGCCCCGTTACAGACTGACTACTTAGAATTTTTTCAAAGGTAGGGCCCAATAATTTGCATCTTTAAAAATTCCTGTGATATTTTGATGCACATTGAAGTTGCAGATGAAGTATCCTAGAATGGCAGACAGTTCCTTCGCATCTTCCTTTAGTTATTGTTGCGTTAAGCCAGCAAGTCAATTTAGATCATAGTGACCCTACAGGACAGAGGAAAACTGCCTCATGGGGTTTCTGGGATTGAAATATAAGATGACAGGTCATCAAAGCTGTTGGACCGAGGAACCACTGGTAAACTCCACCCCCCAGTCTTGGGTTAGCAGGTGAGCACTTAACTGGGACACCACCAGAGCTCTTTTTGATGCTGTCAGTTACCCTCAAGTCAACTGTGACCCATGGCAACCTCATTAGCTCAAAGTGGAAGGCGCATGGATGGGACACTGCATTTTCCTAGTCTTGCTAGGTGCCACCAGTCACGTGACCTTGTGTACAAGAGAAGGAAACACTGACCAGTTCTACTCCGATGCTATGTTTGAGCCCATTGCTGCCACCATGATGTCAATCCATTTCATTGAGGTTCGTTCTCTTCTTCACCCTTTGCTTTGGCAAACATGATGTCCTTTTCCAGGGACTCATACCTCCTTATACCAGACCCGAATATAAGTGAGAGGAAGTCTCATCGTCCTGGCTTCTAAGGACCATTCTGGCTGTATACTTTTCCAGACAGAATGTTTGTTCTTCTGGTGAACCCTAAAACCAAACCTGCTGTTAATGAGCTGATTCCGATGGGTGTTGCTCCAGTGCTACAGAGTAGAACTCCCCCTTTATTTTTTGAAACTATTAATTTTACAGGAGCAGAGAGCTTCATCTTACTCCTGGTGGATGGGTTTGAAGTGCTAACCTTTCAGCATAACCCGCTATGCCACCAGGACTCCTTGCTCTTCTGACAGTCTATGATATATTTAAAATTCTTCACCAAAATCATACTTCAAAGGCATCGATTCTTCTTTCATCTTCCTTAATCATTGCCCAGCTTTCCCATCCATCTGAGGTGCTTAAAGATACTGTGACTTAGGTCAGGTAACATCTGGGCTTTTTAACACGTTAGTGAGATCTTTTGCAGCAGATGTGCTTTATACAAGACATCATTTTGCAGCAGATGTGCTTTATACAAGACATCATTTGATTTGTCTGACTGCTGCTCCTGTGGACATTGATTATGGATCCAAGCACAATGAATTCCTTGATAACGCAAACGTTTTCTCCATCTATCATGAAGATGTTTACTGGTTCAGATTTGAGGATTTTTTCTTTCTTTATATTGAGGTGTAATCCATACTGAAGGCTATGTTCTTTAATTTTCATCAGTAAGTGCTTCAAGTTCTCATTTTCAGCAAGCATTGTTGTGCCATCTGCACATTGAAGGTTGGTAATGAACTTTCCTACATCCTGATGCTGACTTCTTCATATAGCCTATATTCTTTATCTGCTCAGCATATGGGATGAATAGATACAGTGAAAAGATAAAACATCGATGTATGCTTTTTCTGATTTGAAACCACATTGAATGCCCTTGTGCTGTTCAAATGTCTTTTCTTGGTCTATGTACAGGCTCCTAATGGACACAATCAAATGTTCAGAAATTCCTCATTTTTTGCAATGGTAGCCATATCCTATGAACTTATTTTAATTGTTTTATAATTCACTCAGTCAGGTGCCTTTCAACAGTAAGTAAAATACAGGAAAATATCTTCCTAGTATTCTCTGTTCAGTCAAGATACACCTGATAGCCTCCTGTCAATTGTCAATGTACTTTGAATGCAAATTTTTTTAATCTGAAAGAATACTTTAAAAAAATGAAACACTTTTATAATACCTTTCAATTTAATGGTTTAACTATATTTTAAAGAGTTGTGTAATCATAACCGCAATCAATTTTAGAACATTTTCTTCATCCTTGTACCCATTATTATAGCTTTTTGCTAATCCCAACCTCTTCTGTAATAACTCTGAAGTGTTCCTCACTTCATGGAAAGAAGCCACTGAAAACCTTATGCATAGCTTCGAAGCATTGTCAAACACTGGAAGCCTAAACAAAGGAAGCAGAACATTGTCGGAGATACTGCTGGGAGATGGGTCTGTCAGATCTGAGGGAACTCAAAACATATCTGAAGAGGAGATGATTTCTTGGTGTGGAGTCGACCATGATGACGTGGTCTGGTGGAGCCTTTGGGACCTTCGTTTGTTAATTGGGCATGCCTCAAGTAACAAGAAACAGCTGCAAAAATCTTATAACGATTGGAACTTGCAGTGTGTGAAATATGAATTTAGGAAAAGTGAAAGTGGTCAAAAATGAAATCGAACTCATGAAGATCAATATCCTAGGCATTAGTGAGCTGAAATGGACAGGTGTTGGCCATTTGATTCAGAAAATCACGATTTACTATGTCAGGAATAAAACAATCAGGAAGAAAGTCATGGGATTCATCATCAGAAAGGATCTTGCTAAATCCATCACAAAGCTATCTGTGATCAGATTATCTGTCCAACTTCCAGGAAATCCAATCAGTACAACTATTATTCAAATTTATGCACCAACTGCAGAACCTAGGGATGAAGAAATTGGAGAATTCTACCAATGACTTGTCAGAAATTGATTAAACATGCAATCAAGATCCATGAATAGTTATTGAAAATTGAAATGCAAAAGTTGGAAACAGATGAAGGAACAGTAGTTGGAAAATATGGACTCTGATAGAAATTAAGCTGGAGATCACATAATAGAATTTGCAAAAAGACTTGTTCATAGCAAATACGTTATTTTCAACGATACAAAAGGCAACTATACCTTACATGGACATCCCCATATGAAATACACAGAAATAAAATTGACTACATTTGTGGGAAGACATGATGGAGAAACTCAATACCAGACCAGGGCCGACTGTGGAATCCAGTGCTCATATTTAAGTTCAGCTGAAGAAGATTAAAACAAATCCAAAGGAGCCACAATATGGCCTTGAGTCTATCCCATCTGAATTTTGAGCACCTCTCAAGAGCAGTGTTGATTAATTGCACTCTACTGACAGAGACCCAATGAGCTGTAAGATCATTATTCATGAAGAAAGCAAAAGGTCACTAAAAAGACAGGAAAGAGAGAAAACATTAAAGAAGATATAAGAAGAGACTATGAAACTTGCTATTAATCACACAGTAGCTAAAGCAAATGGAAGAAAGGTGAAGTCAAGGAGCTGAATAGAAAATTTCAAAGGGTGGCTCGAAAAGAAAGTGTCTAATATTAATTTTATAATGAAATGGTTCTGAAGTTCGAAAACAAAATAAAGCAAGAACACGCTTAGCATGTTTGAAATGGAAAGAACTCAAGAATAAAAACAGCCTTGAATTGCAATTTTGAATGGTTCCATAAGCAAAATACTGAATGATACAAAAAGCGTGAAGAGAAGATGGGAAGAATAAACAGAGAAAGAACTAGTTGAAAATCCATAATTTCAAGAGGTAGCATCTGAGCAAGAACCAAAGGAACTGAAGGAAAGAGTTCAGACTGCACTGAATGCATTAGCCAAAAATGAGGCTCCAGGAATTGATGGATACCTATTGCAATGTTTAAATGAGCTGAAGAAGCACTGGAAGCACTCACTCATCTGTGCTAGGACATTTGGAAGACAGACCAATTTGGAAGACCTGACCAATTGACTGTAAGAGATCCATATTTATTCCCCTTCCAAAGAAAGATGTCCCTACAGAATGCCCAAACTGTGGAATGATATCACTGATACTGACATAAGTAAAATGCTGCTTAATATCATCTATCAAAAGTTGCAGCAGTAACTTGACAGGGAACTGCCAGAAGTTCATATTAGATTCAGAAGAGGATGTGGAACAAGGGATATCATTGCTGATATCAGATGGATCTTGGCTTAAAGCAGAGAATACCAGGAAGATATTTACTTGTGTTTCATTGGCTATGCCAAAGCATTTGACTGTGTGGACCCTAATAACTCTGGATAAATGTGAATTTATGGAATTATGGAACACTTCATTATGTTCACCTGAAACCTGTACATGGGTCAAGAGGCAGTTGTGTGAACAAAGCAAGGGAATACTTCCTGGTTTAAAATGACCAGAGAAGCTGGATTAGATGAGGAAAAGTGTGGCATCAGGATTGAAGGAAGACTTATTAACAGCCTGCAGTATGCAGATGACACAACACTGCTTGTTGAAAGTGAGGCAGAATTGAAACACTTGCTAATGAGGATCAAGGACTATAGCCTTCAGTATGGATTACAACTCCATATGGAAGAAAGACCAAAATCCTCACAACTGAACCAATAAGTATCATCACAATAAAGGGAGAAAAGGTTGAAGTTGTCAAAGACTGAAGTTGTCTTACTTGAATCCACAATCAATGCTCAGGGAAACAGCAGTCAGGAGATCAAAAGACATATTGCATTTGGTACATCTGCTGCACAAGACCCCTTTAGAGTATTGGCGAGCCAGGATGTTACTTTAAGAACTAAAGTACTTCCTCTGAGCTACATTGCCCTTGATGGAGCTCCCCCACCCCCAAGCATCCTATGCCCTCCTCGCCATCAATTTTAGTTCACTTACTCTTCCCTTGACCCTGGATTTGTTAGAACACCCCTCCTTTCCCCCCTCCCCCCCTCTCCCGTGTACCCCTGGAACCGTCTACCTTGTTGTTCTCTCCTCCGTATTGTTCATCCTGCCTATCTTGTCCAGATAGACATGCACGGACAGTACATGCAAAAACAAAGCAAAGCAAAACATAACAAAAAGAGATGACAAAAAGTAAATCAACAACAGCTAATACAACAAAAGAGAAAACGAAAAACCAACATTAAAAGCTGAAAAGCCCTCACCCAGGTCCAGGTCTGTCCACTGACCTTTATGAGTGTTTTCCAGGCAAGTCTGCTGGGATGCCATGCCCTGTCCCCAAAGTCCATCTTTGGCATTCCTTGGGGACTTCGTTGCTTTGCTCCCCCAGCTGCTCCGCTGTACACCCTTCGTGTTTCACCCAGTGCAGTGGGGTTGAATCAGGCACTTCTCCCACACCGTGTCTCCAGTGCTGTCCCCCTTAGCGCTATGTGTCAGTGAGGGACATCGTCCTATCTCATGATGGGGCTGGCCCTGTGACCATCTCTGTGCATTGGCTGCTCTGAGAAGGAATATTGTCCTCATGGCTTGGGGGCCAGGGGGTGTTCCACTCTCTCCTTCTCTCTTCATTTGCTCCTGATCAGACACACCCACTTCCTGAGCAGCAGCTTCAGTGCTGTCCTCTGAAGTTCATTCATCTGAGGTGGGGGGTAGTAGTAGGGGTTGGGGGCAGACCCTACAGGCCAAACATGATATTGGGATGGGAGGAATGTAAAAGGAAATAGAGGAAAGAACTGGGAGGCAAAGGACAGTTATAGAGATCTAAATACAGGCATGTATATATGTAAATACATTTATATACAGTGACAGGGGAATAGATCTATGTACATATATTTATTTATAAAGTATAATGGTAGCAGATGGACATTGGTCCTCCACTCAAGTACTCCCTTAATGCAAGAACAATTTGTTCTACTAACATGACACTCTGTGATGTTCACCTTCCTTGACATGATCACTGAAGACAAAAAGGGTGCATAAGCAGATGTGAAGAAAGCTGATGATGCCCGGCTATCAAAAGATATAGTGTCTGGGGTCTTAGAAGCTTGAAGATGAACAAGCAACCATCTAGCTGAGAAGCAACAAAGCCCACATGGAAGAAGCGCACCAGACTGTGATCATGAGGTGTCGATGGGATCAGGTATCAGGCATCAAAGACCCAAAACAAAACAAAAAAACAAACAGACAGACAGACAGACAAACAAACAAAAGCATATCAGGCATCAAAGACTCAAAACAAAACAAA
>NW_022109491.1:38952313-38961635 GCF_000313985.2 Echinops telfairi
TCGATGTAAGACGTGAAAACAAAGAGTAATTTATAAATTATCGAGGGGACGTGGGGGAGGGAGAGGGGATTAAAAAATGAAGAGCTGATGCCAGGGGCTCAAGTAGAAAGAAAATGTTTTGAAAAAGATGATGACAACATATGTACAGATGTGTTTGACACAATGGATACATGTATGGATGGTGATAAGAGCTGTAAGAGCCCCCAATTAAAAAACAAACAAACCAAACTAAGGTACACCTGACCCAACCCATGGTATTTTCCATTGCATCGTATGCATATGAAAATTATATATTGAATAAGGAAGACTATAGAAGAATCAATGCATTTGAGTTGCGATGCTGGAGCAGAATCCTGAAAGTACCATGGACTGCTCAAAGGACAGACTGCTCTGTATTGGAAGAAGTAAAGCTAGAGTGCCCTTAGAGGCAAGGATGGCAAGACTTCAACTTACATACATTTGTCATATTGTCAGTAGAGAACCGTCCCTGGAGAAGGACATCATGTTTAGTAGAGTAGAGGGGTGACAAAAATGAGCAAGGCCCTGGATGAGATGGATTGACACAGTGGCCACATAAATGGGCTCGGGCATTTGTGAGGATGGTGCAGGACAACACAGTGTTTTGTTTTGTTGTGTATAGGGTTGCTGTGGGTTGTAGCCTAAACAACAACAGCAACGTATCTGCAGTAATCTACTTTCCAACACACTCAGGGCAAGAATATTTACATCCTTAGTCAATAGTCCAAGGGAATTAAATGGAGCCTTAACCTGCATGGACTTTGCAAATAAATTTTGGCTTTCATTGCCATCTATAGCCTTTTGCAAATTGTGTGATTGGAATTTAAGCTCCAATACATTTCCCTCTTATGATCTTGGATTTTAGTATTTAGAGTCCTTGGACTACACAGACTGCTCCTTCCGTGCAGAGTTGGGTAATAGCTCACTTACGTGGCTGCTTGTTTTAAGACAGTCTTTAAGGACCCATATGCCATTCTTTCTGATTACTGGGAACTGCCTGATTTTTTCATTATATTTTTCAGTGAAATTTTACTTGAACATGGTGTTGATAACATTGTTTGATTATTTACACTTTCTCCTGGGTAACTTTTCTTTGGAATGGGCACAGATATGGATCTCTTTTATATCAAGTCAGGCAGCTGTCTTCCAGGTATTTTGGCATAGATGATTGAGCTCCATCAGTTTGCTGAAAATTTTCACTTGCTAGTCTATCAATTCTAGGAACTTTGTTGTTTTTTTAACCAATGTCTTCAGTGCAGTTCATATTTTTTTTCTTTTTAAAATCATTTTATTGGGGGCTTATACAACTCATGACAATCCATGCATACATCCATTGTGACAAGCACAGTTGTACATTTGTTGCCATCATCATTCTCAAAACAAACCTTTGGTTCTTGATCATTTGTTACCTCTTACTATGGTTGAATGTTGAATAATTCATTTTGCATTTTATATATTCTTTTCATCTATGCTTCCTGCATGGTTCAATATTTTACTCATAAAATTCTTCAATGGTGCAACTTGAGGTTTGAATTTTTTTCTTCGGTGCTTTCAGCTTGAAAAATGCTGAGTATGTTCTTGCCATTTGGGTTTTAAACGTCAGTTTTTGACATTTCATTACAATACTTTATTTTCTTTAGTTGCCCAGTGAACTATTTTGTTCAACTCTTAACTGCATTATTTCCCTCATGCCCCATTTCCTTGATTTTAGATTTTTAATATGTAGAGCAAGTTCCTAAGTACATTTTGACATCAATTTTAGACTCCCCCCACCTTTTTTCTTGTCTTTTAAATGACTTTTGCATTTTTCTTGTATGATGTCCTTGATGGCATTCAAGAAGTTTTCTGGTCTTATCAGTTGAAGATCAGACTGTTGTGAGCCATAGGGTTTTCCTTGGTTTATTCCTGGAGGAAGTAGATTTTCAGGCCTTTCTTCCTGGTCTATTTTACTCTGAAAGCTCCATGACAGCTGATCAGAATTATAAAAACACTCAATCTACCACTGAATGGTAGGTAGTGGTCAGTGGTGTCACCACGGCTGGTATCACCCAGTACAGTAAAATCATGGTATCACCACCATCCCTTTCATAACCCTCTTTCCATACCGGACCATACAGAATCCTTAATAATTTTTAATATCAAGTTCAATCATAGAATAATATGTGACATATACACTTTAAAATTACTTAAATTTAATATTTCTTAGATTATATAAATATTAATACATTTATTTTATAAAATCTGTCTACATTGAATTGGAGCTTTATTAGTTACAACATTATTAACTGAGCAGAAGCCTTTTAAAATTTTCTTTTGTTAATGATTTTGTCATTAAGAAATAATAATTACCACAATATTGTATCTGAGATACCAGAAAATTTGACAAAATCACTGAGTATGAAAACACCAGCAACAAGAACAACAGTGGCATTTGTTGTGGGTACAGATGAAACCATGTGACTTGAAATATCATTGTAATTGGATAATAATGACAGATATGACCAGAGCACATTAAGTGGTTCAAAAAGTAAATTAGGACAGAGTACTATCATTGCAGGTATATATATATATATATACACACACACACACATATATATATATGTTGTTATAGCAAACTACAAGGTTGTTTTTATTCCTAATGAATTTCTGCTGAAGCTCTGTATAAAACTCTTAAAGACAGTTGTTTTCTTCTCCCCTCTGTTCACACTTTTATACAATCCCAGTGAAACCAGGTGGCTACATAGGGGCTACATTGGCTGGTAATCAAACCCAGGTCTCCAGTGTGGAAGGTGAGACTTCTAACACTGAACTACATTGCTTCACTTTCTCCAACAAATGTCAATTGTTTCAGCCACCGGGTCATTCCGATTCCTAGAGACCTTATAGGACATGGCAGAACTGCCCTCTTACAGGGGCAGATTGCCAAGGTCTTTCCTCTAATGAAGTAGCTAGTGGGATCAAACTGCTGTATTTTGTCCTGGCAGATGGGTTCTTAATCATTGAACCACCAGGATTCCCTTCTCCAGTACTGAAACTTCCAAAGTTAAATGTTCCCCCTTTCAGACTCCTCTGCACTGAGGAGTGAGCAGCCTATAGACCTTAGATAAGTCATCAAGGGATAGGGTGAGTTCGGAGCAGGCTCTCACCTTCCCTAGTAACATGTCTAGCACTGTGCTTCCCATTGCTTTGACTTTGAGCACAAATAGGGTTCCTGATACTGAAACAGCCATCTTGGGACTACAGGATACACATATAAAGACCAACAAAATAACAATGGCCTGGCAGCCAGTTAGAAATACTGAACTAATGCCAAAGACCACCTGTCAGAAGTCACTGTGCTGATGGGAAACCATCTTTACCGTTTAAGCTACTATGCGTTGGCTATATGATATTAATAGGAATTCCTGGATAGTGCAAACCATTGTGCATATCAATTACATAATCAAAAAGTCTGCAGCTCAAATCCACCCAGAATCACCATGATGTTTTCTAAAGATTAAAAAGAAGGGAAATTAAGGAATATTTTTTACTCTGTAACATGAGGAGGTTGCTATGTGTCAGGATCAACTCCACAGCAAAACATTTTTTGTTGTTGTTGATTGTTTGTTTCAGCAACCAGGTTATATAACCTTAACTTAGAACATAAAAATAAAGGACAACCCAATAACTTAACAATGACAATAGCAAACACAAAACATCCATCTGCCATCATAACTGAATAAAACCTACCATGCAAAGGTATAAAATTTAGTTGGTTAATTCAGCTTTTGAAAGTATCTCTTTTTTCATTTTGCTGAAAATAAATGAGAACTACAAACATTTTCACACCAACTTCTGTTAGCTGCTGGTAGAGGATGTATACCTTCAATGATCCACATGATGAGTTATAGTTCAGGCAAACAAAGCTATTCATTTTCTAAGTCCACTTTGCCTAGCTTATAGCTATCAGTAATCATTAATAAGCTCCCTTAGCATTTTATTAGTCCGTTTGAACTTGATATCATTCTGGTTCACACCAAGCCTCTAAATTGAGCCAAGACATTCCAGTAGAAATTATTTTAATCAATTCATAAAAGCCTTTCACCTGCTGCACCCTGATAGATTTTTCTGTAGGATAATCATGTGCATATTCAACCATCAGCAATGAAAACATAAAATTGAGGTAGGATCACAGAAATTCTCAGGAAAAAATTACATGTGTATCTTAAAATGTGCCTTACAGATGTGCTCTCTGCTAAGAAACGGCTTTGTTCAAACCTAATTTCAGACTGTAAAAAAAAAAAAAAGTTTGTTACAGAATAATTAGTCTCTGAGTCAGCTTTTAATCTTTTGTTAATGAGACCCCCTGCAGTCTTGGCTCCTACCTCCAAATTAAAAACTGATCTATAATTAATAAGGCTTCGAATGCCAGGACCTGAGACAAAAGAGATTGGGGGTAGCTGGGCAGAAAGGACCTGGAAGGGTAGCAGAATTGCAACTGCGCTTCTGTGACAGACCAGACCAGGTTGGAGAGGGGGTTGAGGAGTGGGGGTGACAAAATCATGGGATTCTGGACACTGAGTCTTTGGGATCAAGCTGCACTGACAGGATCAAGCTGCTCTGATAAGGAAAACAGCTTAATTACTGCTCTGAAGTCTTAGGAGGGACCTGGTGCAGCAGCTACTTTTTATACTGGCTATAAGATCTGGGCTGTCCCTGCAGTCAATATTCACCCTAACCTAAGAAATTAGTATGCGTTGCATTCAACCTCTGAAAGGTCAGACAGTTTTTGTTGTTGTTGTTGTTTTATTTTTACCCTCCAGAAATTAAAAAAATCTTCCTAGTTCTGTATTCAATTTTTTTTGTTCTGTATTCAATTTTACTAACTCAAAATTCCCAGTGATGGGAGGGGAGGAACACACTTGCTGATTAATTAAAAATCTAATTTTCTATTCTATCAAAATTGCAGCAGCAAGGGGGAAAGTAAGATTTATTATTCCAAATATAAAATATTCCCCACTGTTTAAGCTTATTATGAACTTCATGTTACAATTTATTTTAAATTGAATCAGTAGAATAAACATAGAAATGAGCTCACTGGAATAATTTATTTTTAAAGAATCTAAATAGTCTATCATTTTGTTGAAAACTTTCTAAATTATGTAAATTATGAACTTAGTCTATAACTATTTAAGCCATCACAGTGGGCCTCCTGTCAGCTATACAATTATATGAAATTCTCAAAACAAAACAAAACAAAAAACTCCAAAGAAAATGAATTTCAACAACCCAAATGTCCACCAACCAATAACGGACAAGTATGGTATACACTGGGACTCAATGGGATGTTCTTCAGCCATAAGGAAAAATACAGTTGTGATACATGCTATCACACAGAAGAATCTTGAAATTATTATGATGAGTGGAAAAAGTCAGATGTCAAAGGCCAAATATCGTATCATCTCATTCATATAAAATATCTAGAATAGGCAAATGCATACAGACAAAAATGCATTATTTAGCAAGAGACTGGGAAATGGGAGCTGAAGAGGTATTATTTAAGTGGCATTGAATTTCTGTTTTGAGTAGTGAAAAACTTTAGGAAATGAATAGCAGTGACAGTAGTAAAAAATTGTTCATGTAATGATTGTCTCTGGATTTTGCATTTAAGAGTACGTAAACCTATAGAGGCAATAGCTTGATTAATAATTACCTAGAAAGCTGGCAGAGGAGGTTGGGAAGAAATGGAGAGTATGAGATTGAAGAAAATGTTCTGACATTGATGGTGGTGATGATTGCACCATTCTAATTATGATTAAACTACTAAATTATGATATGTCAATTACATGCCAAAAAAGTACTAAAATGGTTAGAAAGGCACATTTTAATTATTATTTATTACTATCATGACAGTTTAAAAACATATATTAGTTTACTTTGAATTTTTTAGAATCTTTGTAATACTGGCGGAGCCCCAGTGGATGCTATCTATAAGGCTTGGTGTTTGCAGCCACCAGGTCCTGAGTGGGAGAAAGAGGAGGCTTTCTACACCCCTAAAGATGAGCAATCTTGAAAACTCACAGGGTGGCTCTCCTCCGTCCTGGAGGGTTATGAAGGTCAGAATCAGCTCTATGGCTCTGAATGTTGTTAGTACTGTTTTCCTAGTACAATACTGGAGAGCTGGCATGGCTGCGCTGCAGCATAAAGCAGCAGGGGGGGTCCCTAGGCCCTTCTCTTTATTTGTCCTGAGCAGGTGGCTGGGGCATGAAGGTGATGACCAGGCACTTCAGAATGGGAGCAGGCCCACTCAAGAGTAATTACTTGGTTCAGTGATTCTAATGTAAGGGGAGTGTTGATTTTATTTCTTCACATATCTTGAATCTTCCTGTAATCCAATAAGGTTTATAGCCTCTAGTTGTGGGTAGAGGTGGTGTTAGCATTGAGCAATTGAGAAGTTTTAAATTGGCACATTGTTAATAACTTGCTCAAATTGTTAGAATGCAAGTTAGTGTTAAATATAAAATGGTAGGTTACGAAATTGTATATGTATATATTTTTATTTATATTTAACAAAAGCGTTCCTCACACACACACACACACACACACGAAAGATGTGGCTGTCTGCTTCCATAAAAATGTACAATTTTGTAAACATTAGCAGGCAGTTGTACTCTGTCTTGTAAGCTTACTGTGAATTGGTATGAACTTGGTAGCAGTGGGTTTGTTAGTTTTTTGAATAAATATACATATATGATTTATATATGAATATAAACACACATAAATAAAATACAGGGCTATATATATATATATGCATGATATATATATATATCATGCATATATATATATGGTTTAAAACTATGAATATGCTATGTGCATGATATATATATATATCATGCACATAGCATATTCATAGTTTTAAACCTTTCCCAATAAGATGAGTGTAAGCTCATGGTTCCCTTGATTGGGAATGGATTGTTTTCATCTCAGTGTGCAGTATGTGTCCTCTTGTGCAGTGAACATAAACCTGTGGGCTGCATGGGTTTGCAAGAACCAGGAAGCAGCCCTCTTCTCCTGTTCCTCCCCCTCATATACATAAGCTCAACCATCTAGGGTGATCCCAGAGTATCTATTGGGCCCTGCTCTATGTGCTCACCGATGCTAACGCAATTTTATCATACGTATGTCTCAACCCCCAAATCTCCACCCAGTTGCCTAGTTGATGCCTACTCCTGCTAATCACGTGTGTGTCTGAATAGAACGTGACATTAGAGGTTCTAAGGCTCTATGAGAGTCTTCAAAGGAGGTCTATGCATGGTCGTTCCTGGCCGCTAGGGCATGGGTCGTGTGTGCTATCGGCCTCTGTTATGCTTGCTCCTGTTTGCAGAGCTGAACAAGTCTAGGGTGAAAAAGGCTGATCAAATCATCCTTTAGAAAGGTTAATGCTGTAGGTAGAACATCCATTTTTCTTTTCAAAAAGCAAATGATTTATATGTGATTTCCTACTATGACTCTTTTTTGTTTTGAAGTTCAAATACTGGTACACAATCCTATTTCTCTTATTTGAATATTGCTGGGGGTTTACCACAGAGATTCTGACTCATGGAATCTTCTGTGTGACTGCCGAGAATGGACTCCACAGGATCTCACAGGTAGATTTTCACTGGGAAATCTACTCACAAGTAGATTTCCAGACTTTTCTTCCACCGAGTCTCTGAGAGGATTAGAGCATCTAAATCATTGCTTACCTGATAGGTGCATTGACTGTTTGCACCACCCAGAGGCGGCAACCCATGCTGCTAGTTGATTTCATTTATGGAGACTTCGTGTTTCTACTCCAGTAAGCAGTTATGGTCTCAGACACTCACGGGGGCATGATGCTACCCTGTCCTATAGGGCTGCCATGATTCAGCGTCAACTGGATGGTGGTGAGTTTTGTTTATTGGGTTTTGTTTGTTGTTGTTCATGTGTGTTAAACTAAGCTGTGCTCTCTCTATTAAGTTTTCAATGACTGTTATTTTACAGAAGTTCATCACTAAGACTTCCCTTTGCAGTGCCCAAAGGGGGGATTTGAATTGCTAACCTTTTGGTCAATAATTCTATCGCCTAGGGACCTCTACCACTGAGTGTCGTTATTTACCATCCAGACCTCTGGACTCATAGCCACCTCATGAGGCAGGTAGGTCGTCCTCATAGTATTTTCTTGACTGTGATCTTCATGGAAGCAGGTCATCACTTCTCCTCCCATAGAATCTTTGGGTGAATTTGTACCCGCAACCTTTTGGTTAGCAACTAAATACTTAACTGTTGCACCATTAGGGCTCGTCTACCACAGAGTAGGCTGCATGTAACCATTACAAATTGCTTTGTGATGTAGTAGGGAATTCATATATTTACTTGAATCCTTCAAAACAAACTTATAGCACAAAGATTATTATCTATGCTTTTCCAATGAAATTTGGAGTCAGAGAGGATATTTAGCTTGTTCAAGGTTACACTGCCAAGTGGTGGTTAAAGCAGACACTGGTGGACCTCTCTCAATGCCCAGGGTCCTCCCTTGCCACTTCACCGATGGTGACAATCTGCAGACTCCTGATCCTCTCCACCTGAGACTTCCTCTGGGCCCACAAGAGGGCAGGCTGGAAATTCTGAGATGTTTATATCTCTGAGAATAATCCTCAGCCATGAATAGGAGTTGGATTACCCATGCTTCGCCAATAGTGTGGGGGTAATTGTTTCTACCGTGCCACGGGGTTATGCTTTGCCTTCACCATTCCAAATGCCCAAACAAACATGGACTCAAGCCACAAGGCGAGCGAGCTACTGTTCACATAATAAGAATCCTGGAAACAGGCGGTTTTAGGATTGGTTGACCAGCTAGAGATAACATCAGAGGCTCAGGTATTTTCCTTCTTTCTCATCTGCCATCGTCAGAGTAAGGAATGTCTGCCCTCCTGTTCATAAAGTGGCGGCCTGACTCCAAACATCACATTGTCGCCCGACAGTGCCCTCCTCAAGAAACAAGGCGTCAAGTAGGACTTTCTTTTCTTACGGTTCTCTTCTTCAGGGTGAAAAAGTCTTGCTCAATGCTCCAGCAGATTTTCCTTTCCATCATAATGATCACAATCTCCTTCCATCATTGGTTACATTATTCATTTATAGACAAATTACAAGCAAAAGAAAATTGTTTCTTTGATTGGCCTAGATTGATATTGGGATTTGTCCTATGGAAGTTTGATATACTGGAGGTTGGACTGGTAGATTTATTTGCCTGTGTACTTACACACACACACACACACACACACACACACACACACACACACACACA
>NW_022109491.1:38961735-39047785 GCF_000313985.2 Echinops telfairi
ATTGTTTCTTTGATTGGCCTAGATTGATATTGGGATTTGTCCTATGGAAGTTTGATATACTGGAGGTTGGACTGGTAGATTTATTTGCCTGTGTAAAGTCACACACACACACACACACACACACACACACACACACACACACACACAAATAAACCTATATCATGCCCCAGTATACTATATCTATAACTCTCTCTGTCTATGTTATCCATATCCATATCCGTACCTATATCTATATAGCTATCAGATACCAGAATACCCTATTATCAGAGAACAAATCCAAGTATATATATCCAAATATATATGTAGCAGGCTACTTTAACCCAGGAGGAAGTGAGGACTTGCATTGATCTGGAAAGCCATAGCAACAGATAGGGAAAGCATTTGCTTTCCTTAGAATTGTAAAGGAGGATTAGTAATTAGGAAGCATAGAAGGAAAGGGGATTTGTCAGAGGATAGAAAAGGCAGCCACAGTTGAGCTTGTAATAAGCAGATTGTGAGAAGAAAATGCTCAAATGAAGTTCTTTGGGCTTTCATTATAAATGGTGAGTGATTAATGATATTGCATTCATTAAAATTATGAGTTGTATTTATTATACAACACATCACAAATAAATAATGGCTGTTCTTCATCAATATTTTCATGATGTCTTTTCAACAGAATTAACTGTTGCCTGGGAGAAAAAAAAATCAACCCTAAACCCTTCATTGTCCATGAAGTATAATGACTTAATCAGCTCATCTTAGCAGAGATGAAAGGGAAGCTGGAGACACCATTTTAAATCCCTGACAAAGTATTCCACTTCTGACATTCTAAGTAGGAGAGGAAGCTGGCTTTGACTTATCCAGGACAAGTATAGATACATTATAAGAAAAGTGTTCAAGTGCCAGAAAGGATACATGTATGTGAAAGCTGCACAAAAGCTTGCTAGACTGCAAGGTACTCATATTTCTTACACGGATCTGTTACCTGCCTGCAACTCAAAGTTCCCATCCAGCAAGAGCAGGCGATAGAACCTCTTTTTCATGCAAAGAATAGTACATTTATATAGGCCATAAATATTCGGTCCAATAGATACCATGTATGACAAATGCCCTGTGTGTGGGGGGGTGGTGGTGTCAGGATTGAGTCTCTATATTAACTATGTCTTCTATCGGGCTGATAGTGGAATTTCTGGCTGGAAATAGGCCATCTTACTTGCTCAGACACATTATCAGGAGATATAAATCAGGAGGACAGCATGTCTGGTAAGCAGTGAGCCGATGAAGGCAAGAGAAAACTTTTGGAAAATGGCTTGGCATAACAGTTACAATGATGGCCTCAGATGTGCCAGTGATTTTGAGAATGATACAGGTCAAGGAAATGTTTAGTTCTGTTTGATAAAGTGGTATGAGCAAGAGTTGACTCAGCGGGAGCAACAAAAATGATATAGTGAGCACACTTGGGGAATTGAACTCCATATTTGGAATAGACATGCTGTAGAAGACCACCGCTTGGGACTGATGCACCTGACACAGAACATGAATGGGGAGCAGCTTGGGCTTCTCATGTTCCAACAGAAGTCATCTCCCGAAGGCAGAAAGTAGAAGCCACCGGTGTCACTTCTGCTTTATTTGTCAAGCAGTCAGTCAGCTCTACTTCAAGGGATGAGACATGGATTCCAGGTTGTTGTTTTTTTTAAACACAGTTTATTTTTTAAATTCACTTTATATTAGCAACTGTTTGGGACACTTTGAAATCTGTTCTAAGGCCACATAAAATAGTTAATCTGTTTCTTATATGCAGTCCTGGTACATAGTTTAAAAAGATTCTATCACTTGATGAAGGGGACCTTCAGAGAATTTGGGGACCATGTTCAAAACCTCCATTATCAGCTTGACTGTCATCTTCCCGGGAGCCCTCGCTAGATCTGTCCACTCCCCCAAATCTCTGGTTATCACATTACCTCTCTGATTTCTTCAGAATTCCATCATTTGAGGTCAATTTAACTTCACACCTGCCCTGAATGTAATTTTCCCTGGAGGCGGGACCTCGTGGACCTTGTTCACATCTACAATATAGTTGGCTCATGAAGAACTAAATCCACTTGAGAAGAAATATGAGTGGAACATTCCTCAGATGCAAGGATAGCAGGACTTCCATTTCCTTCGTTTGGATACATTATCAGGAAAGTGCAGTCATTAGAAAAGGACATCAAGGTTGTCCTGGCAGAGGGTCATTAAAAATGAGGAAAACCCCAATGAGATGGGGTGACACAAAAGCCCCAACAGTGGACCCAGACCTTTCAGTGCTCATGATGATGGCACCGGAGTAGGAAACATTTCATTGTGTTATGCATAAGGTTGCAACTGAGTGGGAGCTGACCCAATGATGACTAACAATAACATCAACATTGGAAATAAACAAATAATTTACGCAAAATAAACATTTGCCGAGTGAGCGAGTCAGTGGATTATATTTTTATAATTGAACTAATCCATCAGTTCAAAATAAGGGCATATCTACTGCTGGCCATCAGTATTTGACTCTCAGGCCTTTTTATAATCCAGAGCATTTGGTAAGACGACCACCATGGGGTCTGAGAATCCAAATAATTACCACGAGCTTACCCTGTGGCTCTGTGACGGGAAGTTGCCTGGAATCAGTGTGAGTGTGGCTGAGCTCCACTTTATGGAAATGCGCCGAATGGCCTGTCACACAAATTCCCAGCTCTGACATGAAAAAATTGGATTAGGAAATAGCCGAGGAAGCGATATTCATGAAGGCGCTGCTCTCTGAGGTGCAGAGCAGGAAACTGTTTTTGTATTGCTGTCGCTGTCTACAGTTATAGAGTTATTGGGACGCCAGCAACAGCCGTGCAGCAGTAATTCTGAGAAAATGGGCTGAGCGACTTATTGCCTGTTGGTTCGGGCCGCAAATCTCCTTTCGAAAGTGCAGCTGGGATAAAGCTACAGAAAATGTGCTGCTTTTTACCTGCTACCGAGGCCTTTATTGGGCCCCAGGAGGGAGATGCGGGGCAGGGAAAGGAATTAAGGGAAGCTCACATGCCAGATTCCATGCATGCTGCAGGCCAGGCAATCACTAGGTGCATGTTTATCAGATTTCAGTTTTCATTTTACATCAGTGACGCTGCTCCTTTAATGAGGGCAGACCTTACCATGATTATGCAGCTCCATTTCTTTTCAGAAGAAAATAAAGTCAATTAAAGTCAATGCAATTGGGAGGGCCAGCAATTTGCACGATCTTTTATTAGACGCCCAATGAGGGTGTTTTCCTTTGTTGCTAAGACGGCAATTAACGGGTTTCTAATAGGACAGAGGCCAATGACAAGTACAATGGACTTGGTGTACTTATTACAAGAGGTCTCAGTGAACTACTAAGCTAAAGACTACTTACTTGAATTCACTAAACAGCACCATGGTCCTGGTGCTCCACCTCCCAAAGGTTAGACCAGAAAACAAACCCTCTTGGAGCAACTCTATTCTGTAGCCAATGGCATGGACCAGACAGTGATGGGCTTACTAGAACAGAAATACCCCAAGTGGGTAACTCTAAAGTACAGAAACTCATTTTCTCCGAGTTTAGGAGATTAAAAATCTGAATTCAAGTGAGGTTCTACAGGAAGTATTTCCTTGGTCTATTTCTTATAGCTTTTAGTAGCTGCTGGCAATCCTTGGAGTTCCTGAGTACGTATATAACAGATCTCTTCAGGGCATTTGTAGCCACTGCATTTAATAATCAATCTTAGACCTTCTGATTCAAACCTTTACAGAATGCTGTTTTCCGAGTATAAATGCTGTTTTCTGAGTATATCTCAGGTAATGACATAATGCTAAGCAAACATTGAGGCCATTTCTGGAAAACAAGCAGTGGTTTTAAGGTGATGCCATGATCTGAAAATTCCAGTTGTGAGTTTCGGTGATTATTTTTATAGGCTGAATAATATTTATTATTTTTAGTCTTGATTCTCTGCTCTATGTTGTTATGCATCCATTTTTTCTGTTTTTATTTACAAAAAAAATAACAAGTTTGGCATCAGGAGAGAATTAAAAGAAATATTTTTGTTGGAAGTTAGTGACCTTTCTCTCAAGAAGTCCTTTGAGATGGAAGAAAATAGAAATCAAAGAGGTAACATATTTCAAAGATCAGTGAGAAAAGCAAGAAAGAACCCCGGATATTCTGCAACATATAAAACTGAACAGGGAAAATAGTACAGCGACCCAATATGATCAAAAGGAAATGCAGGAATCTAATATGATTTAAAAACAGCATCAAAAAAACCCTCTTCATCTTTCCTTTCATCCTAAAATTGTTTTTCTCTCAACTTTCCTGATCTCCTTCTGAAATGCCACCAGTCTACTGATTTACCAGACTGGAAGAGTCTACCTTAGATTTTATTTCTTTGCTTCCTAGTGTCTCATCTTTTCCCTCCTTTAGATGCACCATTCTTTTTTCTGTTTCTTTCTTATATTTATCATGTTTTTGTTTTGTTTTCCATTTCCAGTTGAGATTCAATCCTTAGTTTGTTTGTGTTTTTTTACATTTTTTTTGCTAGATATATTGAGTTTGAAACTTGAATATAAGGAGGGAATTCTCACCAGGCAGGTGGAAATGTGGAGCTGAAGATCAGAGTTCACAGATAAATACAAACACAAAAGCCATGTGTGAAAAGAGACAATGGTGGATTTCATGATAAGAGCGGAGACTGGGGAGCCTAATCTTGAGGATCATGTTCTTGTGGTCGTTGTTTTTCTTATTGTTGTTGTTGGGTGGCATAGAGTTGGTTCCAACTGATAGCCACTCAGTACAACAGAAGAAAGCATCTCCTGACCCTTGGCCCTCCTCGTAGCTGTTCTTCTGTTTGAGCTCGTTGTTGTAGGTCCTGCGTCAATCCTTCTTACTGGGGGTCTTCCTGGTTTGGGCTGACCCTTTATGTTAACCAAGTATGGTGTCCATTTCCAGGTACTGGTCCCCATGGATGACATAGTCAAAATACAGGAGATAAATATCCCCATCCACTTTCAATATTTTTCAATACCACCATTCAAACGCATCAGTTCATTCCCAATCTTTCTTCTTCGTTGTCCAGCTTTTGCATGTCGTGAGGCCATTGAACACACCATGGCGTGAAGCAGGCACATCTTCGTCTTCGGGGTGGCAGCCTTGCTCTTCAACATTGTACAGAGGTCTTTCACAGCAGATTTGCCCGATGCAATATGTTGTTTGATTTCTGAACTGCTGCTCCCATGAACATTGATTGTGGATCCAAGTAAAATGAAATCCTCGACAAATTCAATTATTTTCTCTGATTATCATAATGCTGCCTATTGGGTGAAGTTGCGAGGATTCATGTTTTCTTTATAATTGAGTTGCATCATTAAGGACAGCTCTTCTTTGAGGAGGTAGCTCTTCCCCAGTTAGCTTTTGAATGCTTTTCCACTTGCTGCAAGGCTAAGTTTGGGGCACTGTGTCAGATACTGTTCTACTGCTCTCCTGGAGTTTTTCAGTGGCTAATAGCTCAAAAGTGGACAGCCTATTCCTGTTTCCTAGTCTGCTCTTAATTTGGAAGCTCTGCTTAAACTTGAGCACCAGGGGTGACCCTGCTGGTATTGGAAATAAATTGCAGCCTCAAGGCAACATGCAAGCCACCATAGTACAACAAAATGACAGACAAGTGGTGGTTGGAGGTAATAGCAAGAAAAAGATCTGTGGGAAAGGAAACGTGTTTGGAAAGGGAAGAGAATACAACAAGTAGAGTACCCTGGAAAACAGGAAGCTCTAACTTTGAGAAGACCTGTACAACTAATCAATGTCAAATGTTGTAAAGAAGCTTCAAAGGAATTGAAAATGCAGGCCAATGCTGAGTCACAGCCAGTAAGGGACTATTCAGATTTGGTGGCATTGTAGGAATCCAAATTGGACAGGAGCCAAAGAGTGACTAATGTGAGGACCTGTAATTAGGAGGAAACATCTTCAAAGGTGTTTGAAAGTACCTCAGACCATACTCACCCCAATTCTTGTCTTAATCTAACTTCCTCTCTCTAAAACAGAGCTTAAGGAAAGGACTTGAGTGTATCTAGTTCACTGTGGAAAGTGATTGCAGAAAAGTAGTGAACTTTAGAGAAGAGTAAAATGGTGAGGATAGGAAAGTAATGTGAGATGATAATACCAAGTCCTCCCATCCCCACCCCCCAAAATCACTCCTATCAAGTTGATTCCAATTCATAACAGATGCTGTTTGTATCTCACTGTCAGAGGTTAGGAAAATATGCATCTGGCTCCCCATTGATCCTCCAACCTTCTTCCAAAACAGTCTTTTGAAGTTTTTGCTTTAATGTGGTTGAAGAGTATCTGATTAGGACATGTTTTACTCACCCTGACAACCTCTTAGGTACATTTTCCCTCAAATTTAATAAGGATCTTAGCTTCCTGATGCTCCCTCATCACCAAATTTAAAGTCATAAAGGACGTTTCTGTTTCTTCAGATCATTCCATTTATTTCTTCTACTCCTGTCCTAGCTTCCTGCCTCCCCTCTCCTCAGTGGGCTTAGATTTGTGGACACAAAAGCCAGGGTGTCTTTTAGATAGCATCTGCCGTGTTTTCCTTCTAAGACCCCCTTAACACACACACATGAACTCACTCACTCACTCACTCAGTCAGTCACTCACTCACTCACACTTTCAAATGAGGCTAGCAGATAAATACATTCTTCTTTCTTCCCTCCAATAGGCAGAGATTCGTCTACCATGCACTTCATGAAGTCCCTGGCAGATCTATGCCAAATTACCTTCAGTGAGTGTCATTTTGATAATATACCCCTGGCCTGTTCTCTATTCTGTCTCACTCTGTACTTTAGTGGGAGAAGAGAATGATGAAATAAAGAGGAAAAATTATAAACCAATATTTCCAAATAGTACATTGAATAATTAATAACTATAAATGAATATTTAAATGATAGAAAACTTACTGCAATCGAGTTGATGCCGAATCATAACCATCTTATAGGACATGGTAGAATTGCCCCTGTGAGCTTCTAAAATTGTAACTGTTTATGAGAGTAGAAAGCCCCAACTTTCTCTCCTGGAACCACTGGTGGTTTCAAACTTCGGACCTTGTGGATCCAAGCACAACTCTTAAGCCCTACACTCCAGGGCTCCTTACCATATTAGAGAAGGGAAAGAGAAAACCATACATTAATGGCCCCTAATAATGTTGAGCTACAAATGGCTTAGGTTATAGATTCATTGATATCAGGGGTTACGCACTATTTATATTTGATCCCATTTTATCACCTAATGAGGTAATAAGTACATGTTTACTATGCAATATTTATTCAATGTAGGGGTTATAGAAGTCTCCTTTTTAAAAATCTATGAAGGCAGATGAGTACTTTTTCTGGATGACAAGAGATACTGTATATATCTATCTATATATATATATAGATACACACACACACACACACACACACACATATATATATATATGCTCATTAGGTAATCATCAGCCAGTGGGATAAAAAGAAGTAGCAAATTGTTTGTGTGGTGGAAAGTTGCCTCCTCTGAAGCTGTTCTTGAACATTATGTTCTCTTTAGGACCTTGGAGGAGGAAGTAAGTGTCACCTGTGTCCAGGGAGCTTTCTCCTGCTTTTTTGTCCCCAAAGAAGTCTACTCATATCTTATTGCCACACTAAAGAGGGTTTCCAACGCTTTGTAAATCTTCGCAGGAGCAGACAGGCTTATCTTTCTCCGGGGGAGTTTGAACCACTGACATTGGGTTAGCAGCCCAGTACTCCCTGACAGCACCACCAGTGCTGCTATCTCCTAATAACACTAGAGGCTCCGCATCTTTTTTCTCATTTCTCCACCACTGTCATAGCCATGGCTTCGTTTCCCTTTGTTGCCTTTTCTTTTTTTTTTTTTTGCTTTGTTTTGTTTGTTGCCTTTTCTTGGTGCAGACTCCTAGGTTAAGCTGCTGTTGCAATTCATGCTGTGAATTCTTCCCCACCAGCTCTGGGGCTGTGAAGGCTGGTGATTCTGACCCACCAGTTGCTCTGTGAGAGGAAAGGCCTGGCGTTCTGCTTCTATAAGAATGACAGCCCAGGAGACCCTCTGCACGGCTCCACACTGTCCTCTCGGGTCATCATGAGCTGGAGTAGACTTGAAGGCAATAAGCCACAACAGCAGCAGCACGAGAAAACATCTAGGCAATATATTGTTTAGGCACTGTCAGGAGAATTTTTCAGGGCTCTTATTTTGACTTCCTCTAATGATGAGGCCATCATTCAACTTTCCCAGGATAAAGGAGCTCTTATTACACTTCTTAAGAAAATGTTTATAGTTGAAACTACGATCTTGCTTACCATTTCATAGATTTGATGATTTTCTGATATGTTACTAGGTCACACTGCCTTGGTTCCTTCTTTGTCTCCCTTCCCGGTGATTAATATCACTGAGATAGTCATGGAACAATGACCTACCAAGCCCTTTGTTTTTATATGGACAGCAAAGAAAGCATGTAACACTAGCAGTATTCATTTTTATTAACAGGGAAACACTTGGTGATTTTGTTATTATGTAGTACATTAATTTCGCCTCGGTTTGGACAGGCTTTGAAAGGGAATTAAGGTAATGTTTGATACAGCATTATTTGACCCCAAACAACCTACTATTGTTGAGTTGATTCAGACTCATAGCTATCCTATAGATGGTTTATGAGTCCATGAGTCTTCATGGGAGCAGATAGACTCATCTTTCTCCCACAAAATGGCTGATGGGTTTAGATCACTGGCCTTGAACTTAACAACCCAAGCTTGTCCAACAGCACAATGAAGACTTCTTATATATTTTACAAGATCAACTAACTAATCCAAGACAAGAACTCTACAGGTGGTCCTGAAAACGAGGCAGAGGAGGGAGAGAAGTTCATTTATTTTCCCTGTGTCTGCTGCAAGTGCAGGAGGGCATTAGGAGCAAATGAGCATTTGATTTTCTAGGAAAGGATTCTGACACCTCCCAATGAATCACCAAAGAGCTCTGTAGAGTTGTGAGACTAACGAGAGGTTGTTATGATGATGCTCTCTTGGTTTTGCTACTAAAAACCCCTTTCTCAGAATGTCCTTAAGTAGACCTACTTTTGCTTAGTTTAATCAAGGGCCTGGATAGCTTAGTGTGTACAGTGAGCTGCTAACTACAAGATCAGCAGTTCAAAGCCTCCAGCTGTAAGAAAAATTTGAGGCTTTCTTCTGCAGTAAAAATTTAGTCTCAGAAACTCAAAAGGGCAGTTCTGCTATGTCCTATAGAATCACCAAGTCAGAATTAACTGAGCAGCATCGAATTTGCATAATGTGCCCAAAGGTAAGAACTTTGATCACTTAACTTGTGACTTCTAGGTATTTATTGGGAAACAGTTTCTGGGAAAATGGCACTTAACCTCAGATTTCCTCAGAGCGTAATCTTTCATCAAAAGCCTATTTAGCCGGAAATGTTGATTCATTTTGATGAGGTTATATCAATGCTTTCAGGTGACAATATTTTACTCTTAAGAATCTCTAACATCCCCAAATATTTTTCTAGAAATAATATATATAAGACATAGCAGGATCTAGTATAAATATGGCTTCATGGGTTGCCCATTGAACTGCTAACTGCAAAATTATCAGTTAGAATCCATCAGTTGCTTTATGGAAGAAAATGAGGCTGTGCCTATTCCTGTAAAGAGTTAACATTTCAGAAACCCGAAGGAGAATTTCTTTTACATCCTGTAGGGTTGCTCTGAGTCAGAAAAAATTCAATGACAATACATTTGGTTTTAGTGATTATGCTTTGTCAGAAAAAATGAGGCCCGATGCTTACCTAAAGATTTGTAGCCTTGGGAACTCTGTGGGGCACATCTACCCTATGTTATAAGGTCACTATGAGCTGTGGGGCATGTCTATCCTATGTTATAAGGCCACTATGAGGTGTGGGGCACATCTACCCTATGTTATACGGTCACTATGAGGTGTGGGGCACATCTACCCTATGTTATATAGTCACTATGAGTGGACGTGACTCAATGGCAGTGGGTTTTGCTTGGTTTTGACAAAACCAGGGCAATCTCTACTTTAAGATCAACCAATTAGCTACCTTAATCTTATCACCCACTATAATTCCCCTTTCCTGTAGAACCTACCAGGGAGCCCTGGTGGTGTAGTAGTTAAGCGTTAGGCTGTGATCGGCATGGTCGGTAGTTTGAAACCACCAACTTCACTGAAGAAAGACTGTGCTCTCTACTCCGGTAAATGGTTACAGTCTCAGAAACCCACAGTTGATTGCTATGAATCAGCATTAACTTGATAGCAGTGAGTGTTTGTTTGCTTGTTTTTGATAAGTACCATATTCACAGATTTTGAGGAGTAGGACGTTGATATCTTTAGAAAATCATTATTCTGACGACTTGCTAACATAGCAAGCCTCTACTTATTTGGCATCTTCCAACCCAGTGTTCACCATCTGTATAAGTACACAAGGGTTGAGAAATGGCCAAGAGGTGGCTGATGGGAATGGTAGGGAAACGATTTGGAGTTGTAAATTGGAGTGTCCACAATGTCAGTAGGAAAAAAGACTGGAAGTGAAAGAGGGAGTTCAGGGCCCTCGATATGGACTGTTGCTTTGGGTTCACACAGTTGGGGCCATTCTATAGGCCAGAGGTCCCAAACCTACTTGGGCTACTGCCCCCAGGAAAATAACTACTCAGCACCTCCCCACACTCCAGCAATTCCTTTATACTATAACCTGTCATCCAGCATACATGTCTCACTCACTGTCATCGAGTCTATTCCGATTCATAGCAACCGACAGGACAGGGAAGAACGATTCCTGTGGGTTTCAAAGACTGACACTCGTTATGGGCGTCGAAAACCTACCTTTCTCCTGAGGCGTTTCTGGCGGTTTCCGATGGCAGACGGGGCACTTAGCAGTGTCACCAGCTAGGACACCAGGGCTAGGAGGACAAAGTGGAGGCATCTGCTTCTGCAGACTCCCCTGATCCTTCCAGGAACCCCCAGTGGGCAGTATCGGTCCCTGTGCGAACACTAGTCTGGAACTTTCAAAAGGAAAACTGTGTTTCAATTTGTTGATGAAAGGACGGTTAAATGACATAAGTTTTTGATATGTCTTAGAAATGAAATCACAGATGCTTCTTTGATCTTGATATATTTTATGTTGCTTTATAGGTTGGTTTTAATTATTTCTGGAACAACATAGGAGAAAATGGTATAAATGAACTGTTATCAACTTCACTGGAATTTGTTTTAATTACACACTCATGCTCAGATTCTAAAATAGTATTATTTTATGATTTACTTAATAATTTGAGGGAAGACATAAATAACAGCAAGCTTACAATGTGGTTACCTTGTCCTAGAAATATTAGTCCTTATAAAAAGCAAAACATTTTAGGCTGATTTTATATTGCTAGAGGATTTTCAGAGTAATAGGAAAATAGCCAATGTAATCCAGCATCTTTTTTTACTCTAAGTCACAAAACATGGTCCTCAACTTCAGTGATCCAGAATGTTTCCAGGGAGAATAGCTACATAATGAATCTTTCTGCAGTGCAAGCGTACAAGTACTCATAGCATTAAATACAATTATTTTAAGTTAAATGGCAAGACAATGGGGTTCCAGGCAGTCTCCAGAGTTCAAACAATTATACCTTATGCCTCTAAAAATTTGACACTTTCCTTTTCTGAAAATTAGTTTAAAGTTTGGTAGCCAAGTTATTTTATTTTTAATCCTTAAAACTATATTGCCGTCTCCCTTGTAACTGTGGTGGTTTAACTGAGGTGCAGCAGTTAAGCATGTATATTTAATGTTCTAAGTCTTCATTTCATTTCACTAGTTTTTCTCTCTGATTGTTCCTTGTGATCTGGCTAGACCGTGTCCAGAATGAAATCTTAGCTCTTTTTGACCCTTAAACCCAATTTCCACACTGCTGAGGAGGCGCTTGTTCCTTGAATTTCAATTTTCCAGGAAAGCTTAAAATTAAACCTCCCAGGCTGCTGACTTTGTACGAAGAGCCAGATGACAGCCTCCACGCGTTTTCTTAAGGAGCGCGCCGGAAGCACCTGGCATGCAATAAGCAGATGACTTGTTGCTTGATTAATTGAGAAAGTAATCATTTAAGGCAAGAACTCACAAAAATGATTTATACATGTCGTAAGCATTTTAATTTTAACGTAAAACATATAAATTGACATTCATTTTCCAATTTGTGATGAAAACCCAAGTGTTTTCTCTGTCTGTTGGTCTCTTAATTGGCATTATATGTTGTCACTCTTTTACAAATCACACCCTTAATACAGCCCCGAAGAGTTCCAATTTGCGTTTCGTTACACTTAAACAAGAATTGGAATAACTTGCAAAACAACGTGATTAGAAGATTCTTCAGGGTGGTTACAATTTCTCTCCTAGTCCTTCACAGTTTACTCAGCCATGCCTAATTCAGCAAAACATTTTTTAATTGATTCACTTTTATCAGATCATTCTGAAGCATTTGATATTTTTCCATGGAAACCTCTTGTCATGCACTCATATTTCATCAATTTACATATTTTTAATGCACGCTAATATTGACTACACAATTATAATGGGAATCGTGATTCTCATAAAATTGTCTTGAAATAATCAAGCCAACTTACTCTTGGTAATCATGCAAGTTATAAAATTGGAAGCAAAGTGTGTTGGCTTCCTAGAGAGAAGTTTGGTCTGAGAGGTGTCAGTGTGTGAGGCACTGAAGGCGGAGCTGGTTGTGTCAGGCCCTGGGCTTCAGAGCCCCCTGCAGACGTTATCTGCAACATTGGTACCTTTCGCCCATCAAAGGCTTATGGCTCTCAAGTGGAGAGAAATGGGAAAATGTGGGGGAGTTAACATCTCTGGAAGCAATCTAGACAGTCAATAAGATGCTTGAGGGATGAGTTGGGTGGACAAACATTTCCAGCTGTCTTTGTCTTCAATGGAACAATCTTTAGATAGAATCTAAACAGTCCCCCAGTTGGCAACAGTAGTTTATAATTAATTATCATTCCTTATTTGGTCCCGAGGAAGAATTAGTGTTTCAGCAATAGAATAGGTGTCTTACAAACAGGAGAAAGCCTATTGCTGTTGGTCAATTCTACCTCATGGCAGCCCTCTAAAACACAACAGAATCATTCTATAGGGTTTCTGAGGCTGAACTCTTTACAGAAGCACATGGCTTCTTTTCATGGGACATCGGGTAGGTTTAAATTGCTGACCTCTTGAATAGCAGACCGGTGTTTTAAAGGACAGCATGGTCCAGGAGACCCGGGTCAATGCCCAGTCAATGCATGTCTTGTGGTGCCATCACTAGCTGTGAAGGAAAACTTGTATTGCTACGATGCTCAGCAGGTTTCTGTGGAATTCCAGACTAAAAGGAAAGTCCCAGAGCTACTTATGAAAATTGGAAAATGAAAATCGTGTGAATCATAATGGTCTGATTCACATGGAGTTGTTACAGGGCTGGGTAGCCTTTTGCTCCATTGTATATGAGGTCCCCCTGTGTTGGGGCTGATTCAGTGGCAGTTAACTCTAACCACTTGATTCATGGGATTCCTGGTAAAAAAACTTGACAAGACATGTGCCTGCCAATCTATTGTTAGAAGAAATTGAGAACATTGATCTGGTGAATACATTAAATGGAAGATACTTAAGAAGCCTACTGTTCTTGAAAGCCTTCCAATTTAGTCTCTTCCTCTTCAGATTACCTATATGATCCTCTCCTGCTATAAACGTTTTACCTTTCTCTTTGCAAGCCTTATGAAGTCATGTCCTATTAATATGTAATAAGCTTTTGATTGGTCAAGACATTGACTGGTATCTTGTTTCAGCCCTATTGGCCCTAGTTCTCTCTTTAAGTCTCCATTTGCTTTGGATGCTACAAATCAGTATTTCTAGGCCTCTCACATCTTCTGTGTTCCAATTTCTGTTTCCTTCCCTGCTTCTTACCTCTGCTTTAACTAGACCTAGCGTGCTTGGGCTTCTAGACCCCTGACAATAGCCATCTACCACCTAGCTGACCTATCTTTCTTGGATTTATTCCCTGAAGCTACCTCTCTCAGTTTCCAATGTCTATCTCTGTTCTTCTCCATCCTTTCATTCTTCGCAACCAAGGTCATGGTCCCCATATCGTTCCTTCGCAGGGGAACTTGAGGTAGTGTTACCAATGTGTGGCTCCATGAATGTTTTCCTGTAAATCCTACCATTTGTTTCCCTCTTCCCACCCATCGCTTTTGAGTCCATTTCAATCCACAGTACACCCTGCAAGACAGCGCAGAACTGTCCCATCAAGTTTCAAGGACTTTAAATTTTTACAAAGCAGACTGCTAAATCTTTTCCTCCCACTTCTACCCCTTGTTTGATCATTTAGCCAGTTCTGACGCATAACAATCCTATGTCCAACACAGTGCAACACTGGCCAGTCCTCCTCCAACTTCACAGTTAGTGTTATATTTGAACCTATGGTTGCAGCCACTGTGGCATTCCGTTTCACTGCGGGCCTCCTTCCTGGCACTAACCCTCTACTCACCAAGCATGGTGGCCTTCCACAGCAACTTTTCCCTCCTGAAAGACCTCTGAAGTACATGAAAAACTCTCATCATCTTCTTTTTTCAGGAACGTTCTGGCTCTGCTTGTTCTGAGATAGATTTAGTTCGTTCTTTTGTCAGGCCCAGGGATAGTCAAGATTCTTCATCAAGGCTCAAATTCAAAAGCATCGATCCTTCTTCAATGTTCCTTATTCACTGTCTGCCTTTCAAATGCACACGGGGACACGGAAGCTACCATGGCTCGGGCCAGGCAGGCACGTTAGCCCTCCTAGTGACATTTTTGATTTGTAACACTTCAAAAGAGTTTAGCAGCAGATTTGCCTACTGCAATGGGTGATTTGGTTTCTTGACTGCTGCTTCCATGGATGTTGATTGTGGTTCCAATAAAATTAACTCTTTGACGACTTCAGTCTTCTCTTCATTTATGATGATTGTGTTTATAAGTCCAGTTGTGAATGTTTTTGTGTTTTGTTTTCTTGGAGTAGTAATTGGACTGCTCCCTGAAAAGTAAGCATTTGAGAGGAGGTGTTCGACTCCCGGAAAGAGTTAGTCTTGCAGTCCCACCTTGCAGTTCTGCCCTGGCCTATCCACCTGCTTTGAGTGGGCGTCAGCTTGATGGGTTTGATATTGAGTTCTAATCGATATGGAAGGCTGTGATCTTTGGTTGTTACCAGTAAATGCTTCAGTTCTCTCTGTTTTCAGCAAGCAAGGTTGTGTCATTTGCATATCAGAACTTCTTAACAAGACTTCCTCTAATCCTGACTCCATGTTCATCTCCATGCACATCTTAGTTTGTTTAGGTTTCAGTTTGAACAAGTATGGCGAAAAGGATAGAGCCTGTTCTATAAACATCACCTACCACAAAACAAACAAATAAATAGCAGGCCAGATGTAGATGAAAAAAAAGGAGAAAGAAAAATAATTTTGACACATATTTTCCCTGATTTTAAACCA
Organism: Echinops telfairi; assembly: GCF_000313985.2. Classification (NCBI taxonomy): domain Eukaryota; kingdom Metazoa; phylum Chordata; class Mammalia; order Afrosoricida; family Tenrecidae; genus Echinops; species Echinops telfairi. The sequence continues at coordinate 38,977,291 of NW_022109491.1, forward strand.
TCTGTTTGAACAACTGCCTTTTCATCTATGTTCACGTTCTTCATAAGCACAATGAAGTGCTCCGGAATTCCTATTCTTTTCAATGCTTTCTGTAATTTGTTATAAATCACACAGTCGAATGCCTTTGCATAGTCAATAAAATATGGAAAAACATTTTTATGGTATTTTCTCTTTTCAACCCGAATCCGTCTGATGCCAGCAGTGATATCCTTTATGTCATACCCTCTTCTGAATATGACACGACTTTCTAACAGTTACTTGTTGAAATACTTGTGTAACCATTTCTAGATTCAGCAAAGAATTTTACTTGAATGTAATAGTAATGATATTGTTCAATGATTTATGCATTCCGTTAGACCACTTATCTTTGAAATGGGAATGAATATGGAGCAGTTCTAGCCAGCTGCTATAAATTTCTTAACTTTGATGAGGGAGAGTTTCCAGTGTTATATCCATTTTTTGAAATATCTCAATTGGTATCCTGTAAGTCCTTGGATTCTTATTTTTCACCATGAATTTCTGGGACACGTTGGATGTCTTCCTTAAATACCATTGGTTCTTGATCATTCGTTAATTCTTGAAATGGTTAGATGTTGATCTGTTTGGTTTTTTTTGATACAGTGACTGTGTATTCTTTCAATTTGATTTAATGGCTTCCTGAATAATTTAATATATTGCCTATCCTTCAGTTTGGCAACTTGATGCATGAAGTTTTTCTTCTATTTTTTAAACTTGATAAGTGCCTCATGTGTTCTTCCCTTTTGATTTTCTAACTCTAGGTCTTTGCACATTTCATTATAATATTTTACCTTTTGAACTACCCTTTGAAATATTCTGTTTAACTTTTATTTCAGCATTACTTCTATTCATGTTAGCTACTATGTGTTCAAGAATAAATTTCATAGTGTCTTCTGAGTTCCAGTTTTGTATTTTCTTTCTTTCTTGTCTTTTTGAAGGACCTTTTACTTTCTACATATATGGAGTTCTTTTTTTTAGAAACAATTTCATTGGCATAAAATTCACATATTACAGTAGTTCAATCACATGAAGACGTGTTGTACAACCACCACCACAATGACTTTTAAGACATTTTTTTCATTCTTCATGAACCTTGTTTTCATCATTATTAGTCTCAATATCCCCCAATCTCCCTTTCCATACATCCCAGGAATGATTAATCCAGTTATTGTCTCTATAGATTTACTTATCCTAGTTCTCAGCCACAGAGAAACATTAACAACAAAAACTAATAACAAAGGAAAACAGATAAAACCTGTGAAATTTGATTACCAGGCTGCTGCCCACAGGGGAACTATCAAGTTCCAAACTCTTGTGATTTATTGGTGTTCAGAGATAAACCCAGCTCACAAACAGCAACGGCAAAGAGTTAAGCCACAGTTTTATTAAAGCATAGCGTCACTTAAAAATAAATGAAGCTGTCTATCTGATGAGGTGAGATGAGGACCCAAAGCATATATAAGATACACCTAACCCTGGGAGCGGAGCAGATCCCCCTCTTGAGGTGAGAGGGGATGATGTCGAGGGCACGGGTGTCAAACTGGTGGCCCACGGGCTGCATTCCACCCCTAAGGTAATTTGTTGTGGCCTGCGATGCTCTGAAGTAAAATGAAAATAGAAAAAAATTGTTATGAAGAAAATAGCACTTAGGGGAGATCGAGGCAATACTGTACACACAATTCCCTCTTTAACCCTTTAACTACTGAAGACGAGTCTACACGTGGCCCAGTGCCTTTCCTGGGGCCTGTGGACCTGTATAAATGTGCTGACTCAGTTCTGCGACATTTGGAAGCGATCTGTCTGCCACGCTCAGTATCACGCAATGTAAACAGATCCCAGTAGCGAAAAGGTTAACACGAGCGCTCTGGACTGTGCTGCGCTAGTTCACATTTTTAGAGGGAAGCCATTACGATTGTGCATCATGTTTGTCAGCTGTCCAACATTTTATGTTTTTTATTAGTTACTTTGTTGTATTTTCTGGTCACAACCTAAGAAGTAAGTGAAAACTAGTAGGAGGAAAGTGCTGGCAAGTTTCTGGTGAAAAAGAATAATTTTAGTTTTATAAATACATTCAATAAAATAAATGTTTAAATAAAAGCAATTACATAGTATTTTAATTATCCCAATCCAGATTCCTGAATCCTCTCTTCAAAATATAAATTTAACAAAATTTGTGAAAATGATGTGAATCTTGTCTGTTGCACCAAATGGCCCGCGTTTTAATTGATAGGAATGCTTCTCGGTTTTATATGGCATTTTCAAATGGAGGGATTTGTCCTCTGCAGATGGTCAAGTAACTTTCTAATTAGTTTCTCAGTCTGTCCTTGGGTCTCCTGAATCATTTCTTTCAGTTTTTTCTGGGCTCCTGCTCGGGGTCAGCAGTTCTCAGAATATTTCAGGATTGTCTCCCAGTACAATGCGGCATCAGGATTTCTCAGTTTCAGTATTATCTCGTCCGAGTCTAGCACTGAGTCAGGATTTTCACTGGGGCCTTGCTTCAAGGTTAAGGTGTCTGCCAAGCCAGTTCTCACAGAGTCCTTCATTCAAAACTTGCTGCCCAGGGTTCTTTGTTTGTTCCCTTAGCAGGCAGGGCAGGGCAGAAGTCCCTGTTCTGTCCCCCAACTACCACGACCCCAATTCTACCTTGCAAACCTGGTTAGACCAGAGGATGCACAGCGGTACAGATAGGAATGGGAAACGCGGGGAGTCTGGGACAGATGAGCCCCTCAGGACCAGCGGTGACAGTGCGATACCAGGAGGGAAGAGCTGGTAGAAATGGGGAATCGATCACAAGGATCTACATATAACCTCCTCTCTGGGGGATGGGCTACAGAAGGGTGGGTGAAGGGAGACACCGGGCAGTGTAAGATAAGATATAATAATAATATATAAATTATTCATGAGGGAGCTGGGAGTGGGGAGGGAGGGGGAGGGGAAAAAAGGAAAATGAGCTAGTTCCAGGAACCCAAGAGGAAAGCGAATTTTGAGAATGATGAGGGCAACAAATGTATAAGTGTGCTTTACACAATTGATATATGTATTGTGATGAATTGTATGAGCCCCAATAAAATGATTTAAAAAAAAGAAAAAAGAAAACAAAACAAACATTTAAAAAAAAGAAAACAATTAGAAAGTATTAAAAACTAGAATAAATTTAAAATGGATCAAAAGGGAAATCAAAAGGAAAGGTGTTAAATTTTAACCTAACTGCATCTATGATAATGCACTTCTGAATGCATTCTGCATGATAACAAGACTAGTCACATCACTGGTCAGCAGGAATTCATCAGAGGCTTAATCCATATATATTTACCATTCACTTTTTAAAAAATTGAAACAATTAAAAAATGGGTCAGAGGGGAGATCAAATAATAAGACAGTACATTTTAATCTAACTATGTCTGCCATAATTGACTTCATAATGTTCTCTGTCTGATATCCGGTTTACTCATATTCCTCAAGTATGATCAGAGGGTACTCACCCAGAAGCTTAGTCTATGTGTGGTCCCTGCTAATGGATTTTGGGCTTCTACTATCATCCATAGCCTTTTGCAAGCTAGGTGTTTAAAATGTATGCTCTGATTCCCTCGTTCAGACTTGGACTTTATTATTTAGAGTCCTTGTATTCACCAGGACTTGTGTGCTTCTGCCATGTGGACTTAGTTGACACTTTACTTAGTTGGCTTTAAGACAACAGATGCTATTCCATCTGATAGCCAGATATTATTTAAGGCACGCATATCATCAGTGATCTCTTCACGAGGGCAAGCGTAAAGCAGGGCCTTGCCCTGCTAAAGTTTTTTGGTTTTTGTTTTTCCCCCAATCCTGGACTCTGATTTTACTCCTTTGATGGAGTCTTTTTATGTGCACAAGTGTTTAATTTTAATGGGTCCCAGTTGATATAGTTAAAGTTTATTGTGCCAACTTGGCCGATAAACACATGTGGGTTTAATTGCAGGGTGGAGGGATAAATGTCTCAGTGAGCCTGGCCTTTCGAGTTCTCAGGTCTCTTGCTTTGTGATGGTTGGACCAGCGTGCAGCTGCCTTAGCCAGTTCCCTGCTTCAGCTGGCAAGGCTCATTCCCTGCAAGACATCACCAAGGAGAAGCCACATGGACCTACCCCAATGCAGCCGTGTAGAAACCCCTGCTAACGCTGAGATGATTACATGTTCACTAATTTGGCTTTCTTCCTGCAGTCAGCATCATTGTGTGTGTTTTGTGAGATAGAAGAGGACTTTGTGGATTGGTGTTGGACATATGGGTTAATTAATGTTGGCCTTATGGGCTTGGGCAGCACTGGGTTGGGATGTTTTCTTGATGTGCACTTGACTTTTTTATAAAACTCTCTTATACATGAGTTTCTGTGGATTTGTTTCTCTAAAGTACCCAGACTGACACACCAGTCATCTATTTTTGTCTTCCAATGTGTGTGCTTCCTTGATATTTGGTAGTTCATGTATGCCCTGCGATGAAGCCCTTACCCTTTCCAGTTTTCTCATTGATGATCTTGATAACTCTGGGGTTTACATTTAGGTCCCCAATCCATCTTGAGTTAGTTTTTTTGTGCATGGGCCAAGGTATGGGTCCCGTGTAATTTTTCTGCAGATGGAGATCTAATTTTTACAGTACCTTTCGTTGAAGACAGTATCCTTTTCCCATTGAAAGTTTTTGGTCCTTTGTCAAAAAATTAGTTGTCTACACCTGGATGCTTTTAATTTTGGCCTTTTCTATCCTGTTCATTGATCTATTATATCCACAATTGTACCAGCACCATGCTGTTTTGATTACTGTGGCTATGTAATAGGTTTGAGGTCTGACAGTGAAAGGCCTCCTACTTTGTTCTTCTTTTTGAGATGTTCTTTGCTTTTCCAAGGTTTCTTTCTTCTTCCTATGAACGTGGTCATTTGTTTTTCCATTTATTTAAAGAATGACATTGGTATTTGTAAATTGCTTTAGGTAGTACTAATATTTTCACAATATTAAGTTGTCCTATCCTTGAACACAGGATATTCTACCGTTTGTGTCAGCTTCATTAAGTTCCTTGTAAGAATGTTCTGTGATTTTTTTTGTACAGGTCTCTTGTCTTTGATTAGGTTTTCTTCCTAGATATTTCATCTTTTGGGTGGCTACTATCAATGGTATTTTTTTTCTTGATGTCTTTTTCAGAGATAGGAATGCAATTGACTTCTGCTCCTTGATCTTGTATCCTGCTACTTTACCAAATACTCAATTATATCCAGCTGCCTTTTTGTGGAGTCCTTGGGGTTCTTTCTGTTTCAAATCATATCATCTGCAAAGAGCTTCACTTCTTTGCCCAATTGTATTCCCTTTATTTCTTTTTGTTTTATAAGGTTTCTAGTAAGATCTTCAGCACAGTGCTGAATAAAAGTAGTGTTACGGGGCACCCTTGTCTAGTTCCTGTTTTCAAGGGAACTATTTTTTGTTTTTCTCCATTGACTGTGATCTTGGATGTTGGTTTTTAATTTATGATCTTTATTATACAGAGGAGTTTTCCTCTATTCCTATCTTACTGCGGGTTTTTATTATCAATGTGTGCTAGATGTTGTCCAATGCTTTTCCTGCATCTATTGATATGACCATGTCATTCTTATTCTTTGTCTGGTTTATGATGGATTCACATTGAATGCTTTTCAAATGTTGGACCATCCTTGCACCCTGGGTAGGATCCCACTTTGTCATGATGAATTGTGTTTTTAATATGTTGGTGGATTCTATTTGTCAAAATTTTGTTGAATGATCAGAAGGGATATTGGGCTGTAGTTTTCTATTCTTGTGGGGTATTTTTCTAGTTTTGGAATCAGAGTTATGCTGATTTCATTGAATGAGTTTGAAGTTTGCTGTCCCTTACTATATTCTGAAATAGTCTGTCTAGAAGTGGTAACAGCTCGTTCCTGACTAGTTGATGTAACTTCCCTGGGAAGCTAACTGGTCCTGGGATTTTCTTGGTTGGGTATTTATTAATGGCATTCTCTGTTTCTTTTTGTGTTCAGGTTTCCTACATGAATCTGTGTCAGTTTAAGTAGAGGATGCATTTCTAGGTATTTGTTCATTTCTTATAGGTCTTCAAACTTGTTGAGGAGAGTGTTTTGTTGCTCTGTTATTATTTTTTGTTTTATTTGGTTCTATTGTGATTTCACCCTTTTCACTCATGTATGATATTCTTGACATCTCATAATGCATCTGGTCTTTGGTCATTAGTGTTCAACGAGTCAAATATCTTCTCAAATTGGTCTCTAAATTCAGATGGGGTACAGTAAAGGTAATACTTTGGTTTTTATGGACTTGTTTTCATATTCCTCAGCTTCAATTTGAACTTGAAGCAAACTATAAGCAACTGATAGTTTGTTGAATAGTTGGCTTTGTTATGACTCATGATATTCCTCCTATCCATTGTCTCTTCCCACAGATACAGACAATTTTATTCCTGTATATTCTGTAAGACTCACAGTTCATATTGTTGAAAACTGTATTTGTAGTTAATAAATCATTGGTGTTGCAAAATTCTATCCTGTGTTCTCCAGTATTATTTTTATCATCAAGAATATATTGTCTAACTAATGAGACTTCTTTTGTTTCCAACTTTCACTTTACAATCACTAATAATTATCAGTTTAATTTGACTGCATACTTAATACATTTCAAACTGCAAAAGTTGGTAAAGACTTAAATTTCTTAATATTTGGCATTAGTGGTTGATGGGTAAATTTAAATAATCAGCATATTAACTGATCTTCCTAGTAAGCAATGATCAGGACAGACTCTGAAATATTCTTTTGTATCATGAACACGATGCCATTTTCCTTCAATTTATCATTCCCAGCATAGTAGACCATATGATTGTCCAATATAAAATGGCTAATTCCATTCATTTTCAGCTCACTAATGGCTAAGTATCACTGGTGGCGCTGAGGGTTGTGCTTGGCTGCTATACACAAAGTCAGTATTTCACACCCACCAACCACTCAGAAAGAGAAAAAGTTTGCTGTCTGCTCAGTAAAACTTTACTGTCATGGAAACCCTATAGAGCATTTCTATAAGTCCTACTCAACTCAATGTAAGTGGCCTGAGGTATATGTTTATTGCCTAAAATATCAGGATTTTTTCAGATGTCATATAATTAAATTTTTCCTTTTATAATTATTTTTAACAGTTTTATTAGTACATAATCCAATATCATACAATTCAATAGTTCAGTCATATCAGGAAGAGGTGTATACTAATTACTGTGATGAATTTTAGAACATTTTCTTCTTTTTTTTTTAATTAAATACTTTTATTGAGGGCTCTTACATATCTGTTATCACAATCCATATATTCATCCATTGTGTCAGGCACATTTGTACATATGTTGCCATCATTACTTTCTAAGCATTATCTTTCTACTTGAGCCCTTGACATCAGCTCCTATTTTTTCCTCCTCCTTCCCCCGTCCTCCCTAGCCTCATGAACCCTTGATAAGTTATAGATTATTTTCAAATCTTACGTCATCCTCTGTCACCCTTCACCCACCTTTCTGTTGTTCATCCCCCTGGGAGGGGGCTATATACTGATCCTTGTGATCGATTGCCCCTTTCTCCCCACACCTTCCCGTTATCCTCCTGGTATTTCTATTCCCATTGTTGGCCCTGAGGGGTTTATCTACCTTGGATTCCCAGTGTTTTGGGCTCTTATCTGTAGCAGTGTACATGTTCTGGTCTAATCTGATTTGTAAGGTAGAATTGAGGTCATGATAGTGGGGTGGGGGTGGGGAGAAAGCATTAAAGAACTAAAGAAGCAGTTCTCAACCTGTGGGTTGCGACCCCTTTGGGGGGGTCTAGCGACCCTTTCACAGAGGTCACCTAAGACCATATTTCCAATGGTCGTAGGAGCCAAGACTCCATGCCTCTATTCATCTCAAGGCAGGTCCGCCCACATGCAGATATGCCCACTGCCGGGGTCACCACAACATGAGAAACTGTATTAAAGGGTCGCGACATTAGGAAGGTTGAGAACCACTGAATTAGAGGAAACTTGTATGTTTCATCAGTACTATACTGCACTCTGACTGGCTCATCTCCTCCTTGTGACCCTTCTGAAAAGGGATTGTCAATTGTCTACAAATGGGCTTTGGGTCTCCACTCCATGCTCCCCCTCATTCACATTGATAGGATTTTTTGTTCTGGGTCTTAGATGCCTGATACCTGCTCCCATCAACACCTCATGATCACATAGGCTGGTGTGCTTCTTCCATGTGGGCTTGGTTGCTTCTCAACTAGATGGCCTCTCGTTTATCTTCAAGCCTTTAAGACCCCATATGCTATATCTTTTGATAGCCGGGCACTATCAGCTTTCTTCACCACATTTGCTTATGCACCCATTTTGTCTTCAGCTATCATGTTGGGAAGCTAAGCATCACTGAACACCAGGTTATTGGAAAAAAATATTCTTGTGTTGAGGGAGTGCTTGAGTTGAGGCTCAATGTCCATCTGCAACCTTAATTCTTAACATACAGATATAAGAACATAGATCTATTCCCCTCTTGGTATATATAAATATATTTACATATGTACATGCCTGTATTTAGACCTCTATAAACGTCCTTTGTTGCCTGGTTCTTTTATCTATTTCCTTTTATTTTCCTCTTGTCCCACCATCAGGTTCAGCCTTTATTCAGGTTTAGTAATTCCTTGCTGCTACATTGCCCTTGAAGAGCTCATTCTTATAGCCCAAGACACTATTGATCAAGTGAACGGTTGCAGGTGCGGACACATTTGTTGTTCTCTCTCTCTCTCTCCTCTCCCCTCTCTCTACCTCTCAATTCTAGATTTCCCCCAAGCTTCTAATCCTACCTACTCTTTTTGAAAAAGACCCCTTTAAGCAGTCTTTCATTTCCTCAGTATCTATACTTTGTTGTTTGAATGGCCGTTTTCCACTTGTTAGATACTCAAAGGTGTAATTGTTGTTGAGTAGTTAAACATTTTGTAAAAAGTAAAATGGGAACCCTAGTGTTCCCAACTTTGTAATTTATTATTATTATTATGTTTTTACAGAAAATTAATTGGTACTTACTGGTTTGAATTGGGCCACTAACCACAAGGTCAGCAGTTTGAAACCACTGCTGGTCCATGGGAGAAAGACCAGGCTCTCAGCTCCCATAAAGAGTTACAGTCCCGGGAACCCATAAGGGTTGCTCAGCTTGCCTTATAGGATCACTGTAAGTTGGAACCATGCAATGGCAGTGAGTTTGCCTTTTGGGGCAATCAAGTGAAGAAAGAAATTGACTTTTTTTTAAAGCTCCTTCTATATTAGGCATTATATTAAGATACTTTGCATTTATGATCAATTTTTCTTTTCAAAAATTGCTTATTTTGGATAGTTGTGTGTAGATATTTGGAAGCTATAAGAGAAATATTTTGATCATTTTTTTAAGAATGGATTTTTTAACCCCTCAAAATAAGTTTTGATAGCTATGAAAAACATGTGAACACCTATATAACATGTTCTATTTAAGATACATTTGTCAAACCTTAGAAATAAATTTAAAAAAAATGATTATTCCTGGTGGAAAGGTTTCAGCATTTTCTAGCCAAAGACCAATTAGGAAGAAAGTTCTGGTGATCTACTTCTGAAAATATTATGATTCTTCACAGATGAAACACCATCAGATTTATTTGCTTTGGACATTTCATTAGGAGGGATAAATCTCTTAAAGAAGACATAAATGTTGGGCATAGTAGAGGGCTAGCTATGAGGGTGAGAGAAAGACCCTCGCAGAGATGGAAATAGATCCAACAAAGGACTCAAATATCCAGGCAATCTTGAAGATAACACAGGACAGGAGAATCTTGAACTCTGTTGTATGTAAGGTTCCTTGAGTCAAAACCAGGTGTACAGTAGTCATCTATCTATCTTGTGGAGTTACAGATTAGGAAAACAATCCACACAGAGGCAACACAACAGGTAATGGTTTAGTATCATGCAGAAGGGTTTGTATCTCAGTTCTCCATGTTTTCTTAGCTGGGAGACATCACACAAGTCACCTAACTTCTTTGAAGTTTGTTCTCACATCAGTAAAACGGAACTATAACTATACATAGTTCACAGAAAGGGTAAAAGTTAGATACTTTTTATTGCTTTCCCATTTGTGCTCAATAAAGGTCAGTTCCTTTTGGCCATATTTTCACGTCAAACTATTTCTGAAATTAAAAAAAAAGACAAGTATGCCATTGGGCTTGTATTTTTTTCCCTGTCCTTAATATATCCTTTCTTACCCCATGATTGTCTTCACTACTTACCTGGCAGCCTTATTCCTTTATAAGTTACCCATAGTGACATGTTTATATAAATTATTATATCATTTTAATATTATATCATTTATATATCATGTATACTTCTTTCACACCTAATTTCTAGCATTCACTCCCAAACAAATGTGTTGTGGTGTGAATGAAAGAGACCCAGTCATAATATCCCACTCCTGCACTCTGCCATTCTGTAATTCCAGGAAATTGATTAGCCTGATCTACAAATATGGGAGGGAGTACATATATTCTCATGTATAAGCCGAGTTTTCTAGCACATTCTTAATGCAGTTTTTGTGGTAAAATTAGGTGTCTCAGCTGATATTCGGATCAGCTTATATTCAAATATATACAGCATCTATTCTGAAAACCTCTGCCTTTTCTTCACATCATGTGAAAATAAATATGTATTTTCATTCTCTTGAGCTCCCTGCAAGCTATTCCATATAAATTGATCTTTTAAGAGGGAAAAATCTTATTTTTTATGTCCTTGGATATTTTATATCCTTATCTAATATTAAGACAGTTGCTACCATGCAGTTTTAAGGACAGGACATCTCCCACGCTTCAGACACACCCGGTTAACCAGTTGAGTGTTGTTGATGTGTGTCATTCAGTAAGTTCTGAATCATAGAGTCCTTACGCACAGCAAAATGAAACACTACTTGGTCCTGCACTGTACTCACAAGTGTTTCTATGCTGGAGCCCATTGATACAGCCACAGTGTCAGTTCATCTTGTCCGGGGCCTTTCTCTGTTTCACTGTTCCTCCACTTTACCAAGCATGTTGTACTACTCCAAGGATTGGTCTCTCCTGCCAACATGTCCAAATTATGTAAGACTAAGTCTTGCCATCCTTGCCTCTAAGGAACACTTAGGCCATATTTCTTCTAAGACAGATCGATCTGTCCTTTTAGCTGTCTATGGTACTTTCAATATTCTTTACCACCACCTTCATTCAAATGCATCAATTCTTCAGTTTTCCTTATTCAATGTCAACTTTCACATGCACAGGAGCTGATTAAAAGTGCCATGCTTGGGTCAGGCATACCTTAGTCCTCAAAGTAGCAGTTTTGTTTTTCAACTGTAAAGAGATCATGTACAGATTTACCTAATGCAACTTATCTTTTGATATCTTTACTGTATTTCCATAAACTTTGATTGTGGATCCAAGTGAAATAAAAACCTCAACACGGTCAACCTTTTGTCCATTTATCATCATGTTACCTATTGGTCCAGTTGTGAGGATTTTGGTCTTCTTCGCATTGAGTCAGAATCCACACTGAAGGCTGCGATCCTTGATCTTCATCAGCAAGTGGTTTAAAACCTTTTCACTTTCAGCAAGCAAGGTTGTGCTTTTGTATGTCGCAGTTTGTGAATAAGCCTTATTCCACTCCTGATGCCACATCCTTCTTTAAATAACCCAGACTGTGTGATGATTTGCTCAGCATACAGATTGAATAAGTATGGTGATAGGATACAATCCTGATGCATATCTTTTACTTACTTTAAACCATATAGGATTCTCTTGTTCTGTCCACACAACTGCCTCTTGATTCATGTGCTAGTTCTGCACAAGCACAATGAAGTGCCCTCATTCTTCTTAAGGTTGTCCATAGTTTGTTATGATCCACACAGTTGGCATAGTCAATGAAACACAAGTAAACTTCTTTTGATATTCTCTGTTCTTTTAGCCAAGATCCATCTGATATCAGCAGTGATATCCCTTGTTCCATATACTCTTCTGAATCTTGCCAGGACTGCTGGTAACTTCCGACCAATGTATTGCTACAACCATTGTTGGATGATCTTCAGTAAAACTTACTTGCATGTGGTATCAATGATATTGTACTAGAACTAGAGTTTGAACATTCTGATGGGTCGCTTTTCTTTTTTAAAAAAATCATTTTATTAGAGGCTCATACAATTCTTATAACATTCCATGCATCAATTGTATCAAGCATATTTGTACATATGTTGTCATCATCATTTCCAAAACATTTTCTACTTGAGCCCTTGGTATAAACTCCTCCTTTCCCTCCTCCCGCCCCCATGCTCCCACCCTCGTGTATCCTTGATCAATTATATAGTTATTGTTACTTTGTATCGTACACTGTTCATTGTCTCCCTTCACCCACATTTCTGTTATTTGTCCCCTTCGGTGATGGTGGTGTGTGTGTGTGGGGTGCTATATATCCAATCTTATGATAGGTTCCCCCTTTCTCACCCTTCCCCCTCCCTGACCATCCCCTACCTTCATGATATCACTACTCCCATTACTGTTCCTGAGGGGTTTATCTTTTGTGAATTCTGAGAGCTCTTATCTGTACCAATGTGTGTTCTCCGGTCTAGCCAGATTTGTAAGTTAGGACTGGGTCATGGTAGTGGGGAGTGGAGGATGGGGGAGGGGGAGTATTCCGGAACTAAAGGAATGATGTGTGATTTGTCAGTAGGTCACCTTTCTTTGGAACCATATGTGAGTACAATAAGCTTCTCTTCCACTCAGTTGACCCGGCAGCTGTCTTCTACATGTCCTGACATACACAAATGAATGCATCCAGTGCTTCATCAGCTGGTGAAACATTTGAATGAGTGTTCCATCATTTTCTGGAGGCTTATTTTACCTAATGGTTTCATTGAGACCTACACTCTTTCCTTCGGCAGCCAGTAGTTCTTTTTCATATGCTACCTCTTGAATTGGTGGAATGTTGACTAGTTCTTGTCTATTCTGTCCATCTTTTCTTGGAATATTTTTTCTATAGAATATTGCAATTTAAGGCATGAATATTTTCTTCACTTTTTCAACTTAAAATAAGCAGAGCATTTTTTGTTTTCTAACTCAGGGCTGTGCACATTTCATAATGACATTTTACTTTGTCTTCTCAAGCAGTGCTTTGAAATTTTCTATTCAGCTCTTTGACTTCGTCCTTTCTTCCATTTGCTTTAACTGCTCCACAATTAGTAGTAAGTTTCAGTCTCTTCTGAGATTCACTTTAATCTTTTTTTTTTCCTTCCTGCCTTTTAAATGACCTTTTGCTTTCTTCGTGAATGATGTTCTTGATGTCCTCTGACAGCTCATCTTCTGTCTTTGGTGTTCAATTCATGAATTTTGTTCTTGAGATGTTCGGGAAATTCAGGTGGGATATAATCAAGGTTGTATTTTGTCTCTCATGGACTTGTTTTCATTTTCCTTAGCTTTAACTTGAGCTTACATATGAGCAATTGATGATCTGTTCCACACTCAACTGCTGGCCTGTTTTATTGGCTGATAGTGTCACCATCATCTTTTCCCACAGGGGTAGTCAATTTAATCCCTATGTACTCCATCGAGAGAAGTTGTGTTGAAAAAAGCTATTTGCTATGAACAAGTCGTTGGTCTTTCAAAATTCTGTCATGTGATATCCAATTTCATTTTTATCACCAAGTCCATATTTTACAACTACTGTCACATCTTCTTTGTTTCCAGCTTCTGCATTCCAATCACCAATAATTATCTAAACATCTTTATTGCATGTTTCATTAATTCCTCATTGAAGGCCTTCGTAGAATTCTTCAATTTTTCATCATTAGCTTTTGTGGTTGGTGCAAATATTTGAATAATAGTTGTATTGATTGTATTTCCTTGAAAGGTAGATAGATAAGATTCTATTACAGACAGCATATATTTCAGGCTGGATTTTTTAAAGCCTTTTATTAGGGGCTTGTGTAACTCTTATCACAATCCATACACACATCCATTGTGTCAAACACATTTGCACGTTTGTTGCCATCATCATTCTCAAAACATTTTCTTCCTACTTGAGCGCTTGGTATCAGCTCCTCATTTTCCCCCTCCCTCTCCCATCCTCCCTCCCTCATGAACCCTTGTTAATTTGTGAATTTTTTTCATGTCTTACACTGTCTGATGTCTCCCTTCACCCACTATTCTGCTGTCCATCCCCCAGGGAGGAGATTATATGTAGATCATTGTGATAGGTTCCCTCTTTCTCCCCCACCTTCTCCTTACCCTCCTGGTATCTCTACTCTCATTATTGGTCCTCAGGGGTTTACTTCAGGATGGATTTTGAAATGTCCTTTTTGACAATAAATGCAGCACAATTCTTCTTGATGATATTATTTCCAGCATAATAAGTCATGTGATTTTTCTGATTCAAAATGGTCATTACCAGTCCATTTCAGCCTATGAATGTTTAGGATATTGATATTTATGCATTCCACCTCATTTTTGTTGACTTCCAATTTTTCCCAGATTCATACATTGTGTATGGCAAGTTTTGAACTTTTGCAGCTGTTTCTTCTTATGTTGAGCTGTGATCCACCAGCAAATGAAGATCCCAAATCACTCCCACAGGCTTTACTCCATTCCTGTCACCCTGGTCAACTCCACTCCGGGAGAGCACTTCCTCCTCAGCCACATTTGTAGTACCCTCCAACCTGAGGGGCCCATCTTCCCAAAGCATGTCAGACAGTGTTCTACTTTCATTCCTTAAGCTTGCTGTGTCAAGCTATGTTTTGAAGCTATGCATAAGACTGAGTGGAATTATGCAATAAGAAGTTTGCATGCAGGTTTGGCACCAAATCCTACAAACTCCAAGCTGCCCTTTCAATTCCGATTTGTCAACACAATTAGTAAGTGTACAATTAGGTGGGTTTAAAAACTAGTAGAATAAATCAACAGCTTCTGAACGCAAAGTTATAAATAAATGAGAGTTGGAATGTCCCCAGAAAATGATATGGGAGGCATTGATTTGGGTGCAAGAGATCTACTGAGGAAGGTCTCTCCAGAGGAGTAGAAAAAGAGCCTGGAATAATTAAAGAAATTGGAATAATACGTGGTGTCAGCCAAAGCCTAGTGTCAGTCTGATCCATGGAGTGTTCTAGAATGCGAACAACACAAGTCTGCCACTAGCTGAAAGCTGCCTCAAGGAAGGATACAACCTACAGGGATTTTGGATGTTGCAGCTGCTGTAAGCCTAAGGCAACTCTCAGATGAAAGGGGCAACTGAAAGATAGGATCTGTCCAGATAAGACATGTTTATGTGTTTATTTAACTAGTAGAAAAAATAATAGAAAGACAATTTTAAAAGCTATAGAATCCTTAGAATTCAAGAAGTGTGTCCTATAAAATTGGACAGCATTAATAGGGTTCCTTAGGTCAAATAAGTATTCAATAAATAAATAATTTAATAGTGGTTTCTTTGAGATAGACTGAGCTGGTAGAATAACGAGTTAAGTAAGCTCAAAATGAGAACATCTCATTTAAAAGTACATGATTTTAAAATTATTTCAAAAATTGAAACCTATACTTACATAGCAAGATTATATTTTGTTTAAACTTCTGTAACTTTAGCAGCTCAACCATATGGTGAGAAAGAAAGGATAAAGACTTGGTATTAAAAAGAGGATTTCTAGTCTCAGTTTTATCACATTGTGGACTAGTTTCAAACAAACAGAACCTTAGTTTATTTAATTCTAGCAAAAATTATAATATAATGACTGGGTTGTCAAACTTGCGGTCATCTTGTGAGGCTTAAATAACCTAATATGCTGGGAAGGATACCCATGCATTTAAAAATGTAAGTGGTAGACCCAGATCTCAAGAGGCAAGGGGAAAGAGTGACTGTATTAACTCCTGAGAAATCTGGGTAGGGCATGGGATCAGTTGGACTCCATGGGTTGTCAGCAGTCCCTTGAAGGTCTGAGGGTTCCTTCACACCATCTTGATCTCTTTTTCTTTCTCGTCATGTCTTTCTTATGAGGCTAGAAACAGGGCAGTAAAGGGACCATTAAGGATGATCATCTTAGAGGACAGAACCTTCTCTTTGTTCTTATTGGATGTGATGGTTAGGGATTATGTTAACTAGATACTCCTGGGTAAAGGGAGGGGAGGGGTCCAGCCTATTAATTGGGTCACAGCCTGATGAAACCTCCTTGGTGTCATAAGCCTTTTCCTGTAAGAGTGACAGACACTAAGAAATCCCTCTTTCTGCCCCTTTGCTTCTGGCTTGCTGGGACTCTTCCTGCCTCCAGGGGAGGCCCCATGGGGCTGCCAACCCTGAGAGCTGTTGGTGCTCTGTTTCCACTAACTCTAGATCCATGCGCTCTGCACTCACAAGCCAGTAAGCTTCCTGCTTCCTACTTCCCCCTTCTGTATCACCATCCTGCAGCTACAGCTACAGGAGTCTGAAGAGGGCTCTGGATGACAACTGATTTTTGGACTGCAGTTGGATTGGGTTGGAATGTCTCCTTGATATAAGATTAGTTCTTGTTATAATGCTCTTTCTTATATGAGTGTCACTGCATTTGTTTCTTTAGACAACCCAGCCTAATGCACTGGAGTACACTTTTTTGGTACCATTTTAACTATTTTAATTTTACAATTGAATGTCATTAATTTCATTCATCTTGTTGTGTATCTGTCACCATTATCGACTTATGATTTTCATCTCCCCAAACAGAAAATCAGGACCTTTGTGCCCTTTATGCCCTTACCCTCAGCCCGTAGTAACCACTACTTTCAAGGTTTGTCTAGGTGGCAGCATTGTTAGAATTTAATTTCCCTTATATCAAGAATATATAAAAAATTCCTACAACTAAATGACAAAGGACTTACAACCTAGCTAAAAAAAGAAATTTAGTGGACAGTTAACTAAAATAGTTATTTCTCAAAAAAAGAAAGAGATATACAACAACTAATAGTCACACAAAAAGATGCCAACAGCATTAGACATTAGGACAATTCAAATCCAATGCAAAACCACAGTGATATAGCACTTCACCCCCATTGGAATTCCTGTTACCAAAAATAGGGAAAATATCAATTGTTTGGAAGAATGTGTAGAAATTGAACCCCAGTAAATTACTGGTAAGAAGGTAATATTGTGTAGTCCCAAAGGAAACAGTTTGAGGAGTCCTCAAAAAATTAAGCATATGAATTGCTATATGACCCAGTAATTTCACACCAATGTAAAAATCATGAGACTTAAAAATAGGGGTTGAAACAGATGCTTATACACCAATGATCATTGCATCAATATTCACAATAGCTAAATAAAATAAATAAAATGTGGTATATCCATAACATAGGACTTTTAAAATTGTACCCTAGATTGTCAAAGGCTCACTCCATTGCTATTGAGTGGAGTTAGACTCATAGTGGTCCTATAACACAGAGTTGAACTACCACTGTGGGATTCCCAAGGGTACAGCTTCATAGGTATAGACATTTTCATCTCTGTCCCATGGAGCAGCTTGTGGCTTGAAGTTCAATGCATAACCCACTGTGCTACTAGGGTTCCTAGCCGAGATGCTAAGTGTCAATGAGTACATTGGTAGGAGCCCCTTTACAATTTGAATTTAAAACCAGGGAAGTAGTGGTTTCCCAATAATAAGGCTAGTTCTAGAGAAAAGATTCTGAGGGAAATGAAACATGGAGAGCCACTGGGATATTAGAATCAATACCAGAAGGTATAATATCAAGCGTTGCTTTTCATTTATTATATACCCTTGGGTACATCAACTTCTCTATCTGAACACCTCCATATATGAAATTGAATACAATCATATAATTCATCAGAATGTATGACAAATAAAATAGTTATGTGATGGGTAAAATGCATTGTAAATTACAACGTGCTTTCAAAAAGTGTAATAAAGTATTATGCTGAGTGATTGTGTATTAAAGGAACCCTGGTGGCTCTATGGATAATTTCCTAGCTGCTCCCCAAAAGGTGCGTGATTTGAACCTGTCACGTGCTCCACGGAAGAGAGATGTGGCAGTCTGCTTCTGTAAAGACTTACAGCCTTGGGAATTCTACTCAGCAATTCTTCCCAGTGTGCCCTATTATTGGGAAACCACTACTTTGGGTACTTTAGAGAAAAAAATCCACAGAAACTCATGTATAAGAGAGAGTTTTATATAAAGGTTAAGTGCACATCAAAAAAACATCCCAACCCAGTGCTGCTCAAGCCCACAAGTCCAACATTATCCCATATGTCCGACACCAATCCACAAAGTCCTCCTCCATCTCACAAAACACACATTATGATGCCGACTGCAGGAGGAAAACCGTATCAGTGAACGCGTAAGCATCTCAGCAATGGCAGGGGTCTCCACATGGCTGCTCCAGCACCCAGGGGTAGGTCCATGCAGCTTCTACTTGGGGATGTCTTGCAAGAAGTCAGCCTTTCAAGCTCTGAAGCAGGAAACTGGCTAAGGCAGCTGCACCCGGATCCGACCATCAGAAAGCAAGAGACCCGAGAACTCAAAAGGCGAGGCTCACTGAGCTATTTATCTCTCTCCCCTTCAATTAACCCCACATGTGTTTATTGGCCAGGTTGGCACAATAAACCTTAACTATATCAGGGACCCTCTGAGTTGGTAATGACTTGATGAAAACAGGCTTTGTTTTGGAATTGTGCATTAACTATAGAGCACTTCAAGGCAAATGCATTTCAGAATAGTTCTAAAATATTGTTTTAATTAATTTTTTAATGTTTGCTTTCTTGAAGTTTGTACCAGAGTTCAAATCACCATAAGACCAAAACAAAAACAAAAAACAGGCACTCCAGAGAGACAGCTTTGGCATACGGTGGCACTTTCTTCAAATAATTGTTTTTCCAGGAGAGTCATTGTCTATAGGGAGCTACTTAAAATACTGCTTAGAGAGGTGTCAGTTTTGTAAAGTTTTCTCCTTTCAGTCTGAGAAATCAGAGCGATTCCAGCATAAAGCATCCGCAGCTGTTTTGGGAAATGAGCTAGTCACGCCTCAGCAATTTCTGGCCAATTTCCCATTAATAAGAAAGAATAGAGTGTCACTCAATCATTTTACAATCCAAACACTTGTTCTTAAGAGCGAGGAAGAGAGACTACAATAGTTTTGTTCTGTTTCTGAAAGACCATTAATTCAATATTGTGCATCTTTGAAGAAAAACATTTAGATGGCTATAAATAGCAAACTAGTCATCTGTCAGTCTCGTGTACTATCATGGTTTGTGTGTTGCTGTGGTATATGCCACTGGTATTTAAAATACCAACAAAATTGTCCATGGTGGACAGGTTGCACCAAACCTTCCAGAGTAAAACAGAACAGATTTGTTAAAAAATTACCATTGGAAACCTTACGAGTAGCAGAACACTGTCTGATATAGCGTCAGAAGAAGAGCATTTAGGCTGTAAGGCACTCAGCATTCAAGTGGAGAAGAGCTGTCTCATCAAAGAAGAGTTGGCTTTTTGATGACGTGTATGGTGAATGTTTTAGGAGTTTCAATTGCTGATGTGGTATGGCTCAAAATGAGAAGAAACATCTTCAAATATCCATTAATAATCAGAATTTTAAATGTATTTTGTATGAGTCTAGAAAAATTGGAAGTCATTAAAACTGAAATGGAACACGTCCTTATATCTATATACTAAGAATTAAGGTTGGACATTGGGCCTTGACTCAAGTACTCCCTCAACACAGGAACACTTTGATCTAATAATCCGGCATTCTGTGATGCTCACCTTCCCGACATGATCGCTGAAGACAGAATTGGTGCATAAGCAAATGTGGTGAAGAAAGTTGATGGTGCCTGTATATCAAAAGATATAGCATATGGGGTCTTAAAGACTTGAAGATAAATAAGTGGCCATCTAGCTGAGAAGCAACAAAGCCCACATGGAAGAAGCACACCAGCCTGTGTGATCAGGTGTCCATGGGATCAGGTATCAGGCATCTAAGACCCAGAACAAAATCATACCCAATGTGAAGGGTGGGCAGCATGGAGTGAAGCCCCAAAGCTCATTGGTAGACAATTGGACATTCCCTTACAGAAGGGTCACAAGGGAGAGATGAGCCATTCAGGCTGCAGTATTGCACCAATAAAACAAACAACTTTTCTCTGGTTCTTTAACACTTCCTTCCTCCCATTATCATGACCTGAATTCTATCTTACACATCAGATTAGACCAGAACATGTACACTGCTACAGATAAGAGCCCCAAACACAGGGAATCCAAGATAGATAAACCCCTAGGTCCAACAGTGAGAACAGCGATACCATGAGGATAAGGGGAAGGTGGGGGGAGAGAGGGGGAATCTATCACAAGGATCAATATATAACCCCCTCCCAAGGGGACAAACAATGGAAAAGAGGGTGAAGGGCAACAGAGGATGATGTAAGATATGAAAATAATAATAATAACTTTTCAAGGTTTCATGAGGGAGGGCGGTGGGGGGAGGATGGGGGGAAATGAGGAGCTGATACCAAGGGCTCAAGTAGAAAGAAAATGCTTTGAAAATGATGATGGCAGCATATGTACAAATGTGCTTGACACAAAGGATGAATGTATGGATTGTGATAAGAGATGTAAGAGCCCCCAATAAAAGTAATAAAAAAAGAGATCTTGATCATGATCTGTATCAACTATAATAATAAACAGGTGATCGATCTTCTTCTGTCTTCCCCTCCATAGTCTTCATATCTGTTGTACCCACAATCATATCCTTTATCATAGTAAGAATTTTTATATCTTCACCACACCACTGTCACCACTGTGGCTGCTCCTGCCACCTTCACCACCACCACCACCACTACGAATTGGTCCTCTCATGCAGATGCCTGGTGTTGGTGTGTGTGTGTACACTCTGGGTGATGGAATGAGCAACACAAAATCTTCTGTCATCTATCTCCTTTCTATTTTCCCTCCCCATCACCTCTGTGCACTCATTAATTCAAAATAAACAAAGCAAATCCTCAAGATCATCCAGTTTGCTGATCATAAGCCACATTCACACCACTTCATGGTCCATATTGAGAGAATACTTCGCAAAGATCTCTCACTGCGGTATGTACAAGCTGAGACCACATACTCCAAGCCTGCTGCCCGCATGTCTCCTCTAGACTTTGGACAGTGACTTCAGCTCCTTCAGTGTCAGTATTCTTGTATGCTTACTCTATTTCATGGTTACCTCCAATGAGAAAGAGAGGGACCAATACTGAGTTTAGCATTGAGAGAATGCCTCTTAGATCTCAACCTGGATTTGGATCTTGATCAAGAGTGGGATTTGCAGTGTTTGACACCCTTGATGAACTAAGAGAGCTTGACCTGTTCTCCAGCTTTACACAGTGAGATTTTGACTGAGAGAGAGAGACTCTGAGAATCCAGTCATACTTCCAAATTCTTTAATATTAGTCTCTTTTTCTTCACTTAATTCTTATCATTTTTCTCATTTGTTTACATTTCACTGTTCAGCATAGCCTTAAGATATTTAAGTGCTTCTATTTGACCAGTCGTCAGTTCAATTTTATGCCCCATTCAATTTTAATTTTCTGAACCTTAGTGCATTTCATACCCATTTTTTTAATCTTGATGTTCTTGGAAAAAAAATAATTCTTCAAGATTTTTCCTGAACATTAACTATATTTAATGTACTTACAACTTCATTCTTTGTGACTTAGAAGAAACCTAAGTGTCCACTCAATTCTTTTATTTCAGTCTGAAGAAATAGCAATTCTGCCTCCTTCTCTGCCTTCAAACTTGATCTCCTCTATTTCACTCATGACTGCCATACATCCTCCAGAACTGAATATTAGGTAAGCCTTGCCTTCAGGGCCAATGGTCTAATCAACTTGCTGGCTGGGTCATGGGTAAGAGGAAAGAGTTGGAAACAATGGCCACTCCATTCCATTCCACTCCACTCCACTCCACTCCACTCCACTCCACTCCACTCCACTCCACTCCTGCTTGGTTGCTCCTGCCAAATGGTAAATCCTATTGGTGTTTCAAATACTGGTAGAATGGCTTCCAGTATTACAGCAAGATATAAATCACCAGACTATCCTATATGTGTTAGTCTGGGTTGACTAGAGAAACAAATCCAGAGAGACACTCATATGTGTATAAGAAAGAGCTTTATATAAAGAGTAATTGTACATTAAGGAGACATCCCAGCGCAGTCTAGATCAAGTCCATAAGTCTGATATTCGTCCATATGTCTGATACCAATCCATAAAGTCCTCATCAGACTCACAAAACACATGCAATGACGCTGAATGCAGGAAGATCATGGGTCAGTGGGTGGCAATGTAAGCATCTCAGTGCTGGCAGGGGTAACCAGGTGGTGTCTCTAGCTCAGGGCACTAGCATAGTTCCATGTATCTAGTTAGCTGCAATGTCTCCCAAGAGGTGAGCCAAGAGAGAGAGAGAGAGTGAGAGAGACTCCCATCTCTTGGCTATGACCTGATTGACAGGCTAGAGTCCACCCCTTCACTTCTAATCCTCTCAAATTGACAAAAGATTATATAACTACCACACTAGATCCTTTGAAATCCAAGGAATCCCTCTATTTGGCAGATTTGGAAATCTAAAACTCAGTAATAGCATTGATATTGCATTAGTATAAATATATCTCTTTGTCTAACTATAATACTTTCATTGTTATACTTAGCTGCCATTGAATTGGTCCCTGACACATAGGGAAATCATCCTCAATGAGAGTGGATTGTTATGATCTATAGCGCTTTTCAAATTTGCTGCTTTTTTGGAATTACATGCCTAAGCATTTTTATCTAGTTCAGCGGTTCTCAACCTGTGGGTCACAACCTCTTTCAGAGTCAAACAACCCTTTTACAGGAGTCACCCAATTCATAACAGTAGCAACATTACAGTTATGAAATAACAATGAAAATAATGTCCTGGTTGGGGGGGTCACTACAACATGAGGAACTGTATTAAAGGTTTGTGGCATTAGGAAGGTTGAGAACCACTGATCTCGTTTGTCTTAGGGTGCAAATGCCACTGAAATTGCTCAGCATCACAGCCGCATGCAAGCTTCCCTCGACAGATACATGGTGGCTATATGGGCTATGAATCAAACACAGAACTCCTACATAAAAGGGAAAAATTTCATCACTGAACAACCACTACCCCATACAGGTTGTTAAGATAGTTACAATTTTTTGAGCATATATTATGTAAACCACTATTTCCATTATACAGCATAGTATGAGGTAACCCTCCTCCTCTCATCTTTTGCTTACTCCCTCTTTCTCTCTTTCTAGTCTCAGATTTTTCACATTTTTAAGCTTTAAAACATATTTCATAGATAAAAATAGCACAACTTACAAAGTATGACCAAGATCCTTGACACAGTAACAATCATGATTTAGTAGTTTTTATCATGGGCCCAAATCAGATTCCACTTTCATCTCAAACAACAGACATTTCTTAAGTTTGCTCTCACTTGATTCCTCCTTATTTTCCTTTATTGATTGGGCTATTTGTCTTCAAATTTCACTCAGGTCTAAGGTAAACCTTGGTCACACAGTGGTTATGCTTTGAGCTGTGATCTGCAATGTCAGCAGTGCTGAACCAGCTGCTCCAAGGGAGAAAGACAAGACTTTCTGCTCCCATGAAGGCTTACAGTTTCAGAAACCCAAGGGGCAGTTCTACCCTGTCCTACAAGGTCATTATGAGCTGACTGAGACAGTTAAAGTTTATTGTGACAACCTGGCCGATAAACACATGTGGGGTTAATTGAAGGGTGGAGAGATAAATGGCTCAGTGAGCCTCACCTTTCTAGTTCTCAGGTCTCTTGCTTTCTGATGGTAGGACCACAGTGCAGCTGCCTTAGCCAGTTCCCTGCTTCAGCTTGCAAGGCTCACTTCTTGCAATATATCTCTCAGGGGAAGGCACATGAACCTACCCCAATGCAGCCCTGGGTGCTGGAGTAGCTGTGTGGAGACCCCTGCCAGCGCTGAGATGCTTATACATTCACTGATTCAGCTTTCCTCCTACAGTGGGCATCATAGTGTGTGTTTTGTGAGATGGAGGACTTTGTG
This sequence comes from Echinops telfairi, assembly GCF_000313985.2. Lineage (NCBI taxonomy): Eukaryota > Metazoa > Chordata > Mammalia > Afrosoricida > Tenrecidae > Echinops > Echinops telfairi. The sequence continues at coordinate 39,001,434 of NW_022109491.1, forward strand.
GATTGGTGTTGGACATATGGGCTAATTTTGCACTTGTGGGCTTGCGCAGCACTGGGTTGGGATGCTTTCTTGATATGCACTTAACCTTTATATAAAGCTCTCTTTTATACATATGAGTTTCTGTGGATTTGTTTCTCTAAAGTACCCAGACTAACACACTGACATAGACTTAATGGCAGTGACTTAGCAGGTAAAGTCATTAAAATTATACCACAATCTTCCTGATTTCCCACCTATGACCATTTCCGTTGTCTAAGTGCTGTTAATTACTGCTCACAGAATAAGCAACTAAAGACTACTTATTAAAAAAAAGTCATCTCTGAACTCTAAATTCCAATAGGTATGGCACTACTCCTAGACTCATCATGTGTGTATGTCTGCAAATTAAAGCAATACAAACAATAAACAAAAATCTGGGTACAGCACATCAACATGCAACTACAAATTGAATACAAAAGCATCACCACAATGTCTCAGAGACATAAACAACTTCAATTCATACAAACAAGAAAAAGTGGCCCAAGTAACTGACCAAAATATAGAACCAGAAAACTTTCCCGAGGAAGAAATTGTATTGAAACTACCTCATGAGGAATTGAAAAAATTATACTTAGGTAAACCAACCATATTAAAAGATAAAGATTTTGCAGATAAAATAAAGGAAAATACATAGAAAAATCCAGGAATAAAATATAAAGAAAAGCAAAATTGAAAAATAAATAGTAACCATGCAAAACAATAAATAGAAATACAGAAGATTAGTAGTAAGATTTAAACAATAGGTAATATATTGAAAAGTAAAATAGTAGATTTGGATAAATTAAAGCCTAAATAAGGTTAAAAACAAATCTTTCATTATTAATCTGCTAGAACCATCAGAAAAAGGAAATAAATAAATGAAGAAAGTCTGAGAATTATGGGGATACTATGAAGAGAAATAACCCAGATGTGATTGTAATTTCTGAGCAAAAAGAGACACACAAACCCCTCCAAAACAGAAAGTTCTTAAAGATTTGTTAGAAAAAAAGTCTCACTGATCTCATGACATATGAGAAGATATGAATTTAAGAATCTCACAGATTCCTAAATAGGATAGAACCCAAGAGAAAAATCACCAAAACTTCTTTTTAAAAAAAAAAAAAATTTTATTGTGGGGCTCTTACAGCCCTTATCACAATCCACACATATATCCATTTTGTCAAACACATCTGTACATATGTTGTCATCATCTTTTTGAAAACATTTTCTTTCTACTTGAGCCCTTGGTATCAGCTCCTCATTTTTTCCCTCTCTCCTCCACCCTCCCTCCCCCATGTCCCCTGGATAATTTATAAATTCTTCTTTTTTTTTTTTCATGTCTTAAAACCAACCACTCTCTCCTTCACACACTTTTCTGCTGTCTGTTACCCAGGGAGGGGGTGCTATCTGTTGATCATTGTGATTGGTTCCCCCCTACACTCCCCACCCTTCCCTTACCCTCCTAGTATTGCTGCTTTTCTTATTGGTCCTGAGGGGTGTATCTGTTCTGGATTCTGTGTGTTGTGAGCTCTTATCTGTACCAGGATACATGTTCTGGTCTAGCCAGATTTGTAAGATAAAATTGGGGTCATAATAGTTGGGTAGGGGGAGGAAGCATTAAAGAACTAGAGGAAGGTTGTGTGTTTCATTGGTGCAATACTGCACCCTAACTGGCTCATCTCTTCCTTGTGGCCCTTACAATGTTTCTCAAACCAAAGACAAGTTATAAAAATCCACTATCATACAGTTGATTCCAATTGCTTATAACCCAATAAGAGGTTCCTTAGTGTGGTAGTTATATAATCTGTTGTCAATTTGAGAGGATTATGAGTGGAGGTGTGGAGTCTAGGCTGCGAATCAGATCACAATGAGGCCTCTGTGTCGACATGGCCCGCTACTAAAGATTCTGGGAACTCTGGTAATCATCCTTGGAAGCTGGAGACTCTCTCTCTCTCTCTCTCTCTCTCTCTCACTTTCACCTTACTCCCTTGAAGACATTGCATCTGGACTAAGGTGACCAGATTTAAAGTGGGACACCATTGACCAGGATGGGGGGGTTCTTGATTAAAATTTGGTCTATATGGACCAAATAGATAATTCTCTAGCTTGTCGTGCATTCTTTCCAAAAATTGGGACTTTTTAAAAAATGCCAAAAATCGGGACGTCTGGTCACCTTAGACTAGACACATGATACTACACTAGTGCCTTGAGCTGGAGAAGCCAAATAGGGACTCCTGCCAATGCTGAGATGCTTACAATGCCACTGGATCCACAAGATTTCCCACCCACTGGCCTGTGATATTCCTGCATTCAGCTTCACTGCATGTGTTTCATGAGTATGAAGAGGACTTTATAGATTGGTATCGAACATATGGGCTAATGTCGGACTTATGGACTTGATCTGGACCTGGCTGGGATGTTTTCTAAATACTCAACTGCTCTTGTATATAAAGCTCTTTCTTATGCACATATGAGTGTCTGTGGATTTGTTTCTCTAGTCTACCCCGACTAACACATTATGGTGCCTTGGGAGTGGGGTACTGGAGAAACAAATCATAAAAATGGAGAGTGGATGGTTATTTGGCTTTTGATTCATGGTAGTGTGTCTTTTGGGGCTAGCCAGAGGTCAGATATGTCCATGAAGTTTACTGGGTTGTTTTCTGGAAAGAATGTGGGAAGTTAAAGTTTTGATTATTTTGTTTGGTTGTTGTCTTTGGCTATTATATATATAAAAAAAATAAATGTTTTTAATGTATATTTTGAGCTCAAGGGTAGAAATCGCCCCTTGAATTTCTGAGAGACCATGCTGGTTAGAGAAAATGGCTGTCAAAAGGTCAAAATGGCTGACAGAAAGCCTGGATCTGATTTGATGTTGTCATAAGCCTAGTCCCATATTTTTGTATCAATAGACTAGTTTAGATAAAGAAGTAAGATAAAATAAATAAGGATTGAACTTGAAAGTTTTAAGAATTGAGTCTAGTATCTGTTTCAACTTTTGTTTATACTGATTTCCTCTGTTTATTATTATTGATATAATGATTAATAGAAATGTTTATTGGGAAGTATGAAAATAGAGAGTTTGTAAACCCACATGTTGTCAGCCATTAAAATTGGATCTTTAGATGGGTTTAGGACACACCAGCAGAGAAGGCTCTGAAAAGATAAGCCTTACCCAGTGCTTTGGAGTACTGAGGACATTTGCATTCCAGGAAGTTTGAACTCTAGTGGTTTTTTGTCAGAAACTGGAAAAAATCTGGAACCATGAAGAAAAATCCTTTCTAGGACTGAACATTAAAGAAAGCCTGTGGGCAGGCTAAAATGCTTGCTAGGTGACCAGCTGGATTCACTTGTTGAGTGGAAGTGGGAGAAACGCAGCAATAAAGAGATGGGTTTAATTTGGCCACTGACACCCGTAACCTGGTTTTTAGGAACTAGAAGAGACTACAAGAGTGGTTTGACTGGTCTGAAGTTCATGACCTAGACAAGGTGCTAGGGTTGTTGAGAATTTGTGATGGGGCCATGGTCTAAGGCAAGTTGACCAGAACCCAACCAGATGAAGAGAAGATTTTTGAGCCTGTGAACTGGTGCATATTGCTGTTGACTTTATGCCTGGCCTATCCTGATTTGATTTTGCTTACAGATGCAGATTTCACAAGGTTCCAACTGGAATGAAGATTCTTCATGTCAAAAATAGGATTTTCTCCTCAGAGCACTGGGTTGATGTAAGTGGGCAATATAGAAATTGCATACCCAAAATTGGGGGGATAAAGGCATGAAGTGGTTGGCTTACAAACTTTCATAGGTGGCAGAATTTTTTATAGGATTGTAGGATCCAGATGGAGGTGTTACTTAACTGCAATTGTTAGGCATAGGATATTTTTGTTCACTTATAAAATGTTATATTTAAATTAGGGTGGCACATATTGAATTGTATGCATTTTAATTTTATCCTGTTAGGGACAGATATGATTTTATTATTTGTTTGAAAATTATATATGGCTAAAGAGTTATGTGAACATGTCAAATTGACAAGGGGTGGTCTGTGGTAGTTATATAATCATTTGTCAATTTGAGGATTAAGAATGTAGGTGTGGAGTCTAGCCTGCCAATCATATCATAGTCAATGAGGCCTCTATGTGGCCATGGCTTTCTCCTGAGAATTCTGGGAAATCCAGGATTCTCCTCCTTGGAGGTGGGAGACTCTCTGCTCACACCCTGTGAGATATAGTAGCTGACAAGACACATGGACCCACCCTGATTCAGAGCCCCTGTCAGCAATGAGATGTTTTCAATGCCACTGGATCTTGGGAATTTCTATGCACTGGGCTGTGATCTTCTATATTTGGCACCACTGCATGTGTTTTGTGAGTCTGAAGAGGACTTTATAGATTGGTATCAGATATATGGGCTAATATTGGACTTCTGGACTTGACCTGAACTGGGCTAGGATGTTTTCTCAAAATTCAACTGCTCTTGTATATGAACTTCTTTCTTATACACATATGATTGTCTTTGGATTTGTTTCTCTAGTCTACCCAGACTAACACACTGAGGCTGTAAACCTTTACAGAAACATAAGCATCATCTTTCTCCTGAAAGGACTGGTGGGTTTGAAATGCCAACTTTGCAGTTAGCAGTCCAGTGCTTACCTGACAGTCACCACGGCTCCTATTAAAAAAAAAAAAAAGGAAGGATTTTGGAATCAGCTTGAGGAACATGAAAAATAAAGTTACCCCCAAAATGGGGAACCAATAAGACTGAGCTCTGATTTCTTGGCAGAATCTATCCAGGAAAGAATAAGGTAATGGAATAGCATATACATCTCTAAAACTGTTAAAGGAAAAACAAAACAAATGAAAATTGTATATCTATAAATATATTGAAATTATATTGGAATTAAAAATCTTCCTATAATCAGAAATTGACAGATTTTGTAAAAAGCAGCCCAAACTTACAAGAAATTGTAAATAGTGTCCTTGGGTGAAGAACCAACACTGATAATCAAAACACGAGATCAGCACACATGATAACATCACCTAAACATTGAATCAAAATAAAATAAAATTATGGGGTAGAAAATAGAAAACTAGAGATATTAATCTATAAAATAAGACAATTATAAAACAGCAAAGGAATAAATAATGCAGTTACAGAATTTTCATATAGGAAGGAAGTCAAAATGATTTTAAGATAGAAAATGCTATTTTAAATTTGAGGAGAAAATAAATTACAAAGTACCTTCAAAAAATGAATAAACTTCAAAGATTAAAAAAAATAAAGATATAGTATATAAAACAAGTGAAATAATAAAAAAACTCAGAAACAAAATTAATTCAGCACATAAAATTATGTGCAAAAATAAACAGGGAAGGGGGGTGTAGAAAGGGGGAATTGATCACTGGGAGCTACATATAACCTCCTCTCTGGGATATGGGCAACAGAGGGGTAGGTGAAGGGAGATGCCGGGCAGTGTAATATAAGATATAATAATACTTTATAAATTATCAAGGGTGCATGAGGGAGGGGGGCAGAGGAAGGGAGGGGGGCGGGAAGGAAAATGAGCTGATTCTGGGAACCCAAGAAGCAAGTGAATTTTGGGAATTATGAGGGCAACAAATGTATAGATGTGCTTTACACAATTGATCTATGTATTGTGATGAATTTTATGAGCCCCAATAAATTGATTTAAAAAAAACTAGCAACAATAGAAAATGAAACACACACAACAGAAATTATAAAAAATATCTTCATACATATCAATAATAACACTGAATATAAGTGAATTAAATGTACCAGTCCTGAGCCAGAGTATACAAGAATGGATGAGAAAAAAGCCATTAAAATTCTGCCTACAAGAGAAATATCTTAGATACAAAGACAAAGATATTTAAAACCAAAGGATAGAATACAGATACAAAAAGCTAATGGCCATTTTGTAAAAGAACAAGAGTAGCAATACTAATTTCTGATAAAATAGATTTTAAGTGGACCAACCTAAGTATATTATAAAATCATCAAAATGTTAGTTGAGCCAAAGAATATAAGTACAATAAATATCTACATATTAAATGAAAGAGAACTTCAAAATATATAAATCAAACTTTAACAGAATTACATATAAAATTAGACAATATAATAAAATCAAAATAATAAAAGACCAGTAATAGACAACCATTAATACACTACATTTCGTGAAGGTGAGAAAACTAGAAGAAACTCAACAAAGACACAGAAGAATTAACACAATCAACCTCCTTAACCTGTAGACATATAAAGAACACTCCCAACAGCAGCACACTGCACATTCTCTGAAAACATACGTGTGGTAGTCTTTAGACGAGAATATATGTTAGGCAACAAAGCCGTCCACAATAATAATAAAAGCACTGAAAAGCTACAACACCATAAAATACAAAATTTGAAATCAACAATATGAAGTTAAAGGGAAAAAACTTAAATAAGGAAATCCGAATAAAACTCTGCTTAAAAGCTACTACTAGATAATAAAAACAAAACGAACAAAGGAAAAGCAATCTTGAACCAAACAAGGCCAAAGGCACGGCATAACTGAAATCTGGGACACAGCAAATGAAGTATCCAGAGGGCAATTGATAGTAATAAGTGCATTGCAAAGAAGTACTCGGAAGGCATACCAATGAATTAACCAAAATCAACACCCAAATCCAACACCTCAACAGCAGCAAGAAAGAGCCTAGGCTCACAAGGAAAAAAATAGATCATGATTAAAGTAAAATAAATGAACAAGAAACAGAAAATCTATAGACAGAATCAACAAGACTAGAAGTTGATTATTTGTAAGGATTAATGAAATCAATAAACTGATGGCAAATATTAGAAAGGAAAAGACTCAAATAATATTAATAAAACTGGGCAAGGTCACAACAAAACCAATAAAAATAAAAAGTATAATAACAAAAAAGAAAAAAGGACTGTACTCTAACAAATTTGAAAACCTGGAAGTATCCGATACATTTCGAGAAACATTGTATCTAACAAAACTTACAAAATCTGAGGTAGAAATTTGAACAGCCCAATCACAGAAGAAATTAAATAGGTCATTAAAAATTCCCAAACAAAATACTCCTGACCTAGATGGCTTTGCTGGAGAATTCCAATGAAACATTCAGAGATAGCTGACACCAATTCTACTCAAATGACTGAGTCCAGAAGACAGGGGGGGAAAAGATGGAATACGCCGAACTTCCTTTATTAAGCAAATAAAGTCCTGCTACAAAAACCAGGCAACCTCATTAAAAATATAATTATAAATCAATATTCCTCATGAACATAGATGGAAAAATTCTGAACAAAATCCTATCCAATACATATCAACAACACATAAAATAATAATACATCATAACTTAATTTCATACCAGGTATGAAAGGATCATCCATATTAGAAAAATACTCACTATAATCTACCACATGATTAAAACAAAACAAAAAAAGAGCCACATGATCTATCAAATGATGCAGAAAGGCATTTGACAAAATCCAACCTTCATTAGTTTCCTTAAAATACTCAAGAAAAGAGGAGTAGTCCGCAACATGATTAGGGGCATTAAGATAGCTGATGCTCTGTGCTGACCTGGCCAAGATTGTCAGTGACGTGGCAGGTAACACCTAGTAAAATCCCGTGACCTGACCTAACACCATGCATTTAAGTCTTCATAATGGGACGAGATTAGGGTGGAATTGTTTTTAGGTGCCTTCAAATAGGTTCCAACTCGGGGACCCTACTTACAACAAAATGAAACTGCCTGGCCCCGTGCCATACTCATGATTGTTCTTGTGCTTGAGCCCACTGACACAGACACTGTGTCAAGCCATTTTGTCCAGGGCCTCCTGCACTTTTTGCTGCCTTTGTACTTGACCAAACAGCATGTCCTTCTCTAGAGACTGGTCTTTCTTGACAATATGCCCAAAGTACGCGAGATAAAGTGTTACCATACTTGCCTCTCATGGGAATTCTGGCTGTACTTCTTCCAAATCTTTGTTTGTTCTTTTGGAGGTCCACGATATTTCTAATTTTTGTTTCCAGCAATATAATTCAAACACATCAATTCTTCTTCTGTCTTCCTTATTCAATGTTCATCTTTTACATGCATCTGAGGTAAGTGAAAATATCATAGCCTGGATCAGGCACATGTTAGTCCTCAAAGTGACATGCTTGCTTTTCAGTACTCTAAAGAGATCTTGTGCAGCAGATTTACCCAATACAATGTGTCCTTTTATCTCTTGACTGCCGTTTCCATGAGCATTGACTGTGGGGCCAAGCTAGATGAAATCCTTGACAACTTCAAACTTTTCTCCGTTTATGATGATGTTATTTCTTCGTCCAATTGTGAGGATTTTGGTCTTCTTTACATTGAGTTGCAATCCATACTGTAGACTGCCATCCTTGAGCTTCATCAGCAAGTGCTTCAAGTTCGCATCACTGTCTGCAAGCAAAGTTTTCATTTCATATCACAGGTTATTTATAAGCCTTCCTCCAATCTTGATGCCACATTCAGCCCCGTATAATCCAGCTTCTCTGCTGATTTTCTCAGCAAGAAGATTGAAAAAGTACAGTGAGAGTATTCAACCCTGACACACACCTTTCCTGATTTTAAACCATGTAGTAGTCCTTCATTCTCTTTGCACAACTGCCTCTTGATCCAGGTACAGGTTCTGCATGAGCACAGTGAAGGGTTCTGGAATTCCCATTCTTAAGAGTATCCGTACTTTGTTATGATCCACATAGTTGAAACTCTTGGCAGAGTCAATAAAACACAAGTAAACTTTTTTATGGTATTCTCTGCTTTCAGTCAAGATCCATCTGACACCAGGAATGATATATCTTGTTCTATCTCCTCTTTAGAATCTTGCTTGAGCCTCTGGCAAATCCTTGCCAGGTTCTGCTGCCACCGTTGTATGATCTTAATCAAAATTTCAATTGTATGTGATATTGATGAGATTGTTGTATAATTTGAGCATTCTGTTGGGTCACCTTTCTCTGGAATGGGTACAGATACGGATCTCATCCCATCAGTCAGTTACCAAAGCAGCTGTTCTCCAAATTTCCTGGATATAGACAAGTAACTGCTTCCAGTACTTCATCATTGTTGAAACATTTCAATTGGTAGTCCATTAATTACTAGAACCTTGTTTGGGTTAATGTCTTCAGAACAGGGTAGATGTCTTTCAGTCCTATCAATTCTTGATCACATGCCACATCTTGAAATGGTTGCATATTGACTACTTCCTTTGGTTATAGGGACTCTGTGTTCTTTCCATCTTATATTGATGCTTCCTGTATACTTCAATATTGTGTCCATAGAATCTATCGATATTTCGACTTGAGGCTGGAATTATTTTCCTTTGGCTATTTCCATTTATATATACTTAGTTTGCTCTTCCTTTTTGGTTTTCTAATTCCAGGTCTTTGCAAATGTCTTCATATTTTACTTTGTTTTCTCAAGCTGCTTTTGAAATTTTCTTTTCATGTCTTTTACCTCCTCCTTTCTCGCAATTGCCTTAGCTACTCTGCAAGAGCAAGTTTCAGTCTGTTCGATTATGCACTTCGATCTTTTCTCTCTTTGTTGTCTTGGTAATGATTATTGGCTTTCTTCACATGACCAAATAGTGGGTAAATACATAATAACTTGTGTGAGAGGAAAGCTAGATGGTGCCTAGATAACACTACCACTGCTCTGAAAATGATCACTTTATAAAGTCCTGGAATGAGTGGAAGAAAAATGTACAACAAAACTTAAAATGATAAAAAGAAAACCAGTCTTACTGGTAGGATAGGTAATTTTGGGGACCTCCAGACTATTATTGGCCTATGAGTGAATTCATCCCTTTGGCCCAATTTCTAGCAAAACAATAGATTGTTCTATTGACACCAGAAGGTGTGTGCTCCTTAGAATACTCAATAATTTGAGATAGAAATGGCAGCTTTTGCTCAAGGACAAAGCCCAGAAGGCAGGAAGACTGGGGAAAGAGGGAGGAATGGAAATTGGATATGCAGGGAGGAAGTGAGATAAGTGATGAGGTTATATTGTGGGGACTGTGATCAAGGACATGAAGCAAAATGTATATGAATTGCTGAGTGGAAAACTGGTTCTGTAAACTTCATTCAATTCACAATAACAAGTTTAAAAATAAAATTAAAGAACATTTACTACATAATACATTTTAATATATAATTTTAATATGAAATAATGTATCGAAGAAAAAGTAATTCACAAAACCATATAGAGAGGCACAACTATTGTGAAATTCTGCTGGTTGTACTATTGGATAGTTTGTTGCCATTCTTTTTTGGTCAGTGTGCATGGGAACATACATGTAGCATTGCATTACAATTCAACTTATATTATAGATAGCATCAGTTTAATGCACATATTTTATGACAGTTAAATGCTTCCAGAAATTTTTGAAGAAAATTATACTATTGAAGGGATCCCTTTTCAATCTTTGGTACATTATGTCTTTCAACAAAATATAATGCCTTCTCTTTTCCCCTCAGAAGATGTGTACATTTCATTATGTCATTACCTGATATATATTTGGCATAAAATACACTTTTCTCTTTCTCTGTATGGGACACATTTAGCTGAAATTTTCCTGGAGTTGGTGTCATATTTTGCTCTAAAATTTGTGTCACTTGAGATCAGCCACAAGCCACTTTTATGCTGAAGTATTTGGAATATTCATTGCATAATTTGTATTCTATTTTTCAGGTTAGAAATTGGCCTAGCCATTCAGATTGGCACAATTATCCACCCTTGCACACACACACACACACACACACACGCATATATAAAATAATGTATGTATATATATTTCCCTGAATATCAATTTACCATTACTCCAGGTGATATGAAAGAAATGTGAATTCTGTCAGAAAGAAGATGAGAAGATGGTGTTGTGACATAAGAAAGCAGTCCTCTGGGAAGTTTAACCATCTTTTCTATAAGTTTGAAATGAATGGGGCACTGTGCTCAGTTACATAATTAATTTATTCTTTATGTGTTTGAAAATGTCTACATTCTTCTTCATTATGGGTAAGACAGAATAAGAAAGTGTGGTTCTGGCTATAGGGACAGGAATCAATATTAACCTTGAATATACGATGGGTAACGCGCCCCCCCACCCAATTAAAAAAAAAAGCAATGCTGGGCTGAGCTTTCACAGTAAGCATTTTCCATGCAGGCAAGCATTGAGCAACTCACTCTGTTAGTGCACACAGTGGTGTCACTTGGGAAGGTTCTCTCTGGTTGCAATGAATTTTTTCATAAAGGCAGTTTCTCTCAAACTTCATTTTTTTTGTGATGGCCAATTTAAGATAAGAGTATACGGCTCTGTAATTCTGTTTCCTGCCTAGGAAAAATGTCACAGAAACTGTGATATTGAGCACAGCCTAAAAGAACAGCACTATGGGTACAACTCAAGTGTAAAAGTGGTTTTCTTGTTTCAAAAAAGGTGAAATGTTGATTGATGACAAACCTCATTCTGGACATCCGTCAACTTCCCCAGTGGATGAAAATGTCGACAAAATGCATGCACTTGTGCTCAAAGACCGACAGTGGACTATTGAAGAGATGGGGACGTTATGTGGATTATCTTGGAGCTCAAGATAGAGAATGAGAAGGTTTGCGCCTCAGGTTCCGAGTGACCAGGATAAGGAGTGTGGAGTGGAACAGCTCCAAAGCTCAAGGTTCAGTTTTATGAAGCATATTTAATACTTTTTATAGTTGCAGATATCATCTCATCAAGCTCAGGAATTATCTCAAGTTCTTTATCATCACAGGTACAATTCAAGGCTAATTACATGTCACTGTTAGAAAAAGGCAGCAACTCTGTTATTACTCAGAATACCACCCACCCCCAGAACCTTTTGTATAATAGTATTTTGAAACAATGTAGACTTTAATTGCTTTATTGTTTCTCATGGTTTTACATCATCCATTTTGCCACACAGAATGTTGACCTCCAATGAGGTGCTCTGTTACACTTCAGTGAAGATGGCTACAGGGGCAAAGCTTACCTAGTATATGCATGATAATTATTTCTGGTCACATTAAATTATTTACCATTTGGCATTTTGCAGAGTAAATATAGAAAAAATTATTTTCAAGCTATGCTTTCACTTGAATGCTTTGCACTGGAATTGCCAGTTTTCTAGCATATAATCTTTTTTCATGTTAGTTAGACTTCTAGCATACACATATTCATATCAGCAATTAAGGTAAGTGAGAGCTAGTCCCATACACGAAACAAGTAGAGTAGTCCAATATGCACAAGGAATTTCCATCTCTTGTAGGATATGGCTGACAACTAATCTGGAAAGGCATGACTGCCTAGTATTGACTGGATGGGCACACTGACATTGGGGATGAAAACTCCCCAAACCCCTTGGAGATGAGAAGCAAAGCCAACTCCAGAGGACTTCCTGCCACAAGCATAGAACCAATGGAGGGGACGATGTGACTGCCCTGGGCACCAGCAGCAGGAAACTCAGTCAGCCTTCAGACTGTTGGAGGCACATGATTAGAGCACCAATGGGTCAGCACCAATAAGCTTAAGATCAGCTTTGGATCTTCAGTAGCTTGGAGCACAGATTTTGTCTTAAGTCAAATGGAAGAGAGGCTCACCTAAAATAGTAATTCAACATCATTTTGGAGGTCAACTTTTGTGCAATCTCACAAAAGAAATCCCTGTTAATCTGTCAGAGATATCTGTTTATAACATCACATGCATACACCCATGGGAAAGAAGCACTGGTTGCAGAGTTGCATTGTGTTGTATTACTTTCCCACAGAATCCACTTATATAGGATGTAGGACACATCCCTCATGAAATATCCTTGCAATTGTATCAAGGCTGAGAACTGAGAAAGGGTGATGCAGCTCTCCCTAACCCGCTTAGAATTGATTAGCTGTTTATAGCAGATCCCAGGGTGGAATTGATAGCATTGTGTTAAGTCATAGATCACTGTGTGTTAACTACCAAACTGCTGATAGTTAATCCCACCCCAGCCAAGTTGACACAAAATCTATCATATATGGAGCAAAGGTTCAGAAAGTGCCCAAAGGAGACAAACCAAATAGACCCTGCCCTTCCCTGACATGCCCAACCTCTAGCAGTGATGTATTCAGAAGGACCAATATTGCTGCTTCTGGTGGCTGGTCAATGGAAACAGTCTAGGTTTGAATGTGTATCCTGTGAGCTGGTACTGACCTTCTTGACTTCAGGCTCTGGAAGGGTATGTAGAAATTTAAGAAACCCTCCCTGAAGTATAAGCCCCAGTGCCCGGCATCCCATTTGCTTAAGTTGAAGAGACATATTGTGCCAGTTCTGAACTTAGACTTCAAGAGGACTCGAGTGTTTCTTCTAGCTGTTTGTCATCTCTGCCATTTTTATAAAACTATGCATGAGCTAGATTGTGACAGGTTGAGACACATGGAGCTGAGCCAGGTCAATTCATTAGTTTGCACTGACAATTAGCCAACACTAGACATGTGAGCCAAGTCTATAAAATCTCCTAGGAAACATTCATCTGACTTCAGATATGAGAACAATGAACTTATTATTTTATACAACTTAAACTGTATCCTTATTTGTACAGCAATTTTCTGATGGCAAGAAGTAATTAATCCAACTGGCTAGCTCAAGGTTTAGAAGCTAGGTGCAAAATCACTATTTTACAGCAAGCAAGCATTCTAGATCCCAGAAAATCTTTGCATTGTCGATAACAGAGGAAAAGTGTGTGTGTGTGTGTAGAGACATGTTCCATTCTTTGGCTCCAGGAATGAATAAGTACAGGGGAATGCTTCTGATGAAGGAAGGTTGTATTAAGGATTTCTTCTGGTTGAATTCAATGCTCATTTATTTTGTAGCATTCTTAAGTAAAAATCTCTGAATGAATAGATGTTTGCTGGAGAGACTTTTGAAAAACAAGACTAGAGTAATAAAAGATGACGTGGGTGAAACTGAAATTGTTGTTAAATGCAGCATGAGGAAAAGTTCTCTGTGGCATAATTGAAATCTTCAGATATCCCCAGGAGCAGAAAAGGATGTGGGATGGGCGTGAAAAAAAATGGGATTAGTGTATACGAGGAAGAAAGCATTTGAGGTAGCAAAAATTTGCTCTTAAAAATAGAAGGAGGTCCTCATGAAAAGAATGGATTGTCAATTTGAACTGTATCCTCTGAGTTCAAGAAAATATTCCAGTTTAAAGTAGAAATAGTGACATTGATTAGATACTGATATTAGTAGGTAATATACACTACTTCCTTCTTTGCATATGAAACAGTAATCCATTGATCCAAAGATCAAGTAAGATTGTAGGGAATTATATGAGCTGCTAGTGCTGGTTCTGGAACCCTGGTTGCATAAGAGCTTATGCATTAGCTGTTAACAGCAAGTCAGTAGTTTAAACCCATCAGGTACTCTGAAGAAGGAAGGTAAGGCTGCCTGCTCTCATAAAGATTTACAGTCTCTGAGAGCCGAAGAAGCGATTTTACTCTGTCCTAAAGGGTCGTCCTAAGTCTGAATCTACTTGATGGCAGTGGGTTTAGTTTTATTTTGCTTAGTGATGGTTCCAGTCCTGCTTATTCATATCATCATCTTCATCATTCATTCATTCCTAAAAAAAAGACGTTGTTGATTATTTAAGGGCTACATGCTTGCTAGGGGTCAAGACACTTACTGCCAGTCACTGCCAGCAAGTCAATTCGGACTCATAGCAACCCTGAAGAACAGGGTAGAACCACCCAGGCGGGTTTCTGAGAGAACAATTCTTTATGGGAGTAGAAAACCTCATCGATCTCCCTTGGAGAGGCCGGTGGTCTCACACTGTTAACCTCACAGCACTCCAAATTGTAACCCCTACAACACCAGGGATCCTGGCCCTAGAGATGCAGAGATAATGAAATGTCATCTCTAGTCTCAAGGAGCTCACAGATAAGGTAAACAAACATGTGAACAGAATTGTTGCACAAAGTGACCAATGTTCTAATGGAGATGGCACCAGGTGCTTGCTGACGTAGAGGAAGCATCTTCAGCTCAGCCCTAGAGGCAAGGGTTATTTAATAAATGGCAGTCTCCCTATTTCTATGGGACTTATTTTTGTTAAAGTTTGGGGTGAACCACATGAATGATCTAAATGAAGAAATTAATTTCGTTTTTCCCCCAAAGAAAAAAGAAAGGCCAGTTCTTTAAGGATTGGTTGGAGTTCACCAGGTAAGCAGGAGACTAATGATTATCCCCCCTAGTGAGCTGATCACAAGTGTCTGAAGGTCCATAGTTAGACTCGAAACCAACCTTTGCCAGTAGATTGAATGTTCTCTCGTGACCTCTGCATTTTCTTGTCTGATTAGTTCAGCTAGTCTTAGAGGGTCACTGTCTATTACTGTTCCTATTACTATTTTATTTTATTACTGTTTCAACTTGATGCCTTGTTTTGGGTGATTCAATGTTTTTGAAATTCTTGGAGTGGAGGTGTATTTGGAAGTAACTATCACATTCTGCTGCCTGAGCTGAGCCTGGTGGGATGTTTTCAACATGAAAACAAAAGGGTATAAATCCAAGGAGAGCTTTGAATTATAGTTACAGAGGAAGTAAAGGTCACAGCTGAGGATGTGATATTGAGTATAGAATCCATCTTAGTCAATTTTCTTAGATGAAAAACTTGAGATTGGAATTTCCATGCAAGGAATTGTCTAAGGAAGTGCTCTCAGGAGAAGAAAAATGTGAGGAGTCAGGTGGAGAGGGGAAGAAACCAAGAAACCAGGTTGTTTTAGCTAGAATATAGCCTCAGGGTAATCTCATGGAGGATACTGGAACATAAGTGGTGCCACTGAGTGGCATAGGTCACCTTGTGGCAACAGGCCTTTGTCCTGGTATTTCAGTTTGTTGCTATCTGCAGATGCAGTATGCCACTGAAATGTGAGAAGGTGATACAAATATCAAAAATACAATAATGTGTGTATAGATTTAAAGAAACACTTCCTTTAATTTACTGAAAGCTAAAGCAGGCAGACATCACTTGTTTGATTTGTCAGACTGTAGTGGTTTTCATATTTCTGTGATGCTAGAAGATATGTTATCAATGTTCTACATCGCGGCAGGGCACCTACGGTGAACAGGTTTCGTGGAGCTTCCAGACTCAGAACTGACAAGGAAGAAAGAATAGGTTGTCCACTTCCGAGAGATGATCTACTGAAAACCTTATGAATAGCAACAGAATAGTGCAGCTAGAGTGCTGGAAAATTAATCATTCAGAGTGAAAGACACTCAAAATATGATTGGGAAAGAACTGTCTCCTCAAAGTAGATCTAACCATAATGATGTGGGTGGAGTAAAGCTTTATGATCTTTATTTGCTAATGGTGTGTGGCTGAAAATGAGAAGAAATAGCTGCAAACTTCTGCAAATATTCAGAACATGAAGTGCACAACTTATGAATCTAGGAAAACTGGAAATCATCAAAAATGAAAAGTAATGAAGATCAATATTCTAGGTGTTAGTGAGTTGAAATTGACCAGCCCTGGCTATTTTGACTCTGACAATTGTATGGTTTTATTATGCCACATGTGATAGTTATGTTTTGTGTCAACTTTGTTAGCTCAGGACTCTGAGTAGTTTTGGATTTAAGGCCTAGTAATCCTCCATAATGTTACTCAACATAGTGAATCCACTCCATAATAGGATCTGCTTTGAGCAACTAGCCAGTTGTTGGAAGATTTGGGTGGAGTGCAACTCCCCTTTTCAGGTCTTAGCGTTGATGTCACTTCTCAGGGGTCTGGCCTAATTTTTGTTACATGAATGCTGTGGTGAGGTTTGCTGACTCTTTGCTAGGTCTGGATTCTGCATTGGGCTTAGTGACTTCCGATTCTTTGGACTAGAGACAATGGTCTTCCACATTGCTTGCCAATCCTGGGAGCCATCAGCTGGTGCCATTCTGACTTGTCGTCTGGCATGCCATCTGAATGGCCGACCTTGAATTCACAGCCCATAGTGTACCTGCTGATCCTGGCTTCTTCACCACTCCTATACTCAAGCTACACCATTGAGAAGTCTCTGGTTAACATTTGATCCACAGACTTGAAACCAGATTGGGTTGACCTACTTCTACTACTGTGTGAGCCATTTTCATTATCTATCTATCTATCTATCTATCTATCTATCTATCTATCTATCTACCTATCTATCTATCTACCTATCTATCTATCTATCTATCTATCTATCTATCTATATATATATATATATATATATATATCATGTTTTGCTTTTCCTTCTCTAAAAAATCCAGCTTAACACACTGGGAATGACAAAATCAAGAGGAATGATATCACATTCATTGTCAAAAAGAACCATTCAAGATCTATTTTGGAGTATTATGCTGCCTTTAATAGGATATTATCTACATACGTACAAGTAAGTTGAGTTAATACAACTATTATTTAAATTTATGCACAACCACTAAAGTTATTGATGAAGAAATAGAAGAATTCTACCAGTTTCTTCTGTCTGAAATGGACTACACATGCAATCAAGATGCATTGATAATGATTGGCTTTTGGAACTCAAAAGTTGGAAACCAAAAGGACGAAGGAGGAGTTGGAAAATATGGCCTTGGTGATAGAAACAAAGCTGGAGATCACATGATAGAATGTTGCACAGACAACTTGTACATTTCATATATCTTTTTGCAACAACATGAATAGTGACTGTACTCATAAATATTTCCAGATGGAGTATACTAGAATGCAACGGACTACATTTGTAGGAAGAAATAATGGAGACGTTCACTATCAGCGCCCAGAACAAAGCCAGGGCTAACTGTGGAAGAAACGATCAAATGTTCATGTGTAAGTTCACGTTGATGCTGAAGAAAATTAAAACAAGTATATTAGAGGCAAAATATAACTTTGAGTATATCCACCTGCATTTCAAGAACATTTCAAGAACAGATTTGACTCTGAACACTAATTATAGAAGAACTGTCAAACTGTAGGGTGACAGCAAGATCATCATGCATGAAGAGCAGAAATTCATTAAAAGGGAAAGTAAGAAAGAAAGAAAAGATCAAAGTTGGTGTCAGAAGATACTTGCTCTTCCATGTAGGGAAGCTAAAGCAGATGGGAGAAATTATTAAGTAAAAACCTGAATAGAAAAGTTCACAAGGAGCTCAGGAATACAAGGTAGAGAATTATAGTGCAATGTGCAGAGGCCGGGAGCTAGATTCTTTGGGCAAAAAAAAAGTGAGAGAGAGAATGGTTCAAAATCCATCAAAAGAAGATGGAAGGAATGTACAACGATGCTGTACAAAAAAGAACTGGTTAATATTCAACCATTTCTATTGGTCGCATGTGATCAAGAAGCAATGGTACCGCAGGAAGAGGTCTAAACTGCACGGAGGCATCAGTGTAAAACAAGGCTCCAGGAATGGACGGGATATCTGCTGAATCTACTTCAATAGGCTGAGGAAGCCCTGGGACACTCAGACTTATTTCTGCAACGAAAGTTTGAATGCAGCTACCTGGCCAACCATCTTCTATGAAAGAGCTCCGTAACTGTGGCCATTCCAAAGTAAGGAAATCCAAAGAATGCAAAATTATGAACAATATTATTCTTATACATGCAAATAGAATTTTGTTGTAGAAACTCAACAATGACTGCTGAAGATCATCCAGCAGCAGTTGTAGCAGGACAGTGACAAGGAGCTGCCAGAGGTTCAGGCTGGATTTGGAAGAGGACATGGAACTAAGGATATCATTGCTAACATCAAATGAATCTTGATGGAAAGCAGAACATACCAGAAAGATGTTGACTTGTGTTTCATTGAAGATGCACAGGTACTTGACTGTGTGGATCATCACAAACGAAGGCTAGTCATAAGAAGAACTGGAATCTCAGAACACTACATTGCACACATGCAGAAGCTGTACACAGACCAGGAAACATCTATGCCCCAGAGCAAAGAGATACTTCATGATTTAAAATCAGGAAACGGGTATGTCTGGGTTGTGTCCTCACACCATACTTATTCAATCTGTATGCTCAGTCAATTATTAGCGAAGTTGGATTACATGGAGAAGAATGTGACAATGAAATTGCTTCTATGTGATGTGCAGATGACACAACCTTACTTACTGGAAGTGAGAAGGACGTGAAGCACTTGCTGATAAAGATAAAGGATTGTAGTCTTTAGTATGAACGAAAAACAGAAATTCCCACAACTGGGCAAATAGGTAACGTTGTAAGAAATGGGAAAGGATTAAAGTTGTCAAGGAGTTCATCTTGCTTGGATCTACAGGCAATGCTCATGGAAATGGCAGTCAAAAGATCAAAGGACACATTGCATTGGGTACATCTGCTGCGTAAGATCTCTTTAGACTATTGAAAAGCAAGGGTGCTACTTTGAGAACTCAGGTGTGCCTGATCGAAGCCATGGCATTTTCAATCATGTCACACGCTTGTGAAATCTGGACATTGAAGAAAGAAGATAAGAAAACAATCGATGCATTTGAATTATGGTGTTGATGAAGAATGTTGAGAGTGTCCTGGACTTCCAAAAATCAGATTTGTCTTGGATGCAGTACAGCTAGAGGAGTTCCGAGAGGGATGGATGGCAAGACCAGTCCCTGAGGAATGACATAATGCTTGATAAAGTGTAGAAGTAGTGAAAAGGAGGAAGGCCCTTGTGTTAGTTACACAATCTGGTGTCAATTTGGGACTTGAGAGAATTAAATGTGAAAGGGTGGAGACTCGGCTGTCAATCAGATCATAGTAATGAGGCCTCTGTGTGGGTATGGCCTTCTGAGAATTCTGGGAAATCCCATTTTTTTCCTTGGAGATGGGAGACACTCCCTCACTATGCTCATTCCCTGAGATGATGCTTTACTGACAAGACACTTGGTGCTACACCCTGAGAACTGGAGAAGCCACATGGAGACCCCTGCCAGTGCTGAGATGCTTCTACCACCATTTACTTTGCACCCACTGGCCTGTGATCTTCCTACATTCAGCATCACTGCATGTGTTTCATGAGTCTGAAGAGGACTTTATAGATTGGTATCAGACATATGGACTGAGTTAGTTAATTGTGCCAGCCTGGCTGATAATCACATGTGGGGCTAATTGAAAAGTGGAGGGATAAATGGGTGGTGAGCCTCGCCTTTCTAGTTCTCGGGTCTCTTGTTTTGTGATGGTTGCACCAGGTGCAGCTGCCTTAGCAGTTCCTTGCTTCAGCTTGCAAGATTGACTTCCTACAAGACATCCCCAAGGAGAAGCTACATGGACCTATCCCGATGCAGCCCTGGGTGCTGGAGTAGCCGTGTGGAGACCCCTGCTAGTGCTGAGATGCTTGTTCATTCACTGACTCAGCTTTCCTCCTGCAGTCAGCATCATTGCCTCTGTTTTGTGAGGTGGAGGACTTTGTGGACTGGTGTTGGGTTAATGGGTTAATGTTGGACTTGTGGGCTTGGGCAGCATTGGGTTGGGATGTTTTCGTGATGCACCTTTTCTTTACATAAAACTCACTTATACATGAGTCGCTGTGGATTTGTTTCTCCAAAGTACCTAGACTAATACATGGACCAATATCGGACTTATGGACTTGATCTGGACTGGGCTGGGATCTTTCCTCAATGTTCAATTACTTTTGTATATAACTTATTCCTTATACACATATGAGTCTCCCTGGATTTTTTTCTCTAGTCTACCCAGACTAACAGCCCTCAACTTGATGGATTGATATAGTGTCTGCAAAAATAGGTTAAAACATAAGAGCAATTATGAGGATGGTGCAGGACCGGGCAGCATTTCCTTGTATTGTACAAAGTGTTACTATCACTTGGCACTGACTAGACCTCACATAACAACAACAACTTTAGAAAAATACTTAACAGCATGGAGCACCGTGTCTTCCTCAGCTCTCTGCTGGGCTTCCTTATGCCGATGTAGACAGTGGTGAGTCATCTCTCCCGGTCTGTTCTAGACCAATTCCCATGGCTGAAACTTGGTAGGATGAAGGCTGGTCTAAGATGGTCACTGAAATGCCTGAGTCTTCTCCACAAGCCTCCATCACATTTTGTTAGAATATGTGTTAGCAGTTTAACACGTATTCTGGAAACGACAGGGAAGTAAAAGCAAGCAAATTTAATCATGCAAGGGAGCAAGCAGAAATGTACAATTACTTCTTAAATTTCTTCTTGTGTCATATTTGCTACCGATTAGCTAAAGGAAGTGGTTTGACCAAACTCAGAATCAAAGTGGAGAAGTACTACCTTTTTATAAAATCTACTTCTTAAAGTACAAATGTGAAGCTATGTAAAGGTCAATAATTGGGGTCATTCATGCACTATACCTGGCACCTCAAGTAGCATGGATTATTAGCATATCCTATGATATAATAATTACATTAACATATGTCTGAGCCACAGATAGATGGAGACATGTATAAGCATTGTTCCTAATTGTGAAAAAGGGGTTTCGGGGAGGAGATGAGCCAGTCAGGGTACAATGTAGCAATGATGAAAAAGACAACTTTCCTCTAGTTCCTAAATGCTTCCTCCACCCTCCACCCCACCCCCACTATCATGATCCAAATTCTACCTTGCAAGTCTGGCTAGACCAGAGGATGTACACTGTTATAGATAGGAACTGGAAACACAGGGAATCCAGGGCGGATGATCCCTTCAGGACCAGTGGTGTGAGTGGCAATACTGGGAGCATAGAGGAAGGTTTGGTTGGAAAGGGGGAACCGATTACAAGGATCCACTTGTGACCTTCTCCCTGGGGGATGGACAACATAAAAGTGGGTCAAGGGAGATGTCGGACAGGGCAAGATATGAAAAAATAATAATTTATAAATTATCAAGGGTTCATGAGGGAGTGGGGAGTGGGGAGGGAGGGAAAAAAATGAGGAGCTGATGCCAGGGGCTTAAGTAGAGAACAAATGTTTTGAGAATGATGAGGGCAATGAATGTACAAATGTGCTCTACACAATTGATGTATGTATGGATTGTGATAAGTATTGTATGAGCCCCTGATAAAATGATTAAAAAAAAGAAAATAGCTAGTAGAGATTCGACATACTCCTACAGCAGAGACTGTGGCAGAGTGAAACGAGTAATTAGGAAAAGGCATGAATCTTCAACCAAATCATAATGAAAGATAACAAGTTGAGGAAGGATATACAGTAGGTCCCTGGACTATGAACAACATCTGGCTCACAGACAATTTGTACTTGCCTTTAAATATTATTTCTATTTGCCCTTGGTTTTAAACGATTGAACCAACTATTTCTGAAGAATTACTCTCACTTTTTAAAATAATTAAAAAGACTTTACACCTTTTCTTGTTCTAAAATTAGGCTAAATAAACCACATGCACCTGTTTTAACTTACCTACAGTTTGACTTAGGAACATATTTCATTTGTAACACGGGGAATGCCTGTGTAGAAAATGATGCTATTTATGAAAGTATAAAAACAAAACATATACACAAATGACTCTTTGTTTATAGAAACATATGCCACAAAATACTCCTGTCCAACTTACATAGTTATCTCTGAAAAGACAGAGGGAAAGAGTGAGAGGAGAGGAAAGAATGGAACAGAACGGAGAAGGCTAGATTCATTTCTGGCTGAGACACTTTCTACCTTTAGTAACTGGGTAGAAGGCATGCGGGCACTGACATACTAATCTCATTTGTAAGGTAATCACATTTCTAAAGTTTTAAGAAAAATATTTTATGAGCAAGAAATACCCTTGAAAACTTTCCTGGAAACACATGGAGAAAGAACTCTTAATCACATCTTGAATCAGTGTGCTATTAAATCTATTAATGCATATAAAGTCACATGTTCTTGGAATGACATGAGAAGGAGTAGTAATGTAAGTACATACCCCAATAAACTGAATTCAAGGAAGTTTCTGTTCAGTATTGGAGCACATTGTCAAAGCAGACCATTAAACAGGATGGGAAAATACCCATTTGAAGATAACGCTCAGGGTAAAATTTAAGTGTCTCCGTTTCTTAGTCCTTTGCCGTTACACTTTTTTCCTTGTAACTAGTCCTGGCCATTTCTTGTATGGGATCTATCTTTCTCCAGTTCTCCCACTATTTCCCTGTGTACAAATCTCTGTATCTAATCTATTATTTTTGGAATTCAGAAGTGCTAATATTTAGAACCCACTCCATTCTGATATGATCTAATATAACGAAACACGATTTTCAAACAACACAATCACCTCTACAGATAGGGGTTAAAATGCTAGCATCTATGTAGGGGGAGCATGATTTAATTGTGCTATAAGGAAATATTTGTGTGACATATTGGCACCCACCACAGCAATAGGTAGTAAATACTTTTTACATGCAATCAGGTGGAGGTCTTTAACACTGTCTTGCTTTGCTGGATTCACGTCATAAAGTGGTTGAGAAATGGTTGAACTTGAAGGAGAAAAAGGCCTGCTGTGAGCCCATCGGCTCAGTGTTACTTCAAGTGCCCTCCGATGAACCGTGAACATCAGCCAGCCCTGGGGGCTCTCAAGAATTACAAACACCCCAGTCCTTCCCGAGACCGTCCAAACCAGGATATCTAGGTATAGAGCCCAGCAATCTGCATTTCAGCTACCCCCTCCAGTTGATTTTGGATCATACACACTTTGAGAAGCACTGACATAACCTCTTTTCAGATACTGTACAGTTAATTGCACCTAAGTGATGAAATTCACCCATGGAATAGCAGGGAAACTCCAGTTTCAATGAAGAACATGCACGAACATTTTCTATATGCCTAGGATGAGAAATCAGTCTCCTCAAACTAGGATTTCAGTCATTCCTGCACTGTAATATATAATTTTTTCACTAGTCATCTTATCATAATAACATACAAGATTGTGAAATGAAGAACTAAGTAAAGAAGTAAAGAAAGCTTTAGTTCACACTTCATATGGTTCACACTTTGAACATATTTACACCTTGTATATTATTTTTTAACTTAAAAACTCATGTAACTCTTTAACATCCACCATTTCCATCACTGTCTGTTTTACAAAAATTTCTTTTTGAAGGACAAGGGATTATTCAGCTCCAAATTGTATTTTTATCTATCTTAATGTGATAAACTTCTTGTAGAATTGAATGGAATATGCTACATAAAACTAATTTAACTTTTCTTTTAATGGTAATATCTATGAAAGAGAAATTTTCTATCAAGTTTTAAATTCCGTAAAACTTAATCACCAATTAGCCAGAAAATAGCTATGAAATAGGTTATTGTTTTCATTCACTTGTCCATTAGTATCTTATTTTACTTGCTATGTATTATTTCTAAGGAAACTTCTTCAAAAGAGTATATTCTCTATTGAGACACAATGTTGTTCTTTTATTTTATTAGTAATACATGTATAGACATTTGGCAAACGTATTAAATAGTATTAAGAGCTGTTATGATTTCTAGGGATAAGGTGGTAATAAAATCAAATCATCTCTACTCATGGAATTTATAAATTGGAGTAGGAATAGGTAGAGAAACAAAAAAATCAGCATACACTTTTAAAATATCATGCCATATTTAATAAAATAGTATATAATTGAATCAAGGTGCTGTGTAGAGACCCCTAGGAGTGCTAGTAGCTAGGCGGTCAAGGAGATTTTTAGAGAAGGTAGAAGGCTGAGCTCTGTGGATGGGAGAGAAATAGATCTTGGTGAGAGTGCTTAGAAGCATCCTGAGATTTTAAAATGACATTTGGGCCACTGTGGTTTAAGCTGAGTAAGCAAGAAAAACAAGTGGGATAAATTATGTAAACCTGCTTGATGTGGTTATTCGTGAGCAATCAATTCTTTTCATTCCATAAGAAATTTTAAAGGATTATTTCAAATCAAGCAACTTGATTTCCTGTGGCATATGCACATTATTCAACGGATACCAAAATATCATTCAGAAAACAATTTGCATCCCTTTAAGTATTGGTGAGCTCTGTATATGATTTCTGGGGAACAATGTTGATTGCTCAGTTGGTCAAGTGCGCAAGCAATGAAAAGAAAGGGAAAAAGAAGAAAGGCCTGCTCTCTTAAATGGTACCTTCTTTCTTACTCCCATCGGAGCTCCCTTGCTCCTCTGGCATCGTTATGTAATTGAATTTAAAAACATGTCTTTGTCTGGGCCAAAGCTTAGAGCAGATGGTGGTGGGAGGTTATGAAATGAGTTATAAATGCCTTTCTCTTTTAACCTTGCATTGTTTCTAAATTTCAGTGAAATCTATTTGACTTCATATATTGAATATCTAGAGATGAATTTTCAACAAAGTGATGATATTTAAAAATGCACTGGATAATAATGGATAAGAGAAAGCAAGTTCATGTCACAATGTATCTGTAGCTACTGAAAAGTCTGAAGCAGACTAAGGCTTCCTCCACTTGGCCTTCTCTTTTTTTATCGACAGTTTTATTAGAACACAATCCAAATATCATAAACTTCAATACTTAAATCATATCAAAAAGTGTCATACAATCATTATCACAATCACTTTTAGAACATTGTCTTTCATCTTGTACTTCTTATTATCTCTCCATTCTGCCTCCACCCCCCAAACTTTCCTGCCATACCTCAAGAAGCCGTGAATCCAGTTACTGCCTCTATAGATCAATACAATCTGGATTTCATATGTTGAAAAACATTTTTAAAACAGAGTCAAAAATTGTAACAACATTAAGAAACTAAATAGAAAAAAATGGAGTGAAAACAGAAAATATTAAAAACTAGAATAACTTTAAAATTGGGTCAAATGGGAGATCAAATGATAAGGTGATAGATTTTAACCTAGTTATGTCTGTCACAATTCACCCTCTAATGCATTCAGTATGAGATCAGGGCTACTCACCTCCCTGCTCCATGTGCACAGGGGACTCCCCAGCTGCTTCATCCACTTGTGTTGCCCCTTCACTGGGTTTGTTTATTTCAACTGCCAGAATTTTTAGATGTATTTAAAAGGGGTTAAAAATCAGATGTTACATTTTTACCATTAAAATCAGATGCTATATTTTAATCTGGCATAATCATCTGTAAATACTCTTTGATAACTAGGCTATTCAAATCCCTGGACGATGGTCAGAGTGAAATCACCAGAGGATTAATCTACAGGTATGTGGAGATTTTACAAATGGATTTTGGGCTTCCACTGTCATCCAGGGCCTTCTGTAAATCAGGAGTTCACAATTTAAGTTCTGATGCAATTCCTTCCTTTAGATTTGGATTATACTATTTACAATCCTTGGATCACACAGGGTGGTGTGCTTCTCCAATTGTGGATTTTGTTGATGCCTTATGTAGGTAGCTGCTTGTTTGAATACCATCTTTTAAGACTCCAGATACTATTCATGTTGATAACTAGACTATTTTCTTCACAGTTTGCTGTAGCACCTATATCTGCAATGTTCTATTCACTAAATTGGCTTTCTCTTAACACCTAGCATCTGCCAAGACCTCTCCCACTGCACAGCCTTTGTTGGTTTCTCCATTTGGGTATATAGTCCAGTAGTCCGGGGATGTCCAGTCCAGACCCCAGATCCATTAAGTAAACATCTTTGGGGTGATATCCAGGTATCAATACTTTTCTACGTTCCTCAGGGTATTCAACTTTTCAAACAAGACCGAGAACCAATTCCCTTTCACATCGACTTATCTTTGACATCTGTGATACATTATGCCTCCATGATATGACCCCAACCCGACCACAGTCCTAAGTCCCCTGTTAAACATGTAATTTCTTCATGGGAACTTTTCCTTTCACAGTTGTAACATTCTATTTCTTTGTCATGCTACTAAATGTCTCTCTTCTCCAAATGCTTTCAAAGTGACCTTGTTTATCCGTACACCCAATACTTGCAACCCTAACTCTTAATGGCAGGAATAAGGGCCACACTGTGTTAAATGATTTCCTGAGTGCCACCCCCTGAATTCATCATGTAACTTCTATAGTCATTTCTAAGGAGCACTGATTGAGGTCACTCGGGAAAATGTATCTCCCCCAAGTAGGGCTTTATGGGTCAAACTAGAGTATTTAATAGCGCCACCTATAATATGAAATACATGGTAAGAACTGAGTATAAAGCAAGTCCTTAATTTCTGCTAAGCAATTTTTGTGAAAAAGAACCTTACATATATGCAGGTGTTTAAGAACTGTTTTATTCCGGAGCAACCATGTCTTCATTTGCTCACCATTCAGTCCCTAGTTCCTACCATGCGTCCCTCAGCAAATGTTTCCATAGAGTAAACTAGAGAAAGAAAAATTAATCTAGAGTTTTAGTTTATTCTTCACCAATTGACTCCAATTGAGTTAAGTGTGTGGAGGTGGAAGTGTTGGGATCACTTATTCCCATTTCCGGAAGTGGAGGTGTTGAAAAATGCTGGTGCTTGGGCCCTAACCCCCAACCTAGACTCTTTGTGGTGGAATCTAGTCATTGATGTATTAATCTTCTACTGATGTTTAACAAATTACTTACTTAATCACCAGACTAATCTAGCAGTTTAGAACAACAGAAATGTATTTTCCCAGTTTTGGAGAGTCAGAAGTTCTTGTAGAATACAGCTGAATTCTCTGCTTAGGTTCTCATTGTTCTGAAATCAATTTGTTGGCCAGGGCTGTTGTTTTTGCTCCCAATTCTCTTTCAAGATCATAATTCACTTCCTCGTGGTATAACACTATTGTGGTCCTGTTATCTTGCTAGCTAAAGGTTGTTATTCAGTTCTTGCCACATGCCACCCACCCTATTTGTACTGGGGGACTTCCTTATGTTGAGTCAGCCCCCTTTGTGCATCAGATTTCTCTGGCTCTGCTCACTGAGCAGCTGGCCAAAGTCCTGCTTCTAGAAGGTTCTTGTGGTTAGGTTTCCTTGGCAGAGCAAACGGTTTGCTCTCAACCATTAATTGACAGGTTGGCAGCTCTAATGTCCCCAGCAGCATTGAAGCAGAAAGGCCTTGTGACCTACTTCCATCGAGATTACAGCAAAACAACAACAAAGCCCTCAGGCGCCCACGTCTGTTCTGTAACTTGAGCATTGCCCAGAGTCTGCATCAACTTAATGAACATGAGTTTGGTTTTTCTTCGGCTTCGTGGGTCAGTCAGTCCAACCTAATCATTCCTGTTCTTTAACGTCAAGAGTGCCATTACATCGCCTAAACACAAGAGAAAAATTAATCCACCTTCCTGGGAATTGTTGTTATTAGTTACTGTCAAATTGATAATGACTTATGTTGGCCTCATGTCTAGAAGAGAGAATATTGCCTGGTCCTGCGCCATCTTCATGCTCATTGGTACGTATGAACCCTGTTATTATGGAGTTTGTGCTAAACTGCCTCATTAATAATTTCCTGTGGTTTTGCTGATCATCTCCACTACCAAAAATGATGTCCTTCTCTCGCAGTTGGTCTTTCCAGATGTACCAAAGTAATCGAGTCTATATATTGTGTGTAAACATGGTGGCAGTAGTGGTGGTGTGTGTGTTAGAGGTGTTGAGTAGAAAATCACAGGAGCTTTTTCAGAATTTGTCCTATCACAACTGGAATTAAAGAGCTACCTTAGTGTGAGATCAATGAGGGAAAAAAAGGATCATTATTTAAAAGGAAAAGTATTAAGTGACCTTTAAGTACAATGCTTTTTAAAGCTAAAGAAATAGATATTGTCATCAAAACATTTCATACATCATAGGAGCTCCATAGAGTTTCTAACTATGGGCTCACATATATTTACTTAATGCCCCTTGTAAATTTCAGTAGAAATACCATTGAGAGAAGCACTATCCCTGGGATTTAATTTAAGCATTTTCTGGAGTCTGATATATCAGTCAGCATTGCAAGTGGAAATAAAGCGCACACAGACAATTCAACTAAATCAACCTTAATGAAAAGACCAAGCACAGAGATGTGGCTAGGGTTGAGGGAACAAAGAATGTATGGGGATACAAGAGTGGCTCGTTGGAACTACTTGTGAGAAGCAACTGTGTCACTGGAATACAGAGAGAGATGAAATGTGAGTTAAGTTGCAAGGGATCAGGCTAACGGCAGTGATCAAGTGGGAAGCTGGGAGAAATAATCAGACTTTTCTCACCTTCCATCCTTGAGCTACCATATATATATATGGTATATATATATATATAATTTTATTGGGGGCTCATACAACTCTTATCACAATCCATACATCCATCCATCGTGTCAAGCACTTTTGTACATTTATTGCCATCATCATTCTCAAAACGTTTGCTTTCTACTTGAGCCCTTGGTATCAGCTCCTCATATTTCCCTTCCCTCCCCACTCCCCCATGAACCCTTGATAATTTCTAAAATATTATTATTTTATCATATCTTACACCGTCTGACATCTCCCTTCACCCACTTCTCTGCTGTCTGTACCCCAGGGAGGAGTTTATATGTAGATCCTTGAAATCTGTTCCCCCTTTCTCCACCTTCCCTCCACTCTCCCAATATTGCCACTCTCACCACTGGTCCTGAGGGGTTCATCTGTCCTGGATTCCCTGTGTTTCCAGTTCCTACCTGTATCAGTGTACATCCTCTGATCCAACCCGATTTGTAAGGTAGAACTGGGATCATGATAGTCAGGGAGAGGAAGCATTCAAGAACTAGAGGAAAATTATTTGCTTCATCATTGCTACACTGCACCCTGACTGGCTCATCTCTTCCCCGCGGCCCTTCTGCAAGGAGACGTCTAATTGCCCACAGATGGGCCATGGATCCCCACTCCGCACTCCCCTCATTCACAATGCTATGATGTTTTTGGTCTTTGATGTCCGATACCTGATCCCTTTAATGCCTCGTGATCTCACAAGCTGGTGTGCTTCTTCCATGTGGGCTTTGTTGTTTCTCAGTTAGATGGCTGTTTGTTTATCTTCAAGCCTATAGAACCCCAGACTCTATATCTTTTGATAGCCGGACACCATCAGCTTTCTTCACCACGTTTGCTTGTGTACCCGCTTTGTCTTCACCAATCATGTCAGGACAGGCTGGTGTGCTTCTTCCATGGTGGTTTTGTTGTTTCTCCAGTAGATGGCCGCTTGTTTATCTTCAGACCTTTAAGACCCCAGATGCTATATCTTTTGATAGCCGGCCACCATCGACTTTCTTCACCACATTTGCTTGTGTTCCCATTGTCTTCAGTGATAGTGCCAGGACGGTGAGCATCTCAGACTGCAGAATTGTTAGACCAAAGTGTTCTTGTGTTGAGGGGGTACTTGAGTAGGGGCCCACTGTCCATCTGTTTCCTAAATACTAAAGCTATAAGTATATGTACATAGATTCATTTCCCCTTCATCATATATAAATATATTTTTAATGGTCAGCGCAAGTGGAAGCCAGTGGCAAGGAATATGTGAACTGATGTCTAGAGAAGATAACTCCTGCAATACAAAGCAGGGAAGAGACTAAGAGCAAGGCACTGAGTGGGCCACATGCAAAATAGTCATTATATCTTGAAAATGATATTTATCTGTCAAAGTCAGAAAATCTGTTACAATAGTACAGAAAAAATGTTTTGGAATTTAAAGTGAGAAAATGAACATATAAATGCAAATGTAGCATAGGACTTATTTCTGTTCTCTAAAATGATTTATAAAAGTGGTTATTGATATAGGTAAGCATTGATAGTCAAATAATTTACTGATCACTTGGGGGACAGGGTTCACCTGAGTGTTCTCTGCAACTTTTACATTTGATACCCATATATTTGAGTAGAAGCTGACCTGAATATCAGCCAAAGCACCTAATTTTACCACAGAAACAGCATAAAACCTGTGCTGAGCTGAAAAACTTGGCCCATACACAATTATATATGGTACCTTAGAACTAAGGGTGTGAGTTTGACAATTTGTTTAAGAGGTGTGGAAAGGGAAGTCGAAGAAGTATATTTTTATTTTGAGGACCAAGAATATACACATGATTAAGACAGTATGAACATAAAGTTAGTTAATTTCTAAGCATTAGCATTTATGCTAACATAATGAGAAGCTTATTGATGAATTAGGATAGTCTTAGATAACATTTATCACATAAAATATATTTAGTCTACTTGATATGTATAAGTAAATAAAAAATAAAGTTGAATTTTCAATAAATCTTTGAAAGGTTTGCTGATTTCTATTATCTGCTAAGATTTCCTCTATATTTTATTCATTAAAATTAGAACTTGAAGAATTTGCCTGGATATTGTAATAAATGATACACCTCTCATTCTTTTCTCTGAAATTCCCTTTCCTTATTTATTCATGACCGCACTTGCTGTCAGTTTGTCATGCTGTGGTGGCTTGTGAGTTGCTGGGATGCTGGAAGCTGTGGCACTGGTCTTTCAAATGCCAGCAGGGTGGCCTGACCAAGTTTCAGTGAAACTTCCAGACTAAGAACAGATGGCAAAGAAGGGAGAGGCTGTCCACTTTGGAGGAAATAGCCACTGAAAAATTTATGCATAAACTTGAAATATTGTCAGATATTGAAGGCCTAATGAATGGAAGCAGAGCCTTGTCAGAGAGTGCAATGGAATGAGCCCCTCTGATCCGAGGGCACTCAAAATACGCCTGAGGAGGTCAGCTTTCTCAAAGGAGAGTCCACTGTGGCGATGTGACTGGAGTAAAGCATACGGGAGTAACGCTTTCAGAATTCTCATTTGCTGATGAGGGACAATTCAGAATGAGAAGGTCAGGGGCTGACTGTGGAACACACCATCAATTGCTCATATGTAAGTTCAGGTTGAAGCTGAAGAAAATTAAAACAAGCCCACAGAGCCGAAATATGACCATGTGAGTTTTGAGAACATCTCAAGAACAAATTTGAGTAGTTGCACAGTAATGACAGAAGACATGATGACCTGTGGGAGGATATGAAAACCATTATTCATGAAGAAAGCAAAAGGTCTTTCAAAACCAGAAAGAAAGAAAAGATCAAAGTGGATTTCTTAAGAGACTGAAACTTGCTCTTAATCATAGAAGAGCTAAAACAAATGTAAGAAGGGATGAAGTCAAAGAACTGATTAGAAATTTCAAAGAGAAGTTTGAGAGAAACAGTAATATATTACAATGAAATGGAAAAAGACTTAGACTTAGAAAATCAAAAGGGATGAACATATTTAGCCTATCTGAAATGGAAAGAACTGAAGAAGAGAATAAGGCCTTGGGTTGCAATGTTGAAAGATTCTATGGGCATGATGAGGGAAACGGATGTACAAATGTGTTACACAATTGATGGGTGTATGGGTTGTGATAAGAGGTGTATGCACCCCAATAAAATGATTAAAACAAAACAAAAGCACACGCAAAAAAGAAAGATTCTATGGGCAAGATGAGGGTAACAGATGTACAAATGTGTTACACAACTGATATATGTATGGATTTTGATAAGAATTGTATGAGACCCCAATAAAATTTTTTTTAAGCAAAACGAAACAAAAAAAGGGAAAAAAAGAAGGATTATATGGGCAAAGTATTGAATGACACAGGAGGCTTCTAGAGGCTTCAGATAGATCATGCGTGAAGGCAGTGAGTACCAGAAACATGTTTACTTGTGTTTTCTTGACTATGCAAATGCATTAAAATGTGTGGATCATAAAACAGAAAGAATACAGTCTCACTATAACAAAAAGAAGTAGCCAACAGTCCATCAATTGAGGAGGTAGCATATAAATAAGAACCAACGGTACTGAAGGAAGAAGTTCAAGCTGCCCTGAATGCATTAGCAAAAAACATGGCTCCAGGAATTAATAGAATACCAACTGAAATGTTTCCACAAGCTGATGAAGCATCAGAAGCACTCACTTGTTTGTGCCAGGAAGTTTGGAAGAAGGTTAGTTGAGTAACTGACTGGAAGAAATCCATATTTGTGCCCATTCCAAAGACAAGTGATTCAATAGAATGCTCAAGTTATCGAAAATGTCTTCAGTATCACATGCAAGTGAAAGGTCCAGATCATTGTCCGACAAGAGTTCCAGCAGTATATGGACAGACCTGCCAGTGGCTGAAGCGGGATTCAGAAGAGAATGTTAAACAATGTATATCCTTGAGGATGTCCGATAGATCATGCGTGATGGCAGTGGGTACCAGAAAGATGTTTACTTGTGTTTTATTGACTATGCAAGTGCATTAAAATGTGTGGATCATAACAGAATATGGATTGCCTTGAGAAGAATGAGATTTCCAGAACACTTTACTGTGCTCATGAGGAACTTTGTCATGGATCAAGAGGTGGTTGTGGGAACAGAACAGGGAATAATACATGGTTTAAAATCACGTGCACCAGTGTTGTATCCTCTCATGATACCTATTCAATCTGTATGAAGAGTAAATTATGGAGAAGAATATGGCATCAGGATTGAAAGAAGGCTTATCAACAACTTGCCACATGCAGATGAAGCAATCCTGCTTACTAAAAATGTTCAGGGCTTGAAGTACTTGATGGTACAGATCAAAGACTGTAGCCTTCAGTATGAATTACAGCTCAATGTAAAGACCAAAATCCTCACGACTGGACAAACAGGGAACGACGTGATAAATGAGAAAAGATTGAATTTGTCAAGGATTTTGGTCTTGTTTGGATCTATAATCAATGTTCATGGAAGCAGCAGTTAAGATATCAAAATATATGCTACTTTGTTTAAATCAGCTTCACAAGCCCTCTTGAAGTTTTGAAAAGCAAGGATTTTAATTTGAGGTTTAATGTGTGCCATGCCCTAACCATGTTGTTTTTGATTGCCTCAAATGCATATGAACCTTGGACGTTGAATACGGAAGACAGAAGAAGAATTGATGTATTTGAATGATGGTGCCAGAGGAGAATATTGGAAGTACCAGGGACTGTGAAATGACAAGCAAATCTGTCTTGGAAGAAGTATGGCCAGAGTGCTCCTTAGAGTCAAAGATGGCAAGACTTCATTTTACATACTTGGGACTTGTCAGAGGAGACCAGTCTCTGTGGAAGGACATCACACTCGGAAAGGAGAGGGGCAGCAGAAAAGAGGAAAACCCTCAAGGAGATGGATTGACACTGCGACTGCAACAGTGGACAGGCACAAGTGTGAGGTTGATGCAAGACTGGGCAGCATTTTGTTTTGCAGTATCTCTGGTTCAGAACCAACTTTATGGCCCCTAAATCTCAAGGACTGGCAAAGTAATCTTAGCCACGCCCTGACACTTTTAATCCCTCAGTTGCAAGCTATTGGTGTAATATTTAGAAGTAATGAAATGCAGTCCAATGTAAATCTTTTAATATTTAAATCCAAGTATCCTCCCAGATTAAACATTTTAGCCCCATGTGTTCCTAAAACATAACAACTAATAAGTAAATAAAAGTCAGTAAGACAAAATGTAAAATCTTGAAATGACAGGAAGGGATTTTCACAGAGAAAGAGAACATCAACTGAATGAAGATGCCAACAAATTTCCGAAAACAGAAAGTCGGTGCAATCCTGCCAACAGGTGATTTGAATTAGCTCAGGATAGAGCCACAGCTGCATGTCAAGTTCTTCACATTGTGGCCCATGAAGTGTACAGGAGAGGAAGGGAGCAGAGAGGAAGTTCATTAAACACAGAGCTGGAGGACCCCTTGGCTAAATGGATTATAGAATTACCTGTCCCGCCCTTCTCCATCATGCCTCTGAGTAGCTCATTCTCAGGATAAAGCCAAAACCTTCCATCCAGAACAGCACTCCAGATTATTAATCTCTCTCTGTTGTGGTGCCAATGGAGAAACATTTGGCTATGCCTTGAAAGAGAATTGCTTCCGTTTCAGCCAGAGGCACTTCAGAGAAAAAGACCGGCACATTTCCTTCTGCGAGATCACAGCCATGCAAACATAATGCAGCTCCACTCTGCAGCAGCGGGTGTTGCCTCCAGTCAAAATCAACTCAACGACAACTGCTTTTGGGTCCCTCAAATGTTAGACTTGTTTCTAAGTGTATTTGACCTGCAGCTTCCAAAATTGGCACCGGTTTCCCCCTATGACCTCTAGTTTTTGAGATACAGAACAAATGCCATTTGTCATTCTTCACTCTGCCAGTCCATAAAATATTGGGCTATTTTAATGTAATGTCAGCTGGCCTGGGATAGAGGATATGCACACTGGTTTATTTCAAGTGGTTTGTGTTGT
Organism: Echinops telfairi; assembly: GCF_000313985.2. Classification (NCBI taxonomy): domain Eukaryota; kingdom Metazoa; phylum Chordata; class Mammalia; order Afrosoricida; family Tenrecidae; genus Echinops; species Echinops telfairi. Next base: position 39,036,616 of record NW_022109491.1, read on the forward strand.
CCTTAATAATTAAGTCAAGTTGAACTTCACATGGTATATTCCTCAGTCCAAAGATCTATTTGAATAATGCATATCACATGAACTTGTAATTTTTCCTATGTATAACTTCACCTTTATTAGGAACTGAATAGTAGGCAGTTTCACTTGATAATCTTAAAAGGGGGGCCAGATTGAAGTTAAACAAGCAGCCATCTAGCAAGAAGCAACAAGCCCACATGGAAGAAGCACACCAGCCTGTGCGATCATGAGATGTCGCCAGGATCGAGTAACAGCCATCAGAAGACCCAAAACAAACAAATAAATAAGCAACAACAACATGTTGTTGAGAGTGAGAGGGGTCAGAGCAGAGACCCAAAACCCATCTGTAGACAATGGGGCATGTCCTCACAGAAGGGTCACAAGGAAGAGATGAGCCAGCCAGGGAGCAGTATAGCACTGATGAAACACAATATTCTTCTAGTTCTTGAGGTTTCCTCACCCTCCACTATCATGACCCCAGTCCTGCCTTTTACTGCGGGCTAGACCAGAACATGTACACAGGTACAGATAAGAGATAAGATCTCAGGACACATGGAATCCAGGAACAGGAATGGGAGTAGTGATACCAGAAGGGGAAGGGGAAGGAAGGTGGGGAGAGGTGGGGAGGAAGAGGGAACTGATTGCAATGATGGGCACATAACCACTCCACCACCACCCTCAGAGAGATGAACAGAAACCATGGGGGAAGGGAGATAGCAGTCAGTGTAAGATATGAAAAAAAAATTTATAATTTATCAAGGGGTCACGGGGTGGGGGGCGGGGAAGAGCTCATAGGACATAAATGTTTAGAAAATAATGATGGCAACATATGGACAAATATGCTTGATACAATTGATGTATGGATTGTTATAAGAGCTGTAAGAGCCCCAATAAAATGCTCTTTTAATAAAAGGGGGGGGGCATAAATAAATATTACTGTATAATAACTAAGGATCCCTGATGATGTAGTGGATTATGTGTTTTACTGCTAATCACAAAGTCAGCTATTCAAACCCACCAGTCACTCTGTAAGAGAAACATGAGATTTTCTGCTTTCAATAAAGTTTTACAGCATAAGAAACCCACAGGAGAAGTTCCACTCTATTCTATAGGTCAGCGGTTCTCAACCTCTAGTTTGAGACCCCTTTGGGGATTGAACATCCCTTTCACAGGGGTTGCCCAATTCATAACAGTAGCAAAATTATAGTTATGAATTAGCAATGAAAATAGTTTTATGGTTGGGGGGGTCATCACAACATGAGGAACTGTATTAAAGGGTTGGGGCATTAGGAAGGTTGAGAACCACTGCTATAGGGTTATTATGAGTTATAATTGACTAGTAGTGAATTTGGCACAATAGAGATTAGAATGTTCTTAAACCCAAAATAGGTCATCAGAGTTTAAGCTTCTTTATTAAAATTAAAGTTTTCCAGTCTAGTTATAAGATGGCACAACTTCTTCACCTGTGCACAGATACTCTTAAAAGCTAGAATTTTTCTTATAAAGAAGCTTGGAGTCAAGTTCATACCTGAAACATTTAGCATGGATTATCTGTGGAATTCTATATATTACAACATGTTCTGAAATAGTTAATGCATAATTAGAAGAAAAATTTAGATCTTCAAAAAATCTATGGAAATTGCTATGAAGTCTTACATTTCTGATATAATAAATTATCTTCATACCTTTCATATATGTGTCTTTTCATTTTTTTAAAAATTTTACACTCTTCTCAAGCTGTGTTCTGGCTTTGAAATACCCAACTTGTCATCTCTGCATATATTACACAGCCACCCGTCACTAAAAGAAAATCCCGCAGCCAGCTAATCGATTCTAACTCACAGTGACCCTATAGGACAGAAAAGAACTGCCCCTTTGTGTTGCTAAACCCTTACATCTTTTAAAGGCTGCAGTGCAACTGGTACACTTAAACCATTGACCTTATGATTGACAGCTCTATGTGTATCCAACTAGCTAGCGACCATGGGTCCATAGACAGCGTCCCTTGAAAGTCCCTTAATACCTAATTATTTTTTAAAATATTGCTTACCATTTTTGTCATATCCTATAACTTGTGGACCTGAATTCTTTTTGTAATTAAAACGGGGATGATCCATTAATAGATTAGATAGCTTAATAGCTGAAAATGTAATGGAACACCTGATCTAAGAAACCAGAGCTGTTGCAGTCTGCCCAGTGCAGTTTCCTGAACCAGCACCCTCAAAACAAACAAACAAACAAACACACAAACAAACAAACAAAAAACCCTGAAGAAACAGGCCTAAAACTAAGACAAAATAGAAATAAAAACCTGCTGTTGGACTGTGTACCGCTATTTGGAGGAGTGGCACGGCTCCCCTGTGCTCTTTAACCAAAGGTCCAGGAGTCTGCCAGCTGAAATCCTCTTATTACATAATCAGATCTCATAGAGAAGTTTTTCTTCAGTGTAGAAGTTTGTTATGTCTCGCCACACTCGTCAGCTGCCAATAGTATCAACCCTGTCCCTTAATGTTAAATGGGTAGATAACAAAACAGTCCCAGTAATTTGAAGGAAATGGGCAGTGCAAAGGGAAAAGGCCAAGACAAACAAACGAGATCGGAGGGATCGCAGAAGTCCCCTGCTAAAAATCATCTTAACATGAAATTACAGGTAGAGCTACTGACCACACAGAAGTATACAAACCCACATCTTGGAACAAACTACCTACCTCCAACGCTAAACTTGTTTTGCAGGAAGTTTGGGGACTCTGTGCAAGAACCCAATTTGCCAGGCGGATAGCAAGGAGCTACCCACCAAAGAAAGAGGGCGGCATCAGCCTAACAGCCCATCATGAGTACTGCCTTCATCCAAGCCTCTGCTGCCGTCTCCATCTGGGAGAATAACTGAGAGCACAGTTCATCTTCCTAAGCCAGCCATTTCAGGAAATCACCTCCTCATTCTCAGGAAACTCTACCGCAGCGACTTTGCTTGGAAGTTCCCCATTATACTATAAAATTACATAAAACTCTAGTGTTAGACAACTGCGAGCCGAGACATGATTGTATTATTTTAGAGCGCTTCACCTTCCCCCTCATAAGGTGTTTCTTTCTCTTTCTTCTCCCTGAAGAAAGCTCTGTTCTTCTGCTGAATTTTCCTCCAGCCATGCTATTCTCCCTTGGTAAGAGAAAGAACCAACCAGGGTCTCCTCTCTGCCAGGCACAGAGGAGCGACACAAGGGCAAGCAGAAATGGGTCAGGAGAAAAGATGTGAAAAGATGCGTAAGGGTGCAGCAATATTTGAGAGGGCATTGACCCACAAGGAGAGATATACCCTTATATAAATTGGATCAATAAGTTTAAAAATTGAATCTGATATTTTAAAATAATATTTATTGTGATTTTGATGAAGTTACTTTTTGAAAATTGCTAAGTAAGTCTATCACAGCAGCATTTTCTACATTGTATCTACATTCATTTTGTGTTCTATTCTATTTCTGTTATTCTAGTTTCCCTAACTCCTCCTCGTCTTTGCTTTTCATTAGATGTTGACCTTCTGGACTTGTACATATTATTGTTAGCAGTGCATGATCTTAACAGTTAATAGGCTTTATTTTGTGGACTACTATGTTTACCTACTTAAAGATAATCTCAAAAAATAGTTTTGGTTCAAGATTGTGGTTCTATTAGGTTCTCAGAACAATAGTTTCAGGGAATCCTGTGGCCTCAGGTTGTCTTGAAATTCTTTAAGAATTTAAGTTATGTGCTTTATTTTTCTCTTATTCTAACCCAGGATCATCTATTGTTCTCCTGGTCAGAATAGCCATTGATTGTAGCTGAGTAAAATCGATTTCTTTTGATGTCAGGAGTTGAAATTGTAGCTAATTTAGGCCCTCAGACTTGTTGACTTGTTTCTCTCTGTGACTTTAGTTACACTTTACTCTTTTGATACTGGGGAATTGAGACCAGTAGCTGCATCTTACACGGCCACTAATTTCACCAGGATGCAGAACATCAGCTTCAGGAGCTGTATTATGTCCATTCACATGAGGCTATCGTCCTACATTTCCACACCTGAAAACAAAACAAGGCTTCGTAGGAGTCTGATTGTCTCTGAAGAATAATTGTAGATGTATCTTTAATGAGTATATGTGCTTGTCTACATAGTTCTACATGTGTATGTACATACACAGATTTTTCTCTCGGTTTTCATATCTATATGAATCTACACCTACGCTTATATGCTTATACTTAACCTTGTGTGATCCTAGATATTTTTTTCTTGGTTAGGTTTGACCTCATATATTTCAAAATGTTTATACAGACACCTCTTTTTCAGGAGAACATCGCAATGGCATTGTTTTCTTTGGTTAGTTTGTATTCACTACCAAACGTGGTGCTCCCGTTTAGTGCCTCTTTCCCCTCATCAAAAAGAGTGAGCTAATGCTGGAGTGGGGACACGGTTTTCTGCCGAGGGCCATTTGTATATTTGTAACATCATTTACAGGCCATACAAAAATTGTCAACTTAAAAATTAGCCTGCTGTACTTGGTGCAACATTTAATGAGCTCCCTCTTCATGAAAAGTTGGGAACTGCTTCTCTTTGGTGAGCCATCGATTGATTTTGAGTGGTGTTGACGGATTTCCAGGCCTTATGTGGCCCACAGGCCAGAAATCCCCCAACCAGCAAGTAAGTCCCCCCTCTTTCCTCCTCCCTCCGGTAACACTAATAAGTACTGGTTCCTGCACACATGCCTATTCTTATCTTCTGATAAAGGAAGGACAATACATTTTTGTCATTATGCTAGTGGTTCAAATCCATCAGCCACTCTATGGAAAAAATATGCGGCTGTTTGTTCAGTAAAGATTTAGTCTCAGAAACCTTATATAGGGTCAATGAAACTCAGAAGCAGCTTAATGAGAGTGAATTAGGCTTTGGGGGTTGGATGCTTGATTTATGTTCACGTCTGCCCTTCAGGCCTATGTATGTCATAATGTTTTCTAACTCATCATTGTTATTTGTGGTTGCATAGCATTCAACTGTTTATAGTACCATATTTTGCTGTTCAGTTCATACACTGATGGACACTGGCTATTTCCTCTTTTTTCTGTTATAAATAAAGCTGTGATGAATATAGGAGCACCTGCATGCCTTCCTGCTACTACTTACTGATTTTGAGAAGCCACATATGATTTCCCATCATCGCCGAACTATTGAGAAAGTAGAGTGGGGAACATGCTTAACCTCCTCTGACTTCACAAAGGGTAAGGAGAATCCAGTTTCATACCATCTCCATCCTCCAATTGTATTTTCTGTATTCTTAAATCAAGCACGGGGCTGCAATCTTCAAGGTGAGAAGTTCAAAACCTCCAGCTACACCCATAAAGAGTTACAGCCTCAGAAACCCAGAGGGCAGTTCTACCCTGCCCCATAGGGTCACCACGAGTCGACGTTGACTTGACGGCAGTAGTGAGTATTCTGAAATCTGTTATCCGTTCCATGGCACGCTACTTCTTTGTTGGGTTCGACAATCCATTCCAATGGCCACTTAGAACTCACAGAAAATGTTCACAATTATATGCTTTAACAGAGAAGCAAGATGATTATAAAGTGTTAAGGATAGTAGTGTTTTGTATATAGAATCTCTTCTCAGCCATGCTAACAGGAGCATCTTTCTCTGCTCATTGGCCTCTCAGCCAAGTGGCTCTTTGCTCATTTCCCTGCTTGACCAAGTGTTATAAAGCTTCTTTAACACTATTAGTGCCTGAAGGCACTCACCTTTACTCATCCCATGGGCTAGGAAGCCCATCAATCAATCTAGTGTGCTCCGTGTTGCTGTCCCTGTATCCCCACCTTCTCTTCCCAGAAGCATCTGAGACTTTCAAAGACACTCCTCTCATGGCTCTTCTTTCTTGATGGTCTTGAGGTTCTCCCGTTTCTGCTTCTGGGATGAATCATTTTATGTTCATTAGAATAGCAAAACTGACCAATCCCCTCATTAGAGTCTCAAATACCCTCTTTCCTTCCTTGATCCTACCCAGTTATTTGGTGGGACTTATAAAGACTATGAATAGTAGACCCATAGCAAGTAATTCAACCATGCTATAGACATTTTACAGCCCTTCCAGCAATGGGTTAGGGTTCCAATCTTCCTACATCCTCCCCAACATTTGTTGTTACTCCATTGCTTGTGTGCAATTTTTAATCAGTGTAATTTTATCCTCGATAAGATGCTCTCACATTGCAGTTTTGATCTACATTTGTCCAACCGTTGGGACAGTGAACATCTTTACAAATGCTTCTTGGATGCTTGTTCTTCTACATTCAAGAACAATTCTTTAGTTAAGGTTGTGTTCATGTTCTCCACCCATTTTAATCGGGTTATTTGTTTTGTTGTTGAGGTTTCCAATAAATTCTGGAAATTAGATTCTTATTGGCCATGTCAATTCTGAAGACTTCTTTTCTCAGTCTATAAGTTCTATTTACTCTTTTGATAATGTCCTTTGATGAGCCTACATTTTTATATTTTATGAGGTCCCCTTTATCTGTGTTGTCTTCCTCTATTTGTGAATTTGATGTTATGTTTGTTAATGATTTTTTAAAAAGAAAATAAGTTAAAAACGTCAGGTATAGATAATTCACTTGAAAATTCTTCCAGATATATAAGGAAATGGCATATTTTCATGAAAATGTTCAAATTATAGTAAAAGAAGGGATACTTTGCAACTCACTTTATTAGGTTAGCATATCTTTGATAATATAACTTTGAAATTATGTTAAAAAAATGGGGATAAAGGCCAATATTTTACAAGAGTATACGCAAAAAAAAATCTTTTGAAGATTCACAACCAATCTCCTTCAATATATAGAAAGGATTCTTGTCAAGGTGAGCTTATTCAAGAAAAGCAAGCTTAGTTAAATATTCAAAAATCACTCAATATATTTCATCTGATTAAAAAAATAAGAAGAAACTTTATATTATATCCTCAGGAGATTCAGAAGAACAGTTGAAGAAATTAAATTTAATTATGATAAAAATTCTTAGCAAACTATGCATGAAAGGAAAATTTTTAAACCTGAATCTGGATAGGTAGGAGGAAAAGTGAGAGTAGGTTGATAAAAATGTCAGATATTGCCTCTTTTCAACATTATACAAAAGATTCAACCCACTGCAACATGGCAAACATACATCCTTATGTAAATACCTAAAAGAAGTAGTGCTAAAATAGAGTCCCTGGATGCTATAAAAGAAAGAAGAAATAATACTACTGGAAATTTATGGTAATGTGATTTCATTGGTTATATAAAACATCTAAATTAATTCACAGAGGTAGCATTTAGTTTAGTCTGTGGATACAAATTGACCATTAAAATAATTTTGTCATATATACCAGCTGCATATACTTATAAAATTAAATTAAAATACATATAGAGATATAAGTGGTATAAAAGATATAAGTCAAAGAATAAAGGATCCAGAAGACAAAATAAGAAAAATGGTATAAAAGATATAAGTCAAAGAATAAAGGATCCAGAAGACAAAATAAGAAAAACCAAGTAGAGATATTGTTATTTACATGGAAAACCAAACAAACCCAAACCAATGCCTTACACTCAGTTCCAACATGTGACAATCCTATAGTTCAGAGGACTGCTCCATTTGGGCCCCTGAGACTGCAACATGAGAGCACACAGCCTCATCTTTCTCCCACAGGTGGATTTGAACCACCGAGTTTGTGATTAACTGCCCAACATTTAACCCATTGTACCAACAGGGCTCTATTTTTCAAGTTATCAATTCTCCTCCATATATTCCTTTTGTTTGAGCTATTCTATGTTCAAGAGGAAGTTTCAGAGTCTCTTATGACTTTCAGTGTCTTTCTTTACTGTCTTTTTAATGACCTTGTAATTTCTCAATGTACCATGTCTGTGATGCTATCCCACAATTCACTTGGTCTTTGGCCATAAGTGTTGAATGTGTCAAATCTGTTCTGGAGATGGTCTCTAAGTTCCAAGGATTTTATTCAAGGTCATATTTTGGCCCTTGTGGACTTGTTTAAATTTGCTTCAGCTTTGACTTGGACGTCCGTGTGTGATTGTTCCAGTGCTTCTCACTGATGGTATTGAGCTTTTCCACCATCTTTTCCCACACACAGAATTAGGTTTCTCCTGTGTATTGAAATGTTTCCACAAATTGAAACATTTCAACAATTGATTGCACTGCTGAGGGGCTCACTCTTCTGTGCTAAGAAAGACAATTACATGGCCAGACGACGAAAAGGCCTTGATGTTCATGCCCATCACGAAGAAGAGCGTCCCAACAGAATGGGGAAATTCTTGAAGACTATCATTATTATCACACACAAGTAAAGTTTTTTTGAAGATAAGTTTTAAATGTTTGCATAAGTACATTGACAGACAATTTCCAGAAAATCAAGCTGGATTCAGAAGAAGACCTGGAAAAGGGATATCGGGGAGGAGGGTATTTATTATTGGTGATGTCAGATGGATCTTGGTGAAAAGCAGAGACTATCAGAAAGATGTTTACCTGTGTTTCCTTGACTCTTCTGTGGTATTCAACTGTGTGTCCCAGAACATTATGAGTAAGAAAGTGAAGAGTGGAAAATCCAGAACATCACTTATGCTCATCCAGAACGTGGACGTAGTCCAAGAGGATGCCATTCACATGGTAAAAGGAGATACTGTGTGGCGTAGCCTAAAATCAGGGAGGGTGTGCATCAGGGTTATAGCTTATCATGCTCACTCAATCTCTATGATGAGCAAATAATATAAGAAACGAGGCTATATGAAGAAGAATGTGGCATCAGGATTGGAGGAAGACTAATTAGCAATCTGTAATACGCAAATGACTCATCCTTGCTTCCTGAAAGTAAATAGGGCATAAAGTACCTTCAAATGGGGAGCAAAGACGACAGACTTCAATATTGTTTTCACCTTAGCATTAGGAAAATTAAAATTCTCACAACTAGACTAATAAACAATACACAATAAATGGGTAGAAAATCAAAGTAGTCAAGGAGTTCATTTTACTTAGATCTACAATCAACACCAATGGAAGTGGGAGTTAGGAAATAAAATATTTGTTGCACTGGGAAAATTTGCAATAAGATCTCTTGTATAATTTTACAAAGAAAAGTTGTCAATTTGAAGAGTAAGGCATGCCTGATCAAAACCATGATATTTCCAATGGCCTCTTATGTATGCAAAAGTTAGACAGTGAATACGTAAAATTATAGCAAAACTGATACTTCTAAATTATGGCATTGGCAAAGAATACTGTGTATACCATAGATTTACAGATGAATGGACAAATTTGTGCCAGAAGTACAGCTCCTTAGAAGTAAGAAAGGTGAGACTTTGTCTCATGTATTTTGGGCATGTCATTTGGAAAGATCAGTCCCTGGAAAAGGTCATCATGCTTGATAAAGTGGGCTAACAACAAAAACAACAAGAGAAGACCCTTAATGAGATGGATTAGCACAGTGACTGCAACAATGGTCACAAGCATCGGAAGACTTGTGAAAACAGTGCTTGTGTTAGTCCTGGTGGACTAAAGAAACAAATCCAGAGACACTAATATGTGTGTAATAAAGAACTTTATATCAAAGAGTAATTGTATATTAAGAAAACATCTCAGCCCAGTCTGGATCAAGTCATAAGTCTGATATTAGCCATTATGTCTGATACCAGTCTATACATACTGGTACTTTTTCAGATTCATGAACACAGGCAATCACACCAAATGCATGAAGATCACAGGCAAGTGAGTGGAAAGTCTTGTGGATCCAGTGGCAGTGGAAGCATCTCAGCACTGGCAGGGGTCTCCCTGTGGCTGCTCCAGCTCTTGGGCTATAGCTCCATAAGTGTAGCTCAATGTGTAGCTCAGCAGGAAGATGAGGCAGAGAATGTGGGTCTGGCCTCCAGTGAGCTATTTATGTCTGTAGCGCTTCCAAATGAGATCATCAATTTGTGACCCGATTGACAGGCTAAACTCCACCCTTTCACATTTAATAGTCTCAAGTTGATTCCAGATTATAAAACTACCACATGACTGGATTTAGCAGCGCTTTTTCTTCCAGTACATAGGGTTATTATGATCAGAGCCAACTCACTGACATCTAATAACAACAATCTCAATTCTCCTAGTGTATATCTGTCTTCAATAAGATTTCAATTAAAACACAGATTATTTTGTGAATATTTCCAGTGGGTTCTAAAACATATATTAAATATGAAAAGCCATTTATCATTACAATTATCTTGGAAAAAAAATCAAGTTGGAGAACCTCCTCTATCAGATATACTACATAATAAATATTATTGTTAAGTGACATTGAGTTGGTTCCAACCAATAACAACCCTATGAAAAACAGAACAAAACACCGCCCATTCCTGCACCATCCTCACAATTTTTCCTATATTTGAGCCCATTGTTTCAGCCACTGTGTCAATCCATTGAGGCTTTCCACTTTGGGGCTGCTCCTCTACTGTACCGAGCATGATGTCCTTCTCCATGGACTGGTCCATCTCGACATATCCAAATTATGTAAGACAGAGCCTCGCCAGCCTTGCCTTCGAAGGAGCACACTGACTGCACTTCTTCTAAGACAGAACATCTCTCAGATATTCTCTGATCTTAACCCAGACTCATTTGACATCAGCAAATGATGATCAATATATTGACAATAATACCCTCATTAATTTAAAACAACAAATTAACAATGTGTGCAACAGCAAGTTCACGAAGAGACCTATATATTAATAGTTACTTTATTTGTGGCAAGGTGTCATTGTAGATCAGAGGCAAAAGGTTTATTTCTCCTTTAACAAACTGCACTGTGTATATTGTGACATTTGGACAACTATATGGAAAGTTTAAATCTTGAACCCTGCTTCTAACCAAACACAAAACTCAACTTCAGGTTATTGTGGATCAAAATGGAAATGGTAAATCAACACAACTTTTAGATAATAAAACAGGAGAACATCTCCATGGACTAAGTGTAGTTAAAATTTCATAATGTGGACACAAAATTATACAAGAAATACTAAACACACCTCACAGCTATCAAGTTGATGCCAACTCATAGAGACCAGCCAGGGCAGGACAGAACTGCCCTTGTGGGTGTTTACACTGTAACTCTTTTTTTTTTT
>NW_022109491.1:39047885-39057228 GCF_000313985.2 Echinops telfairi
AAGAGTCCAGAGTTTATTCAACAACAGGTATTTATAGTACTTGGGGCCTGCAAGCCTCTTGTTATACATACACATCAATCAAATGGCCAATGTGCTCATCTTGAACAACCCAAACCCTCAACAGGAACACTTCAAAGGGAGTACCAGGCATGCAAGAGATAAGAAGTGTGAATTGCTCCTTTAAGAATAAGTGACAAAGGGAGTGAATGCTCTTAAAGGCGAGCATCTTTTAGCTGCATATGTGGGGAGCAAGGAGCCAGGCACCTGTAGGAGACAGCTTTGTATTAACATTTCTGGGGGATGATGTGCGGTGGAGAAACATCCGTCCTGGGATATGTACATTGAGATTTTTCCATATCTCGCACTACGGAGGTGTGCATCTCATTGGGACTGGCATGCCAATCCCTGTAGTCTCAGTGGTGGGAGCAGGCCCTGTGTACTTCCCTCCGGGTCCTCATTTCCCCACACTTCCCCCTTCTGCTGTTTTATGGCTGCAGGTGCAACATGACTGTGGTCTATCTGGCGGCGCCTTCTTTAGTAACACAGGAGGCCCAGAAGCTGCAGTAACAAGGGCAACTATGGCTAGAAACTGATTTTCTGGGGTTTCTGGCTTGCCAGTGTTTGCTAACCTTCTCTTGGCCCACTGGGTCAGAAGTTTCACCTTTGCCCATGAATGGGGAACAGGGGGTGGAGGTCGGGCTCTTTCCTCTTTGCAGGATCTCTTTCTTAAGGATGCAGCTATCATGTCCATGTTGGGGACGAAATCAAAGACCACAGGACCAGGCAGCTCCTTCTTTTCCTCCTCCTCCTCCTCTTCCATCTCTTTCACCACGGGGCTGGGGTCGGACTCTTCTGAAACTACCTCATCCTCCGTGTCCTCGGCCTCCTTGCCTTGCTTCTGTTTCTTCTGCATCTTTTTATGGGGTTTCTTTAGAATCTTCTTGTCTGTCACCATTTCTGTCCTACCGTGCCAGGAGCCAAGGGATTCGTAGGAGGCATCCCAGGAACAGGTGGTGGGTTTGGAGGAGGGCAGGGGCGAGGAGGTGGGTAGGGCCCTGGGGGTTGGCATCCCGGATACCCTAGTTGTGGTACAGGTTGAGGGGCAACAGCTGGGTTCCCCATGGGCACTCTTGGGGGAGTGGGGAAGGGACCTGGAGGGCAGGCAGTATTTATAAGTGGTAGATGGGCAGGGTTGGAACCTCCAGGGAACATCGTGTTGGGGTATTGGGGGAGGGGTTTGGGTTTGGCCCCAGTTGCCCTGCATTGGTGTTCCACATGTTCCCCCAAGCTGCTGGCCACAGCTGGAAGTCTGAGTCCTCACCAGAGGGGAGATCAGTTCCGGTTCCCTTCGCTCCACCTCCTCTTTGCCTGAGCACAATATGTCCCTACACAGTAACTCTTTATAGGAGTAGAGAGTCTCCTCTTTTTCCCATGGAGTGGCTGGTGGTTTTGAACTGCTGACTTTGTGGTCATAACATAGCATAAACAAGTAGGTTGATAAAATTTATTATTTATTTTATCAAATCGTGTAATTAAAAGAGTATAACTAACAATCAAAAGAATGTTAAAAGATAGTTTACATGTATAAATTCATTTAAGGGTTCCCATCCTAAATATAAAAACAACTTCTACAAATTAATACCAAAAGATGAAAAGTTCAATGGGAAAATTGGCAAAAGATGTGAAAACACATATGACAAATAGCTCACACAAATAAAAAAACATGCCAATTTACAGTTCTACCTTGCCTGATAGAGTCGTTATGCGTTAGGATTGACTCAATGGCAGTGGAAGTGATGCTCTAGGGGGATGATTTATTGTTTTTTCTAAGATAAAATGACAATGATGTCTCTAAGGGGAGACATGTATAAATGGATTTAGACCTTGCACTTAATTCTAGCCCCAATCTAAGAATAATTAGTCCTTATGACATGGCCCTACTTGATGTTTGCCCTCAGGAAGAGATGGTTGAAGATCTGGGTGATATAACAAAGTGTGGTGAAGAAACGAGATGGTGTCTGACTATCAGAAAAGGAATAGCATCCGGCATCTTACAGACTTGTCTTCAAACAAGTAGCCATCTATGTGAGGTGTCAACTAAGTTCACATGGAAGAAGCACACCAGCCTGTGTGATCCAAGGATTGTAAAAACCATAATCCAAATCTGAAGGAGCAAATGGCAGCAGAGCTTAAATTGTGAACAATTGGTTTTCAGAAGGCTATGGATGACAGTGACAGTCCAAAATCCATTAGCAGAGTCCACATGTGGATGCAGCCTCCAGCGAGTCCTCTCTGATCATAGTTGAGGGATGTGAATAGCCCTGCTACCAGACAAAGGGCATTGTAGAGTCGATTTGGTTACGTCAAAATGTTATATGTTATCATTTGATCTTCCTTTTGACCTATTTTAAAGCTGTTTCCATTTTTTAAAAAGTGATGGGGAAATCCACATGAATTCAACCTCTGGTGAATTGCCCTCTGACCCTGAACCAGGGGTGTGAATATCCTTTCTAACATGCAGAGTGCATTTGAAAATTGATTGCTGCATATGCATTTAGGTTAAATTTGAGAACATTGTCATTTTATGTCTTATGATCCATTGAAATTTGTTCTTTTATTATTTTCTTCTTTTCAATTGATGTTTTTATCTGTTTTACTTTGTTATTCCTATTAGTTTTGTTTTTTAATGTTTTCCTGCATATGAAATTTAGGATAGGTAAATATAGAGAGAGAGTAACTGGTTTATGGTTCCTTGAAGATATGGTAAGGGAGTTAGGGGGGAATGGGGAGCTCATAAGATGAGTCAAAGAATGAAGAAGATGTTCTAAAATTGATTGTGGTGATGATTGTACAACTCTTCTTAATGTGATTGAAATATTTGATTGTATGATATGTAAATTATATTCCAATAAAATTTTTTGAAAAAATATGTCTAATTAGAATTTAATTAACAAAATGCCACAACATTATTAAATAGACTTATAATATCAAGTGTGGTAAGCACTCAGAGGAACTATACTCTCATACACTGCTGGGAACAATGATATTGGTATAACCACTATATAATATGGTTTAATAAAACCTATTAAACCTAAGATAACCATATTGTATGGTGCTAGAGTAGATGTAGTAACATGGAACTCATTAAAAATCTGTATTTATGGGGGTTTTTTGGATAAAGATCCTTAGAATTAAAAGGTAAAGATTTTCCCCATTAATGTTTTTAAGGCCCCACACAAGCACACCAAACGAAAATAGTCACAAGATATTTATTCATAAAGATAAAGGCCAAATTAAAAGCACAAATATGTATCAATATGAAAAAGGATAAGTTGTGTATTCATATGAATACTATTCATAAATTGAAATTAACAGATTACTTCTCTAAGCAACAACAATGTGGATAAATCTGATGAAGTTACTGTTCAGTGTCAGAGCCAGTCACAAAAAAGTTCACAGTATATTGCTTCCATTTATATACATTTTGAAAACAGCCAAAATTAGTATGTGGTATTAGAATGGTGCAGCAAATGGTAATGAAGGGGTGATAATTGAGTTCTTTTGGGGGCTTCTAAAGCACAGGCACTGTTCTATTTCTGGACTAATGTGGTGATTATGCTGTTAGGATTATTCTGTGATAATTCATCTGGCTATAATTTCTCCACTTTTCTGTATGCATTGTATACCTTAAAATATTTCAATGCACACAACTGCACCACAGACTAAAGAATAAGAATCAGTGTGATATTAAAATTTTCACATCAGCATTCTTGTCTCTTAAAGATAGTATGTACCTTTAAAATTCTAACAGAAGAAAAGCTTTATAAAAGGAGCCCAGAAATGTAGGAAATAAAAGATATCTTCATTCATGCAAGACCCATTAAATCTACCTCATACACACCATTTATAAAGGAACCCAAGAGGAATACGAAGGCCTGAGGAAACAATAGAAGTAACCCGGGAGTGCAATAAAAAGAAATACAAAGAAGACAGCTGTGCTTATGGCCTGGAATCATTGTATATCATTCAACAAGTAGCTTGATAAGGAAAATGGATGCTTTCGGGGATGTGATAAAGTACAAATTCTTTCTGACAACAAGGAAAAAAACTGTAATAAAATTCTCTAAGAGATTTGCAAGGTTGCCTAAGAAAAGCTTGTTACAAATTTTAACCACACTAAAATGTGTCACCATATTGAAAACATGATAGAATGTAAATCCATTTGACTTTAAGTTTGAAATATTCTCTTTCAAAAGACTTAAGTGAAGGGGCATGGAATTTCCTTTGCATGATTTCAATCATATCACTAATTTCTATCTACTCATCATATAATTAATGCCATTTTTTGGTTCATAATTTCCCGTGGATGGGAAATGTTATTGTAAATAGAGGTGAGACAGTAAATGCTACACAAGTTACCATTGTAAAAGCAATGTAATGCTTGACACATCCTGAGAAGGCGTGGAGGTGGGATCTACAAAGGCGAAGTAGAGAAGTAGCAGACCATTAAATACATCATTTTATTTGGTGAGAAATTAAGAGTTCCATCTTAAAGCAAGAATATTAGCATGTAATTTACAAACAAAAAAATGCAATCAGCAAATACAGGAGGAAGAAAAGGATGAAGTAGATTGGAGGGGTATAGAGAAAATAGGCTAATGTTTTCTACTTTCAACATAGAACCATAAAAATATGGTTTATTGTTGCTAAATCTAGACACAAATGCATGGGTATTTTACTTAGTATTACTCCAGGGGGGAGAATCAGACACAAATGGTTGTAAAGAGCGAGTGTATAGGGGTGAGGGAGTGAGAAAGCTCTGAGGGAGAACCTTACTAAGCTTTGTACCTCTCTCTTTTAGATGCTTTATTGCTGGGTGTTTATATCATTTCTATTAAAATACTAACTGATGACAGTTCCCAATTAAGAGCTAAAAAAGACATTTACTATATTATCTAGAAGATGCAGAAAAAAATTAAGTAATAATATATATATATAACCATATGTTCATGCAAATAATGCCTGTTATATATTTTTGCATACTACATAACCTTCCTGCTTGCTATTTTCATCCGTGTGCTATTTCATAATTATTCTCACATGTTGCTTACTTGGACTTCAATTCTTAAATGTCCAGTGGATATAATGATCAATCTTCCTCTTGGTGCCTATTGACATCGATGTTTGGCTCTTAGCAGCAGACTCTCACAAGGGTTTCTGAATTTCTAAAGCACCTCTCTAGGCAGGATTCCCTTCCTGCAAACCACCTTCTTTGATGCAGTCAGAAATCACAGTTTCCACGTCAGAAGCAACTTTCACCAAGATGATGGGCCTTTGTCCGGGAGGTAAACAAATTTGTGCACCTTGAACCAGAGAAGTCACTCAGGCTGGTGAGGTTAAGGTGCTGCCACTTTGGGTGCACTAACTTGCCTGAGGCTGACTGGTCACCACTCAGGCATTTGAATCTCCCACCTGTGTGCTTGCCACAATGTAGGCCTGATGACTTTGGCCTCAGAGTGGTCACACATCCTTTGCTCAGATGAGATGGGTCTGATTGGCTGCCTGGGGTGTCTCTATGACACCAGAGATGCAAGTTCCCTACTCCCACCATCTTGCCATCATATTATTTATGGGACTGGCATTATGAGATCCGGATCTGTGCAGGCAATGTCTCGTGCCTGCTGCAGGCCAGCCCACGCTACGTCCGCGGCAATTCTAGATGCGGGCCTCTGCGCAACCTTTTGCTCATCTCAGTCATGATATGCCTGATGGGCTGAAGGAACTCCACTGTTTTCATGCCCATCTGCACACCTCCCCAGAGCAAATAGACACTTTCACTTGTTTATTTTCAGGTTATAGGGGTACTGCAAGACTCAATCCATGATTATCCGAAGGTAATATATGAAACCCAAAGCCAGACTCACTGCCATTGAGTCAATATTGACTCACAGCGACCTCCTGTAGGTTTCTGAGACTGTAACTGTTTACTTGAATAGAAAGCTCAGTGTTTCTCTCACAGAGCAGCTGATGGCTTTGAACTGCCAACCGTGTGGATTGAAGCCCAGTGCATAACCACATGTGTACCAATGTGTACAATACCAGGGGCCCCAAGGTAACATATACTTTATTAACATAACATAACATAACAAAACAACATAATATAATATAAACATTTTGGAGCTGGAGAAGTCACGTAGAGACCCCTGCCAGCACTGAGATGCTTACAACACCACTGGATCCGAAGACTTTCCATATTCTAGCCTGTGATTTTCTTGCATTAGGCATCATTGCATGTGTTTTGTGAGTCTGAAGAGGACTTTACAGATTGGTATCAGACATATGGCCTAATATCAGACCTATGGACTTGATCTGAACCGGGCTGGGATGTTTTTCAATATTCGATTGCTCTTGTATATAAAGCTCTTTCCTATACACATACGAGTGTCTCTGAATTTGTTTCTCTAGTCTACCCAACCTAACTCAGTCCTCAAAGTAACACCCGTGCTCTTCAACATTCTAAAGAGGCCTTGCGCAGTAAAAGATGAAACGGAATGACACTGACAGTCACTTCCAGAAGTGACACAGACATGCCCATGGATGAAAGAACACATCATGCCAACTTTGTATTTGTGTGCATCTGATTGATGTGGGCATGCTATTTGTGAAAATAAAGATAGACATAGGGTTAGCCGTCCCATGTTAGTGATTGAATTTCAGACCTACTACGTCCCATGGTAGGTTGTATGACTTTCTCTGCTGTTCCCTTTTCTTCACTTTATCCAAAAATTTCTCATTGTTGTTAAGCAAAAGTACTGCAAAAAATAATTACAATGACTTTTTTCTGGAGCTGTTTGTTTTTCCACAATCCTGGAATATGACTAGCCCTAGAGGACACCGAGGTCTCCTGTGGCACACATAATTTATGATTGGCTGTAACCAAATCCACTCAGCTGTGCCTCAGAAGAAAGGCCTGGTGATTTATCCTGTAATAACACGACCATTGAAACCCCCTAGAGCACAATTCTACACACACACAGCTGCCAGGGTTTTGAAGTGACTCAAGCGGCAGTTCTTTATGCTTGGTTTTAAATTACTTTCTTGAGCCAATGGGATAGAGGGAACTGTGATGCAAGAAGCGTGACAAGTACCTTAACATTAAGGTCGACTCTTTCTTGCTGCTCAGGGAACATGAAAGTTCTGGTGGGAGAATCTCAGGCAAGCCTCATGAACGGTGAGAAGCATATGGCCCATGGCAGCCAGCCAAGCATCCGGAGCGTGGCTGGGGCTGTCCTGGACTACAAAGTCACCTGCTAATCTGCTAGCTGATCACAGGCTCATGAGCAAGCTTAGTTAATGCTATTGAACAAAGCTTGGACTAAGTGAACTACGCAACAGACCCACGGATTTGTTACCGAGGCAAATGCTTGTTTTAATTTGTGAAGTATTTGTTATGTAGTAAAAACACACTGTAAGGTTCAGCCATGCAGCTTAACTTGGATACAATGTCAAGTGTTTCTGTAAGCCGGTCCGAGAGTTCCTGTCCAGAAGAACTCAATCTCAAGAGGAGAGGAGAATGGGGTCCCAAGGGTCCACGCTCGATCACCTCTCTTCTCCCAGGTTCAGCGAAGAGACTTAGATGGGAGGCCAATGGTTAGCAAACGGCAAGATTTTCTTAGCGTCTGAGTGCAGCGGTAGAATAGTGCATCCGCCCCGAGTATAAGGGTCAACGTCCTGATATACACTGCAAGGCGAAGGGGGTAACGTGGCTGTTGGGGGAAAGGGAGAGGCCATTGTTTTCTCGTGTTTACAGTCGTTCTGTGCCGTTGGGTGCTCGGAATAGCTCCCGGGGATCATCTTTGTTCTTATTTCTCTTGCATCATCACTCTGAGGTTTGCACATCCTCTCCTGTTTGTGCAGAACTTTTTACAGGGTCAGCTTTGGGGCAGAACTTTATAAGGTCAGTTCTGGGGCAAATATGGAGCAATTTTGGTTCTTAGCAGGCTCTATTAAGCCTTACACTAACTGATGCACTCCTCACATTATAGAGTCATATGAAGGCTGTGAATACTTATAAGTTTATATTGGACAAAGTCCTTGAGATTTGAGTGGAAAACGAATTTAGTACAACTTTTTAATATACACACACTCATATATACATATATAATTATTTAATTTTGTTGTTGGGAATATATATATGAAAGCATACACCAATTCAATAGTTACTACATATGCCATTGAGTGATATTGGTTACATTCTTCAAGTTACATAACTCCAATCATTTTCACCCTCCATTTGTGAGTTTTCCCTCCTCCATTAACAACTATACTTTCAGACATGGTTAAGTTCCAAAAAACAAATGATTAAGGGAAAATTGGAAAATGTGAGGTCAGCTATATTAAATAAAAAAAGGAGGATAACTATATCATTACATAAATGTCAAAGAATATCATTATATAACTCCCAAACCATTAAGAATCATGGCTCAACTAATTTGACACATAACCTAAGTCATGTCAGCCAGCATTTCAAACTCTTTGACATCCATTACTGCTAGGTGTACATCATTAATGCACAATATTTTCAAATAGTTGGGTTTTTTTCCCTTGTTATAAAGTGTGTTAGACAGGGTTCTCTAGAGAGATAAAACCAAATTGTTGATAATGTAATATATTTATTTATAAAGATAATTAGATATATAACAAGAAATGAACTGTTAAATCATATACAGATAAATATATAATACAAGAAATGAATAATTAAATTATAAAGCAGTACAAATGGCTCAGTGCAACTCATTCCCATGAGAGAGAGAGTTGTGAGGCACTAGCAGTCCTTCAAGTCTCATCTGCTGCCAGGTCTTCCTCTATTTATAGAGAGAGCTAGGCTATCTCAGCACAGCATCCAATCACAAGGCAGGTCAACAACTGTCAGCCAGGTCACCAACCGCCAGTCCCCAACTCCAGAAATGTCTTAAAGGGACCTCAACTTACAGCCACAGAGTTCACAGGCTAGGCATCCCGCAGGTAGTGTAGCCTGTAAATTGAGGCACAGAACAAGCAAGGCAGCAGCACACTGGTCCGATGATCAAAGATCTAGAGACAAGGAAGGCAAGGCTCACTGAGCCATTTATCTCACCGCCCTTCAGTTAATCCCTCTTGTGTGTATCGACCAGGCTGGCACAATAACTATCTCATAAAGGTAAAATGTTGAATAGCTACATAATGGATAAATGAGCAGTAGGTATATTTCTGTCTCTCTCTTTTTTTTTTTAAACATTTTATTAGGGGCTCATACAACTGTTATCGCAATCCATACACACATCAATTGTGTAAAGCACATTTG
>NW_022109491.1:39058699-39101557 GCF_000313985.2 Echinops telfairi
AAAAACAAGACAGAGCAAAACCAAGCAACAATGTACAACAAAACAGCAACAACATCAATCCACTGACGAAGAACAAATTAAAATATACCAAGAAAGAAAAGCTTGTGTTTTCCAGTCTAGCCTATTTCTGTTTCTTAAGATTTCTATCTAATATATTAAGTTGCTGTTGTCAACTTGATTCCATATAGAAAGTTCTCTTTAAAACTATTAAAAGCTACTGCTTAAGATAAGTATTTTTGCTAGTTAATCTATTTTCTTGTTATTAAGAAATTCAAGGAATATTTTTGGTTTAAGAATTAAAGATTATCCCAGGCAACAGTTTTAGGGTTTTATCCAACCTTCATGGTTCCACGTTTGGAGTCAATTAGAATTTAAAATTCTGTCTGCATTTTCCCCCTTTTGATGAGGAGGCTTCTGTGGCATCTTTGATCAAAATGCCTGCTCTTGGTCACAGCCAGATCTCCTGGCCTCAAGACAAAGAAAGCAGCTGTTCCTGGAGGCGATTTGCTGCACATTGTCTATCACCTCATTCCGAACTCTTCTTTCTCCTTCCTTTCCCATTACAGATACATAAAAAACTAATTTTTGTGCCTTTGAATGTCTGCTTTTAAGACTCTATATATTATGCAAAGAACTAAAGTATAAAAAGAGTCAATTAAACATGTTATTAGGCCAATTAATATCCTATGTAGCCATGACAACATCCAAACTAAGAAATCAAATTGCATGAGGCTTTTGGTTATACACAAATTAGTATATCTTTTGGCAAATAAGGCATATTTAATAAGTATATCTTCAGATGGAGGATGAGTTTGACAATCCACAAAATGTATGCGACTCTTCACTCACTGTCCCTCCCATGCCGAGTGCTAAAAAGTTCTTACTAAAAATACTTGTATTTAGTTCTCATAAATATTTAAAGGTTATATATATTTTGAAATCCTTTCACATCAAATCCACCTTGATATACTGCCAGAACTAAAAAGGACTCTTTGGTAATTGAACTGGGATTAAAGATTAGAAGTTGTCAACTGTAAAATTTAAGAGTGAGCATTAGTCAAAACACTCACTTCCTCAACATACAGATTTACAGAGCAATATTCAAATGTGTCAGTGGATATGTCCAAGAAATTTTACATCATCTGAGATACAGAAAATTAGGATCCTTTAATAATTAACCCAAAAGGCTTTGAGGTTTAAGATTTGGAAATTGTGTTTTTAATAAACCAATAAACAAGTTAAAAACTGCAACAATGATCTCTTTAAAGTGTTAAAAATCAAAGATGTCACATTGAAAACTTAGTTACTCCTAAACCAAGTCATGTTTTTAATCATTTTGTATGCATGAAAAAGCTGAACAATGAATAAAGACTAAAGAGTTATTGTCTTTTAATGATGGTGTTAATGAAGAATATTAGATAACATGGACTGTTGAGGAAGAAACAAATCTGTATAGGAAGAAGTACAGCTAAAATGCTCTTTAAAAGATCATAGCAACACTTTATGTCATGTGCTTTGGACATATTATGGAGAGGGACCTTGGACATATTGTAGGGAGGGACCATTCCATGGTAAAGTAGAGGGTCAACATAAAAGAAAAAAACCCTCAACAAGGTAAGTTGACACGTGACTTCAACAATGCACTCAGATATAGGAACAATTGGAAGATGGCATAACAACTACAAGTTAAGGGAAAATCTAAAAATAAAACCCATCTAGATTTAATATTGAACCCTGGGGGCACAGTGGATAAACAGCTTAGCTACTATTCCTTAGGGAATAGGTAAACAACATCACTTGTGGGGTACTAGCTCCTACAATTGAACAGATCCAAGGGGTGGTTGTGTAATTGAGGGGTAAAATTAAAGAGACATCAGACAAGATAAAGCATGTAATTGCTCACCTCCAGGATGGCCATGATCTTAGTAGCCAGGTCCATGTAGAGAGCAAATATATGTCTAATCACAGCTTGTATACATTTCAGGGACATGCAAGCCCCCCTAATTTCAGGTAACCACAAAGATAACAGGAAGGGGCTGCACAATAGGTACACGTGTGGGACAGGAAAGGGACGAGCTAGGGGTGTACTCACAATAGGAAGGGGAGTTTCTCGGGGCATACATGTGACAAGATGGGCGAACTCTAGATTCAAGATGGCAGTCCAACCTTGGTCCTCCTTGAGTTGGTTTGACCTTGTCTTTTGGCTCTCCTTCAGGGGAACAATCCACTATCCTTATCAGCAGGGAGTGGGCCCCACTTAGGGTCCAATAGACAATAGGGTCTGATTGCTCTAGATGGCTGATACCCTCAGGGAGATCACCTCTAAGCAGTTAGCCTACAAGTGTACAGTCATTGACCTTGTGTAGCAAGCAGCATCTTAGTTTGGCATATAATATGGGGGCACAGCCTGGGGGAAAACCTGTCTGTATCCCACAGTCAGTTGCTACACAGGGGGCAGGATATGCTTCTATGAAGATTTATAGCCTTGAAAATCATATGGGACCATTTTACTCTGTTGCATAGAAACCTTGTGAGTCAGACTTGACTACATGGTTGTAGGTTTAGTTTGGCTTACACTCACTACAGTTCACTTACCACAGTTCAAACATCTTGATTAGGTTATTTAGGCTTTTGAAAACTGGTTCAAGAATCAAAAATTATATCAACATATCAAAATAATTCAACAGCAAAAGAATGGTCATTACAATCAATGCTGCTGGGAAAAGTGGATATCTAAATACAAGAGACTGAAGTTGAACTTCTTTATATCATCCATAAGATTCATTTATGAATTATGGCATACATGCAAGGCTTAATTCAAGACCTAAAGGTATGGGCTAAATTAATTAATCTGTTAGAATAAAATATGTGAGTAAATATTTGTTATTTTGGGTGAGGCAAAATCTTCATAGGGAAAAAAATAGATAATTAGATTTTATCAGTATTAAAAACTTTTGTGCTTCAAAAGATACATCAAGAAAATGAAAGACAACTCATAAAATGAATAAAATATCTTCTAGTTACATATATGATCAAATTCTAGTATTCAGAATACATAAACAGTTCTTACAACCCAATTAAAATCTGGGCAAAGGATATGAATGGAAATTTTGATAAAGAATATGCATATGGATAATAAACATATAAAACGATTCATTACTTCATTATATCACGCCACACCCATTAAGATGGCTATAGTAAAAAAGACTAATGATAATAAAGGTGACAAAGGGATGGGTAATTGGAACCTTCATATATGAATGTAAATTGGTTTAGCTGCTTTGGAAAAATCTGATAATTTCTCAAATGGTTTAAAAGATGTTCAGATATTACCCAGCAATTGCACTCATAGGTATAGACCTGAAAGAATTAAAAACTTAGGTTCACACAAAAACGTGTAAATACACGTTTATAGTAGAATTATTTATATCCCAAAGTGTGGAAATAAGCCAAATAGCCATTAACTGTAAGTAGATAAATAAAATATGTTCCATATACATAAATTACTATTATGTGGCCCCCCAAATTAATGAAGTCAAAGTCAATTGACACAACATAACCAACAAAGAATATGTGCTACACCATAATTTGGTGAGTAGTGACTGGGGTTTTAAAACTTGTGTGCAGAGTGCTTCCACTAGCATGAGCCCTGCCAGGACTGAGACAGCCCCACTGCCCAACCTCTCCTCCCTACTCCTTGCTTCCAACCTCGTCAGGCCTTGGTCCAACAATATGTTAACACATGTTGGATTCCTATGAAGTTCTAGGTGTCCAGAGGTATACTTCAACTGAGGGAAGAAAGTGGAGGAAACAGGAACACAAAGATAAGTGATGTTACACTGTGGGGATTACAGTCAATGACATTAAACAAAATGTGTATGAATTGTTGAATGGAAAGCTGATTTGCTCTATAAGCACACCCAATTCACAATAAAAAGTTAAAAAACAGATGTGATAATTAAGGTTTATTGTGACAACCTGGCCGATGAACACATGTGGTATTAATTGAAGGGCAGAGAAAGAAATGGCTCAGCGAGCCTCTCCTGTCTGGTCTCTTGCTCTCTGATGGTTGGACCAGTTGCGGGTGCCTTAGCTAGTTCTTTGCCTCAGCTGGCAAAGCTCACTTCCTGTGAGACATCCCTGAGGAGAAGCCACATGGACCTACCCTGATGCAGCCCTGGGTGCTGGAGCAGTCATGCGGAGACCCCTGCCAGCACTGAGATGTTTACATGCTCATTGATTCGGCTTTCCTTGTGCAGTCATTGTCACTGCATGCATTTTGCAAGTTTGAGGATGACTTTGTAGATAGGTGTCGGACATATGGTCTAATGTCGGACTTATGGGCTTTGACTGGATGGAGTTGGGAAACTTTTTTAATGTACACTTACTTCTTATATAAAACCCTCCTATATACATATGAATTTCTGTGGATTTGTTTCTCTAGTCTACCCAGACTTACACTAAATATTTAAATGTTAAGTATTAAGGTGGCAGATGGGCATTGGGTCTCTACTCAAGTACTCCCTCAATGCAAGAACACTATGTTCTAATAACTTGGCATTCTGTGATGCTCACCTTCCTGACATGATCACTGAAGTCAAAATGGGTGCATAGGCAAATATGGTGAAGAAAGCTGATGGTTCCCGGCTATTAAAAGATATAGTGTCTGGGGTCTTAAAGGATTGAAGTTAAACATGCAGCCATTTAGCAGAGAAGCAAAAAATCCACATGGATGAAGCACATAAGCCTGTGTGATCATGACGTGTCAACAGGATCAGGTAACAGGCATTAGATGACCCAAACAAACAAATATATTGATGAAAATGATGGGGCCTGAGAGGAGACCCAAAGCCCATCTGTAGACAATTGAATATTCCCTCATAGAAGGATCACAAGGAAGGAATGAGTCAGCCAGGGTTCAGCATAGCACCAAAAGAACACACACCACTTCTCTAATTCTTTAATGTTTCCTCTCCCCTCACTATCATGACTACAGTTCTATCTTACAAATCCAGCAAGGCCAGAACATGTACAATGATACAGATAAGAGCCCTTGACACACGGAATCTAGAACAGATTAAACCCCTCACGAACAGTAATGGGAGTAGCGATACCATGAGGGTGGGGGGAAGGGAGAGGGACAAGGGAGATACATGGGGAACCATCTACAATGATCGACATATAACGCACCCCCAGAGGGATGAACAACAGAAATGTGGGCCAAAGGAGACAGTGTAAGATATGAAAATAATAATAATTTATAATTTATCAGGTGCCATGAGGGTGGGGGAGGGAGGGAGGGTGGGAGGGAAAAAAGAGGACATAATACCAAGGGCTCAAGCAGAAAGAAAATGTTTTGAAAATGATGATGGCAACATATGTACAAATGAGTTTGATACAATTGATGTATGGATTGTTATGAGAGCTGTAAGAGCCCCAAATAAAATGTTTTATTAATTTTTTAAAAGTTTAAAAAATAAATGGAAATATTCTACTAAATAAAAGAATCCAGTCAGAGAAGACCATTATTGCTTGATTCAATTTTTATGAAAAGACTGAGGGTAGAGGAGCCCTGATGGCACAGTGGTTATGCCCGATGCCTGCGATACACAAGACTGAGGGTAGACCATAGGGATTGATGGCTAATGGGTATAGGGTTTCTTTGGGGGTTGTTAAAATTGTTCTAAAATTAGATTGATGATGTTGTTAAATCTGTGAAATATACTTTTAAAACCAATGAATTTATACTGTAAGTGGGGACATTTTATGATATTTGAATAGTTTATGAATACAGCTATTTTATTCAAAATTATATCAGTTGATTTACTAGATGACATGTGGATAGGTTACATGAGTATCAAGGGTTTATCAAATAAAAATTGATTTGTAGGATTTAAATTTAGAGACACTTCAAGAACTTTAATTTTGAGTCTATGTGTGTGTTTTCAAGCAGTTCAACATATTAAACTCAAATCTGTTAACTTGGGTCTAACTTTCTGCATAGTAAGAGGATAAAGTATTTGGTATTTTTTACTTGGATAAAAAATTGTTAAGCCTTTGCATATCTGGGTTGTCTATGTTATTATTTAGAAGCATCAAGATAAGTTATGAGAATTTTTAAAATATCACATATAAGTGAATTCAAAATAAAAAGTTGTTATTTTAGTTGTTTTTTCCCTAACACATTCATGTGAAAAACACATGCTAATATTTCATCTTTGTTTCTTCATTCAGCTTGCCAAAGAAACAAGCAAGGTGTGATATTTTAATCATCTGTGTTGCTTTAATATTCTAGCAATGCTTTTTCTCCTCTAAGTTCTGCATAAGTCATTTCTCAAGCAGATGCTAGTAGATGAAATGAGAGAAACTTATAACTTGTTTTGCATGAGAAACTCCTCAGGGGAATTGATAAAAATCTCAGTAAAAACAGTTTGTGGGAAGTTGGTAGGGAGTGCCTTGTGAAGAGAAAGAATTCAAATCAAATTACTAATTATTTTTAGAGAAAAATAAGATTAATTTTAAAATGATAATCTATGTAACTTTTGCCTGATTGGTTTTAAATTACTAATATGTAGTTAGGTTAACTTTTAATTTCTGTTTATTAATTTTCCTCCCCCAATATTGTCAATTTCTCAAAGCCAAGTAATAAATGCCTAATATCATGCAAAGCATCATTAATGGATGTGAAGTCATTGCTTAATAGGAATAACTAGCTCATGAATCCTGCACCAGAGTTTATGAAACATGATTTTATCTTTCAGAGTATTGTCAGAGGTACAGACTTATTATTATTCTGTGATAGAAGAAGAAATCATGTCTCAGGCAAATCAAGCTATTAAATAGTTCATTTCCATAAAATGGAGTGTGTCCTTAGTCATTAATTCAATCACTTATTTAGCATTTATATTGTGGGCCATACCAAAAAACTGTTGAATAGAGACCCTGGGTTGCACAAATGGTTCAGTAGTTGACTACAGCCCCAAAGGTTGGTGGTTCAAAGCCACCCAGAGGAAACCCACAAGGAAGTTCTCATGATCTTCCCAAAGGTCACAGCCCTGAGAGCCCTATTGCATGTAGTTCTGTTCTATTCTAAAATAAATGGAATAGCAATTAATTGGCACCAGCTTGATGGCAACTGGTGTGGTTTGTTTTTGTACTGTTGATGGATGATTAGTAGTCAGTCATCATCTTTAAAATAAGATTAATTTTAAAATGATAATCTATGTAACTTTTGCCTGATTGGTTTTAAATTACTAATATGTAGTATTAGTCTTTGCTGTATAATGAAGCTACATAGTTGCTTCTAGCTTCCATTCTCCTGAATTCTGTTGCACCCACATTCTTCATCTTGATGCTGACTGGCTGTCATTTTTGGAACACAGCTTACCTCTCTGTTACATTCACGCATTAGCTCTACATATGCCTGCCAAAACTGTAAAGGTCAAATTTGTTTCCCTGCTTTCTTATGAATCAAATTCAAATGTCTGGAAGTAGTTTCTATTTGTGCTTCGTTAGATTTGCTCAGCTCTTTCTAGACTAAATCGAAGGCCCTCTCAAATGTTGTGATTGATGGGGTAATAGGTTAATGTTTACATTGCATGCAGTGCACTCATTTCTCTTCCGGGTGCCACCACATATTGCTTGATCAGTTCTTATTCCAATTGCAGCCGAAATGGTCAGGGTTGTGTAGACTGCACCACTAGACCCATTTTCCCTTATCCTCACTCATCAATGAATTCCATCACCATACCTGTAAGGTACGGAAATGTTATGCAAACCAGGCCAGTGAAAATCAATTCTAAGAAATCTGAGGAAGATAAAAATAAGAGTCCTCACTTATTTTTTTCTGAATATAATTTATTGATATATAGTTCACATATCGTACACTGATATAATTCAGTCCTATTAAAAGAGTTATACAATCATCTCTACACTGAGTTCTGGAACATTTTCTTCCCTTGTGTATTCATTGTTAGCTCCCTATTTCCCTCAAAACCTGCCCCCTTATACTGCTAATAACCCCTCCTGCAGCCTAACCTAGTTACTGTCTCTATGGCTTCGCCCATCCCAGTCTTCATGTACAAGTAAACATACCAAAAAACCCTGACCGTAATAACAAAATAAAACAGAAGAAAAGCTCCCAAATGGAGCGAAAAGCAGGGACCATTGAAGAGGGGTGGTGGCAAACTGCTGACCTTGCAGATCAGAGCCCAGGCTTAACCACTATACCACCAGGATTCCTACTTGGGCTTCCTTACAGGAGGACATTGGAGTTCAGAGATGGCGTATCTGCGGAGGGGAATTTGGAGAGTGAGCATTTCAGGAGAATTAAGTAGTTGTGATAGATTACAAAGCCCCAAAGCCCAAAGTATTAAGTCTATGGGTCTTTACAGAACACGTCAGCCAGTCCTCTTCTAGGTTATACATTATAGACAGAAACATGTAGAATTCACCACGTTCTAGAACTTATACTCGCATTTTGATGAGAAAACTGAACCATGTACAATATATATTAATAAACAGCGTAGCGTGTCCTATTATGCTAAAGAGGAAGAGAAGACAGAAAAGAAAGATATGCCAAAACAAAAACATCAATCCAAAGCTAAAACAAAAAAATTCACTGCCATCAGCTCTTAGTGACCCTCTATAGGGTTTCTGAGACTGGAAATCTTTACAGGAGTAGACAGGCGCATCTTTTTTCCTGCTGAGGGGCTGATGGATTTGAACTGCTGCCACCTAATCCATAGCTCCACCTGTGCTCCTTAAACCTCAAGCCAGGAGACTGAAATTGAACTAAGATTGCCAGGAATAGCCACTGTGTGGTAAAGGCCTGATGGAGGGATCTTGAGGCAGAACATTCCCGGCAGATGGTACTAGCGCAAAAGCTCCCCATGTGGCTGGAACACGTGAAAGAAATGGAGCCATAGCAGATGCAATAAAGATGGGCTAAGGCCTTTAGGCTCCTGTGAGTCGTCGAGCACAATCATGCTTTAGTTGTAGGGAAATGGGGAAATCCTTACAGGGTTTAGAGGAGCCCTAGTGATGCAGCAGTTGAAGCACCAAGCTGCTAACTGAAAGGTCAGTGGTTTGAACCCACTAGCATATCCATGTAAGAAAGATAAGGCAGTCTCCTTCCTAAAGAATTATAGCACATTTGTACATATACTGTCATCATCATTTTCAAAGCATTTTCTTTCTACTTGAGCCCTTGATATCAGCTCCTCATTTTTCCCCTCCCTAGCCCCCTCCTTCCCTCATGGACCCTTGATAAATTATAGATGATTATTTTCATGTCTTACATCATCCTCAGTCACCCTTCACCAACTTTTCTGTTGTTAGTCTCCCTGGGAAGGGGTTATATGTCGATCCTTGTGATAGATTCCCCCTTTCTCCCCCGACCTTGACACAATGGATGAATGTATGGATTATGATAAGAGATGTAAGAGCCCTCAATAAAAGTATTTAATAATTAAAAAAGAGTTATAGCCTTGGAAACTCTACAAAGCAGTTCTATTCTGTTGTATAAGGTTGTTATGTGTCAGAGTAAACTT
This sequence comes from Echinops telfairi, assembly GCF_000313985.2. NCBI lineage: Eukaryota > Metazoa > Chordata > Mammalia > Afrosoricida > Tenrecidae > Echinops > Echinops telfairi. Next base: position 39,068,251 of record NW_022109491.1, read on the forward strand.
GACAGCTGTGGCAAATTCAGGGTTCAAGCACAGAATGGTCTCCTTTGAATGATACTTTTACAGAACCACTGTGAACAACTGTGTGCTGCCTACATTGGGGTCTTATTATTATAATTATTTTGTGGGTTTTTTTTAAGTGGACTGATTCATGTTTACTTATGTCCTTATTTTAGTACTGCTTTATCTTTTTGTTCTTAGTAAATCTCTTGTCAGCTGTATATTATTGTTTATCAAAATAATTGTGTGGTATGTTAGAGATCAACACAAACTGTTTACAAGTATTGTTAAAATCATTGCACCTTTTCATTATATATTTTCCTTAAATTATTTCATTTGTGATTTCTTCTCCAATATGTATTTGCCTAGTTAAGAATATACTCAGCCATTTAACTGCACACAGTATTAAAGTGTCAATGTCAAGGTATGCAATTCTGTGAAAGAAGGAAAATTAGTAGGAGCTGAAAATTAAAATAAAGAGCAAAGAAAATTTTTGAGAATATGTAGGAGCTCTGAGTAAATATTTGGAAAACTAATTAAGATAGATAAACGACTATATTTAGAGGGAAGATGATAATTATTAATTCCAGGAAAAACAAAAAGTCAAGAAAGAAGGAACATGCAATCATAATACAAAAATTGTCCCAGCAGATAATAACATGTTTTTTTAACCAGGAGCCATTGAGATAACTCTGACTCATGATCACCCTCTAGGTGTCAGAGTAGAACTGTACTCACTAGAGTTCTCAATGGCTGGCTTCTCTAAGGTAGATCACTCTGTTTCCCCTGCCAGTGGCCTCAGTATGGACTGGAACTACCAACCTTTTGGTTAGCAGCTATGTGTGAAAACTATTGGGACTTCTCACATTTACCACGTAAAATTGCTTAGTCCGACTTGTACCATGCTTTGCGACTTTCTTGTTCCATGCTTTCCGTATCAGAGATCTAAGAAAATAAGAGGTAACTGGGTTCTTCTCACTTCCTCCTCAGAGAAAATAGAGAATGACAGGAAAAGGGACGTGAGGGCGGGACGGGGCGAAGAGCAGAAAAAGAGAGGAATGACAGGAAAAGGAAGCTGATATTATATTTACCTTCAAATATCTGGTAGTTCTCAGTATTTTGTAAAAAGGAAGCATTCATTACATGTTAAAAGAATAAATACACTTGTGATCAAAGAGCTTGATTAATATTTGTTGAATGGTTTAATGAATTTCTGAAGAGTTTAACACATAAGCGCTGTCAGTTCTCCAATATTATTGACTTTCCCACATGAAGAGAGTAGATAAAACACAGTTCCTATGTTCCCAGGGAAAATCTTACCATCAGGCTTTCATGTTTTCATTCCTATTTTCTATCAATTTTCATCTTTGCTTCCATAGCACCAAATATTACTTTTTATGTGGAATTTTTGAAATACTAGGTTTTTCCAATACTAAACTTTTCTATAGAGAAGGAAGTTATCAATTTCACTACAGAGTGGCTCCGATTGGGAAGATCGCTCCTGTCCTTGGTCCTTGCACTAGAAATGATTATCCTTTCTTTCAGACACTCACAGGGACACCAGGGACTCACCGTTTCTTCTGTATGGCCACACTATTAGGAAAACATTGGTTGAGTTTCTATACTATGATTTGCTAGACTATTTTCATTAGTGTGGTTGTCCATTCACCACCAAAAGTAGTTTAAATATGCAAGGAGTTTTGCTTTTCTCCTGTAAAATATGGTGTCGAAACTGGCTCAATTTGTCTTCTGTTTCCTTTCTACTCAGCCATTTTAGGACGGTGCTTCCATGTTCTCCTGTGTTTCAAGATGGCTGTCCCATAGCTCACGTTGCTTCTGTATTCCTGCTAGCAGCAAGTAAATGACCCCAGGCAAAATATGGAAGCTAGGCAACTCTGTCCTTCTTGAAAGAGTTTTCCCAGAAACCCTAACCTGTGAGTTCCACTTATCTCTCTTAACCTTAAATGTGTTGTCAGACAAACTACCAGTAAAAATGACAGCAATGATTCCCCTCTCTTTTGTCCACTTCCCTTGTAATGGGCGTCCTGGTGAGTTCCATGTTAGGCTGCTAACTGTAATGTTAGAAGTTAGAAAGCCAGTACCCCTCCAAGGGATAAACCTGAGGCTTTTTACTCCTGTAAATATTTACGATCTTGGAAAACCACAGGTATGGTTTTTACTGTATATATAAGGTCACAATGAGTGGAAATTGACTCAATGGCAGTGAATTTGGTCTTTGAGCTTTGCAATGGAATTTTGCTGCTCCTCCAACTAAGAAGTAGAGTTTAGTTCCTCTCCATCTCTTGCCCGTCACCCCTTTGAATCTGGGTTTGCCTTGTAATTCACTCTAGCCACTATAATGAAGTGGAAGAGATGCTGTGCCAGTTCTTAGCCTGGATGTTAAAAGTCCATGCATGCTTAGTCTTGTTTTCTCAGATGTACCCTTACTATGAGAACGAACCCGGGCTAGCCTGATGGAAGACAAAAGACACATGACCCAAACACAGCCAGTCAACCTCGAGAACAGGTTTCCTAGATCACAAGGGTCTCAGATGGATAGATGAGATCAAAAGTTTTCATTAAAATTTTTTTTTATTCTTTGTGAATATGAAACATGGATGGCATGCCTTCCATCTTAGAATGTGGTCCATAAATATATAAATAGTCTCCCTATGGTAAAATTAAATGAAGCCTTACTGTTGTAAAACCAAAATTTTAGCATAGGCTTTGATGAGCTTGAAGATCAAGTTAGGATGTGTTTCAACTTGTGGAGGAACATTCTAGAATATATCTCAAAACATATGACAAAATAATTGGTATGGTACTATTATTGGCAATGGTGTACCTCAAGGGGAGATCAAAGGTTCCTGGGTGGGTATTAAAGATGCACAATAGCCAGAGACCAAACCTGCTAACACAGAGAATTATGAAAGTGTTAAGTAATTAATTTTCGGGGTAGGTTATAATGTAGCAAAATCAAATGGATACTGTTGTTCTAAATAAAATTAGAACTGTTAGGAAGGTTGTGGGTAAGAATGGTTATTGTACAGGCATCTGGTAGAGGCTTCTCTAGATTGAATGCACTCCCCAACTTCAGACTGTTCTGTGGCTTATTGGAACTAGATTACTTTTATTTTTGTTGTTGTTTGTACAGATATTTTTGTTCAAGTATATTTGGTCAAGGGTTTTTTTCTGGCTTTTATCCTTGTTATTAGGTATAACAAGGATGAGAATATCCTTAACATATTTGTTGAAATTTAGGCACCAAATTAGCTTCCCATTTGGCAAATTGTATACATATTGCTCAATGATATTTGTTACACTTTCCTAATGTGTAAATATTTCTTTATTTCTTTCTGTTAGTTATGTTTCCAGTGCCACAGTTCCCTAGCTTCTTTGTCGTCTCATCTTTGCTTTAGAGTAGTTATTGATCTTTGAGTATCATGTATATTGTTTATTTTTAATGGATCACTGAAAAGAACTTGTAAACATTCCACCATTTCAAGAGGCAGCATATGAGTAAGAACCAATGGTGCTGAAGGAAGACGTTCAAGCTGCACTGAAAGCATCAGGCAAATACAACGTTCCTGGAGCTGATGGAATACCAATTGAAATATTTCAACAAGCTGATGAGGCACTTTCTCATCTATGTCAGGACATTTGGAAGGCAGTTAGTTGGCCAATGGATTGGATGAGACCCATACTGGTACCCATTGCAAAGAAGTTGACCCAACAGAATGCTCAAATTAGAGAACAATATCACTGATAATATATACAAGTAAAATTTTGCTGAAGATCATCCAACAACAGTTGCAATCCTACATTGTCTGAGAATTCCAGAGGTTCAGGTTAGATTCAAAGAGAATATGGGACAACGGACATCATTGCTGATGTCAGATGGATCTTGACAGAAAGCAGAGAATATCACAAACATGTTTACTTGTGTTTTATTGACAGTGCATTAAGTTCAACTGTGTGGATGATGACAAACTATGGATAACCTTGAGAAGAATGGGAATTCCAGAATATGTCATTGTGCTCATGAGAAGCTTTTACATGGCTCAAGAGATAGCTGTGGAACAAAACAAGGGACTACTGCATGGCTTAAAATCATGTGTGACGGGGTGGTGGTCTCTCATCATACTTATTCAATGTGTATACTGAGCAAACTTCAGAGAAACTAGCTTATATAAAGAAGCATGTGGCATCAGGTTTGGAGGAAGGCTTATTAACAACCTATGACATGAAAATGATACAACTTTGCTTGCTGAAAGTGAAGAGGACTTGAACCACTTGCTGATTAAGATCAAAGATTGCAGCCTTCAGTATGGATTACAGCTCATTTTAAGGAAGACCATAATCCTCACAACTGGATCAATAGAAAATATCATGATAAATAGAGAAAATGTAGAAGTTGTCAAGGATTTATCTTGTTTGGATCCACAATCAATGCTCATGAAAGCAGCAGTCAGTAGATCAAAGCTGAGTTGCATTAGGTAAATCTGCTGCAGAAGATGTCTTTAGAGTATTGAAAAGAAAGGATGTTACTTTGAGGTCTAAGGTATTTGTATTATGTTGGGTTGACTAAAGAAACAAATCCAGTGTAAGGGAGAGTTTTATATCAAGAAGTAATTATATATCAAGAAACATCCCAACCCAGTCCAACTGAAGTCCATGAGTCCCTCTTCAGACTTATGGAGTCACATGACATGGTGCATAATTCAGGGAGATCACAGGGCATCACAGGGCTCTGGGAGGCCTCTGAGTGGCTGGCCAGCAGGAAGGTGAAGGCAGAGAGAGGGAAGGGAAGGTTCCCAGGGCGCTCTTTAGGAGGCCACACCCTCCAGGAGGCACCATCAGGCTGTGACCTGACTGACATGTTGAATACCACCCCTACAATTTTCTATATCTTCAGTTAACATGACATTATGTAACTACTAAGTATTACTGACCCTAGCCAGGGTATTTTCAATTGCCTTTCATGCATGGGAAAGTTGGACAGTAAATTAAGATGACCTTAGAGGAATCAATTCATCTGAATTTTGGTACTAGGGAAGAATCTTGAAAGTACCATGGACTGCTAAAGGGAGAAACCAATCTGTCTTGGAAGAAGAATGGAGTGCTAGTTAGAAGTGAGAATCTGCCTTACATACGTTGGACATATTGTTAGGAGAGGCCAGTGCTGGAGAAGGACATTATGACTGTTACAACGAGGAGTAGGAAAAAGAGGAAGCCCCTCAGGAGTTGCATTGACTCCATGCCATCAGCAATGGGCTCAAGCACAGGAACAATGTGAGCACGGAGCAGGAATGGACGGAGGTTGGTTCTGTTGTGCGTAAGGTTGCTATGGGTTGGAATCAACTGGGTGGCACCTAACAACAACATCAACATACACTAATGCTTAGTCTCAAGAGTGAGAATCGTCACAGATACTGTTGAATCAAGAAATAACTCCTATTAGCTGTTTGGTGGTATTATCTCAAGATATACATCCAAAGGTTAGTAAAGCAACCTCCCCCAAAATCATTGAAAAGTTGTCCAGTCAGTGTTTTATAAATAGGGAATGTCCTGCCTGATTCCAAGGTACATATTAAAAATAAATAGCACAATAATGAATGCACCCAATATCTGCAAATGAATGACTGAAACTGTCATTATCTTAAGATTTATCAGACATATCAATGTTTATACACAAACAGATATGGTGAGTCAAAAAGATATAGGCATTTTGCTACATAAGTATTTTCTGGTGTCCCAAAATGTTAAAAAGTCATGATAAATACAGAAGCTATTACTACTGAATCATTTCATCACTTTTTATTATTAAAGATAAGAACAGAGCAGTTAAGTAGTGAATGCATTAGAAGCACTGAGTCCTCTGTAATTTGAAGGCGCACTTAATTTCATCTTTTAAAAATAAGTGCCATGTTTCTCAATTAAAGTTTCGAGAAGATTGATAAAAAATACATTCTATGGTTAAATAGAGTGGTATTTTCATCTTTGGATAAAGTATCATCACTTATGGATAATGTAGCAATAACAGATCACTAAATTTTATTTGAGGCGGATGTTTGAAACCATTAAGTACTTCTGAACACTACTTTTAATATTTGTCTTTAATAATAGCTCTGGAAAACTACAGCCTAGAAGAAAACCAACTGCGGCAAAGAGCATTGTACTCAGCTCTGACAACTTCATTTCTTTCCAGGTGGTTCATCAGTTCATCCACTGATGATAAGAGGCTGTTTCTCCTTCTTCTACTTCTTTTTAAGTAGAACATAAGTATAGACAAGAACTGATTTTTTAAAGATAAATCTTTAATTATTCCCTTAAAATAAAGCTGAGAGACTTGGGGTGCCTATGGAGTGGGCATATACTACTCAGTTGAAATCAGGTTAACATGCGTGGGTCTTCTGCCTCACTCAGTTCTTACTTGGGGAGTGACAACTATCAGAAGGGTTTGAGAAACCATTCAAGTGTAAGTTGTTTTATTGCTAATCATACTATTAGGCAACATGGATATTTAGATCGGTAAAAGGTGCGGATTTTAGAAAAACAAGTTAATGAGACACAAACAAATTCCATTAAGAGTTCACCAGATCTGTAGGTTATAATTTTGCTTTGTATTTTTTTTATATAAGGGTAAATCAGAAATCACTGCTTCAAAATAAAAGAAACCTTTAGCCAGCAAAAATATCAAAATGTAAAGTTACTGTTTCTCAACATATCTTCCATCTAGGGCTATATATTTCTGAGGGTGATATTTCCATGTCCTTAACCCTTCCCTAAATGTGTGCTGCTTGATTTACACCACATCAAAACAGCAGTTTAGGTATCCCTAAAGGACACAAATCGTGTTCCTGGAAAATATTCTTTGAGTTTGAAGACAAATAGAATTCAGAGCAGCAAGATTAGGGCTGTAGTCTAGATGGGGCAAAGTTCTCTAGTGAAATTCTTGTTTCACAGCTCTTGCTACCCTCGAAGAATGAGAAGGTATTATTGTGATGAAGAATAATGTTCTCTGTAGAATTTTCTTGGTCTATTTCTTGCCAATACACTTGAACTTATTCAAAACGTATTCAGAACCACCCCCATGGTTTGATTTTGAAGTGGCATCTCATGGGGACCCTACAAGAGCAGAGTAGAATTGCCCTGTGGGTTTCCTAGACTCTAAATCTTTACAGCCTCCTCGTTCTCCTGCCATAGCGTCGCTATGAGGCAGAACTGACTGGATGGCAGCGAGTGTGGTTGTTTTCTTGAGAACCATCTCAAGGTACATCAAGGAGTCTTAGTAGAACACTGTGTTAAGCATTGGGCTGCCAGCCATGAGATCAGCAATTCAAACCCAACTGCTTGCTCAGTGGGAAGAAGACCAAGCTGCCTGCTCCCACACAGATTTACCATCGCAGAACGCCTATATACATTTGCTGAATTGGAGTCAATTTCAACTGGAAGTGCATTTTGGTTTTGGTTGGGTGTTTCTAAAATTACCTTTCCTTAGGACATCCTTTTTATAGTATAGCCTACTTAGGAGTTCAAAGTAAAACTAATTTGTGAGGCATTGTTTTACTAGAATCAATTTCCAATAAATCAATATCCACTCAAGATGAGATAAGAGCGTGGAAATGTGCTAAAACTTTCAACAATTAAACAGGATAGAAATTATTAAAGCCATCTTCTGGGATTTTTATCAGCTAGAGGTGTGATAGAAGTCTGGAGTTTAGAACTACTTTAATGTACTCAGCCTAAAGGCCATCTTAAATTAATTAAGTTAAAACAGCAATGCTTTGTGCAGGCATGGCAGAACCTTAGATAAGGAGTCAGGTGAGCATAGTCAGGCCATGTTCTATTCATTCCCCTCCCATGTCACCAGAGGCCTGCTCTCTGAACTTCCTGGTCTCTAGCTGGCCGATGCCCTCTTTTAGCAGCAGGCACTTGTGCAGAGAAAAGTCATGTGGCTCCTCAGCCTGCTACTTAGTTGAAAGAATAATTAATGAAGGGCCAATAATGGAACCTATTTTCAGCTCACTGGACATGACTTTTGTTGATAAATACCTAAGGTTTCCAGGACTACAATAAATATGTGTTCTTTAGGCCTCAATTGAACCAGTGGGGTACCAGGAGTGACCAGAAGTAATACTTCATAGGATCGCAAGACATCAACATATAGAAGCAGCATTTTACCATTCTTATGCTTTTAATTTTTATTTCTATTTCTGAATTAGATTTTAAATATGCTAAGCCTAGACTATATTTTACACTTCCTTCTGACATAAAATCTATATTGGGAGCATACATATTTGTCATATTAGGAAAATGCAAAGCAATTTGTTGATGGGGATAATAAAGGGCTAAATTGATATGGGCTTAGTAATGATCCAGAGACAGAATCTTGCCATCCATATGAGAGACCCTGGTTTGATCTCCAATCAATGTGCTTCATGCACAACCACCACATGTCTTTCAGTGCAGGTTTGCATGTTGCTATGATGCTGATTGGTGTCAGGGGAGCTTCCAGACTAAGACAAACCAGAAAGAAAGACCTGGAGATATACTCTCCAAAGTCAGCCATTAGATTATAAATATCTGATTCCCAGCTGAACATGGGAATGTATAGGACTGAACAGTATTTCGATCTATTACACATTGAAGCTGACTCAAAGGCAGCTAACAATAGCAACAAATTGATATGTGTACAATTAGTGGAAAATTAATTTTTTAATACATATGTGTAGACATTTCTTATACCTATGCATTGGAAACTGAATCAGAAAGATCATAGAAATGCAAATTGATGTGTTTGAATTGTGGTATGAGAGAATATTGAAATTACCATGGACTGCTAAAAGGACAAACCAATCTGTATCAGAAGAAATAAGGTCAGAGTGCTCCTTAGGGGCAAGAATGGCAAGACTTCATCTGACATACTTTGGATGTGTTGTCATGAGAGACTAGTCCCTAGGGAAGGACATCATGGTTGGTAAACTAGAAGGGCAGCAAAGAAGAGGAAGGGCCTCAAGGAGATGGATGGACACAGTGGCTGCATCAATGGGTTCAGGCGTAGTAATAATTGTGAGGATGGCGCAGAACTGTGCAGCCTTTTGCTTTGTTGTGCACTGGGTCACTATGGGTTGGAGCCAACTCAGTGATACCTTAACATCAACAACAGCATGTATAGCATCACCTGGTAAGGATTCCAGATAAACTAAGAGTATTGATAGTAAGACCTAGACAAGTGTATAACTAAAAATGTTGTAGGAGAGACCACAAACTAAAAAAGCAGAAAAGTAGGACCAGGGTGAAGTTCAGTATGGGAAGAAGCAATGGGAAAAGTGAGATGGAGCAGGAGGAGGGACGGCAAATTTCAACTCGCCAGGTCTAGGTGAGATGAGACACCTGCGTTGAGGTGTTAACATTTGTGATACTGCAATATGCGAACCGAGCAAACAGCTTAGCACAGTGCCAAATGCATAGCAAATCACTGGGAAACAAGAGGATTTCTATTCCCATGAAAGTTCACAGTGCTGGAAACCCACAGGAGCAGTTTACTCTGTTCATTAGGGTTGCTAGAAGCAGAATTGTCTGAATGGCAGTGAGTGGTTTTGTTTTTGTTTTTATTTTAAGATGGGACAAGCAAGCAGATTTGGTGGCACCGTAGATTATGAGTTAGGACAGCTAACTGAAAGGTCAGCAATTAATACTACACTTAACCATATTTAAAGTATTCTTAACAATACTCAAAGGGAGAATATGCCTTTTACTATGTTACGGATTGGACACTTCTAATCTAGTTTCTATCCAGCTCTTGGTGACCCAGGACATGTGCTACAAGCTGCTGGGACTTTAGGATGTCCTTTCGAGGAGCTGAACATCCTTTATAGGCCACACCAGGAGGACCTGATAATAGAAACCCCAACAAAGGACCTGGACTTGACCTCAAATTCACCTGTAGCCCTTACACTTGAACTGAGATGCCATAGCGTGAGAGGAAGCAGATGACTGCCATCTCAAAGTTATGGAATTTGGTGATGGTTGGACTTTGATGTGGATCTCTTGCTTTGAGGGTACCCAATGTATGGTGGCCTAGGACAACCATATAGTTACTATTTTAATGCTCTCTGCATTATTATGACACCTATTAATCTGGGAGGCATGATTCTGTCTTTGTGGATGAATGTTATGAAAAGTTTGCCCTATCACGAACCCCATTGTTTGTGTACATGGTGTCCAGTCACTTAAGAGTTCAATCTGTACAAGTCAGCAATTTAGGTAATGCCATTCATAGACTGAATATACATGTATACGTTAGTTAACATTGTTTTAAATTCTGCACCATTGCCTAAATTAATGACAGCATGCAATGAACTACCTTACATCCCAGGGGGATGACTGGTAATGTTCTCTATCATAAAATGATAATATCTAAAGTGAACAAGGTAAACCATCGTTACGGGAATGGATTTGGGATTTCAATCTAAGTGCAATTAGTTCTTATGAGAAGACCCTGCTTGATGTTTGCCTTCAAGAAGTGATCTCTAAACATATGGGTGCTATAGAAAAAAATGGTGAAGAAACCAGATGGTGCCCCATTATCAGAAAGAGTAGTGTCTAGGCTCTTAAATACTTGTCTTCAAATAAGCAGCCATCAAAATAAGGCATCAACCAATCAGAAGAAGCCACCAGCCTGTCTATTCAAGGATTGTAAATAGTAAAATCCAAATCTGAAGGAGGGAATGGCATCAGCATTTAAATTGTGAATTCCTGGTTTGTAGAGGCTTTGGATGTCTGTGGAACCCCCAATCCATTTGCAGGGTCCACACATGGTGTAATCCTCCAGTGAATCCTTTCTGACCATAATTGAGAGGGAGCCTAGCCTTGTTCTTAGACAGAGCCTTGTGAAGTAGTATGGTTTACGTGAAGTTAGGCTAAAATGTAATACTTTGCCATTTGATCACCCTTTTGACACATTTTCAAATTTGAAAAAAGAATGAAGGGAAAATACATTATTCCTCCAGTGAATTCCCACTGACCACAAACTAGGAATATAAATAGCCTTGCTATCATGTAGAATGCATTTAAAAGTGGATTATTGAAGATGTAGTCCATTAAAATGTAATACTTTATCATTTGATCTCCCTTTGACCCATTTTAAATTTGTTCTAGCTTTTAATATTTTCTGTTTTCTATTAAAGTTTTTGTCTGTTTTATTTTGTTGTTGTTGGGGTTTCTGTGGTTGATTTTTTTTCTATATGTTTTTCTGCATTTTAAATCCAGGATAAGTAAATCTATAGTCAATAACTGAATTAAAGGTTTCTTGGGGACATTGCAATGAAATTTGGGAAAAATGGGAGCTAATAACAAATACAAGATAGAAGAAATTGTTCTAAAATTATTTGTGGTGAGGATTGCACAAGTCTTTTTAAATATGAATGAACTATTGAGTTGAAAATATGTGAATTATTTGCCAATAAACTTAAAAAATAAAATTAATTAATTAGAAATATATAACATACAGAAGAAATGTAGTCTTTTGATTTTAATAAGGGCCTTTGCAAAGTCTGGATTTTTCCCCCCTAAAATTCAAATCCAGTATGATTTTCTGAGAATCAGAAAAGACCAGCATTCCCTACAGACTGGCCATGAGAGAGGTACATGTGTAATGTAGTTCTATGGTTGGGGGCCAGCAAAGTAGAGCAGAATCAGTTCTGACAGTATTTGACAAGCTTTTGTAATGCTTTTCAGACATTAGTAACAGCAAATCTTGTGCATATCCACAAAAGATAGGAGCCCAAGTTCGTAAATGGTCTGATATGTCTTGTCACTGAATACTCTTTTGACTGTGCTGCCAGGAAGTTCAAAGATAACTTTATGGTACACTGTAAACATTTTTTTCAGGATGTGAAATAATTTTGTGTAATTGCAGGAATTGCTTTGGTTTGCCTAATTTCACATACTTTCTTTTCCTAATTCTGTTAAATCTGGAAAGAGGGAGGAAAAATGGTCAGAAAGTTCTTTCAGCAACAACCACTACATCAATTCCTCTCCCCATTTCCATGGCCAGCTCACGCTGAGACTTTATTTGTTATCCTGACGTTCAAGTACAGAAGAAATTTTCTTTTCTTAAGATTAAATTCATAACTAGAGACTTGTTTGTTTCACCTCCCAAACAAGTGTTCTATGCGGATCTACTTACACATCGAGAATCAGAGACTGTCTTTGGTCTTTCTTTTGGAAGGCCCTGAACCCCTTATTTTGGTTGATCCAGTTCCCTTACCAGGCTCATCTTGGCTTAGGTATGGCAGTTTTTAATGAGACTCTAAAATCTATGTTTCCTTTTACCCTTATGATAGAAAATGGGTTCCTACCAGCTCTACAATGGTCATTGGTGGTGTACACGCAACTACATACAGGTTAGCAGTTTGATCTCATCCAGTAGTGCCAAGGATGAAATGACTTCAAACCCCCAGGAAGCAGTTCTCCTTTGGAACACATGGGATCACCATTGGCCAGAATTGACTTGGCAACAATGGGCACCAGTCCTAGAATTACACAATGCATAGAAGAGCTCAAGTGATCCCCTTCAGAGAAAAGTCAGTCTGCCTTCTCTGGAAAAACGAAACTCAAAAAACTCTACTCACGTCCCAGTTAAACTCTTACAAATTGGACTCATTAGAGCCCCTAAGTACTAATAACATCTACAACTTTCTCATGATTCTTAGAGCCTTGTTTTTGTGACCAGACAACTGCTTCCTTGACAGGGAGCATCCATCTATCATAACTTTTCCCAGAGAGAACATGAGTTGTGCCACTTCTCCTGCCTCTGATTGGTCATGTGCTTTAATTACAATTGACAAATATAAGAAGACAATTTACTAGCAGTGTTTCAGCTCCACTGTTTGAAAAGGATAGAGGATAGGGAAAGGTAATTTCACCCAATAAAATATCTTAATTCTAATTAAACAATTAAGGTACATACGGCAAGAAAGCAAATAACAAGAATGTAAAATAGCAGTCTCTAATTGCTTTCTGGATTTTCTCTCCTGCTCTCTTTTTCTGTCATTCTAGTTCTGTCTCTTTCCATGCATGGTTTAAATTGTCTTTATTGTCCTCAGGATTAAGGAAAATGATTGATGCCTATAGTGAAAATCTAAGGGATGTCAGTTACTAGAAAATCTAAAGCAATTAAATCTTATCAGGAAAAATTAGGCTCTCAATGAAGGGGTACACAATTTTAATCAATCTAATGGGAAATGCTTGGTGTATAAGACTTTTTAAATAAATGTCATCTTTGAAAGGGAGGTCTAATTCACTTAATGTCGACCAACCATATTTCAGAGGATCTAGGCCACAGGAAAATGAACTGCTTTCTCAGAAGAATGATGAATTGAGGCCAATATACAGTGAACTGTATAGGTCAGGATTTGGTTAGAAAAACTAAAGCTTATATAAGTAAGTTGGGCCTTATAGTGTGGCAATTCAACATTAAGCAGATGTGACAAGCACCGAGGAAGCTCAAATCTGGAAGAGAACCTGGAACCGCTAACTAGGCTGCCTTTTTATTATAATAGGGTATCATATTGTGTGATGCTGGAAGCTATACTAACTGTATTTCAAATACTAGCTGATCACGCATAATGAATCAGAGCTTCCAAACTAAGACAGAGTAAGAAGAAATGCCTAGAGACTTGCTTTCAAAAATTAACCAATAAAACCCTACAGATGACAATTGAATATAGCCAATATAGTGCTGGAAGATAAGCCTCTACAAATGAAAACACAGTACACAGTGGTCACAAAAATGAACTCAAACAAACCAGTGGTCATGAAGATGGCACAGGCTAGGCAGCACTTTATTCTCCTGTCCATGGGACCGTCATGAATCGAAGCTGACTCACTGGCAAAAGATAACAACAATCAGACTGCAATAATGATCCAGGTGACAAGTCAGAATATTCAGAAAAATCCAGTAGCCATTACCATCAAGTATCCAAGAAGCATCACCAAAAGAAACCTAGGTAGGCCTCTATGGAACGTGGCTGCCTTTGGGTCAAGCATGTGGTAGTGGGCCTAGCATTCTTTTGGGCCAGCCGGGCAAATAATGAGGATGATGAGCTAGACAGATGTGAAGGATTTGAGGACAAACTGGTCTTTCCAGATGCAGCTGCTCTGTCCATCATCACTTCTCATTCAGAAACATTTCCAAAGTAATAGCTTCTACAGTACTTCTGCCTCCTAATTCTTACATATGTTCTTCTTTTGGCCAACTGTGGTCAAACAAAGAAGATATTCTGGAAAACTTAACTTGCAGCTGTGTCCAAGTTAATAAAACACAGGGTCTCTGACTCTACAATAGGCCACTTACCTCAAGATATCTGGCCACTTACCAATTCAATAAGCACTGCCTCTCTACATATTCTAAGCATGAATATATTATAAAACCTCATGTTTTTACCATAGAAGAGCTCATTCTAGTTAGCAATAAGAGACATGAGAATAAAATTTTTTTAAATTTTAATTTATAAGTGTACTATTTCATATATGAACAACATTATCAAGAATATCAAGGAAGAGATTCTATTTACAAGAGTCAGAGAGGACTTCTGGCAAGAGGATGACCAGGTAGGCAGCCTGCACTGGGAACTCCATAGAGATCAATGAGTGGTGAGATCAGGAGGTCCAGTAGGGGACATGAGGCCGTCAGTTAATCACTGCAACAGCCTAGAGCACTTCTATGAACCAGGATCCAATTCCACCCCCTCTCCAACACCCACTGTGGAGAACCAGGGACCCATGGCCTGGTGCAGGGGCTGCTTCAGCCCACACTGCCCACACTAATGCAGATCCCACCGTGATCCCATTCATATATCCACCCCCTGTGGTTACACCCCAAGTTTGCTAGCTGCTCAGCGGAGGCTCTTAATTTGACACCCTGAACATCCCAGGCCCCACCCTGCACCCAGTAGCAGATTCCTCCTCCAGGACAGGCATTCTTCTGCCCTTTCCTCACTGCACCCAGCACTTTCTTACTGCCTACCCACAGCACTTACCTGCAGACTATGGCTTGTGCAGCGGCAGTTGGCTTCCACAGTGTAAAACAGACTCCTATGGAAGCCTGAGCTGTGCTCAAATGCAACAGTCTGACTGCAGAGCCTAACAAAGGAGATTACCATCCAACCTGCCCTCCAAACAATGGAGTCCAGATAGGCTACGCTGAGAGGGAAAACCCCAGTTTGACAAAACTATAGATTAAGTCCCCAGGGTAGTTGGCTTCAGGCAGCTTGCAGAAGCATTTTTACAATCCCAAAGATAGAGCCCAGGGCTTTTTGACTCTTGGGTAAATGCCCCCAAGTTCCTCCAAAATGACACACAGACAGCAATTTGCCTCAACAACCTCAATGAGAAAACAGGAAAAACAAAATGCAATGTCAGAGGAAGTTCTGCACCTATCAACTTTCATAGAAGAAGCAGACATTGATCTGCCACAGAAAGAAATCTTCAGAATTCTGCTGGAAGTCATACATGATATGAGCAAAGCAACACAGGAAAAGGAAGAAACAATAGAGGAGCTAAAGACCACACCCAAAGGGAAATACAAGAGTTAAGGGATGAGATAAAAGCAAATAATAAACTCACAGGCCTCACCAACAGACTAGAAGAAGAGAACCATCCCAGTGACCTCAAAGACAACCAGGCAGACTTCGGTTAATTGGTTGAGCTCTTCCTTATTTCTTTCTTTCTTATGGAAGTTCAAAGTAAAGCTGAAGAAAATTAAAATATATTCAAAGAAGCCAAATTGTCACCTTGATTATATTCCTTCTAAAATTAGAGACCATTTCAATAATACATTTGATATTAAATACTGAAGACCAGACAAGTTGTGGGATGACAGAGAAATATCATGCTTACAGAAATCAAGGGTCATAAAAAGTTAGGAAAAAATAAAATTTCAAATCAGATACCAGGAAAACATTCCAAGACGTTCTCTTGAACACAAAAGAAAGAAATAAGGAAGAGCTCAACCGAGATTTCAAAGGACATTCAAGAAGCCAAAATAAAAAAATACATAACTAAATATCTAAAAAGCTAGAGTTAGAAAACCAAATGGGGAGAAGGTACTCAGCATTTGTCAAGTGAAAGAACTGAAGAAAAATTCAAGCCTCCAGGTGCAATATTTAAGGATACTATGAGTGAAATATTGATTGATGCAAGGAACTTTGAGGGAAGACAGGAGAAATATAGAGTCATTGTACCAAAATTAATTAATTCACTTTCAACAATTTCTGAAAGTAACATGTGATCAAGAGCCACGAGTACTGAAGGAAGAAGTTCAAGCTATAGTGAAGGCATGGGTGAAAATGAAGGAATTAACAGAATATCAACTGAGATCTTTCTACAAATTGATACAATACTGGAAGCAGCCAATGGAAACCTTATGAATAACAATAATCTGATCTGAAACTCATCTTGAGGATGACAGGAACAGGGCATGTTTTATTCTGTTGTTTATGGTATCATCACATGTCTGGGGTCAACTCTGGCAGCTAACACCAATACATAGCCATACGAAGCAGACTCGAGGAATTTGTCTAGTGATTGAATAATTTTAAAGAAGGGACCTTCCTAATTATAACCCTGCACAAGGCAGCGTTGATCAGAGAATAGCTTGCTGTGCTACACCATTAGGCACAGTCCTTATCTTGGCCTGGAATGGACAGTAGAACCTGTAGAGCGAGAGTGCATTCATATCTGACCTTCTCTGTCGTGGTAAGTTAGACTACTGCAGAAACCACGAACATCATCTCTTTATGACATTTTCAGCTCCCTACCACCCCCACCACCCCCGACCCCCTGTGCCATTTGCGGACTGTGAGAATGTTAGGCCTGATGCTCTTTAGTTACGGTGGAATTAGTAAATCTAGTCCTTTATGGGGTTATTTTTGGTAATGGGGCAGGTTTGCTGGTGTCAAAATTTGGTTCATTACCTGTAATGACTTATGATTTAGCAATCTGAGCCAAGCCCCCATTTGAACTAAGAGATGGCTATTATTTGGAGAGCAGATCTATGTAACTACATATGATATCAATATTCTGTTTAATTCAGGTTTTCTACCCAGGGATGACTTGATCCTAAAAACAATGGTTCTGTCTTTGTTGACTGGTTCTAACCTATTTTATGCTCAGCGATACTGATTCCTAAGAGGGTTTTTTTTTTCTTTTTCATTTTTTGGTTTGTTTTATTATCAATATTTTTTAATCAATTTATTGGGGCTCATACAATTCATCACATAACATAGATCAATTGTGTAAAGCACATCTATACATTTGTTGCCCTTATTATTCCCAAAATTCGCTTTCCTCTTGGATTCCCGGAATCAGCTCATTTTCCTTTTTTTCCCCTCCCCTTCCCTTCCTCCTCCCCTCTCCCCCATGCACCCTTGATAATTTATAAATTATTATTGTATCTTATATTACACTGTCCGGCGTCTCCCTTCACCCACCCCTCTGCTGCCCGTCCCCCAGAGAGGAGGTTATACGTATCTCCCTGTGATCCATTCCCCCTTTCTACACCCCCTTTCCCTCCTGGTATCGCCACTGTCACCCCTGGTCCTGAGAGGTTCATTTGTCCTAGATTCCCTGCGTTTCCAATTCCCATCTGTACCGCTGTGCATCATCTGGTCTAACCAGGTCGGCAAGGCAAAATTGGGGTCCTGGTAGTGGGGGGAGGAAGCATTTAAGAACTAGAGGAAGGTTGAGGGTTTATTAAAGCTTTCAGCAGCCTCATAAAACAGTCTGTCGTGTGGCTAGAAGAGGATATTGATAGACTGCCCATTATCTGCCATGTGTGGGATCATAGAAAAAAAGCTGCATGCTTGTTGCATCTTCAGGATGTAAGTGTATAGGTGCTTCATTACACTAAAGCTCTATTATCCTAGCAGGACTTCTGTTATCAGTATGAACACGTGCAGTCTTTAAGACACACTGCTCCAACTCAATACTGGTAATTGACTGGAAAAGACTATTTTAAAATTACTTGACTTGTACATTTGCACTTGTCTTAGAATTGCATGTATGTCATCTTATCTTTCCATTCTCAACTCAAGGTCATTTCACCCCATATACCTCACTACATCTTTGCCTGCCCTCCCTGACTTTTTAGCCATGGGTTTGTTTTTTGTTAAAGTGATCTTGATGTTCTCTCACCCTGAAGTGTCTTCCTGTACATCTTCCCCAAACTGCCTCTTCTTTTTTTTTTTTTTAAATCATTTTATTAGGGGCTCATACAACTCATCACAATCTGTACATACCTCATTTGTGTCCAGCACATTAGTACATATGTTGACTTCATCTCCTTTTTGTCATCTGTTCCCCGAACTGGCTCTTCTTACCCTGTTAATTTTCAGCTGAAATATAACCTCCATAACAAAGCTTTCTTTGGCTACTCAATCAAAATTGACTCCCTTCCCAATTCATAATCTGTTGTTTTCCTTTGTTATACTTTCTCAACATTTCCTTAATCTCCCTCCTTGTTGATTGTCTGTCTCTACCAATAGAAATCTTTGTGTGATACAAATTGTTGACAAACATAGATGGAAATACAAAGATTAGACAATTGTGTCCAGCCCAAGATCCCTTGTAAGAAAGGTCTAGAGAAATAATTCCAGAAAACTCTGCCATCAGAACCCCCAAGGAGCACAGTTCTGCTCTGAGGCAAGTGTGCCACCAGTTGGAGTAAACTCCATGACAATTGGAAAGAACACTCTTTATTTCAAACCCAGGATATATATTTTTAACATCAACCCTCCTATAAGAAAAAGATTCAGGTCAGATACAAAAGAGGTTGTGAACAAGGTAAATCACTGCTGATGTCTGATGGATCTTGGCTGAAAGCAGACTATAGCAGAGAGATACTTACTCGTGTTGTATTGATTCTGCCAAGCTATTCAATTATGTGGACCATGACAAACTATGGAAAACTTTGAGAGGAATGTGAATTCCATAACACTTTATTGTGCTCATTTAGAAATTGTACATGGATCAAGAGGCAGTTGTGCCAAAAAGAACAAGGGAAATGCTGCTTGGTTTAAAACCAGGAAAGGTATGTGTCAGGGTTGTGTCTTCTAACCATACTTACTCAATCTGTATTATGAGCAAATTATCAGAGAAGCTGGACTGTTATGAAGAAGAATACTGCATCAAAATTGGAAGAAGGCCAGTTAACAACCTGTGATATTCAGATGATGCAACCTTACTTACTGAAAGCAAGTGCTTCAAGTCATGGATTGCTTCAGTGTGTGTTGCAACTCCATCTAAGGAAGACCCAAATCCTCACAACTGGACCAACGGGTAACATCATGGTAAATGGAGAAAAGGTGGATGTTGTCAAGGATTTTGTCTTCCTTGGAACCCCAATCAATGCTCATGGAGGCAGCAGCAGGGATATCAAAAACCACACTGCATGGGGTAAATCTACTGCACGAGACCTCTTTAGAGTATTGAGAGCATGGAGTTACCTTGAGGACTAAGGTGCGCCTGACCCAATCCGTGGTGTTTTCAATTGCCTCAGGTGCATGTGAAAGTTGGACACAAGATAAGGAGACTGAAGAATTTATGCCTTTGGATTGTGGTGTTGGAGAAGAATATTGAACTTACCATAGATTGCCAAAAGAACAAACAAGTTTATCTTGAAAGCAATGCAGCCAGAGTATTTCCTGAAGGCTAGGATGGCAAGGCTTTGTCGTACATATTTTAGACATGTTGTCGAGAGAGACGGGTCCCTGGTAGGGAGGGTAGAGAGGCAGTGAAGGAGAGGAAGGCCCTGAAAGAGATGGACTGACATGTTGGTTATAACAGTGGCCCCAAGCGTAGGAACAATTGTGAGGATGGCACAGGACTGGGCAGTATGTTTCGGTCTTCTGGGCAGAGGGCAGCTCTGGGGTGAAACCGATGTGGTGGCACCTAGCAATGAACCATACATTTGTAATTCCCTCTGAATTATGTCCCCCGTGTTCAATTTTCCTTCTCTGCTTTCTATGGAATTCAGTTACTGTCTTAATTGCGGCAATGTGTAGTTGGGTCTTTTCTGGAAGGTTCCGACCATGCCACTGCATTTGCTTTCTCCTAAAATAAAATACCTTGCGTTCTTGTCTTGTTTCCATCTCAAAAATAATCACTGAGAATGCCCAGCTTGTTCTCGGAGCATAAAGCATTACACTTTTTCCTTCCTTGCTCCTCATCCCATCAGAATATATATAGTAATTACAATGTATTTTATATGTAATTATAATATATGATCTGTATATGTAATATACTATATGTACAAATGATATATTATATATAATATATCCCTTATATGGCAGGAATGGAAGGTAGTGTGCGTATCCTAAATTAAATTTAAATTTCTAAGATTCTGTAATTTTTCATCACATTACTATGGAAAGAAATCTTCCTATTATGCTCCAAAAACTTCCCTCTTTGAAGATTTGTTTTCTGTCTTTGGCAGCTACATTGAAGTAAAATTGAGTAAAAGACTCTCTACACTATTAAAAAGTAAACGTTTTTTAGAAAGAAAAACAAGTGGGAAAATGTCCAAGGAGTGCTTTGGCTTCCCCACACTCCTTATCTTTCAGGTATAAATGATTAGGTAAGCATGAGTTAGTCATACTTATTGTGATTAAAACCCTGATATACCTTCTCTCTCTTCCTCTTAGAGTATGAGAACTTAAAGGACAGAACCTACATGTGACAAAGTTTATTTATAGAGCCAGTCAGTGCTCCATTCACTATGGGCACATCATGTTATTGATCAATAATAAATACCATGGAGTCCGGGTGTGGAATTGAATTAAACCTTGAGTTCAAATGCCTTTTCCTTCTGGTTACATCTGCTTTGTAGCTAGACAAAGCGCATCAGTGAAGTTTGACGTAAGTGACAAGAGGAGCGTGAAATAAGCCCCGGAGAAATGAAGTTTCACATTCTGTGCTATTGCGAATCGTTGTCCCAGAAACATAAATTTCCAACTTGATCCAGCATTTAGTAGCAAGCACAACCTTGGCTATTTTCCAGCTGGTTCTGCACGAGCACAATGAAGTGTTCAAGAATTCCCATTCTTCACAAGGCTGTTCAGAGCTTGTTACGATCCAGGCAGTAGCCTGTATTGGCAGGGCCGATAAAACACAACTAAACACCTTTCCCAGTGGTCCTCAACCTTCCTAACGCCGTGACCCTTTAATACAGTTCCTCATGTTGTGGTGGCCCCACAACCATAAAATTATTTTTGTTGCTACTTCATAACTGTAGTTTTGCTACCATTACGAAGCAGGTGACTCCTGTGAAAGGGTCATTTGACCCCCAAAGGGGTCACCACCCACATGTTGAGAACCACTGATTTAGGGTGATGTGAGAGATAAGATTAAAAAAAAATTATGATAGTCCTCCCCTCAGTGAATTTTTACAAGATGTGATGCAATGTAGACATGTAACTTTAATGAAAGTACATGTAACTATAATGCAATAATAATATATAATATATTAAATATAAATATGTATAATATATATAATAATACAATAACTATCATGTGGGCAAAGAGAAGTTATCAAATGTAGATCCATGTGGTTCTCCAGATGTAGGGCATTGAAATTCACTTGGATTAACTTAGAAGAAGCTGTATGAAGGACATAGTATTTATTCCAAACATTACACAACAGAGAGAGGGCTACAGTAATGTAAAAGGAAAGTCAATAAGAAAAGAGCCCACCACAGATGCAATCTAAGAATTATTAATAATAAAATCCAAGACCAGAGGAGTGAATGATATTACAACTTAAATTCTAAACACTTTGCAGACAGAGATGCAATTGCTTATAGCAGATGGATCTTGCCTGAAAGCAGAGAATACCACAAAGATGTTTACGTGTGTTATACTATTTCAAGAAATTCTACTGTGTGGATCATAACAAACTATAGGTAACCCTGAGAAGAGTGGAAATGACAGAACCCTGCATTGTGCTCAGTCACAACTTGCACATAGATCAAGAGGCAGTTGTGCCAACAGAACAAGGGGCTGATTTCAAATCAGGAAAGGTTTCTTCAAGCTTGTGTCCTCTTACTCTACGAGTTCAATCTCTATGCTGAGCACATCACCGGAGAAGCTGAATTGCATGAAGAAGAATGTGGCATCGGGGTTAGAAGAAGGCTTAATAACAACCTGTGATATGCAGACGACACCACCTTGCTTACTGAAAGTAAGAAGGACTAATGAAGATCAAGGATTGCAGGCTTCAGTATGGATTACAACTCAATGTAAAGAGGACCCAAATCCTCACAGTTGGACCAAAATATATTTGCAAGGACCTCAAGTGGATTAAACCCCTCGTGAATCCTCTCTGACCATTGACTTGTGAGTAGACTTGCTATCTGTCAATCAGAATGCTTTGAAAAGTGGACTAACGTTCAAGATTTTGTTTTCTAGATCATTGGCCACTGAGAAGGTTTGCTTTGTCTGTATTTTGAATTCGTTGGGAGTTTACATTTCTAATCATCATTTTGCATTCAACAAGTTAAATGACTTCCAAAACCTCCCATTGGCTTTCTCTCTTTCTACTTAGCTCTTTGATTTCCTCATTTCTTCCATTTGTTTTAGCCATTCTATGATTAAGAGTAAATTTTAGAGTCTCTTCTGATAGCCACTTTGATTTTTCTTTCTCTCCTGTCTTTAATGAAGGTTTGCCTCCTTTGTGGATGATGTTCTTGGTGGCGTCGCACAGCCCATCAGGTTTGCTGTCATTGGGTTTCAGTTTGTCAAATCTGTTCTTGAGATGTTCTCAAAATTCAGGTGGGATATACATGATGTCAGATTTTGGAAACTGTGAACTTGTTTTCATTTTCTTCAGCTTTAACATGAACTTATATATGAGCAATTGATGGTCTTTTCTACAGTCAGGCCTGTGCCTTGTTTTAGCTGCTGATATTGAGCTGCTCCATCTTCTTTGCCTACAGATGTGGTTAGTTTGATTTATGTGCATTCCACCTGGAGAATTCCATGTGTATAGTCACTCTGTGTGTTGTCAAAAGGGTATTTCTATGAACAAGTCATGCCTCTAAAATGTTTATCATATGCTCTCCGCCCTCAGTTCTATCACTAAGAGTATATTTTCCAACTACTGTTCCTTCCTCTTTGTTTCTAACTTTTCATTCTAATTTCCAATAGTTAGCAAAGCACCTTAATTTCACGTTTGATCAATTTTCATTAGACCTTCAGTATCTGACAATGTTTTGAAACGATGCATAAGGCTTTCGGTGGCTTCTTCCCTCCAAGTGGGTAGAGGATTCTTCGTCTGTTGTGTATTCTTAGTCTGGAAGCTCCATTGAGCTATAAGATGGACCAGTTCAATAGCAAACTTCTTGTTGTTTAGCTTGTCTCAATACATAAAAATCACATATTTCTAACCGCATCCAGAGTGGTCTGTAATAATTCAATCTTATTATGTTATCTTTTTGTGAGGATGGCGCAAAACCAGGACGTATTTTGTTCTGTTGTTCACAGGTGCGCAGAACTGACACTAAGACAACATGGTATCTCCTGGTTGTTAACTGGGAGATAAATCTTTGGAACTCCAAAAATAGGTACTCTGCAAGAGAAAACGTGGAAGTTTGCTCTGTCAAGGTTTACAGCCTTGGGATCACATGAGGCAATTAGACTTTGCCGATAGGCTCACTATGAGTTGGCATCCACACAAGGGCAATAGGTTTATCCTCTGCCTACAACCTACTAAAGACCCTTTTTTATTTCAAGTTAGGGTCTTACAACTTTAAAATGGATAGCTATTCCCCAGAAACTAAATTTAGCTTTTATCATTCTGTCTCTCATCACGCTCTGGCTTACAGTCCAGGATTTAACAATAGACATCACATGTGAAATACTATTTCTTGTCTTCCTGCCTTTCTTTCTACTGTCCTGTCACCAGGCATGCTCCACCACTCTTCCCTCTTTCTCTGTATAACTCTTGAAAGACTTACAAGAGTCAAATGTATCTTTTGGTATATTTGTAGTACTCTGTGTATAGGATCAACCTGTAATTAAGTTAACATTGTTTTCAATGAGCTGGTCTCTGGACTGTGAAACACCTTCAGTGTCATTCAGTTGATGTCACTCATAGTAACCCTATAGGATAGGGTAGCACTGCCACAATAAGTTTCCAAGACTGTATCCTTTTTTTAATGGGAGTAGAAAGCCCTGTCTTTCTCCAATAAAATAGCTGGTGGTTTCCAACTGCTGACCTTCAGTTAAGCAGCCCACCAGTGAACACTAGGGGCAAAAACTTGATCTCAATTTTAGGGAACTCAGCAGCGATAGTTGTAAGTTTTAAATTTTTGATGACTGAAAGGATTACTTGCTCTTAAGGTTGCCTTCTATCAGAATCCTGCATGCTCTCATAACCCCACCTTTTTTATTTCAGTACTTCTTGGGATAAAATCATATTCAGTGTCAAATTGTTTTCTTTGAGGAGCTCTTAGTCACTGGTGGCTTTTGATTAGAGAAATCTCACTCTACTATTAGACAATTTTGTAAGATGTAAAATTAACTTGAGTGGGGAAAACCTAGAACTGGGATATCGATAAGACATAATACAGTTTCTAAGTAGTATTAAGGCCAAGGAAAGGAAAGCATAAGATGGAAGCAGGAAATAAAAGATAAATATTATTTTATCTTTTCTATTATTTGTTTATATGATGTGGCAACACACCATTTTACGCCAACTTGATAAAAGAATGAAGGGGTGGAGTCTAGCCTGTTATTTAGGTCACAGGCTGATGGATCCCTACTTGTGGGTGTGGCCTTCTCATGAGGATTCTTGGAGCTTCTTCCTCTTCTCTGAAAGCAGGACACACACTCTCTCTGCTTCACCTTCCTGCTGACAAGCTCCATAGATCCACAGTGATGGCACCCAGAGCCCTGGAGTTGCTTCCACTGCCACAGGATCCATAAGACTTTCCACCCACAGGCCTGTGATCTTCCTGCATTTGGCATCATTGCATGGCTGCATGAGTTTGAAGAGGAATTTATAGACTGGAATTGGACATATGGGCTAATATCGGACTTATAGACTTGATCTGGACTGGGCTGGGATGTTTTGTTTGTTTACAATTACTCTTTAATATAAAGCTCTCTCTTATTCACACATGAGTGTCCCTAGATTTGTTTCTCTAGTCAACCTGGACGAACACATTTTGGTACCAAGAGTGGAGTACTAGAGAAGCAAATCGTGAAGATGAAGATTGGATGCTTATTAGACCTATGCCTTATGGTAGATTTTCTTTAGCTAGATGGAGGTCAGATAAGTCCACACTGATTACTACAAGGACATGCCCTTTTTTATGTCCTTTTAAGACCAGCTGGAAAGCAGAGTTAAGTTTATTTATGATTATTAAATAAAAGTTAAACTATTAAAAGGGGGGGGGGCTTGTTCATGAGACATTTTTTCAGCACCTTTCTTGCCTTCCAAGTTCCCTGCTGCTGCCTCCTGACCTCCCAGAACAGCCATGTCATCAGAATCAAGCAAAAGGCAGAAGCTCAAAGTGATTCAAAGCGAGGGAGCTCCAGCGGAGCTGACACTGAGCAAGAAGGGAAACCCTGCAGTGAGGAGGCCAAGGTGAACTTGCAGGACCCTGGCAGAGGCTATGGGCTGTACAAATACACATGTCAAGAGCTGCAGAGGCTCATGGCCTAGATTCAGGACCTGAAGAGCAAAGGAGGCAAAGATATAGCAGTTGAAATTGAAGAAACGTGGATCCAGAGCTGTGAGCATTTCATGACCCTCAACAAACTCCAGCGACTAGCTCACATCCGGTTGAAGAAACGCCGAGATCAGACCCATACGGTGAAGCAAAACATAGATGTGTGTCACCTGCAGCTGCAGCCCCTGTTGTACTTGAGCTGACGCACCTTCAGAAAGAGATTACCAAAGGCCTGGAGTTGGTCAAAGCATGAAGAAATCGATCTGGTCAGTGTAGAGGAATTTTATCAGGAGGCCCCTCCAGGTATCAGCAAGGTCAAAGTCACCAGCAAATGCTTGCGCGTCTAGACTGGGGGCTGGAGCAGCAGAAAAGGCTGACAAAAGGTATGGAGAGAGTCTATCCAACAATTAGAAGATTCTCAAGGAGATCGAGGTGAAGAAGGAGTACCTGAGCAGCCTTCAGCCTTACCTCGACAGCATCATGCAGACCTCTCTCCCGGTGCAGGAACACTTGTTCATGCTGTTCGACCAGGTCCACAAGCAGCACGTGACAGCCAGACATCTGCCACCGCCTCTCTATGTCCTCTTTGTCCAGGCCACTTCTTCCGGGCAAGCCTGTGATAAGACATTGTGTGTGGCCATCGACAACAGTGTGGACAACGTCAAGGTCCTGTTCAAGCCTCCCGAGGGCTCCCAAGAAGATGAGAGTGACTCGGATGCTGAGAGGAGCAGACTACAAAACGCCGGCGTCCCACGCTGGGAGTTCAGCTGGACAACAAATGCAGGGAGATGCTGCAGAGGCACCACTGTCTGTCATGCTTTCCCTGAGGTGCAATGATGAAAGTGCTTTGCCTGACCTTCTTCTACCCCATGAACCTCAACATTATGACAGTAAAAGCCACTGTGACCACCGCCGCAGAGCTCCTCACTCCCCTCACTGCAGGTGACCTGCTGTCTCCCATTTCAGTCCTGAGCTGGGTGTATCCTGAGGATCATGGGAAGAAAACACCAAATTCTGCCAATCAGTACCAGTTTGACAAAGTTAGCATGCTGACTTTGAGAAGCTACATGCTTGACCTGGGTCACCCTCATCTGTGGGTTCAGAAGCTGGGCAGCCTCTACTTCCCCAAAGAGCCACCACAGTACACAGTGATGGTAGACCACTAACTGATTGCTAGCCACATGGAGACCACCATGAAACTGCTGAACGTCAAAGTGCAGTCCTGCCTGGCTCTCAATAAGCAGTTTGTATCTCTTGAACATGGTACTGTGCCTGTTACCAGCAATTGCCAGTACCTCTGCCTGGCAAAGGTGGTCTCTCGCCTGGTGAAGTGGGTGACAATGGCCCACGAGGTTTTTACATGGAGCTGCATTTCACCAAAGACATTGTGGAAGTGCACCTGGAGGAGGACACCAGCTTCTACTACATGGCACTAAGCCCTGGCTTCTCTTCCATCCCCGTATTTTCCAGCTCTGTCTAAACTGGAAGGGATAGAAGACCAACAGCAACGATGACAGCATTCTGGCCATGGAGAGTGAAGTCAACGTGTGCTACAAGGAGCTGTGTGGCACCCAGCCTGGCCACCAGCTCTTGACCAAGCACCTGCAGTGCCTGTGCATACCCCCAGATGTCTACCTGGAGATGAAGAGCCTCCAGAGCATTGAGGTGCCCAAGGAGTTCCCCAGGAGAAGATGTGTCGGTAGCATTTCAGGGGTCCCAGTAAGCCTTTTAAATATAACCACCCTCATGGGTTCTTCAGCCATCACTGGCCCCTGCTGGGTGGTACCTCTGTGCTGGGCTGGCAGGGGTGGGGAGGTAGCTTTTATGTGTCTAGCCTCTTAAAGTGTCACCTGAGCCCCCCCCCCAAAAAAAAGGACTTTTTTTTTCTGAAAGGACATGAAAAGTGAAGATTTTGATTTATAGAAGTTTTTTTTGGTTATTCCTGCTTGAAATGGCAAAAATGAATATGATAAATGAGAATTTTGAGTCCAGGGGGCAAAATCACCCCCTTGACCTTCTTCTCTGAGACTATGCTTCTTCATCAAAATAGCTGACAGAAGGTCAAAATGGCTGACAGATGGCCCCACCCTGCAGTCAGAGGACTAATCCCATATTACTTATCAGTGTGATAGTCAAGATAACAATTAAGATAAGATAGATAAGGATTTAACTGACTGTTTTAAGAATTGAGTTTAGGATTTGGCTAGGTTTGTACTGTTTTCTTCTATTGCTATTGTTACAATGATTGATACAAATGATGTTTGGGAAGTTAAAATAGAGAGTTTATAAGCCTACTTGCTTTCAGTCATCAATTTGAATCTTTAAAAGGGTTAGGACAAGCCTACAAAGAAGGAGCCAAAAAGATAAGCCATGGCCAATGCTTTGGAATACATTTGCATTTGAGGAGACTTGCCTAGGGGGCTGTTGACAGACTAAAGCAAAAAAAGGAACTCTTTGGCTTTTTGAATTATGAACTAGTGGTTTGGGGCTGAAGTTGGAAAATTTTGGAGCCATGAAGGAACCTCCCTTTGTAGGCCTGAACAAAAGGGAGCTTGTGGGCAGGCCGAAATGCTTGCTAGGTGACCACCTAGAAACACTTGTTGAGTGGAAGTGAGAGAAACGCCGCAGTATATGCTTTGATCACTTTCCTGTATGGCTGTCTCATTGATATGTAAGCATCTTAAGTTCCTAACATATTACAGATACAGTGGGACTTCAAAAAGGTAATGAAAAATTCCATAATTTTATAATTCCAAATTTAAATCTTATAGTTATTGTTACTCATTTATAAAGAATTTTTTATATCATTTGTATTTTCATTTTGCTTATAATATTTAAACATAAGGCAGCTTTCAAAATTTGTGAAAATATAGAACTTAAAAATTGGATTTTTATACAGATTTTTCAAGGCCCCCACCCACCCACCCTACACACACAGATTGTGGTGTTAATGGGGTTTTCTTTCTTCCTTTTAAACATTTATCCACCTTACAAAGCTTATGTCAACTAGAGATGAGATAAATATTTCTCATTTTTTTTCTTTCAGAATTTGCATATTTGACTTCCTAATCCATCTGAAATTTATTTTGAGGATTGGAGTGAGCTTGTAATTTAACCATGTTTACAATGATTTAGCCAATATCCTCTAAGCTATTGAACAATTCACAAATTGTCAAATGGTACTGTTTCTTTATCTAAATTATAGTTCAAAAAGTAAGAATGAATCAGTCCTTTTTTTAATTTTGTCTTGTCAGGGTCTATTTTGAATTTGTGTTGTCAAGGAGTAAATCTCAACTCCACCCACACCATTCTAGGTCCTCATTTCTTATCATTTCATAATTTTTGTTTGCCTTGCTGCTGTCCATTTTTCCCCTTCTTATATGTTATTTATATCCTTGAGTATATATTTAGTGAAATTGCTTGGCATGTTCAGTTACTTGAAATTATTTGTAGAACTATTCTAAAGTAAAACTTGACAGAGGCACATTTTAAATTAAATGCAAAAACAAAAATAGCATTTGGATGGACCCTTCTCTAATTGAATACTATCCATAAATACTGTGGAATGCAATGATGAAACACACAACTTTCCTCTAGATCTTTGGTGCTTCCTTCCCCCTACTATCCTGACCTCAATTCTGCCTTACAAGTCGGATTAGACCAGAGCATGCACACTGCTACACATAAGAGCCCACAACACAGGGAATCCAGGATAGATAAACCTCTCAGGGCCAACAATGAAAGTAGAGAGGAGGATTAAGATGGATGGGGGATATATTACAAGGATCAACTAGAAACCCCTCCCCAGGTGACGAATAATGGAAAAGTGGGTGAGGGGTGACGGAGGACGATGTAAGATATGGAAAAAATAATCTATAACTTATCAAGGTTTCGTGAGGAAGGGTGAGTGGGGGAGGGAGTTGGAAGAAATGGGGAGCTGATATCAGGGGCTCAAGTGGGAAGAGAATGCTTTGAAAATGATCATGGCGGCATATATGCAAATGTGCTTGACACAATGGAGGAATGTATGGATTGTGATGAGACAGATGTAAGATCCCCTAATAATAGTATTTAAAATAAATGATGAAACAATTCTAAAACTGATTGTGGTGATGATTGTACAACTCTTCTTGATGTAATCAAACTATGGAACTATATG
Source organism: Echinops telfairi (assembly GCF_000313985.2). Taxonomy (NCBI): domain Eukaryota; kingdom Metazoa; phylum Chordata; class Mammalia; order Afrosoricida; family Tenrecidae; genus Echinops; species Echinops telfairi. The sequence continues at coordinate 39,098,143 of NW_022109491.1, forward strand.
AAATGTGAATTATATGTATGTAATTAAATAAAATTGTTGCGATTTTTTTTTAAAAGAAAGAAAATGCTGTGGAATTAATACCACAAACATTACTACTCTAGTCACAGGTCAAATAGCTAGTCATCAAATCTTCTCTTATAAAGAAGGAGTCACTCTGCTTATAGCTTATTTATACTTGAGAATATCTCTATTTTAATTGACAGACATTGTGTCCTTGGGTCCGTAGACATGCAGGGTGCTATGGTGTTACAGCATGTAGATTACTGAGCCTAATAGTCCAGGTTCATCCTAATTAATACACATACTGACTGGGCCTCTTTGCATAAGTTACCTAACTATATTCCTTAATTGTAAAATTTGGGTGATAATTAAAGAACCTTCATTACATTGTTATTATGAGGATTTAGCCATTATTATAAATAATCAATACAGTAAAATATTGAAAGAATGCCTGATGTATTACATTCATTCAGCATGTTAGTTTCTATTAAGTAAACCGTGCTTTTTCTTGACTATTTCAAAGGTCACACACAACTTAAAAATGAATATATCCAGTTAAATTTTTTTTATTGTCTGAATGCCCTTTCTTATTTATATGTCATTTGCATAATTTGAGTGAAACAGTTGCAAAAGGGACTCGGTAAGCTTCCTTACAATTAAACATTTGTTGGGGTCCCTCAAGCTCAAGGGACAGTGAGGAACTGTTCAACTTTCCCTTTCTTCCCTCCCAGCTCGGCCGGGGGAGTTATGTTACCAACTCTACAGCTTTCAAAAAATTGCTCATCGTCATTGCTGAGACACCCACGCCAATGATCAACCCCGTGTGAGCGCTGCATTGCCAAATACCCTGATGAGGTGTGTGCACAACTTTTAAAATAACTCTTTTACTTTTTCAAACAATGCTCACATGAGACAAAGGAGAGCCTAGAAATTGCTGAGGAGTGGAAGGAGGAGGAGGATTTGGGCCTTGCTTTGCTGTATTAAATAATTTATTATCCTCATCTCAGATTTGTATTTAAAAATGTGACCATCCAACAATGTGGCACTGTAGTACACAACTGCCCTACAGCTGATGGAGTGATGGTGAAGATGATTCATAGTAAATATCTGTTTAGCTTGAAAAGAAACACCAAACTGTTTTCAAAGTGGCTGCACCATTTTAGATGCCTACCACACTGGAGTGCAATGTCAAAGAGTTACCGTTGTCTCTATCCCCATTAGAACTGGAAGTGGGCATTTGCCAAGGTTTTGAAAAATGGTTTTTTTTGACATATGCTTCACATAGCATACCGTTTAATCATTCAATCGTATTAAAAATAATTATGACATCATCACCACTTCTCATACTTATTGTTGCTACTTCCCATTTTCCCTCAAACCTCCCCTGCCATTCTCCTAAGTAATTATTAATCCAATACTGTCCAAATAGAGTTATCTATATGGGTTTCATATATAGAAAATCACACAATGCACACACAGGATATAAACAAACAAGCAAAAACCAACAACAATTACTGGACAAAACAGAGAAACTATCAATAGAAAGAAAGCAGAGACTTTAAAGTGGGTCGAAAGGGAGATCAAATGTAAAGGCCTTACATTTTAAGCTAAGTGCCTTGTGTCAGTCTGGGTAGACTAGAGAAACAAATTCATAGACACTCATAAAAGACTGAGCTTTATATATAAGAGCAGTTGAATATTGAGAGAACATCCCAGCCCAATCCAGATCAAGTCCATAATTCTGATATTAGCCCATATGCCCAATACCAATCTGTAAAATCCTCTTCAGACTCATAAAACACATGCAATGACGCCGAATGCAGGAGGAGCACAGGTCAGTGGATGGTAAGTCTTGTAGATCCAGTGGCATTGTGAGCATCACAGCACTGGCTGGGGTCTCAGTGTGGCTCCTCTAGTTCCAAGGTCTATCAGCTTGGTGCCATGTAGAGCGGCTCTCAGGGAATCTGCCTTGTCAGTAGAGTTTCCAAGTGAGTGAGTAGCAAAAGAAAGTGTCTTCTACCTCCAAGGAGGAAAAATACAGAAGTTCCCAGAATTCTCAGGAGGAGGCCATGCCCACACAGAGGACTCATTGGCTAGGATCTGATTGACAGAGAAGACCCTTAATCCTTCACTCTTAATCTTCCCAAGTCCCAAATTGACACAAGATTATGTAATTACCACATACATATGCCAAAATTGACTTTAAAATGTTCTCTGCCTGATAGCAAGGGTATTTACATCCCTGTCTACTCGACTAATTGATACGTGTTATAAGAAAACAAAGGGAGCATTGAAATAAAAAATATGTGGTAGTCTCAGGCCACTTTTCATTGGACACACTCAAAACAAGAGATATGGCCCAAAGTCCAATGACCGCCCATTTCATAACCTTGAGATAACACTCATCTGCTTCTTTTCACATTAGGGTAGTCCAGCCTTTGTTTTTAGGGCTTGTCACATTGTGTTAGTAAGTGCTGTCCAGCTGAATCCAACTCATAGTGACCCTATATACAACAAAATGAATCATTGCCCAGTCTGTGCATCATCACAATTGTTGTTATGTCTGAACCCATTGCTGTAGTCACTGTGTTAATCCATCTTGTTCCTCTTTTTAATTGCCCTCTGTTTTCCCAAGTGGAATTACCTTTTCCTAGACTGATGTCTCCTGCTAATGTATGTAAGACAAAGTCTCACCATTCTTGCTTCAAAGGAACATTTTGGCTCTATTTCTTCTGAGAAAGGTTTATTTATTCTTTTTGCAACCCAGGGTACTTTCGATACTTTCGATACTTTTTGGCATCACCATAATTCAAATGCATCTTTGATTCTTCTTTGGTCTTCCTTATTCAATGTCCTATTTTCATATGTCATGGGCATACACAGACTATTGATAAGCCGTTTTATAATCCTGATGCCTAATTATTCGCCATGTAGTCTGTTTGATTATTTGTTCAGCAGACAGAGTAAATAAGTATGATGAAAGGGTAAAACCTTGAGGCACACTATTATTGGTTTGAAACCATACAGTATTCCTTGTTCTGTTCACGCAACTGTATTTTGATTCATATAAAGGTTTCGCATGAGCACAATGAAGTGTTCAAGAATTCCCATTCTTGTCAAGGCTGTCCAGAGCTTGTTATGATCCAGGCAATAGCCTGTATTGGCAGAGCCGATAAAACACAACTAAACACCTTTCCCAGTGGTCCTCAACCTTCCTAATGCCGTGACCCTTTAATACAGGTCTTCATGTTGTGGTGCACCCCCAACCATAAAATTATTATTAATTTTTTTAATCAAATTTTTTTTTAATTTAATTTAAAAAATTTTTTATTGGGGCTCATACAATTCATCACAATACATAGATCAATTGTGTAAAGCACATCTATACATTTGTTGCCCTCATCATTCCCAAAAT